>NC_079211.1:124730258-125330258 GCF_029633865.1 Lampris incognitus
GAAGGGAGAGGAAAAAGACGGCCAGAGAGGGAAAAAAGAGAGCGATGAAGAGAGGAAGTGAGAATCAGTAAAAAGAGAGGGCAAGGAGAGACTGTTCTTTTCTTTATTGATTTGAGCCCTGACTCTTGCCGACTGCTCCTCAATAAAGGACCCTGAGAGGAATTGGGCTAATCCTGTAGAAATTGGAAGGAGGGAATCGATAAAGATGACCATTGAGGACTTCCATTTCTCCCTCACTCTTCATCTTTATGTTCTCTAATTCTATTTCGCACAGTTGCTCTTCGTCTTCTCTGGACCAAGCTGAGCTGTGGAGCTGTCCTTTTAATCAATGCACCCTGTGCCCAGTTTACCCCACAACTTTTATTCTCCTTCTCTTCCAGAAAGACGCACACACATACCCCTGTTCTCTCTCTCTCTCTCTCACACACACACACACACACACACACAATTCCGATACGAGGCACCCATGCCCAAACACAGCAGCAAACACTAAAACAGGTCTGAGGAAAACCTTTCTGAGGAGTAACCTTTGTGACTGTGCTCTCTGACAGCAGTAACCTACAGGAGCCTGATGCTGAGCAGAGAAGCTGCTAATTGGCCAGTGAGGTACTGAAAAGTAAGGATATAGATAGTGCTTCATTTCCTCCCCCACAGCCAATCACAGGCTCTTAAAAGCCTTCCACTGTGCAGGCTACAGACTCAATATAATGTTTGCCTGATGAAGAAGCACAGAACCTGCTCCGACTAAGCCTCTCTAAGCTGAGGTAGAAACTGCAAGGTTAGTGCTCTCCTGCTTTCTATCTGCCTTGCCTTTTAATCGGCTTGAGGTTGCCAGTAGGCCTGCCATGTAAATAAAGGTCACTAAAGACGCCTCAAGGGCTCTATAAGGAGAAAAGGCCTTTTTCCTCTCACCAGAAAACAGATTCTCACTGTTAAAGGCTAATCCCGACGCCTCAAGAAAATTAAGAGAGAAATTCTCCTCGAGACGCCTGAATGCCGCAACTTTCTTCAAGCCCGCCCGGGCCAAACAGGGCTAGACTTACCATTTCAGCCCATCTCTGTCCCTTTACACCATTTTGAGAGTGGACAGAGGGGCTGTGCTCTGGGAGAAAACACAGCAGCTGTCATGCTTTACAGGCGGCCAGTGCAGTCAGGGCCAGACACTGTAAATGTTTACAGACCCTCAGGGTCACCCAGGGCCAGCAAGGCACGTTAAACACTGTCTGTTCAGCCTCGTTGCCACGACTGCACAATCAGCACAGCTAAACAGCCCCCCTTCACAATGAGTCGCCAAACAACACGGCAATACAAGGTCTAAGTGCCGAGCGAATGAAACTGTTTAGAATTCCTCCGAGTAGCAAGGGAGCACAGTGACAAACAACAGCAACCGGAAAGTCCATTTTCCCTCACTTATTCACAGTCAGGCTAAACCATCCGTTTCCATCATTCACCATGACTGATGCCTTAAATACAACAGGCAAACACAAGCCTCTCTCATTCCTTTACATTCAGAAAGCTGAACCCTACACTGCCATCACCCACTCTCACTTTGTTAACTCACATTTTCGCCCAAGGGCTTGTGGTGGCTCCAGGGTCTTGCTGGCACACACCGGGTGCTGGGGTGGGGGGTTTTGCCTCCTCTGCAGACAGGCTAGCATGGCGAGGTGGGCACAGTACTAGAACCGGGGGAGTGCTGCGGCCAACCTAAAAGAGATAGAGTGAGAGAGAGAGAGAGAGAGAGAGAGAGAGGAGAGAGAGAGAGAGAGAGAGAGAGAGAGAGAGAGAGAGAGAGAGAGAGAGAGAGAGAGAGAGAGAGAGAGGAGAGAGAGAGAGAGAGAGAGAGAGAGAGAGAATGTGAGCAAGTTAAGCAGGATGATTAGAGGTTAAAGCTCCATGGGCATGTCCGGTAAGCCAGTGGGGGCTGGCTCTGGGGTGGATGAGCTGGGTTCCTCACCCGAGCTTAATTGGGAAAGCATGCCTCCAGCTGCCTGCCTCTCAGCTCTGTGTGCTGAATGATAAACACACACCTGCACTGGTTCAGAACACAGTCCTAGGCCACTCACTCTGTAGCTTCAAACAGCGCATCCGCACATCTATTCAGCCCCATCTCCCGTCTATGTGACCGCCCTAAAAAAAAAAAACACTCGCATACAATCTAGCAAAGCAACACTCGGGCACATTCCCTCCAGGGTAGTGTATATGTAGTGATTGATGGCGTTATCTATAGACAGCAAAAAAATGGTAATGCTGAGAAAACAGCAGTCTGTCTGCTGCAACTTAACATGCCACAGCTCTGAGAGACTGTTGGGAAGGGCCTCAGGGACCAAGAGGTTTCTGGATATATGTGTAGCTGAGTGTGCTGTACCACATGTGTGTGTGTGTGTGTGCCTGTGTGCAAGCAAATGCTGATGGCTGGGAGGGGAAGAGTGCCAACCGTACATCAGGGCTAGTGACGGCACTAATCAATCTCCCTCTAGGCCATAAATCTCCACTTCTACACCCTCCCTCTCCCGCCCCCCCTAGCCACAGCCACCTTCACTCAGTAACAGAGATGGAGGTGCTGCCAGCTTCCTCTCAGAAAGCCCGTTGGAGTCGGCATGGCGAAAACGGACGTGTACTGTAGTTAAAACGAAAACAAACAAAAAAAACTTCTGCTTCTTCTGTGAGCACTATCTTATCGTAATCTGTCAATATCAAATGTCTTTTTGGCCAGAGTTATGCATCCTAAGCCAATCCCACGAGGTATGATGGAAGACATCACTCATCATAACTATATACCAGTGTCACACAGCACAATGATGACCGATTGCGTGATCTTGTGGTAGAATTACCAGCCGTGGCACGATGAGAGCATCTAAAATAAACCCTTTAGATACAGAACGTGTTTTTATGAGATAAGGATCAAAATCCACTCTTGTATAGCTCACTTAGCTCACGGGGTGGATGCTGTTTGGTTCTAAAAAAAAGAAAAAGAAAAAAAAGGGCACTTAGTGTACTGTACACGAAGTACATCAGAGGCCCACTCTCACCTAAAAAGCATTGCTGCTTCTATCGCACGTCTGTGTTTTTCAGTCTCTTGTCCAGAGTGCACTGATATGAAACACTATCATTTCCATCCGGGCCAGTCCTCTCCCATATAAAAACAAAGCACACTGGCAAATATTTCATCTCTGCTGTCAGCGCCAGTGTCTCCTACTGTGATGCGTGGCAGATTATTGAAAAATGATTTCTCATGTGCCTGTCAGAGGCTTGTCCCCTGTTATTTATTTTCTCAGTGAATCACTAAATGAACATTTAACCACCTGCCATCAGTCCATTACTTGGTTTTGTAGATTATCATTTTAATTTGAAAGAAAGCAATAATGATGATTAGGAGTTAAACGACGGGCAGAGCGCTGGCTGCGGCTGTAACTCAGTTAGGAGGAAACAAAGCAAAACAGATAAGGGGAAAAGTTTAAAGGTCAAAGGTACCGGCTGCAGGCTTTCTTCTCCATTAATTGGGGGATGCAGAAAAGATTTTTGACAAGATCAGTTTACCCTCCTTCAGAAGTAAGTGTAAAAAAATGTGGGGGGGGGGGGCGCTGGATCTATCATTCTGGTGTTTAGTTATCTAAATGCCATGAATAATCTCACACCTGCCTACTTTCACAACTTGACAAATCATCTCCGGGGAGCTGCCACTTGTTTGGCTGTGCTAAGTGACAGCTTTACTCTTTCTCCTGCATAATGCAATTTTTAGCCGCATGTCACTGCCTGTATACAGCTGGGAAAATAAACAGGAGGAAAGGTGAACGCTCCACAAGTGGATGTTGTTAGCGATGGCAAAGGTTGATTTTCAGCGCACACGAGAAAGGTTCAAAGGTCATTTAGACATTAAAGTAAACTGCACCAATAATTCATTGACCAGCTGTTTTTTAACGGAAATCACAGAAACGTTTTTTACGCAAGAATGTTCAGTCACGGATGTGAAATCTGACATAAAGCTGCTTACATCAAACATTTAGGAAAACACGTTTCCTTGTATGTATTGGAAAAGGTATGAACGAGTGTGAAAGGGTGTGGGTGAATCAGATTTTGTGCACCGAAAAACTGTTTGGTCCAAAATAAAACACAATTTATGGCCTTTATTATGTGACAAAAATATTTTAAAATACTTTTACGCCAAATTACTCTTGTGCTGAAGGATTCGACTAGGACCAAAGTGCTTAAAATAATGTAATTGTTTGTACTTTTTATTTTTCACAGTTTAAATACACGTACCGCACACACATGCGAACACATATGCATACGCACACACACACACACACACAAACTTGGGCCACAGATGGAAGGAGAAGGGCGCTCTTTTTCTCTCCAGGTGCTTGAGAAGAAAGGGCTGCTTGCAGTGCCATTTCCTCTCACACACAGACAGGCCTGGCCCAAACACACTGCCACTTTGAGCTCATTGCTTGCTATTCACAGGCTAAAATCCTTCCCCTGTATAGCCTCTGTGTGAGGATACTAATTTCACAACAAGCCCTCCCTCACATCCCATTTGTTAAAATATAGTGGTTGAGGGAGAGAAAAGGGACACGGGGCTTAGATAGAGACCAAATGCTGGTCTTATGGGGGATGTCTACGTAGTTTTTTCCCCTCTCTGAAAATGGAAGACAATCGTGTAACTACCCTCCATTATTCTCCATTTGCTCCTCACCAAATGTATTCAGAGGCATTATCCTGGACTGAAAGAGACCACTTTTTTCAATTCAATTTCAAGAACCAATTTTCTCCTATTACTGCCTTTAAGAGAGAGGGAGAAGGAGCAAGTCTTTGGCTTGTTTGTCACGTACCCTTTCCTCTCATCTCCTCCTATTGGGTTATTGTAGTCTACAGCAGATTTCTATCAGTGGCAGGAAATTATCTCCCCGAAAACCCTGTGCACCCTCAGTGACCCATCATCCTGCTACCCAAAAACAGCCTGTCTGCTGAGATCATACCGGGGTCAATCCCCATGAAGGTGCCGGGGAATGTGTGCGAGCATGTATACACACTCGCTGCCCAACACATTACTGCAAAAACCACTTGCACACCACTCACTCATCAAATCCACTCACAGGTCTCCTATTACACCAACGTGGGGATATCTCAAAAGCCAGCCCACCTATCGGCTCTATCTCATTCTGCTAAGTCTGCTGCAGGGTTTGGTATGGGGGCGGATGATCGATCCCAGGAGATGAGGGAATAAACTGGAATCGAGAGGCGTTGGGCCTGGCAGTGAGGTATTTCTTAGTTAAAAGGTTCTTAAACTGGAGCAGAGATCACAGGAGAAGGCTACCCGCACCCAGAGCTGTCTGCCCAGATAAGCATCCCGCCAAGTGGAGGAGGAGTGGAGAGGTGGTCACGGACTTATAAGTGGAGCGTGCATGAGTGTGTGTGTGTGTGTGTGTGTGTGTGTGTGTGTGTGTGTGTGTGTGTGTGTGTGTGTGTGTGTGTGTGTGTGTGCGTGCGTGCGTGCGTGCACACACACACGTGTGCACGTCTTTATGTGTGTGTCCTTGCATTGTATATGTTGACATGCAGACATTTTCGCACATGTGTGAGAGAGAATAACAAAAAAAGACCGTGGGGCGGTCTAAAGTGTCCCTTTGAGCTCCTCCTAGGAGATCCATCATCGAGTCTATTTTGAGGCTTGACGGTATTAGTTAAAATGTCTCCAGTGAAACTACCAGGCTTCATCTAAGCCCCACCCACCCCGCCATAGGAACAGCCATGGTCCGGGAGCCTGGCAGCCAGCCTGCACAATGAACAGGGGCGGGGCTCTGACCTGAGTGAATGGTGACCCTGCCGTCTCACTATGGGATGCCCCATGCTGCGCTTTTAACAAGCTGCTGTGTCTCCCTTCTTAATAAGCCCAAACAAGTTAATCCAATCGACACACTCAAACCCTTTCTTTTGCTTTAACAAGGCACTGCCTCTCTACCCCCTTAATCCCCAGCTCCCCCTACTCCGTCACCATGCCGTCACATGAATGGTGGGAGAGTGAAAGGCCCCATTAGGAAGGGCCGGCAGTAAACCCTCTCGCCTCTGCGCTATCCACACATCTGCACTAAATAATTTGCACACATACTGTACTCCCCCCCCAACACACACACACATATGCATGCACACACACTCAGTGATACACACTCGCGATGGAAAATGGAGCCTATGTTGGATGGAGGGAGTGCACAACAAAAAGGGTTACGTACCATACCCACCTGGGGGAAAAAAAACAAGGAACATTTAAAAGAGGGAGAGGCTCAACACAAACACAAACAGGCAACACACAGAGAAAAAATTCTGAGGGGACATTTGCCGACTGGCACACACTCTGGGTCATAAAAAAAGGCATTGTTAACAAACCCTCCCAGCTCCACAAACAAGAGCCACTGATTCCTTAACAATACAAGCCCCTCGACGCACTCACCCAACAGCTCTGCACAAACCAGCAGCAGCACAATAAATAACCGGCACAACAAAAGGCCATTCTTTGTAAAAGCCCAGAGTTAAAGCATTACTGCCATGGTATATTGTATTTCACTAATATATCGGTAGAAGGATTTTATATGTACTGTGTAGCGAGTCACTGATATTGGGGCTTAGGCACCTGCACATGTTCACTATAATATTATGCACAGGAGGGTTCTCCACAGACGAAGGGCATCTTGGCAAAAATACTTAGCGATTAGGTTTCTATATTCCAGTCAGCTTCAAATAGCTTCACCCGTGGGATGCAGGGTGAGGAATGTCTGGCGCTGAGTAGTCTGTCATCTCTAATCAAAACACGCCTGCCTAGACTAATGTCAACCCTGTAATAGCAATGAGGACTAATTGACTTCACAGCCAACTGCTGCATCTTTATGCTGGGCTAGTTTTCCAACAATGGTAAATAAAGGGCATGGAAGGCACTGAACCATTATGGTCAAGCAGCAAACTTCACATTCACTATCGAAGGACTAAGTTGAGCAAATATTTAACTGGGCTTTATGCAATGTACAGCTCTGGTTTTGAAGCTGTAATGGTATTTACGGAGCAAGTACTGTATAAAGGATTACCAAAATGATAAAGAAGCACAGTTGAAGATATACAACCATGGAGCATTTACAGTATGACTGACTGAGCCCTGTGTGGCCTGTGCTGTCTATGTGCACCGATGGGCGTTCACCATTACAGCCAGTTAAGACAGTCAGACAGATGAGAGGGCAAATGCATGTTCCTTTGCTCTTATTCTTTTAAAGTTTGTTGGATTATCTGGGTAGGTAGTTGCAGCAGTTGTCATCTGAGCAGCTATGGAACAGAGATATGCAAGATTCCTGCAGTACTGAACTTTTTTTTTGTTTTGTTTTGTTTTTTGCTATCAATATATGTGAGAAAGAAATGCAATGCAAAACAAAAAGGTCCATTGCAATAATCTATTTTTGCATCAAACTTGGTGGTAAGGCAGATTCAATTTTTAATTCTTTCAATTGATTCAGCTGAATTGAGAGTTTCAAAACAAATCAAGGTCTATTTGAGCAGGTCTATTCGTGGTTTAACGAGACATGTTTTTCTATCTTCCTCGATGTGTCCTGTGGTAGTTAGCGTGAATATTTGAACGGTGCTTGTTGTCTTTTACTGTTTTGTTCACTGTTTGCTCTGCTGTCATTGCTCAGCTTGGCTCCTGAACTTCAAAGAGCGGCTTATGTCAATATGTGACAAAAACAAAGCAAGCAAAAATGTGGAAAGGGAGGGATGAGTGAGAGAGATGGAGAGAATAACAGAAAAAGAGAGAAAGAGAACAAGAGGCCTTCACACAAAAATGCCCTGGACTGAAAATGCATGCTTATTAATGGGTGTTCAATAAATCAATGGAATATAATTAAATTCAAGCAATGTGAGGCCCCCCCCCCCACACTTGCTGATGGCTGGCTCAAAACATCACTCTGCTGGGCCTAAGGTGACCCCAATTCCCATGGTCCAAAGGACAATTCAAGCATCTTTTACTGGAGGGTGTCACAGATCCAATATTCAGTCATGCACAACATTAGTGTGATGTGAAGCCCAAGAGGCAATCAAGCAGAGCACAGTTGAAATGTTGACACTGATCTAATTTGATATATGTGAAGTGTGACAAAACCATTTTTCCTCTGTTGGGTTTTAAGGACTGTAAGAGATAGGACAACACTTACAGCTGCTTACAGCTACACAGCAGAGGCACAAATCTTCTATGGACTCTAGTTTCTATCACAGACTAAGCAGTGTTCCCTTTAAATCATAATGCCTGCTATCCAGCTGTTGTCATCATGGTGCCACTCAAAGATGACCCTGACTGTGCCAGTAAAAGGGAATCCTATCATACAGAGGGAGGAAGACAGACTCCTGTAGGTCATCACCAAGCTGGCTTACAGACAAGGATGGCACAAAACGCCGCCAAGCCGCTCCTTCAGCAGCTAACCAGACAGGAGGCCTTTCGGTACCACCATCCAATAAGGCACACTTGTGGATACTAATTACTTTATTAATGGTTAATAACTCATTTGATAATGCACTATCAATCAGTAATACAGCGATATGATGCATTAATAAAATGGTGGGGGTTTTTTTGGGTTGCCAGGTTGGGAGCCTGCATTATATCGATATGAGAGCGTCTCCATAGACATTCTCTAGGAAATAACATGACTGGTGGGAACTGTTGATTTACACTCTCAGCAAGCGGCATGCAAATAACACACATGGAAAACGTCATACAATGCATACTCAACAGTCGATTTTCACACACTAGTAAAGGCAACTACAGCTAAAGTAATTACATCTAGGTTTAAGGGTTAGTGAAGCTGGTTACTGTTTTTCTTCATCTAATCACCTGCTGGTTTCTGAGATAATGTCTATGGAGATTCTTCACATGTGCGTTCCCAACCTGGCAACCCAAAATGTCTTAGTGTATTACAACATTTATTAGATTTATAATGCATTAATAAATGAGTTATTACTCATTAATAAAGTCATTACTAACCACTTATAAGTATGCCATAGTGCTACCCATCTTTCAGACGGGGCAGCTTGAAAACCAGAAATCTGAGCAATGTTCTCTGAGCTCAAAAATAATTATGTACAATCATTAAGTAAGACACCTGACATTTTAAGACAGATTGAACTGAACGGCTGCTACTTGTTGACCTCTACTGTAGAAGAGTGGATACATTGATTTCCTACAGACCTCGGGCCTCTGGAGCCAAGGTCTAGGTGCGACTGCTCGGTGACTGGCGAAAGTGGAAAAAGCAGCCAGGTTGTAATGATTTAGAACGGTGGGCACTTTCCATGACAACAGCAGCCTGATAAGGAGGTCCTGTTATCAGTGCATTTGACCAGCCGAGGAGGAAAATGAGCGGCAGGAGGTCATCGCAAAGATAACAGCCTATGTGCAGACTGATTATCTCGTTCCTCTCAAGGATTTCTGAGACATTTCTGTGATCACCTTGATTCATTTGGTGGGACATCGGCTTTAAAGTGACATTCCTGCAATATATTTGACCAGCAGTTCTTCCCAGGGCTTCTCACAGGGATCACATATCACAGCTATAAACATTTATACTTATACTTTAAAACTTGATCATGATTGAGATGTTGGCGTCACCCCATGGAGGAGCACTTGGAAATAACATGCAAACCTTATTGAAACCAGGTGCAAAACCTGTTTGCTTTTCTCTGAGTGAGTGAGGAGGAAGTTGGATGAAGTCATTTAGGTTATTGATGTTATTAGCAGAGCTTATGGTAGTCGGTATTCCCAGCAAATCAAAACATATCCCAATGAAAATGCCCTGAAGACATTTCTCCTCCAGAAGTCTCTAGCAGATGAGCTCTGACTGCTCTGCGAGTTACTGATCGGTGCCGGGGTTTGTCCTTCACAAGAGACAGGTAACACTGCCAGGACCAAGTAATTAGTGCAGATGGGGACTGTAATACTCTCTTTCCCTCCCTGCAGAAAAGCCAAGGGAGGGAATCTATAAATTCTTGCATATTAATTCAATTTAAAATTGCTCCAGACACCTTGCTGGAGGCAGGTGATAAAAAGGTGAGTGGCAACCTATCTGGGACATAGCTTCAGATTTGCCAGTAATATTGGTGCTCCTTATGAAACTCACACACACACACACACACACACACACACACACACACACACACACACACACACACACACACACACACACACACACACACACACACACACACACACACACACACACACACACTCCAGAATAACTGGATAATTTATCTCCCTTCTCAGAAAACACTAACCAAATCCTGACCTTAGGCCTTACTACTGGGACTCAATCAATAATTAAATAGTAATCTAAAAACCCATTTTAGCTAGGTCATCTTTCTGCACCATTGTCTCTCCCTCTCCTCTTCGTCCATCTATTTTTTTCCTCCTATTTCTGTAAGATCTAGTTAGAGATTCCATTAGCATGAGAAAGCAGGCTGGTAATTGTCTTCAGCCTACGGAGTGATCCCTGGATAGAGGATTAGGTAGAGAGAGAGAGAGCCCTATTTCAACTCAGAGCACAGATGTTACCCATAACCACCCACTCCAGATTAGATTAGGCCGCCAAGGGATGAAGCCTACCGGTGACTCAAACAATATCAGATGAAAGGCATGGTCAGGAAGTTAAAACGGATATCCACTTTTGTTCACCTTAGCCCCCCCCCCCATTTCTTAAGTGTTGCCCCCCCCAGGAGTTTTATATTTTAAATTTCCTTTTTTTTTAATCTAATAATATGGTTTTCTGTTGAAAATAGGGATTGGGTAAAGCAGCTTAATCTCTCTCTCTCTCGTTCTCTCTCTCTCTCTCTCTCACTCTCTCATACATGGTGCATTTGGAGCTGAATCTCCCTAAATCATCCCCCTGGGCCACCCTGTCCGTCACTAATCCGCCCACCACCGCCCCCTCCTATGGAGGTGTCACATTTCTGGCAGTCCTCCATGGGATAAGCACTTCAAACACCAGTGCCTCCTCTCTTGACCTTTCCACGGAGATGATCGATTTAGCCCATTGGATTTATTCCACAAACAGGCAACCATTACATCAAAAAGGCAGGGAATTTACCTCAGAGGCAGCACTTTAAAACCCATATAAGCTTCATGTAGGTTTCAGTTTAGATTGGCTTTCTCAATCCAATTTCTGATGCGCGTCATCTGATATGGAAGCTTTTTCCCCCCCAAATGGGGCATTTTAGCATCTGAATTACAACATATCCCCGGTTTGTTTCCGTGATCGTTGGTGCAGATCATAAATGGCAAAAAATGAAAGATTTAATTGCTATCTAAAGTCTATAAAACCTGCAGTGCGGGGGGAAAAAATGTCGACCTTATCCTGCAGCCAAAATAGGTTGTTAGAAAAAAAAACACATTAGAACTGACTGTAAAAAGTGTAAATATAACAGCTTGGTTTGAAACGAAAAGACAGATTGTTGCAATCTGGCTTCCTTTGCCTGCTCTTCACCTGTCCAGGAAACCGTGTGGTGTAAAACCAAAGTGGAAGGTAAAAAGGTCTGCCGCTCGCTCGCTGTGCGGCCTGTAAAGTCAGAGCACTCGCGCTTCCTGTTTTCATGCCTGAACACCTTCACCGTGCTTTCAGCAAGGACAAGACTAAACAATTTGCAGCAAAACACGAGGGAAGAAAAACGAAGGAAAAGACAAAGGAACTCAGCTGGCAAAGCGTATTCGATGTTCGACTGGCAAGAGAAGTTAGTAAGTCATACTACCAGCGGAAATCCCATCGGTTCAAGTTAAAACTCGAAACATAAAACCATGTTTCCTTTAAGGTCTCCCTAGCAGACAAAGGGAGGGTTTTTCTTAAAAGATCACCCGAAACTAGATTTCTTCTTTTTCCGATTAGAAGTGCCCAGTGAGGCCTGTCTCTGCTCTGAGGGACTCCTGCACCGTGGTAGTCATTTCCTATTTGAATAATGAGGCGATACCACCCCTCCTGCTGCCCATTCCCCCTGCATCCTTGACTGGAGTCTTTGATAGACACTAATTCTAGTTCCATCTATAAAGATCCTCTCATGCATTTTTAATAGAATCTATTACTTTAGGATTAAATTATAAAAGACTGTCCTCCTTAAATTTTTAATAGTTTGCATAATTGGTATCAGGGCCTGAACACGAACCATAAAAACCCAGTTTGTACAGGACTGAGCAGTGGAACGAACCAGGCAAAACCACACCTCTTTGTCTGAACTAAGAAAAAAAACTTAAAAAAATGACACGGAGTGGTCAACACTGACACCAACTCCCAAATGTTCACACATACATGCATGCGTACATGCAAACACGCACTCACACATGCATGCACACACGCACTCACACATGCACACAAATAAAACACATGCAAAGAAAGCAATTATAGCTCTAGGTTCATTGGCTTGGAGAATAAGGAGGTGTTAGCACTTTGTTGGAGCAGACAGGACAATGAGGTCAGGGACCATGTGAACTGTTCTTGGCTGCAGAGCTGCTGAGTGAGCCTGGGGGCAGGAAGGAGTCACCTGATGGAAACAGGAGACCCAACCAGGTGTCCGGAGACACCTGCTACCACCGTTGTCGACTCAGGCCACAATGCCCAGCGAGGAAAACAGCAAAAACTACTTAGCAGGTAATACAGCTTCCCTTTGTCCCCATCACCACCGATGACTGAGTTCAGCCAGCTTGAATGGAGATGTTTTTCTGCACTCTGTTTCAGACAGATCTATCAGAGGTTAAAAGTCATTCCCACAGCACCCCTGCGCCCCCCCCCCGATCCCCGGCTACCATCCAATAACAGACAAAATATAGGGAAGCGTAAGCGTCTCAGCCATCTCCTCTAAACTACAGCCCCCTTTAGAAATCTGTGCACGTCACCATCCCCCAAATTAGCACCGCAGGGACAGCCCCCTCACCGCCCCCGTCTGCTGGCGGCAGCTCTTTGGCATATCTGAACCAGGGAAAATATTTCACACCGCATGAATTATTAAGTGCAGGGCCAGTGCTAAGCAGTGTGGAGATAGACCAGTTATTCACAGCTCTATTGGGACGAATGTGTCGGAAAGCCGGGCTGCTCGCCTATCAGATCGTTTGTCACAAGCGATAGACAATTTACAATGGGGACATTTTTCAATTTATTCATTCTGCTGTCACTGCAGTTTTTTACCTCCACTCTTTCCAATAACCCAACCTTTCCGCCCCTTCATCCCTAGCTCCTTCTCAGCCCCTTCGCCTGTGCACGGGGGCTCCGTTTCCTGAGTCAACTGCCTGCTTGTCTTGTCTGTGTGTGTGCTCACGCTCGGTGTTTGTCACTTTTCCTTTTTTCTTTTTTTTCCCCCCTTTTCCTTCTCCAGCCTGAGAGGTATAAGGGTAGAGGTGAGACACAGCGAACACCTGCAGAGGATGGACTGTCAAGTCTGAGCGCATGAGAAGAAAAGAGCTGCTACTTAAATCATCTCCGGCGAAGGAAAGGTGTGTTAAGGGCACCCTGTAAAAGGATGGGGGGTGGTGGTGGGGGGGGGGGGGACAGTCCCGGTGTGGCCCCACCAGTGGAGCCGTGGCAGACTGTGTGTCTGTGATAAAGGAACGAGGCAGGGGAGTGCGGGGGCCGAGCGTGCCTCATCAGGACTGAGCTCCTGGCAAGACGAGATACGCCATGAGGACCCCCATTAGATGCAAACAAAAGAGAGAGAGCTGAATCAGGCTGCAATTGACTTACTAATACTTTCAAGCACTGTTAGGACACAGAGGGAGCCAGAATGACTTATAATAGCAAGGACATGAATGTTAATATGTACTACTAAAAAAAAAAGTACTTTGGCCTGCATTGAAAGAAAACTGCAATGCCAAAACCATACTAATGCTGCCAAGCAGGGACTTTACTCTTCTTTGATGGGAATTTCATACCTGAGGGAAGAAAAATCAGAGAGCAACGTAGAAACCAGTTTATTCTCATGTTCGGGATGACAGCAAATAAACACCCCCCCCACTAGACCTATGTGCAAAGGTCTGGTCATCTGTCATGCCACCTCCGATTATTCAAGGTAAACTAGCCGTCATAACATCAGATTTATTGAAAAACAAAAACAGACACCCCTGTAACAAAAAGAGAGTGAGAAAGAAAGAGAGAAAACAAAGAGCAACCCGAAATTTTACCAGCAATGTTGCACCTGAACTTAAAAGACAGATGGGAAATTCACAGAAAGACAAAGCGACGATAGAAAAAAAGGAAATAGATTTCAAAAGCGTTTCTTTTTTTTTCTCCCCTGGCGGACGATACAAGGGAGATTGAAAATGACAACAAGACTAACAGCTTTGTTAGTCTAAATGTTCACTGAAAGCAGTTTGACCTGTAAAGCGGCCCAGAATGTTTCTCTATCTCTAATGTCCTTTGAAAGTCTGATCCAGACGGGTTGCACTGAATAGGGTCTGATGTGAAAGGCAGAGATGTTAGATAAATGTCCTCACAGCCAAGGCCTCTGCCCCCTTCCTGATGGTGCATTCTTATACTCAAACACCCGCTCCCTTTTACACACACACACACACACACACACACACACACACACACACACACACACACACACACACACACACACACACACACACACACAGAGAGTGCCAACAATCCCAGTGAGGGCAGCATTTGTTTAGGGACAAGGTGACCCTGTCGCCCGGGGGCCTGTGAACAGGCACAATGAAGGCCTCTCATCCTCCACACTCCCAGCCGGCTGCTTTGGGCCTATGACAGGGAAGAAGGGAGGGGAGTGATGGGCATCACGACACCCTCTACTGCAGTTTTTAAACCTCCCTATTCAGTAAGCCCCCCCCCCCGTCACCCCCGAGATGGCTCCTTTCACACCCCGCACAGACGGAGCTAAATCCCTGCTTGTAACCCAGAGTCATGCAGCCGACAGATGGACCAGCTATTGAGTGAAGGATCGTGCTGGCAGAGGCGGCTCCCCATCCATCCCTGGTGGAAACAATGGGGCAGCAGGTCAAGAGTGCTGTCTCCAGGAGGAGGGGTCAGGGAGGAGGGGGCATGGTTCAACACAGCTGAGCTATGTGAGCCTTTAGAAAGTGGAGGAACTGAGGGAATCTTTTTGGACGAAGGGCAGAAGTGAGAGCAGACAAAGTGACTGAGCTGGCTGCTCTACAACCAGACCCAGGTGGAGGGGGCTTAAACAGCAGAAAGCACGGGGGGGGGGGGGGAACGCACTGCTTGACTTTGCTGCATGTGTAGGCAGAGCCAGTGCTCATTGGGGGGGTGGGTGCATCAAATGCAAACGATTGGAGAAATTTCTTACTCGTAATAAAAAGATGTTAAACACGTCTACATCACAAAAAAAAAAGAAAAGCCAAGGCACCCTGCCCGCAGGTGCAACAATTAAAATGTCTTATTTGTAGTGGCGACACAGTTTTAAAAACACTTTCGTGAATCGACCAGAACTGGTCTTCATCAAAGTCAGTGTACAAATGAGCACAAACACTGTAGTATATATAAACTAGGGCATAACAGCGGTTGGCTGATTAGCCTTTTTTAACTGACATGGCCTCAAACAAAGCAACAGCTCAACACAATGCTCTTTTTCTGCAGATCCGTGCATGGAGCATTTGGTATTTTCTACTGTTATCTTTTTACTAGTAGTAAGACAAACTAGTTGATGCAAAATAATACAATCGCATTTGTGCTTAACATGCAACACTGTTTTCGATTAAACCTGCACAACAGCAAACGAGTAAAAACACACTTCTTGTGTATACACATTTGCGAGTTTGGGGGGGGGGGTCACAGGATCATAGTTAAAGATTCATACCAGGGACTAACAGTTGGTAACACACTCATCCTCACGCAGCTATCCACAAGGAGCTGGGTTTGTGCTAGATAAAAGTGCTAGCATTACTGTTGCTAAAGGCACTACAGTGAGGCTTTATAAACAGAAACAAGACAAAAACCTTCACTATGGCAGAACAGCTGCAATGCCCAGAAGGCATTTTTTCTTAAGAAAAATGGGTCCATAAACTTAAACAGAGGGTCAAATATCACTGCACAACTAGGCCACAATTCTATCTGGGCACTAACTTTTCTGATCATGTATTATTCAGACTCTCAATATTCCTTCAGTGGCATCATGTGAGACGGCGATAATAAAACAGCGTTGGACTAAAGCCTATATAAATAGTGGGCTTATATTGTTCTGAAATTTCTGTGTCTCATTATTAATAGATTGATTTCCAGTGTTTTGGAGAGGTGGGGCAACTGCAGCCTATAGAGGCTGAATAGCTATGAATAGCGACAAGCTCATACACTCATGCACGGCCATGCACACATGCATGGGTGCACACACATACAAGCGAGTGCACACAGATATGGGTGCACACATGCCGCATCACAAAGCAGTGGTGGCTAACTGGAGGGAGGAAAGTCAATCTAGTCCCATTGACCAGCGGTCTTGCTATCATGTGGCTCCGACCTGGGTGTTAGTGAGACCAGCCCAGTTGTCTGGCGCTAGCCCTGCCTCATTGGGTTTCCAGAACCAGGGACCGCTTTTACCTTGACGGGTGTGAGGGTAGTACAAGGACACTGGGAAGCCATACCATGACCCCGTAACATTGATTTTTTTTTTAGTATTGACACCCTTACTACTGACATAGAAAACAGTACTGCACTGCTGTGCTGTGTTTCAACCACATGTTCCTCATCCTTGCATGGTGTGGTTTATGAGGCCATATTGCACAGGAAGGCATCCATTACATAGGAAGGTGTCAGGAACACAGTCTCTACTTTGCATCAAGAATCACTTTGATGAGAGTGTACAAGCACTTAAAAACACCCCCCACTGCTTGGAAAATGTTCAAATGTTAATTAAACACCAAAACCTTGTTCGTGCAATCAGAGCACAGAGATTTTTTTCTTTATTTTGAGAAAGACGCCTTTATTCGGTGACAAACAATAGCAGATGTGCAACGATTTTTCACAGCTTACTCTTGATTGTAGGAAACAGAGTGCTACATCAGGACACCGTTCTTTCATTGACTTTAAGACATGGTGTCCTCCAAGCAAATGATTACAGAGAAATAAAAAGATGTACTGTTATTCTTTTGTCCCTTAGAAGTCACATGGCAATACCTCAGTGATCTTCCATCTCAGAATATGCAGCTGTTATGCTGTTTGAGGCTAGCACTGGAAACAACAATTCTGCTCAGACCTTGTAAAAAGTGATCAATAAGAGCATACACAAAGAAAATGGCCGTAAACACAGAGGCTGTCACTCAGATTGCCACAGCACAGGTGAAAGCAGAGTGCAAAAGCCTGAAGAGCAAAACTGAGAGCAGCAGTGAGGCCGGATAGCTGTTGCTTGATTCAGACCTCAGCAATGTCATTCTCTACTGTGGCAACTACATTTCTAATATTGTTGGTTTTCAGGGATGCTCCGATTTCCTAACCGCGATGACACTGACCCGTTCCCAGTTGTCCTCTGTTCTTTCTCAACGTGGTCTCACAAGATCATCGTGGTTTTCTGCAAACAGAAGTGCTGGGCCCTGGCCCTTATTTAAAAGATTAATAGGACGCTGTCTTGGCAGAGAGGCAATCAGGGAGGATTTGGTGACAGGTGAAAAAGTGTGAAAACAAGGCGAAGAGGAGAGACCATTGTCACAGTTACCAACTGGCTGCAGCAGCTCTGATTGAAATTGCTGTGGCATTCAATCCCAGCCGCCAATCACAGGAGTAAGCATCAATAGGGAAAATTTAAATGATAAAACGATAAGTCGTGAGCAGGCGATTTCCTTGTCATCGGGGCAGGGGGCTGCTTGATTGTAAACTCACTATGGGAGGAGAGATTTTACTGCAGCCATATGGAATTTGCCTTCAGATGCTGCCTTTACCCTTCAATCATGAAATAATGTGTAATCACCAAACGTCTTTCTCTCAATCCCTGTTACAAATGGCAGCACAGTGCTGTCACCGGAGATGGGGAACAAAATGGAAATTTGACTAAAAGACAAGCCTTAAGTGACACTTAATTTGAGTCACCCAGGCATTCTCTCAGCTCCAGTAAATAGGATCCGTCAAACTTTACCCGGAGCCTGTTTGAGTCTGCAGCTGTCTATGGGGAGATGCACACCATGCCTCTATGCCTGTGAGGAACTCACTTATCAACAAGACTGATGAAGAAATCAAGCCTTCTACAGTCTTGGCCATTTTAGAAAATCCCCCAAAACAGCCACGGGAGCGCTAATTGCATTTCCAAAGTACAGATTTTCGCAGAACAATTACACCAAATCAAAAAAAAAAAATCCCCCCCCGGTCTAAGTACACTATTCAACTTAGAAAAATGGCAGATGCTAATGATAGCTTGAGAGAAGCGGATAGTGGGAGGGGAAAAAAACAAGTGAGATGTGTTAGAAGAGAATAAGAATAAAAAAAAACACTGAACAGCTGCTTTCTACCTCCATCCCTTTGCTTCTCCCGGTGGAGAGTCCCATGTGAGCTCCCTGATCCTAGTTTGTGGCTGGCAGAGGGGACTGGAGCTCTGTTCTCCCAACTCACATGGCTCTGTTGCCCCCCTCCGCCTGCCTCACCGTCTCTTCTCTGCCAGGAGGATGAGAACACGGGGGGAGGGGGAGGGGGGAGAAGGGGGGGGCTACATGAAGGAGAGACTCTCCCAATGGGTTCTCGTCAGTTCCAGGCCATTACACCTTGCTCGCTGGGATTTTGTTTACACACACACACACACACACGTGCACACACACACACACACACACACTATCAATGCAGAGGCTGTCATACATTCATACATGTAACACACACACACACACACACACACACACACACACACACACACACACACACACACACACACCATCGATGCGGAGACTGACAGCTGTTGATGTATATTTCACGTAGCATAATTGTTGAAAACACGGGCGTAAAGACTGTTTCCTGTAACCATCATTAAACTACCTCACGTTTCATACTGTTCACTCTCCTGTGCTGAAGCGCACCACCGTACGCTTTGGTGACGGAGATAAAAATAACAAATAGATAAGCAAAGCATCGGTTTGACGTTTCGCGGAGGCTGTTTTAGTAACAAAGGAACTGATAATGATCGCTGAAGCCTGGTGATACGGTTGATGTGGTCAGTGGTAATGTGCAGTGAAACGGCCTGACATACATCCACGGTCTTTGGGGAGGAAAAGAGAGCGGCAGGCTGCCCTTATGTGTTCAGTCTCTACAGATGTTGCCTTGGAGAGTGGCTGACTGGCTGGCTGTGGTGACAGCTGGACAGCTGTTCCTATAGACGCAGCCACAGAAGCATGCCACAGTGACGGCGAGGGGGAGGGGGGGAGGGAGGGGAGGGGGGGTAGCTCTGTATGTTTAGTTGGCCTGTAAGACGTTCCCAGGACGAGCGAAGCTGTCAGATTTTAGCAATGGTGCATGAGTCTGGATAAAGAAAGATGGCACCGAACAGAAGAGGGAAAAGACAGATGGGTAAATATCAGACGTGTGTCACACCGTTTCAAAAAAGCTCCACCAGAAGAAAAAAAAATTGCCTTTCACATTTTACTGTCAAGCCAAATGGGAACTCTAAATGGCAGCAGCAACTGGGTATCGCTGGCATAAGTTAAAACATTTAATTTGATCTTGGAGTATTCAGCCAGTTTGCACAACTCTGACCTCATCATTATTAACATGTAAAAGTTTACTTTGAACTTTAGAAGGAACTTCGGATTAATTTTTTACCTCCTTGTGCAAGGGGGGAGGGGGGGCTATTTTCAAAAGCAGTGTGGCTAATTGGTTGGGCATTAAAACGATGCTGGACTTTGGGCCAACATCAATGGATGCTGGCGGTGAAAAGCCCTTTAAATTGGGGTCCTGTTCACACATTATACCTTCTTCCCGCACTTGAAACGCATGGTTAACTAACAATATAGGGCTCTGCACCAAAACAAGAGAGACGGCCTACGGATTAGTATGTAACCAGAGGACTGGACTCAAACGATTAAGAAAAATACTTGGGAGAATTTAAAACTTGGAAAAGATGTCACCTGCTGAATAAACACACTGCAAATCTTGAGTTAAACAGTTTGGGTGGGTGCCAGTCATTTCTGCCAAAACTCTCATTTCCCCTAAGGAGACCAGGCAATTCAATATGCCACCAAAGGTCAGCAATTTGTTCAACTCAATAAAAATGTTAATAAAACTAAGAGCTCACAAAATGGAGCACTCATTGCTTCTGGTCACCCATCAAAGTGTCCGCTTGTGTGTGTGTGTGCGTGTGTGTGCATGTGTGTGTGTGCGTGTGTGTGTTGGTCTGGGAGGGCCGGCTATACATTTCAGTATAACCTTGTTGCCAACACTAGTTCAAAGGTTAGACAGTGCGAGCTAGCTTACAGGGAATATTGGTTTTGCCCAGCTGTAATCCTGGGCAAACTCCACCAACTGCCCTCTACAAAGTGGATCATGCTACAGTGGATACATGGCAGCAGGCAGTTTGAACCTACACACTGTTGGGAACAGATTAAACATATACGTAGCTACATGATGCACACATAAGTGCACACGGGCATGTACACACCACCAAGCACATATGCGTAATGCTGCTATCTAGGAAAACCAATAGTTCATAAACCCCCACACCAAAATCTCCAATTCCATATCCACCCCCACTCTCAACCCACTCTGCTAAATAAATGAAAAGACCCATTAGGCAGATTTCAAAGGATGGCAGTGGGCTTATAATTATACATGACATCTTTTAGAGGAAAAAGTGATTACTCTGGATGCAAGTGTAGGAGGGGGTGTGGGGTGGAGGTGGGGTATTGCTAAGCAACCAGTCATTATCCTCAAGAGTGGAGCGAGGTGACCGGCCATCCGTCTAACTCGGGTGGCTTGCCTGGCTCTTGTGCAGGCCCCCCTCTCCCCTCCCTCCTTTCCTCGTGCACCCCCTCTCTGCCGTCTCCCCGTCCGAATACAAACAGAGATAAAGAACGCCGCAATCGCTCTTGACACACAAATAGGTTAACACAATAAAGCCGGCTTTGCCTGGCTCACTCGAGGGAGGAAAGCAATTCCAGCAGCAGGCAGGAGGTAATAAAACAGGGCAAGGAGTATGTGTGTGTGTGTGTGTGTGTGTGTGTGTGTGTGTGTGTGTGTGTGTGTGTGTGTGTGTGTGTGTTTCCATACGTGTCCTCATGTCAATGTTCCTATGTTTCTGTATGTGAGTGGAAGCAGGCACACAGAAGCTCCTTGGCCTGCGGGCCTAATATCCTACAGATTTTCAACCCTTTCTTGACACAAGTAATAACAGGAGAAAATGACGGAAATTCCAGCCTACTCCTCTGCTCAAATTAAGGAAATAAAGGGCTTTATATTAGCAGTATGGTCCATGTGCACTAGCTTCTTCAAAACATACACTTTCTTCCTATGGCTCAGGAGCCAGCTCTTTTGCAAACGCTCACCAGCTTGGTTCAAATTCAACAAGTAAATTGAGTGAGTTTAATCTCTGCAGGCCTCAGCGTCCTTTTCCTGTGGCTGCTGTCATGCTTGGCAATAAGTGATGAAAATCTCCAGAGTTTTATTAAATCGTGTAGCATTCACACCGAACTCGGGGTGGGGGGGTGGCTTCTGCAATTACATCCCAGACCTGACAACATTGTTTTCTCCAGTCGGTGGAAATTTCATTACCTTACAACAGCAGACTTAGAATTGGGTAATAGCCTCTTTTTGTCACAGCCACAAACTGTCTGTGGGTGGCGTGTCACCTCATAAGTGCTATCCATTTACAACAATATGCATCTGGCTATTGTTACAATCCAGACGCTGCTTAGCACAATGTATGCCATCTGAGTTGTAAAGCAGAAAAGAATTTTAAAAAAAAACACTCAATAACCCGTCCCTGAATTGATTGTGGTGTAATCAAACAAGCTGAACCTTGAAACATCCACACAGCATTCAAAAGGCTATTGCAGACAGATGACATAGGACCCCATCTCTTGCACAGAAATGAAAATTAATGTAGCGAGAGCTGGCGCTTTTCTCATGTAAGGGCTGATTTGTTAGGAAATAGCATTAAAATAGGGTGACCAGATTTTCAAAATCCCAAACCGGGACCCTAAAAAGTGTACCACATGTTCGTGCATGTGCGTGTGCGCATGCACGCACTCGCAAGCTTGTCTGTCTCGCCGGACATGACGGGGGATGGATGTTGAAAACCGGGACATTTTACTATTTTACAGATATTTGTCAGGACTCGGGACACCCAGCTTGAAACCAGGACAATCCCGGACAAACCGGGACGTCTGGCCACCCTAATTAAAAGTTTCTGGAAAAGTTTCACACACTTTAGAGCAGCGGTGGAGAGCCATGTGTATGCAGGTTTTCATTCCGACCCGACTCCAGACCAGGTGATTTCACTGATACAGTCTTCCTCTTTGGTTGAAGGGTTGTTTATCAGTGAAATCACCTGGTGTGGAGTCCGGCTGGAATGAGAACCTGCATACACATGGCTCTCCATGGCACATGGTTAGCCACCCCTGCTTTGGAGCACACAGTATCATGCAGCGCAGGTGTTTGCAAAAGTTAATCAATTCCCCTGTTTTCACTGTCTGCCTCTCCAGCCAGGTATCCACACAGCGGAAATGTAAAGAGGTGGCTATTGTCAACAGGGAATAAATTACCAAAGCATGAAGAGAAAACATCTTATCTGTCTGATGCATTTCCTGCTATTGCAGAAAGCTACAAAGCCCGAGGGAGAGCAGTCAACCAAAATGCAGGGAGATGGAGATTAGGATGATGTGCAGTTCCTTGTTCCATTAAAGTTTGATCTTCCTCAATAGCTGAGGAGAATCAGATATCACCCATTCAAGATTAAAGTACACCAGCATAGAGGGAGAGATGAATCAGGGGCCTTCAACAGATAAAAAACAGCCTTGCTTCTGGCATGGTAAACAGTGGCAATAAAGAGTTCACCAGATAATGTGGAACATTGTGAGGCACAATAGCAAATCACAGCTTTTACAATCCTCCGAAACAAATCAAAGCACTGAGTAGACTATGATACGGTGCCTGAGAACTGCAGGAGCTGGTCCGATAGCATCCAAGGCCTTTATTTTATTGCTGGTTAAAACTGAACAGGGCACTGTGAGGTCTCTCCCATGTTGCTCACCATTGCCAAGTTCTCTCTCTCTCTCTCTCTCTCTCTCTCTCTCTCTCTCTCTCTCTCTCTCTCTCTCTCTCTCTCTCTCTCTCTCCTTGAGATCAATGGCGGTGGGGTGATTTCACAACAGCCTGCACTGTCACCCAGAACAAATCAATGTGACCATGAGGAAGGCAAGTGCGGCATTGTTTTTAAGGAGAGCAAATTCGCTGCTGGAGAGCTTGTCAGATTTGCTTTATTCTCCCTCTTCTCCTTGAGCACTTTGGAGGGAGCATGCCTCTCCTCACTTTTTCTGACTTGGGTTATACAGTCAGCTATAAACGTCGCGGCATACACAGAGGTCTGTTTTTCTTTCCCCGAAGCAGTGTATTTTTTAACCCACTCGGAGGAACAAGAACAGATTGCGCAGGTTTAATTCCATTTTAAAACGAAAACGCTGCCTTGACCAGCGGTTGTAGCATGCGTGTGTCGGGGTGAGACGGGGAAGGGACAGAGGGTTATTGCTCTCCTTCATGCACTCAGCGGCCAGATAGCTCTGATGAAGACCAACCCCTGTCTACCAACACAGTGGATCAGATTAGGTCAATACCTGCCAGGGAAACCAACAAGGCAATTAGGGGTGGAGATTATTATGCAGCAACATAGAGACAAGTTTGTCATACAAGCGAGTTAAACCACAGCAGTTACAAAGAACACCAACAGGTGTGCATTGTTCACACTTGTATCGTCATAAATCCTTTTTTTTTTGCCGACTAAAACCAATGACACAATTTCTGGAAATAATGTTTGAACTCATGTATATGAAGAAATCAACATCGACAATAAAATGAGGGAACGAGTCCATCTGCACATAAAAAGTGGGGTTGCTCCTTTCGCGGGAGATTTGTTATCCGTGTCTTGTATTCACCTCTTTTTTCCATGTAGTGTTAATGTATACCAACGCTGGGACCAACTCTAGATCTGTGAGTAATTTTACAGATCTATTGATTAAACAGATTTCGTCCTAAGCCGACAAATCCTTGGTCCTGAGGAAACAGGCCTGACTCAGAAACAACCATAAAGTATGACAAGTCATAGCCTGAGTATCAACCCTGGTGACGTGGGAACATACAAAAGACAGACCACAGTGAAATGGAGGGCAGATGCTCTGTGAAACCAAATGCTAGGCCTGGGGGTCAATTATTTCATGTTTAAAAAGATATAGAGCACAGAGTTTGGTGTACTGCATAGCTTCCCATATGGCAAGACAAGAACAACAATGCTTATTCATACGCCACATGTTACGAACATGTTATATAAGCATTTAAATGCTTTGGCTGTTGCAAAAGCGCGATATAAATGCAATCCATTTCTTATGTATGTATGCACTTATATATCAGAAAGACGTGGGACAACCTTTTCAGAGTTGGGCAAGTTTCAGAAACAAGTGGACTTAAACACACACATGCACGCACGCATGCACACGCGCACACACACACACACACGCATGCACACACGCACGCGTGCACACACACACACATGCATGCTCTCTTCTCTATCTACTATTTTGTGATCTTAAGTGCCAAAATGAGTTTTGCTGCCTGTGGGTATGTGTTAAGACAATCAAACCATGGAGGGATTAAAAAAGATTAATGCATGGTGCAGGAAATTAAACTTCAGCTTCTATAACAATATTCATGAGTGAAGCTCACTTATTCACATAGGGCAGGTACTTTATTAAGCAAAGAATACAGTATATTCACCCCAGTACTACCAATCAATCAAACTGATATACAACTTTAGGGTTGAAAACTGATGAAATGTCAAGGCTTGCTCGGTGTACTTCTTTTGTTCATACCTTCCTAAAATGTAATATGTCTTTCTCCCAATACGCAAATATAGAAAGCATAATTGGTTAACTACATCTAGCAAAAAAACAATAAAGTAGATGGTTGCTGGAAAATGCCAGTATGTATACCAGAATTAAAAACCTCATCTTCAGCCAACTGAGAGCCAACAATATGAAGGTAAATCAAGATTTTAAAAAAAAACCAAACAAACAAGAGCTAAAAACTCCAAAAGGTAATTCAGCGACCTCCACATTAAACCGTCTCTGCCATCCCATTCTCCCCCAGCCTTGTCCAACCATCATGTTGAGTTAAGGCAAGCATTATGCTGGGAAGACTATTTGTTTAGGTGAGGAGCAGCCACAGAGCTAATATGAACACAGTTTGCTCAGCAGGTCATAGGCGCAGAGTGGAGGAAGTAAATGAGGCAGTTGTGCCCCCTCAGGTGCAGCCCCTGCCTCATACATCACTGGATGTTTTATTCAATACAGCCAGGAGGGCTCTGTGGCAGGTGTCCTGACTATGGGGGCTGTGCTGTACGGGCACATATGGGCATATTACATCCAGCTAGGGAGCAGGGTGTCTGGCTGCAGCATAAGAAAAAATGAAATGAGTGAGCCGGACAAATATTTCGAGAACCCTTGCTGCCTAATAATGATGAAGTGTGCAGTTTTTTTCCAGTGCACGGTTAGCATAACGTGTATACATAGGCTAGATTACATGTAGGCTATGCAACGACAGCCACGGCGCTCTGATGCTGCACAAGTAGCCTAAGCACCCAGGAGGCTGGAAGTTCACCTGAGAGGACACCGCTCAGCCCACGTCCGCAGACCGTTATCACATCGACTGATATACATATTGAGCAGACTTCTCTACCTAGCGAGAAACTAATATGACGCATGGGGACGTACGGATGAGAAGTGTGCACCTTGCTCTGTGCAGCAACTCTTAGAGCCACTTACTCCTGCCTCGGGTGCCTGCGCTGCAACACCCTTGACAGTAGACTTAATTGCTATACCCATAGTTGAGAAGACCAGTATTACTGCACATCAAAGCTGCTCCCAAAGCCATTCGGGAGCGGGTCTGACACGTCGATTTTATAACACGTCTTATATTGTAGGTCACGCATGCAAACAAAGGATTTAAATCTTTCATGGGTTACATCAACGCCAATGGACGTATATTTCCAAAAACAGCCACTATATTTCTGCAGCCGGCTTGGTTTTCACCAGGCTATATAGTAAGTGAAAGGTTGCATACAATGATCCAGCAAAGTATGTTAGAGAGAATAAGCTTGGGTTTACCATAAATTGCTTCTTGGTGTAGACTAGAACTCCATGCAGACTGAAGCAGCCAGTCCGTCTTGATACTTTGGTGGGTCGATTTAAAAGGGTCGCATTCCGCTCTCCACGATCCAGAAAGCGCTTTAGCGATATCAAACTGTGATTCAGTTTCGTGCGAGAATATACAGTAAAACCCTCGGCAAATTAGATTCCACACTATAGCCTCTAGCATGCAAAGTTAATGAGCTTTGCTCTTGATTCGGTTGCCAATTTCCGTCGGGGGGGGGTAGCTGTAAAAGCGCAGGTCGACAAATTTTAGGAGCGTCCTCAGATGAATAGCGCACCCGGCGCGCTCAGATTTTCAGCGTTTAGCCTCCGAAACAAAGTAGAAAAAGGTCCCGATTGCTCTTCTTGTCGCTTGTAGATATCCCCCCCAAAAAACAACACCTTCAACGTTTAATTGTCAATCGTACCACTGGATCGTGTGAATTTCGGGGCAATATTCCAATATCCGCCGCTGTTACGCATGGGTCGAAAGTGTTTCGCCTGTTTAAGAGACGATTATTCTATGAAAAGGTCCGTGCAATATGTTGTATATTATCAGAGTAACATTATGTCAGGGTACCATGAGTGAGAGAGAGAAAAAAAATCAAGGTCGACCAGAAGAAGAGTGCAGAAATATCCTAAATAGACAGCCGATGTTGTGTTAAATCCCACTGATTATGCTCCGTCCGTCCGTCACTTTCTCCCGCGGTGTCGGCTGCCTCCGTCAAGGGATGTTGTCTTGCCTCCTACCTCCCTCCCCCGATTCAGATTCCGTTCTCCAGACGAGGTGGCCAAATAGCTCGCACCAACAGTTTCCCCACGATTATGTTTTTGGCGTGTTGATGAAATAAAGGATAATCAAGAGTCTAAATAAATATTAGCTGTTTTAGGCAGCTCTGCGCTCCGCGATGTGGTCCTGCCCCTGTGCCGAGCTGCCGAAACTGACAATAACCCGGAACGCTGCAGACTGTCGCGGCTGCACAGACCGCCCACCAGCCAATCAGTGTGCTGAGGGAATAGATACATTCCCACGGGTTGGCCAATCATCGGTAATTGACTATTGTTACCATAGAGACGCTCGGCGTCCAAGCGTCTGAAACCACGTTGATTATTCGCGGATAAAAAAGTAAAGGTCTCCCATGAAGCGCTGCGGCCAATTGCAGATTTAGCCCTGGAATCACTTCTTTTTCCTTTAGCCGGGGCAAAAATAAACATGATGATGACACAAATTAGAGCTGGCACTGGTCTTCGCTATGGGAATGGACTTCTGTTTTGGGTTTTTTTTGTTTTGTTTTTGTTTTCGTTTTTTGTTTTTGACGCGCTTCCATTTATTACAACCGACTCGGGAGTCGTAGCCTATATATAGGTGCAGAGTTCTGGTATTTATAAAACACTTGAAATGTAATCAGTCCTTATCATAAACAGTTCATGTTTAGCATAAAATCACACCCTTAGAAGAGGCTGATCTTTTGATGTTCTATACTAAAGTCATTCACTGACACTGGGTCTGTCTCATACAGTAATGATGGACACAGTTGTCTAGAATAAAAGTGAAAGATTAATCCTTGTGTCATCCCTCTGAAACAGCAGATAGCCTATGCTAAACAGTCTCACTGACTGCTCACCGTTCATTTGTGAAACACAAGTCATATCCGTATACTTACATTTGCAGAAATCCACCATTGACACATACAGCTTATGAGTCACTTGCAACCTCCTTGAAAAGCAAAATGTGGCTATGACAGTGGAGGGATGGGGAGTGGGGCTGGATATTTTACAGTGACAGGGGACCTTAAACTTCTTACTGCCACCTGTCCAATGCACACAGATCCAGGAAGACACAAAGGCAGGACAACTGATCACACATCATGGGCTCTCATAATAAGCTGATGCGGGAAAGTGGGTGATGCAGCACTCAGCTTATGCCACTGCTGATAAGAGCCTGAAAGTATTACCTTGGTCTGGCAGCCCGCTCCAAGAAATCCATCCTGAGCCAGGTCATCAATTCTGCCCTATCTGATTGCTCACCAATCCTTGGCAGCTCCATGTTGCTGCCTTGGCTTCTCCCTTGAAATTCTGTCTATGACTTGCACTTTCATCCTAGTCTTTCAATCTCAGTAACGCCTCTCTATGTACCTATATAGTATGTAATCGTTCTTGGGGAATGGAACATAAATGAAAAAAGAACACTGGACCCCTGGACTTACTATTGTTGCCATGTCTCTTATCTGTGCAGTGGACCTAGATATGCATTACACCCTGTTGAGTCCAGTCGTATCACCTACACTATGTGGCTGAACAATCAATCATACAGACGAACTATTAATTGAAAAATACTCAACCAGAGCTGTGTTGTTCTGAAGCAAGGCATGCAAACAAGCCATTTGATTAGCTGATAAGCAGATGACTCAACAAACATTCAAGGCATGTTTACTGTGGTTTGATTAGAGTACGCCCAATATGTAGAAGATTGGACACAAATACGTTGTGAAAACACTCAGCTGTTCCAATCCCCAAGGCAGCATGAGAGCACATAAAAACAATGAATTATTTATGCAGGAGACTAGAGGAATATCAAAGTGGGTAATTTTTGGTGGGCTAAATTAAATGTAGTTTTCAAAATAATATGCTTTGGTCTGTGCAATCTCAGAGAAATCCACCCCCATGACAGTGTGTATATAGAGTCTAAAGATTGGTTAAAAGAAAAACTAAAAACAAATATTTCCCTGCAAAGAAACTTGAGAGCATTGCTCTAAAAACGCACATGCAAAACAAAGCCTCCTACAGCAGAGCAAGGGTAACTCACATGCTAGCTGTACCTATCTTTCTTTTAGGGTTGTGAAAGACATGTAGCCATCTCTGTTGAATTCGTCCGGTGCCAATCAAAGCAAGTGCTGGCATGGCAGGTTTTTGAGCTCTGGCGTGGTTCACCTGGTAAAACTAATAAATCCAAGTTGAGACCCCCTTTTTAAACAGCTGTAGTTTCCTTTGTCATAAGGCATCTTATTAACACTTCTCTTGCATGTCTTGTCATCTCAGGCTAACATTACTGTCTCTCTAAGAGCTAAAAGACTGACGCCGATGCAATTTGCTCCTATGGCAAAGCAAACTCACTTTAATTGAGCAAAGTTCAAGTCTCTGCAAACAGCAAAGTAACAGAAAAAAAATCAATGGTAGCAGAGGCATGGAAAAAAGAGATAGCATTGATTTATCTGCCATCGATTTGTGAGGATCGCTGCCTCGTGCCCTCTGGGTGAAACGCATGCTGTCTGCCAACTGATGGGGACGAATGTGAAAAGGTGTTGTGGTTAGAGGACACAGAGGTGGAGGGAAAGATGCAGGAACAGCATGGGGTTGCAGGGAAAGAAGAATAGATAAAAGTGGGGGCAAGAGCATAACGTATCAAATGGAAGAGAATGCTTGGCTGAAGACTTGATAAGAAAGAGTAATGTGGCATGGACAAGACAACAGCTATATATGTCAGGTCATCTGTCAATACTGCTGCGCTAATGTCTCTGTGTGACAGAGGCTCCAAGATGAGGTGACCATGAAAACATTGTAGAGGTATTTAGTGAAAGAGCAACAGGCAGAAAGCCGATCCTTTGATAGAAACCAAGGCACCAACTCAAAATCAATGGGCCACTGTCTTCCATGAATGCGATTTACAATATCATGATTGAATGCAGGTGTGCAGTATCTTGCATCAAGTGTATTTTATATGGTGACCTCTTGTATTTTCTATGTTGAAAACTACTGTGACTCAAACACTGTATCAAAAAAAAGTGAATGTTTGACTTCCCAAGTGGAGGATGATGAGCAGAGGAAGGTTATAGGAGGCGAAATTTGTTATTCCTGCTTTTGCACGTATTTGACAGGATCAGTGTGTCTCATTATCTTGCATCTGAGGCTAGCCATCTCTCCCTGGAAAGATAAGTGAAAGAGAGAGAGGCGAGTCGATTCGCGATCAGCCCGAGTGACATTGCTATGTTTTAATGTTGCCTAAGGGCCACACCTGAGGAGTGCCATAATTTTAGCTAACTGTAAGGGACATCCTTAAAGGGTGGGAATTAGTACTGGTTGGGAGGTGGAGAGAAGCGAAGGGACCACTGGTGAAACATCAAGCTAAGCCTGTTAATCTCCCAATATTTGCTTCTATGCACCCTATGCATTGCCTTTGTGCACTGCCTGTTGACACCCTATGTCAAATGGGACTTGAACCTAGTTTTGGGGCACTTAATTGCATTGTTGCCTCCTGACTAGATCCTTGCTTGTGTTGTATTAACTCTCAGATGCACAACGCTTTGGATGGAAGCGTCTGCTAAATGTAACATTGTAACATTGTAATATCTCCTCTGTGTTACTAGGTAGAAATGATATGGGAAGAAAGATCAGATGCCAGAGAACGCTACAGAGATCAAGCCCACGTGGCATCGCTCTGGAGGTAGTATGTCATTGTATACCTGCACAGACGTTGCTTCTTTGAGGAAAGATAAATAAAACCGTGTTTTGACTGGACTCTCCCGGTCACCTGTCTCCTGTGTGTGTCCGGACACCTTCAAGCTTTGCAGACTGAGCCTGAGAGACACACCAAACATCGCACACCCGAATGGGGAGCTGTGTGCAGGAGTAGTAGTGCCCATGTGGTGCCACCAGACCAGAGTTCAGAGTGGCTACATTAAGAAGGGGGCCAGTTTAGATTTTTTTTTTCAAACTGGAACAAAGATATGGACATTAAGTAAACCCAAGTCAAAACTCTGAAAAAAAAGAAACAGTGAAGCGAAAAATGAAACGAATCGATCCGCTTACTGATTTAGTGCATTTTTAGCATAAAGCAGGTACATGGGGAGCACATTCTGGATATGCAGGAGTTTGTGAAGATGCCTTAACATGTTCCTACTGGCCAGCAGCTTGAGACGCCTAGACGGCAGCACACCAAGCAGGTGTGAGGAGACCAGGCAGAGTGTGGTTTCTCTCTCCTGGAGTGTGAAAGGTCACAGCAGGCAGCTCTTCCTAACAAAAACTGAGGGAAGAAATAAAGGAGGTAATACATGTGGGGAAAAGAAAGGTCTTGCGGGTCACCGAATGCAGCGCGAGCAAGTTATGTTTCTAAGCGCAAGCTCTTGTACCCACCTATCTATCACTGTCCTGTGAAGAAAAGAAAGGGGAGAACACCCGCATGTGTTAATACTTTCTCCGGTGTTGTTGCAGCACCTCACCACTTCTACATCTTCTCATTTAGCAGGCGCTTTTATTCGACACGCTTTACAGAATCAGCAATTAGAGACTATATTTGGCACTCAACGTGCACCACCCACATCACAAATGTAAGGACACCTAGACCTGTGTGCTTATCTCTTTGAAGCAGGTAAACAACAATGATGCTGTCAATGACCCTTCACCTTATCATGGTAATGTCTGGATGACAGAAGACACACACGGTCTAGTCACAGAGGTCTCTCTCCCCTTAAACCCAGCAGCTGGTTTGGGCAGGACTGCCAAGAACACAACCATTCTTTGTGTTCTTTGAGAGCTTGGTAAAATGAACATCCCCTCTCTCCATATGTAGTGCTAGGCCTGCCTACACTGGTGTCTGTGACAGATGACAGGCCACTATACGCTATATTGACACCTTAGTTTACTTTAGTTCAGCAGTTTTCATGAAATACAGCAATTAACAATTACAGCTAGAAGACTGGCGAACACACAAAAGTGTGACTATTAAAAGACCTCTTCAAGCAGGCAATATAAAACATACCAAAAGCAAATTAAAACACATTTTACACAAATTAAAAAGTTGTCAGTGCAGACCAATCTCTCTCTAGGAGGAATGCCATTTTGGTTTGGAAGTTGCATTATTGCATCAATGAACAAAACACATCAGCGATTCCATGGCTTTCTTCCCCGCCAATTTTGAATCACTGTATTCTGAATTCATCGTGTTCTATTCAAAATTGCTTGGGCTTCCTCTTTTCAAGTTGCAAGGCTGCTGGCTGAACCTTTCTCTGTCTCTCCATCTCAGTCAGTCAGGCTCCAATGGACAAGGGACCATCATCCTCTGCTTTGCGCAATGCTCAGCTCTGCCCAATTTTGCACCTCCGTTTGCAAGTGATAGAGCACTATCAGTTTTGACAGCTCCCCAGAGCCACTGGGATTTGAGCGCTCCCTTCCTCCATCCACCCTACACACACACACACACACACACACACACACACACACACACACACACACACACACACACACACACACACACACACACACACACAGACAAACATACACATTCACTCACGCACCCTACTTCCTCTCTTCTGTCTGTCTCTTGAAAGCACACAGGCTGGAGATGATGGGCAGAACAAAAGCTGTCGAAGCAAAGAAAGAAACAGAAGTGAGGATATCTGTAGGGATGCTAAGGACAATGGGATACTTTGTCCCTGGTTTCATTATTGGATTGTGTTTCATTTGAAACAGACAACTAATCACATTAGAGACAACCTCTCTCCACAACACTCCAGCTCTCTGCTCTGTTTCCTGGAAGCAATCACTGTGCTGAAAGTGTCTCAATGGATCCTTGATCCCATTTACTTAACTCTTTAAAGTGTCCTAAATTCAAGAGGAACAATGGATTAGGGCATAGTTAGGCACCAATATATTTTCAGTTCATTTATGCCATAAATTAAGAACTTTTGCTTGCAGTAAGAAGAACGATATTGTTATTGTTGATGATAATGATGATGCCGATGACAATAATGAGGATGATGATTGCATACCCTTCCTATTTTTATAGCCTTTTCTACGGTATATTATTATCTAGTTTTGAAGGTACTCCTCCATTTTACACATTCTATTCAGCATGTTTCTTAGTGCTAATGACATTTTTTGTTTTTAAGATAGAAAATGTCCAGACTGAGTACATTTTTTGTCTTTGCAGAGTGATCCAATTTTTTAACAAGTCCACACAGCGATCATCAAGAAAAACGTCTCACGAAAAAACATGAAGAAAACTTTCCAGCATAATCATGGACAGACAACTGTTTTGAATGCCTGTGATGGCAGCTGCCTAACTATCCCAGCAAGGCATCTTAGCATGCAGCACAAAGCATGAATGAGGTCAAGGGGGAGGCTAAAATCAAGGTCCCGGGGGGGAGAGAGCCAGAGAGCTGAAGCAAGACAAAAAGATGCAATAACCTCACATGAGAGAAATCAACTGAAATATAAGAAGCATACAATAAACTGCAGATAGAGCTCTTTGCAATTAAATAGCCAATTTCCAATTTCACCAGAGTATAATCCACTGTCAGAGTGGCTTTTAGCTGCTCAGATAAAACAGTTCCATGTAAATGAACAGGTCAAAGGAAGCGTTTTGATAACCAAAGTCCAGGTGTTCGTTTACATGGCTGTTTGCAACATCGCTGCCTGGTTGCCTGGTGCCTGACAGACAATGAAGACGTGCCCTGAGACAGAGGTGAGTGTTTTAGGTTGTACAGTATGTTAGTCAGGGATGGTAGGACACCCCCCCCCCCGACTTCTAAGATTTCACTCTGCTATATCTTTATGATGCTCCAGCTGTTCTCTGTCTCCACTAAGCTGAAGTCTCCTCACAGAACTGCTTACACCTTTGACTCATTCAGCCACCCTTAATCTTTGTTTCTAAGAATGAATCTTGACTGCATTATTCAATATTCATAGTTACAACTTCGTCATTCCTCCTTCCTCAACTCTGACCTTAAAAAAATGTATTTCTTCTTCAGGTGAATTATTATCCCATCTTCTGTGAGACCTTGCCAATCTATTAATCTAACTTGCCATTTTACTGTCTATTCTCTCTGGCTCTGTTAAAGGTTGGCTGCCTCTCCTCTCACTCTATCTGTCAGTCAGTCTTTGTGTGCAAATCCCACTTCTTTCTCCTGCAGACTGAATTATTCAATTTAGATGCCATTTGTTTCACAGTTGGCAAGAGGGACGGTATGCACTCTCCTCTATATCAGCTGCAGTTCTAATCACCCACTGCCCCCCCCTTCATACACCTTTAATAGTCCCTCACAATACAACCCCTTACTATACTATTTCACATTCATTTTCTTTCCCTTCCACTGAATTAGCAGTTATACACTGATAAGCCAAAACATTATGACCACCTGCTTAATATGCTGTTGGTCCTCCATGTGCCGCCAAAACAGTACCGACCCACCGAGGCATGGACTCTAAAAGACTCCTGAAGGTGTCCTGTGGTATCTGGCACCAAAATATTAGCAGCAGATCCTTCATGTCACATGTAAGTTGCGAGGTGGAGTCATCAGGGATGGGACTTGTTGGTTCCAGCACATCTCACAGATGCTCAATTAGATTGAGATCTGGAGAATTTGGAGGCCAAGGCAACACCTTGAGCACTTCATCATGTTCCTCAAACCATTCCTGAACAATGTGTGCAGTGCGGCACGGCGCATTACCCTGCTGAAAGAGGCCACTGCCATCAGGGAATATCACTGCCATGAAGGGGTTTACCTGGTCTGCAACTATGTTTAGGTAGGTGGCACATGTCAAACTCACGTCCCCATGAATGGCCGGACCCAGGGCTTCCCAGCAGAACATTGCCCAGAGCCTCCACCGGCTTGTCATCTACCCACAGTGCATCCTGTTGCCATCACTTTCTCAGGTAAATGATGCACACGTACACAGCCATCCAGGTGATCTAAAAGAAAACGGGACTCATCGGACTAGGCAACCTTTTTCCACTGCTCCAAGGTCCAGTTCCAACATTTGGGTGCCCATTGTAGATACTTTTGATGGTGGACAGGGGTCATCATGGGCACTCTGATGAGTCTGTGGCTATGCAGCCCCACATGTAGCAGGGTGTGATGCATTGTTGCAACACATTCCTCCCGTAACCATCATTAAAAAAATGTATGACTTGTGCCACAGTAGACCTTCTGTCTGAAGGGATAGCCTTCATTGCCCTCACACATCAATGAGCCTTGGGCACCCCACACCCAGTCACCGGTTTGTGGTTTGTCCCTCCTCGGACCACCGTCGGTAGGTACTCAGCACTGCTGACCGGGAGCAGCCCACAAACCTTGTCATTTCAGAGATGCTCTGACCCAGTTGTGTGGCCATAACAATTTGGCCCTTGTCAAAGCTGCTCAAGTCTTTACTCCTGCCCATTTCTCCTGTATCCAACATGTTGACTATGAGAACTGATGGTTCGCTTAACATCTAATCTACCCAGACCTTGTCGTGTGCCCTTGTTTGGAGATGATCAATGTTATTCGGTTCACCTGTGAGTGGTCATAATGTTTTGGCTTATCAGTGTATGTGAAGAGGGTTTTATGTGTCGCTGTCTCCGGGGGCAACTCTCTGTTTCACAGCTATAAATCAATTTGTTGAAACCAGTGTTTCACTGAAAAGTGCTATTATGATTAATTAATTAATATAGCCAGTGAAGAGGTCACAGGGTCTGCACCCACTACTTTCCTTCTTTATTCAAATTGGTTCTTCTAAGGGGATCCCAAATTTCAAAATCTTTAAAAAGGTTATATTTTCATTGCATTACCTAGACAATATTTAGAAAGATTCAAATTTCAGTGACGGCTCTACATTTGAACATGATTTGCTGCATTGAGGTGAATATAACACAGTATGAAACAATTGTGCCACACCACATTTTGAGGGAAACATCAGCAGAATACAGGAGATGTCCCTGAATAAATAAACATAACTTGTAATGTGTCTATAAATCAAATCGCTCACACTGAAACTGGATTTATGAATTGTCAGCAGCCGAGCCAATGCACAAATTATACATCAAATATTATCTCCCTCAAAGGTATTGATCAAATCCGAATCCGATTTCCCATGGAAGGCCATTTTTATAGTGCTAGTAATGCGCTCTCCTCCCTTTGTCCTGACAGTCATTACCCTTTGGTCCCATCTAATGTCTGATGCCATGGTTTCCAACTCATTTTGCAACACCTCTGCTGCAACTGCAAATGGAGGCAATCCGTTGCCGGGGCAACAAACTTCTTTCCTGGCTTCTGTCATGCAAATCCCTCTAAAGAAAGGGCAAAAAGTTAAGGAGGCCAATCCAGCCACTCTATAGAGTCCTACGATAGAGACAGGATTTTGTGCGGTGGAGAGACTCTTGTCAGCGGAGGGGCTGTGATGTGTTATTTCTTTTCTCATCTCTGCTCGTCTCTCCCCTCCAAGAGAGGCAGCTGATGTAGAGTGAAAACCTTACCTAAATCACAGTGTGGTTTTTGTCCTGTTAACACAGACGCACAAAAACAAGCTACCTCTGGGAACATTTCAATTCCGACAGAACTAAAATGCATTGTTCTTTCATCTCGAAAATTACAAAGGAAGATGGGGGTAATCACATCCAAAGCTCTAAATAATACAGAAGAAAAAAGGAGAATGACAAGTCTGGCAAATTAAATCTGGCTGGGGGAGCCTCTGTGTACCCAGCAACCCTAGTAGGGGCATTTTCTCCTCGGTGGCCTTAGAGCACCCTTCCTCCTAATGGAAGGGAAGCAGAACAGATGGGACACAAATTGCACTTTCATACACCTCGAGGTTCAAGGCAATTTCCCCTCTGTGCCTGTGAAGTTCTCGGATTGCCTCTCCATCCTTTGAGCTTTTCACTCTTCAAAGGGGTTTGGGTTTGTTCAGTGCCCAGACTCATACACACACTAACACGTTCTCTAACACTGACATGTGAATGCATGCACGTACGCACACTTGTGCACGTGTTCACACATGCACACAAAAAAGGCACATGCACACACTGTGTCTCCCGAAAAGCCCTTCACAGTGGTCACCCTGTGTTTTCATGAGCACATTGTCATTTGAATGAGTGGGTCCCATTTACAGAAAGGCATTGATACTGTCAAAAATTTCAAGGAAGAAGACTAAAGAAAAATTGCCAGTCTTGTAAAAGCTACATTGTGGAGATTTGGCTACAGGACTACTTCTGGCCACAGCTTTACAACAGCATCTTACGGGGCAACAGAACACGAGTGTCAGACATGTTTCAACAAGTCAAATTCAACCCAATTATCTAAACAAAGTATTAGAAAGTGAAAATGAATGTACAAGTTAAAAGTTATTAACTGAAATGTCCAACATTTTCAATGGTCCATCAAGTTGCTGGGTTATTGTCTGATTCAACTTGCAGGAATCACCTGCCTAAACTTACTGTAGGAAGTCATAACCACTGATAAACTGTCCAGTGCAATGGAGAGTTCATAGATAATGGGAAATCATGCACACAGACTAACTAAGGCCCGAGATTTCTTTTTTGTCATTAATGTTGAAAGGACAGGTTTAAGGCTTGTGTTCTGTTGTCCCATTGTCACGCTGTGCCTAGCAGTGGTCCCAAACCCAGAATCTCCAAATTAAAGCCGTGAAGTAAAAAGATATCATAACCAATGTGCATTATGGCAAAAACTATGAAAAACAAGACCCAGGTTCAAAAAATCCAGAATTATCATTTAAGTGATTAAAAAAAGTCATCAAAATGTCTTGAATGTTTAGTCTCTATATGGGACTGGCTGATGTCCTTCTGTTAGTGCTGCACAGTGTGGGAGTGAGTTTTAGCAGTAATGATCACAACTGGTGCATTTTAACGAGGTTTTATAAGGAAAATCAAGAAATAAAGTTACATGTTCGGCTCTCGTAACTGTCAGCTATGCTTCCTTAGCTAGCCTATCCATCTCGGTCTGGATGTTAACATTACTTCCATTAATGAACAATGATAGTTGTAGTCCTATAACTACACTATTTATGTAGTTATGTCATCCTACATTTCCCCCTTCTTTAGCTAAGACCCTAAGTTAAGTCAAAGTCATGGAGTCTAGCAGGTAGTTTTCTTTCACAAGCTGGTCATGGCTCTGGTTGTTCTTCTTGTGCCCTTGCTTCCGGCACATCTCCATGAGCAACTTCTTGTCTCTGTTCTTGAAGGTTCTGCTCTTGATCCAGATCATAGCCAGGCGGTTGTGGAATTAACACTTCAGTGTCCATTTTGTCTCCAGTGGGCTGGTTGGTATAAATCAGTTTTCTTGAGTTCCAGAACGTTCCACATTGAAGCTGGAGAGTATATCTGCCATGTTAAGCAATGACCCTATAAGGGCCAGACAAACTGATCTTCAGGGTGTGTCCTCTCAGTGGTTGTTTTACCCAGACACAATCTCCAACTTGCAGTGAGGAATACTTCGTGACATTTTTTCTTTTGTCATAGTACTTCTTTTGAGCATCCTGATGTTTCCGTACTTCCTTTTGTAGCTTTACGTCATCAGGTGGTTTGTCAGCCACAAAGGGTGAACAGACTGTGTCCAGCAGGACTCTCAAGGTCCTTCCAATCATGAGCTCTGTGGGTGTTTTCCCTGTCATCTTGTGAGGCGTCAATCTGTAGTTCAACGGTAGTGTTTTCAGTGTGTCAGAGAACTGTTTTCCTTCTTGGAGCACGGCACAAAGACCATACTTCAGAACTTTTTTAAACCTCTCCACACCTGTGTTGGCTAGTGGATGGTACGAAGGTGTCTTCTGGTGTGCAATTCTTCTTCTCCAAGTAGCATGTGAAGTCAGGTTGGAATTGTGGGCTGTTATCTGTCACTAGAACTTGAGACTGGCTCCAGCACGTGAACTGATCTGAAAGTCCATTAATTACTGTTACAGTAGTCACATTGCTTGTGGCTAGGACTTTAGGGCATTTGTTGTACAGGTCTGTCACAATGATCAGTCACTTCTGATGAACTGGAGCCATTTGTATCTCCAAGGATGTCCACTTGAATCTTCTCCCAAGGTATTTTAGGCCATGGTGTTGGGTGTAGTGGTGGTTTCTCTGGGACGGGTGACTTCACCCAATGCATAGGGCACACAATTTTTCACAAAGCTGGTGACGTCACCATCCACCCTCAACTTCGATACTTTGCCACAAAGGAACTGTTTCATCTTCCTTGTTCCAGGATATCTTTCATGTACTTGGGTGAGGACTGTGTCTGAGTGTGATTGGTAGAATGGTACAGTCTCCTCTTCCAACTCATGATGTTTTCCAACTGAAAAGTTCTGCTCCTACCATATAGTATGGGCTGAGTAGTAAGTCTCTTGTTGGATCTTTCCATCCTGTTTTAATGTAGCACAGCACTTCCCTTAGTACTGGATCTTGCAGTATTTCTCTTGTGAGCTCTTCAGGGGTGATGGCTGCTTGAAGGTCATCAATGAAGGTCTGCTGTATGAAGAGCTCTTCTTTTCCCTCCTCGAAGTAAGTCTTCTTTTTACCATTATCTTGTGGCATAAGTCTCGAAAGGGTTTCAGTCACATTGTTGGACTTTCCTGGGTGAAACTGTTTTGTACATGTGCTGGGCAAGCCAATCTGACCATCTGGAGATTCTCATGGACTGTCTTCCTGTTACCGAGGCCAACAGAAGAGTGGTCAGGGCCTGATGATCTGTTTTAAGAGTTAATTGTCATCTGAATAAGTACATGTGCCATTTCTCCATGCTTCATAAACAATGGTACTTCTCTTTCCCTGACTGAGTATCTCTATTCAGTGGCTGACAGGGTCTTCGATGCGTAAGCAACTGGTCATTCTTCCCCATCCGCATTCTGTGATGAGACTGCACCTAATCCAACTGCTGAAGTATCGAAGGTAAGGAATATTGTACGATCTGTGTGGAAGTAAACTAGAACAGTTGATTCTGCTATTGCATGTTTCAGTTTGGTGAAGGCTTGGTCTTGTCTGAATGTCCATTTCCATTCTGTGTTCTGGCGTACCAACAGTCTCAGGGGTTCTGTTGTTGTTGTGTAAGATGGGATGAACTTCAAGCAGTAGTTTGTCATCCCTAAGAAGGTCTGGAGCTCTTTCACAGACTTTGGTGCTGGCATCTTCTCAATAGCAATCACGCTCGACTGGCATGGCTTCACTCCAGCAGCACGCCCATTGTAGCCAAGAAATTCTATTGTAATGGTGGTGAAGACACATTTCTCTCTGTTCAATGTCATGTTGTACTTTGCAAGGCGTGCAAACAGTTCTTTCAGTCTTTCTTTGCATTCTTTTTGATCCTTACCATAGACTGTGATATCATCGCATTTTAGCCTCTGCGTCGTCTGAACAGACTTTCTTCAGTTTTTCCATCGTGAATTACCCCTACGATTTTATGAGTAATTAATTCTTCGCACATCAGCTTTTGTCCTAGCCTGTGATGCCTCCTGCAGGATGTTCACTTCCTCTCTTGTAGCTTCCATGGTAGTGGCTATGTCAACAGATTTAGCTAGGGTAATGTCTCCCTTGTTAAGCAAACTTTCCCTCAACCTGTTGCTTGTAGTCTTGTTGATCAATAGATCTTTAATCGGCTGCTCCGTAAGTCTCCCCATTCACAAGTGCATGCTAGCTGCCTGAGCTCTGCATCATACTGTAGCAACCGGAAAGGGCGGTCGCTGGACTATTGACAGCTATGCGCTGGGGGAGCGCAGGGTATTCTGGGACTGATAACGTTCATGTTCAGATTATTGTTTTAGTAATGTTGTGATTATTGTTGTATTGTTTGTTTGGGAGTTCGACTCGGACTGGGTAGATGACCATTTTACTGACTGACTGACTGACTGACTGTAGCACCGTGACTAAAACTGGTATGTTCAACAGTGAGATGGTTAGGGGAAGACATTGTTTGGAAACCGTAGGGGAAGAATAAAATGAAGGGGTATTCCTGGAGGCGTGCAGTATATGAACCTCAGCAGCTGCCGTTCAAAGGAAAGTCTTGCTTCTTCTTTATCACGTCAGTTTTGTCCGGTTCCGACGGAGTGTAAAATTGAAGAGCATTCCCGGGGCCGTGTGGTGTGTGAGGCACGGGAGTTGCGATTAAAAGGGAGCTCTGCCTCTCGCTCTTCCACGCTGAATCGCCACAATATACATTAGTGCAGATTCTCCCTGTACTTGTGCTCTTCCGTAGGATTTAGCATGTTCCAGGCGCGCGATAGCATGCTCTATTTCAGTAAAGTTACTGGAATGCTGAAGTTCTTCAATATCGCCTGGTAGTGTACCAAGGATGCATTGTCCCTTGGTCCCCAAACAATGAAGAAGAGGAATCACCACATGTTGCTCCTTCAGGGCCTTGGTTACTCCAGTAGCGAGCAGGTAAATTGCCAAGTGTTTTTTCCATTGTTCTCACCCTCCACCAGTTGGCCACTGCACTGAACTACCTCAAAAGCCTGGAGCATATACCCCTTTCCCACTGGCCAAAAAATCCCGCTAACATCCGCTAACATCCAGCTTTTTTGGCCAATGGGAAAGGTTACAATCGGAATTCAGTCCCGGGTCAAATGACTGACATGCAGACTTAAAGCCTGATATATCATGATGGCCCCGTGTCTGCATGGGTTTCCTCCCACAGTCCAAAGACATGCAGGTGAATCGGCCGCACTAAATTGTCCCTAGGTGTGTGTGTGTGTGTGTGTGTGTGTGTGGGCCCTGTGATGGACTGACGGCCTGTACACAGTGTCTGCCCGCCTGCCGCCCAATGACTGCTGAGACAGACTCCAGCATCCCCGCGACCCCGATTGGGATAAGCAGCTTGGATAATGGATGGATGTTTCCATTGTAGAGGAGGGCCGCCTGTTGCGGCCAAAAATGCGGACGCATTCGTTTCCACAGCGGGCTCGGGTTGCTCTTCTACCTCGGCCGCTTGCTGTATCGGCGCTATCTGTATCGCCCCATCATCTGCTTCAGCAGAGTCAGACACCAACGTTCAGTTCAAAAAATCTTCATCGCCCCATGTGGGAAGGAGTCTTAGCAGTAATGATCACAACTTGTAGTGCCGCTGAACAAGGTTTAATAGAGAAAATAAACTTACATGTTCAGCCTCGTAACTGTCAGCTATACTATCCCTTAGCTAGCCTATCCGTCTCAGTCCGGATGTTAACATAGCTTCCCTTAATGAACAATAGTAATTGTAGTTCTATAACTTAACTATTAACTATGTAGTCACGTCAGGTCCTACACACAGTACCATCATCACCAGATCTAAGATGATCCAAATCTAAGAAATACATATCTTCTCTTATCATTTTTGTCAGGTGTTCAGTCAGCTGTTGAACAGCCCCTGGTGCTGATAGAGGTGCTGAGGATGTAATAAAAGATTTCCTGCAGTACTGTTTATTGCTCCATTAACAAACAAGCATCAGGGCCCATTTGACTAAATACTGCTGACGGAGAATATGGTGATCAATCACCATGGCAACCACCAGCCCTTTAATTAATATAATGCTGGAGGATTTAGGAATACATAGAGGATGGGGTAAAAATTTGCAGTTTTTGGTTTTAGCAGGGGACTGAATGTGGGGGCTGTGGCTCCATGGTACCATCCTAAATTTCTGGCCTTTGTCAGACAGAGGGAAGTAGCCTTGCTCCATGTGCCAACCAAAGGGTTAACTGTGTCCCCAAAGCAATTGTGGAGCTAGTTAGCAATTAGTGAATTAAATGTATTGAATCTGTCGTTGTCATGGAGACAGAATTTTCAATGATACTTGAGAAATTGAAGAGCCCTTTTAAAATATTCTGTGGTTTTAGTAGACGTGGACAGAGGTAGTTGCAGTCCATTTAGCATGATCATCACTTTAGTTTGTTATTGAATGTAATTAGTTGTTTTCATGTGAACTTTGAAAAAAAATACAAAAAAAAAAACAAAACAAAAAACAATGCCATTAACCCCTAGAATCAATGTGACCAGCAAAAAAGACTAAGCAAAAGGTGAAACCTCATCTGCAGATTAGAGCACCTGATGTAGGCGGTGTGAAAGCAGCTGCAAAATCATTTAAAAGGTCCTCGACAATCTTTGCTGGGTTATTGCTGAGGCCTCTTTTTTACTTAATAAGCTGCAGTCAGGCTTACTTTGATACTACAGGATTCAAAACTTTGAAGATAGACATACAACTGATTTTACTGCTGTTCAAATGTTGAGGGGTTTTTTTTCCCTAAAAATGCAGCCAGTGGTCCTCCACAGAAGCCTATGCGCCCCCTCCCTTCACATCACTCACTTATCCACCTAGATATTATAATGATCAGTCAAATGTTTATCGTACATTTAGCATACCATCTGTGCTTTTGTCTCTTCAGGGCCAGATCTGACACATCACGATGACATGAGGCACACAGATTCCAAAATACCTTTCCTATCCTATGCAATGTGGCTGCTATTTAGTTGGAATATCTGATGCTTTTCTATGCCCGTTCCTCTCCCTTTATGAAACCGTCTGTGCAAATGGGGCCAGAGTCCAAAAAAAATCTTTATGACAGATTCATGAAGAGAGGCCGAGGGGAGGGAAACAGATTAGGTAGAAATCTGGAGCGATAAAGATGGGACGTCTGTCTGCCGCTGAGGGCAGTGAGACAAGCCCCGTCTGTATTGGGCTCAAGGAAATATGCTGAGGGCCCTGACAGACAGCATCAGACCATCTCAGAGCAGCAAAACTCTTTAAAGCCGACACAGACAGTGTCTTTCATTTGATTTCCCAAGGCAATGGGCAAAGTGTGACTACCAATTATGGAATCTACAGGCCAACCATCTTGTTTTCTATTCAATCTCACTGCGCATGTATCCATAACCCGGACGAGGAATATGATGGACCTTTGTCTATAGATGCAAAGCACCTCATGAACTTGGTTTCCAACTCACTCTCTCACAAACACACAATTTGTCTCATATTTAGCTGTACCATTCAGGGATCAGTTGGCAATTCCCCCTAAAATATTTTTGAGTGCATCTAAAATTATATACTATTGCAAGGCGTTAGGGATTTTGTGTTTTGGAAAAATTAATTTTTTTTCTCTGCACCCCCACCGCTATTTTCTCATAGTCTCTCCCTCATATTCTATCACTTGGTATTGCCCATTTGGTTTCAACTGAGGTAGGATTTCACAGAAATGCCATTGACATATGCAAGTAACATGTGCTCTGTCCCTGTTAATGTATTCAACAAATGAATCCTTTCGATCGATAAGAGTTTTGAAGTGTTTCTGTTGTGCTAGAATGCCTTTCAATAAGAGTTTTTAAGAGTTTCTAATGTGCTAGCTTGCTTGTCTGAGTTGTCCATTAACTAAAAATATGATTTAGGCGAGCTAACTTTAGCCCTGTTGAAAAAAGCATCCATGTAGTGTCTATGTTAAGTATCCAATCAGGATATTATATATGTTTCTAAATGTATGTATTATGTATGTAACGTTAGCTACCCAATTGAAAATGTGCAGTCAACTAGGCATACTTCTAATGACAAACTGAAGACAATGGTCTGGCCTTGTTCTGTTCAAAACAGTCACACAACTGATGTAATTGTTTTCTACAGCATGACACCATGTCCTTGTTCGATAAACTCTTTTTGGATTTTTTCCTTTTTTTTTTGAAAAACATTATTTTCCCACCAGGTAGAGAGACGTGAGAGAAAAGTACATCATACCCAGAAGTATTTGCGGTTGAAGCGTCTGATAGCAGCTGAAGAGCAGAGGTCCGATCCACTCAGCTGAGCTCATAAAGATCGGACAGCATGATTTATCCAGCACACTCCTCTGGTCTACTCAGCTGCTATGCCCTGGCAGGAATCAGCAGCTGACAGCACAGGGGCAGCATAAAGATATCCCCGCCAGAAATCTATATTGAAAACAGTCAAAAGCTACTGTCTGGCATTCTCAGAAATGGCCAATAAAACCTTGTCGTTCAGGGAATGTCCGTTTCAATGCATCTCACTATTACATCACCCAAAGCACAGCACCAGGGGAACTTTGTCACCTGAGCCCACTGGAAAGTTTTGATGGTAAAACACCATTTTTGCTGACCAATCAACAGTAAACTGGTCTGATTCAGCCCAATTTCCCCAGCATTCACCTTCCATCTCCTCCCTACACCCCCCCCCCACACACACACACACACTCACTCTCAGCCCCCAGGTAGGATGACTGTCAGCCATAATGCCGGTCAGCGCGAGCCCCGGCTGCAGTTGAGCAGAGTGCTGGAAGGCCTGTGCGATTACCCCCGCCCCCCTGCTGCGAGCACTACAATGGTGGAGAGACAGAGAGGGAGAGTGGTGAGCTTTTAATACCACGCACAATAGGGCACCTCAACCCCAGACAGGCACCATATTTACACTGAGCTAAGGCCCTCCCTGAGCCGTATGACAGAGCAGGCGGAATGATCACCCCTTCGCCTTCCAGCCAGGGATCCATAATTCATGAGAAGAGGTGGTCGGGGGTGCAGACAGGGCAATGCTTACAGAAGGGGGGCTGCCGCCTGAGGAGTGTGTCCTGAGCCCTGTGTGTCTAAGTAATTAAATGGGATTAGGTATGTGCTGAACCCATTTTCAGAGAGATTGGCTGGCAATGCCATTATTATTGGAAAGGATCAGAGGGGCTTATAGGCATTGGGGAGAAAGGTAACTGAAGAGAAGTTTGAAGAGATTTAATAAAAGAAAAAACTATTCTCTCAAATGTGGGTGGCAGGTTTTTTTTGTCTTTTTTCCATACTCAGGGAGAAAGAGGTGGAAAAAAAAAGTTGGTCCAGGGGATAAGCTTCCTGTGGTGGTGTTGGAAACAGCCACCAGATCAAAGGATGCAGGACCAACCATGTCCACAGAACCTGCACCTCTGCTCTGCCCAAAACAGCCGTTTCTAATTTGTGTGACAATGCCAGTGTGGATGGCACCTGATTTGCAAGAGGATGCCCCGAGCAGAACTCATTTGAATAAGCACACATCCGAGTTATCTGGGATCAGGAGGGAGAGCTCATAGACAGAGTGCGACCTTTTTTCCTCGGAAGCTCGACATCTCAAACACACTCAGCCAACAATAGGTCTCTGTGTGCACCTGGGATGGTAATCCAAAAAACGCAGTGAACAAAATGGTATGCAAGCCATCATGACATGCAACCCACATCTTAGCCTCAATCTAAGTGGATGGAAAACCCCAGTTTGTGTGCCCCACCGAAGGATGATTTCCTCTTCTTGTCAGAACAGCTGAAGCAAGTTCTTGTTTGTGCTTCTTTTTTTTTTCACAAACCGAGAGAACCTTTTGGCGACAGCAACCCTGGGAGAGATGCAGAAAGCACGTCCCCTGGGGAGAAAAGCTGCCTCAGGCTTCAGAAAGCCTATTTACAACAAGCTGTGCTTGTTACTTTCATCAAAATAGAGCACTGAGCTTTTCTTCTGCCTTGTTTTTTGTGCTTTTGGCAGGAGGTTGTTATTGTAAGGCCCTGACTCCATTGTGCTCACTGGTGCGGTGAAAGTCTAGCTGTCCATGACTGAGGAGAAGATAAGAAAAGAGGGGAGAAGGATTGATAAGAAGAAAGATAACACCTTTCTCCCTAAGACCCCTGTCTGTTTTATGGAGTTTGGAGGAGTGCCCTACAAAGCAGTGGAGAAACCTGCTATGTCACTGAATTTTCCCAGCATTTGATCCTCAGCTGCACTCCATCAAGTTCAATTAGAGGATTCGTGGTCTTTCGTGGGCACGTTTGTCATAATCTATTGGGTATGGCGCATTCCAGATATTGAAGGAGAGGACAGAAAATCAATAGGCTGGATTGGACTGCTGGGCCCAGAGGGAGGTCTCTGTACCCTTCCTTGCATGGCTCAAGCTTAACCCTCCTCCATCAAGGCTTTCTTTTTACTGCCGTTTGGGCCATCAAATTGAATTTAATCAAAAGATCTCAAGAAGAAAGGAATATGGTGTAAGACCCTTGTTTTCCACAGGCCCTTTAATTACCCTCTAGACAAAATGCAAACACACTCAGAGATTCTATTTGAAATCACATTGAGTGATCTGTAGAGCACTGAGTGATGGCTACATTTGGCACATCCATCACAGCTAGCTAGCTGGATGGATGGACGGATAGATAGATAGATAGATAGATAGATAGATAGATAGATAGATAGATAGATAGATAGATAGATAGATAGATAGATAGATTTTACATGTCAGTAAATATTCTCTGGTGGTAGTCAGGTACCATCTAATGCAGATGCTTTTCAGGTGGTGTGGGTGAAATTCTAAAATAACTCACAATCTATGTCCAACAACAAATGTGCGGAAAGCTGAAAGTGAGGAGAGGAAAGATCTTTTAATCTGGCAAGTTTATTGTTGGCGCTTATCAACACAGAGCAGAGGGGGAAAAGGGACTGTGGGAGGAATCAAGGTCAATGACTCCTTGACAACCGTTCCATCTGTGAGGTATTATCATTTCATTACCTGCCCACGTCAGTAGCCACTGTTGTTTTTCTTTTTGACTCCATTTCCATAGTAACTATTGATTAAATGTTTGTAAGGGCCAATCTTTCCTGGACAATTAAGTCTTAATGTTGCAATATGACTGGCGGCGTTCAGCTGTCTGTAATGGCATGTGTGTGTGCATATAGGAGTATCTATATATGAATTTGTGTGTGTGTGTGTGTGTGTGTGTGTGTAAGTCTAAGACAATTGTTTTATTCCACAGTAGCTTTCAGCATTGAAAGTGTGGTTTGTCTCACATTGAATGGGACTCTGCACACATGACTGATTGTTTAGCAGATCTGGTTATTATCACTGACACTCTCAAGCCATGTGGTCATGCTCACCCTCCCCTACTTTCTCTCTCTCGCTTAACTACAGTCCCCCCAACGACGGTGGAACAAAAGATCACCCAAAGGAGGTGGTCCACCTAAAAATTTATAAAGCCCTCCATCAAAATCATTCCCTTTGGTTTATGAGGACATTAATCTGTTGGTGTGGTGCTCTGCTCTTCAAAGCACCTTGACGTTGGGATTGCCCTTTTTCTGGCTGCTGGTCTTTCTTGCTTCATTTTGCCCTGCAAAATCTCCAGTTTATCAAACCAAACGAGGCTGTGAAAAAAAATACTGTATCAGAGAGAAATAAGGAAGTGTGATGAAGAGAACAGAGAGTTTGATACAGAGGAAGAGAAGAAGGCCAAAAGAGAACTACTGTTGATTAACAGCCCTGCCAAAACAAATCCACCATGGGAAAACAAAATACCCTGTGAAATAACGCTCTGGCATCCCCTTCCAAAACTGCCGTAACATTTATTACTCTCAAGTGTCAGATAAATGTCTAGAAGAGACGAAGGAGTTGTCCTTGGAGTTGTGCTTTCTCTGCCTAAACTCTACCTGGCAAGACACACACCTCCATATAGCAGCCAGGTCAGTCAAGTGAGGGCTTACCATCCAGGTTAGACCACATCCTGTAGGTGGGGAATGAGTGATATCTACCCGGCAGGTGAGCAGGATTGTAAAACACGTGTGATAGAGCAGACACAGAGAGGGGAAAACAAAGACCTCTAAAGTTTAAGATTCATCAATCCAACCGGATTGCATTGTTCGCACATTGCTCATGATAAATGCAGCTCATGAGAGCTCCCCATCCGCCATTACAATCAGATTCATCACCGGCCGCGCTTGGTGGCGCCAATAAAGTGTGCCACAGAGATTATTTATGACACATGGAAGGCAGTGCCCCAGGCTTTAACGGCTCTGTCGGTAAAGGAGAGTGCTACCGGGAACCTGAGTGGAGCTGAACCAGCGGCACCGCTCCATTTAGTAAATAAATTAAGTTGCTAAATGAGGGCGGCAAGCGTCAGGAGAGGAACCCCACTCCTGTTAATTACGCCCTTGGCTGCAGCTCTGGGACTCTGGAGCTATCTTGTGGGGCCGGGGTTAGCAGTGGTACCAGGTGGGATTGCCAAAACAGACCCTTCTCTCTGCTGGAGGAGGTGCTTGCCATCTTGCGGATCACAAAAAAGAACCTGGGCTATAAACTGTAAGATGCAGATGGTGAGAAGGCAAATAAAATGCTGGCAACATAGCTACGCTAAGGAACCTCCACACCAGTCATTTCATTTAACAACCTGTCCTCTTTTAAGATTCAGTTCGTAATCACAGATGAGAGATGTGCACATCAAACAGGACGAGTGACTTCAGTCTACGCAGCCACCTAATAAAAAAGCAAACAAGCGATAAATAAAAGAGAATTTTATAGAGGGGCGTCTGTCGGGTACACGGGGCTGAGGTGGGGGAGAGAAGCAGAGAAGGAGAATAAGATGGATTCTAGGAGACATCAGAGACCTCATTGCATGACATTGCCTATTACAAATACAATGTGTTGCTATTTAAATGTGACGGTATAGGAACAGGTTGGCTGGAAGCAGGGTTTGTATGACAGCTCTTAATGAGATCCTTTGATGTGGCAGATGAGGGGGAACTGAATAAAGGAGAGGGCCCTCTGGGGGAGGAGAGGTGACAGGAGGCCAGACCACCACCACTTCTGAAGCAGAGGAGAGAGGAGGAGTGTGGACCATGGAAGGAAACTGCTCCTCCGTCACCAGACAGGACCTGGGGGCACTGAAAAGGAGCGTGTACTACACTAATAAAGAGAGAAGCATCCTTTATCATAGAATATTTTGTGCTCTAGTAATCCTGTTTGCATGTGTGTGTTCTGTGTGTTTGTGTGTCACGTCAAGTTTATTTAAAGAGCACAAAAAGAGTTGCCCAAAGTGCTGTAGAAAATCAATACATGAAATAAGAACGAATGCAGAGTGTAACGTATGATGCAGTATTGGCAAAAAATATACACAAAATAATTTAAAGAATAATCAATCCAAACAAACCATAAGGGCTAAAATGTGTTTTGAGCAGGGAGTCATGACCAGATTATTAACTCGCATGGGGGCCCCAGGGCAAGAATTTACAATACCCACCGAACCAATTGTCCACTATGTGCGTTGTGCATGTACAATGAGTGGTTAATGGCTCCTTATAAGGCTGCTATCATTTAACTCAAAACTGTGTTTAAATGGTGCATATTCCCATATTTGCAAAATGCATATTTGCATTTTATCAAATAACCACAAACCAATTAACACACGGTGAACCCTGGGCCTTTGGGGTCCCTGGGGGTCTGGGGCCCCAGAGCAATTGCCCATTTTACCCGGCCACTAATCCAGACTTGCAGGGAGTAGGTAGATTTGATGGAGAGAGGAACGCTCTTCCACAAGTCTAAGTCAACCTTGAGTTTAGACCTTTATGGACGAACACACAGGAGCCCCACATCAGAAGACTTGGGAAGCCTGGTGGTTGTATGGTGGTTTGGGAGATCTCATCTATATAGAGGGGGGATGGCCCATTCATTCAAGGCTCCAAAAATAAATAACTTAACCTAACTCAATTCCAAAATGATGTACAGGAAGCCAGTAAACATAGACCAAAATGAAGCTCACAAGGTCATTTTTCAAAAGGTCATTTTTCTCAAGGTCCCATCAGAGGCTTTGCCAGAAGACTCAACAAAATTTGCACGATAAAAAGACTGTTAGAATGGGTGCAATATACAGGTTATACTTGTATGAAGACGTGTTGCCTAAACGTCAAGTCTGCTTGTTAAGCCAGACAGTGCTATGAAGAATGGTTGCTCCAGGTGGGACTATGCCTGCTGCAACAGCTGCTACGGTGGCTGACCTACCTCCCACAGCGTCTGCCATCACGGGTCCTCCTGCATGGGTCCCCTGCACCGTCCTCCTCAGTGTTCAGGCAGGTTGGTCACTCCCAGTCCCAATGCTGCTTCCTCAGGCCAACAACATTCACCCCCTCCCAAGACTGTCCCTGGCAGTGCTGTCAATCAATCATGCACTCTTCGCTTCCCCCCACCAAATTGATCTTTGGGGAGTCCATAGTCTGAAACATCCATCTTGTAAATGTGGTCACTCACTGCTTTCCTTGAGTCACTACTCCTGACATACTAGAGAAACTCCCATGACTCCTTGATTCATTTCCAACAGTTGTGAGAGTAATAGTCCACGTCAGCTCCAATGACACTGCCCATCAACAGTTTGTGTGAACAAACTGCCACATCCGGCTTCCCACCTGCAGACACGGCTTCGCGGTGGCTACGTCACGAAATTTTCACGCAATGTAGCTTGGGGTCGAAAAGCGGACAAACAAGGCAAACAACCACGCGCAACACGCCTCGCTTTCATACATTTCAACAAGAATTGAGCGAACTAGAAGAATGACGTCGTTTTAATCCCATGATGGGTTTATTTCAGCAATTTGGAAGTTTTCTGGCAAGCGTATTTCACTTGCTAACGAGTGATCAGAGTTGCGGTAAAACGATAATTTACAGAGCTGGCACTGCTGCAAACGAAAGGTGTGGAAGGTAAGGCCTAAGATTTTCCAGTCGTGATGATGACTGCAACCGCTGTTCTCGAAGGAACAATAACATTGGAAGAAGAGGATGTTCCCGGTGCTAAGCTTACGAAGCCACCAAAGGACTGTAACCTGACTGAGCTTAGGCGCTGGCTAGAATGCTACGGAGGCAAGAAGACTGGCAAAAGGGCTGAGCTAATTGCAAGGGTGGAGGGCTATCAAGCAATCGGACAGAAGGCAGACCCAAATGTGTATGGGGGAAAGTGGTATAATGTCAAGACTAATATGAAGGCTTCAGGAGACAGTCAGGCAGAATTTCAAACAAACAAGGAATGGCAGCAATTTCCTTCCCGCAACATCCCTAGTATGTTCAATTATGGTCATATTTCCCATTACCTTGTCGCGTCAGTCTTATCCCAGGGTGTGACTTACTTCAGGCTCAAGTCGTTCCTTTCTGACTTTAGAAGGGCCCACAATACGGCTTTCTCGGGCTTACTTCGTTCTAAATCGTTTTTTTTTTGCACGAGGAGCACGACCCTCCATTGTAAACTGCACATGTAAGTGTCCTTCTTAATGTCCGAAAGACGACAGAAGTCTTTCCTTCCACATGCATGAAGCCACCTCTTTGCTTTTTCCGTCTTCTCCTGTTCGCGTTTCTTTTCCCACTCTGTTAGGCCATCTTTCACGGTTCCTGGCTTTGGAAAACTCAAAAATTCTGTTCCTTCAGGCAACCTTTCTTTATATCGCAAATCCGATCTACAAGTTCCCCAGCAGCAATGCTTTGTGGTACCTTTTCTAGATTGTTTGGCTCCCACTATGACAAGGTTACCAGCCATCGTAAACCCAAGTCTTCTGCAAGACCACTTTCGCACACAACGAAACGAAGAACAGTTTGTCCTCGAATCAATCCCATGATTCAATGCGCGCTCATGCCTGTTCTATTTTTAGAATCGCAGTTGAGCCCTATTGTGTCTGTACGGATGCACGACCAAGCAGGAGGTAACACAAGGATTCAAACCGGAGATCCCCGTGTTGGTAGGCAACGGAATAGACCGCTACGCTACTCGGACGCCCGTCCCTAACTAACTACACCCAATCACACCCACAGGATTCAAATAAAATAGCTATGGTTACATGCACACTTTTTTCATTCTGAAATCATTCCGATTGAAGATTTCGGGTCAACTGTTTACATGGGTGTGAAAATATGGTCAGGTGTTTACATACACTGATGCATTTAATTGGAACAGCTGTGTGACATTTTTTCGTGTACTTGTTTGAATAGGTCATTTCTTATTTTTCTACCGTCTAGGGGTTCTATAATTTTTCTGTTCGCCTCATGGAGCAGCTGTCAGTCTTCACGGCATTGTATCTGATGCAGATACAATCCGAATTTTGTTAGGGAGAAGGATGTCAGTCTCTCAGGTGGCAGACAGCGACTGACACAGGCAAGAGAATTCCAGAGTCTTTAGAGGGCTACAACTCGACGAAAGTCTCTGTCTTGGAGCACTAGTTCTACTTTGGCTGAAAGTAAGCAAGTGCTAGCTAGCAGCAGAACCCGCTAGCAGTACAAATGCACAGTACAAATTCTGGAATTCCTGAGCAAAGCCAGGAAAGCCCAGTCATTTTGTTTGGGCTTTTAACCCTATTATAATGGTCCCACTCCCTTAGTCACTGCCATTATATACACCCCCCACCCGCCCAAACCACTCCTTTCTCTCTGACTTCTCTGATATTCTGACCCAGGTATGTGCCATCTCACCCTCGTTCAGCTCCTGGGTTTTAATAACCACATTGATGACATTGACTGTAAATTTGCCATAGAATTGCTACAGTGCTTCAATTTCAAAAAACATATCAACTTTCCCACTCATAGCTGTGGTCACATCTTGGATTTGGTCTGTTCCACTGGTCTCACAATTTATCAACTCTCCAGCCTCAACCTCAATATCTCTGACCACGTGGCAATCGCCATGGACATTGACAACGCTATCCCCATTCCAAAAGTCAAACGCTTGATATCCTTTAGAAATCTCAAACCTATCTCCCCCTAAGCACTTTCTGCTTCTCTTGCCAGTAAAATGCCAGCCTCCTCTCCCTCGCTGTTTGATAATCCCTCAGAACTTGTCAGTTATTATAATGACACACTCTCCTCCTGTCTTGATCAGCTGGCCCCCATTATAAAACCAAAACAGTCTCATTCACACATTCAGCTCCCTGGTATACTCCTGAACTCCATCAAATTAAAGCCCGTAAGGGCCAGCTCGAAGGACTCTCCAATAAAACTGGTTTAGCAGTGCAACTCCAAGCCTACTCAAACTACCTTCAACAATACAAAGATGCTCATCACAGCCCAGTCCACCTGCTACTCACACCTCATACATTCAAGTTGATATATCTATTATACACATGTTGATTTACCCTTGTGTGAATATTACCAAATCGATTTTGTAAGAGTGATTATTGTGTAAATACATTTTTGGGAGGATATAAGTTTCTGTCATGTAACGTAACGTTAGCTAACGTGAATATGGCTAGTAGCTAGCTCGCGGTGGGAGATACAGATATTTTATATAGCCTTGACTCCAGTACATTTCCCCTTTTAATTTATACGGTTTTATTATTCTTTATTTGTGTATACTATTGCATTGAGTTGTGTAAGGAAAACGGTTTAGCTAATCTGAAGCTCAGACGTTCATATAGCCTATCTATGTTATGGATGCTAGTTAACGTTAGCTAGAAAAAGTGCTCCGGTGATTTTAGTTGGTTTTAGGTCACGCGGGGACCGATGACAGTTCAGTCACTAGATGACTATATAGTAGGCTAGTTAATGCCTGATGCTTACGTTACTCATTTGTAAAGGTAATGAATGAACCTGCTACTACATGTAATATGCTTGATTGATGATTTATTGAAATAAGGAGGACATATTCAACAAAATATGATGAATACTAATAAACAATGCTGAGGAACGCTGAACCAGGAAACACTGCATTGACTAATTATTTCTTTTTATCCTGTTTAACAGGAATACTTATCTGTATACATGTTCTCAAGCCAGAGAAGTGTAACAGATTGACTTGGCTGACTGACATGGGCATGGATTCCTCCCTGGACATTAATTGCTTTTGTTCTCCTATTTGGCTTGATTATGACTGTCAGGTAATGGGAAAATCACAATGAGGAGGTGTTTACTTATATATAAACTGCAGATGGTGCAGTAACATTACAGTCAGAGAAAAAATTTGTCTATTAGACATAGAAGTACTGTCTTTGTCTCTAAGGCCTTTCTACCTCCCAAGTGAATTTCCTCAAATATCTGTCTGAGTGGTTTACATACATCCTAGAGCAAACACCAAATTGACTGCTGATACCATTTTTAAAGTGACACAGAAACTGTAATCTCTCTCACCTAATTCCCCCAACATCATAATGGGAGATTTCAACCATTGAAATCTAAAGGACTCAATGCCAAGCTTTTATTTGTATGTCTCATGTCCCACACACCATAGTAAAACTTTACTTGAGACTTGTGCTATGGGACTATCAAATGGCCTTATACGTCTGTTGTGGGACCCCCCGCTTGGATCATCTGATGATAATGTAGTCCACCTTCTACCGGCATATAAGACTGTATTGAGAGAGAAGGTGCGGAAACAACATGTCAAGGTCTAGACTGAGGACATTTCCCTTGCCCTACAGGGCTGTTTCGAGTGCATGGACTGGTCAGTGTTCCATAACTCCACAGATGATATAAATGAACTCACTGATGTCGTGTGCAGCTATATTGATTTTTGTAAAGGCTCTGTGATTCCCACTAAAGAGGTAAATGTTTTTCCAAATAACAAATCATGGGTCTCTAAAGAATTAGAAGGGCTTATATGTCAAAGGAAAGCTGCTTTTCATAGAGGTGATGAAGTAAAAGAGAGAAATTAATGAAGAGTTAAAAGCTGAAATCAAGAAAGCAAAAATTAAATACAAGATTGCAGCCAAGTTTAGAAGTAACAACCCAAAAGCCACCTGGAATGGCATGAAACTAATGACAGGATGTCACGATAGGGGGAGGAAAGGAATAAGTCTTGATGGGTTTAACACTAATATACAACTGGCTGACAGTTTAAATGAGTTCTATATGAAGTTTGAAAAAGAACAAACAGATGAGTTGAAGAACAAGACTAAGTCTGGCCAAGCAATTACCATTAATGTTGACACTGTTGTAAAGCTTTTTAGGCACATAGATTGCAGAAAGAGCTTGGGTCCTGATGAAATTTGTGGCAGAGTGCTTAGGACTTGTGCAGAACAGCTTGGCAGTATTTTTCACTCTATTTTCTTGAAATCTCTAGAGCAACAAAAGATACCATCAACATGGAAACATTCTACCAATGTCCCTTTTGCAAATGCAAAAACCCAAAGATCTTAAATGACTTCAGGACTGTGGCCCTTACACCTATAGTTATGAAGATTTTTGAGAAGATTATAAAACGGGCTATTCTACTGCAGGTCCAGAATTCACTAGACCCTCTACAGTTTGCATATAGAACTGGCAGAGGAGTAGAGGATGCTACCCTACCTTGCTGAACTACCTGTATCACCTTGAACATCGAATGACTCATGCCAGGCTGCTGTTTGTAGACTTTTCTTCTGCCTTTAATACTATTCAGCCATATACGTATACTTGCAGAGAAACGTCTTTTCGATTTTAATCTTGATATCAATATCATTGGATGGATTTTAGACTTTTTGACAGACCGGTCACAATGTGTAAGAGTTAATAGTGTCCTTTCAAACAAGCTTCATTCATCCACTGGTTCACCTCAAGGATGCGTTCTGTCTCCCCTCCTTTATATTCTTTACACAAACAGCTGTCAAAGTAAATACCAGAACAGACACAATAAAGTTTGCCGATGATTCTGGTATACTCAGCCACCTGGAAGGAGAGGAACTAGGTCATGGGCCAGCAATTTACAACTTTGTGTCATGGTGTAAGGGGTCTTTTCTTGAGCTGAATGTTTTTAAAACCAAGGACATGATCATTGACTTTAGCAAGTCGGCACTCAACCCAAAACTGACAGGGGAATGAAATTGACCTGGTGGAAAATTACAAGTATTTGGGTATTGTGTTTGACAACAAGTTGAGCTTCCAATCAAATGTAGATGCAATTTCTGAAAAGGTACAACAACATCTGTACTTTTTGAGAAAAATTAGCTCTTTTAATGTGTGCACTACAATAGTGACTCTGTTCTATAGAGGTTTCATTGAGTTTATTCTGTCCTTCTGTAATGTGGCCTGGTTTGGGAACCTGAATCTGGCCAATAAGAACAGGCTTGGCTGGTTTGTAAAAGTGACCAGTAAAGTTATTGAGTTGAGTCAGCTGCAGCACTCTGACCTCTACTATAAGCAAGTCCTAAGGAAGGCCCAGACCATATTGGACTGCCCTGATCACCCCCTGCAGAGGGAGTTTGAGCTCCTACCTTCAGGCCGTAGGTACAAAGTTACTGCCCAAAGGAAAAAAGATACAACGTCTTTTCTTTGTGCCGCAATTAGTAGCCTGAATTTGCACATGTGATCTCTGCATCTAAGCTCTTTATGTATTTGGCATGCAGCTGTTTTTTTTTTCTTTGCACTGTTCATTTGAAATGATGTTGCATTTGTACCGTTTGTCCCTGGGAACTGCATTATCTGATTGTTTTTTTTACGATGAATGTGCTATATATATATATATATATATATATATATAAATCTGGCTGCCACCAAATTTCCCCTGGTGTGATAATAAAGTTTGACTTGACTTGCCTCACTGAAATTAAATCATGGATGCAAGCCAACTTCCTCAAACTAAATTCTGATAAATCTGACATGGTCATTATCAGTCCCAAATCCCTTTCCAAAACCGCTCATAACTTTTGCCTCACCAACTCGACTCTGTCTCCCTCCCCACACATCCGAAACCTCAGAATCATTTGACAGCAACCTCTCCTTTGAACACCACATCAATCAAATCACCAGAACTGCCTTTTTCCACCTAAAAAACATAACTCGTCTCCGCCCATCACTCTCGTCTGCTGCCAAAACTTTGATCCAGGCCTTCATCATATCCAGAAGTGACTACTGCAATAGCATTCGTTACGGGTCATCATTCAAAGTCCAAAACAAATTCCAGTACATCCAGAACTCTGCTGCTCATCTGCTCATCCACTCCTGCTCCCGTGACCACATCACCCCTGTCCTCCAGAACCTCCACTGGCTCCCTGTCCCACAACAGATCCAACTCAAAATCCTTCTCCTCACTCATAAAATCCTCCATAATCAGGACCCCTCCTACCTCACCAACCTGCTCCACTACCATACTCCTTCCCACAGCCTTCGCTCCTCTGATGCCAACCTCCTGTCTCTATCGCACAGGACCAAGTACTGGACCTGGGGCAATAGAGCCTTCTCCATAGCTGCCACCTCCCTCTGGAACTCTCTCCCCAAACACATCAGACTACGCCGATCTGTCCACATTCAAATCATTAATCAAAACTCACCTCTTCAGAATTGCTTTTAATGTGTGATTAATGTTGTGTGTTTTATGTTTTTGGTGTGTTGCTTTTATGTTTTTTTTTAATCTTGTGTAATGCATCTTTGTGTACCTTGAAAGGTACCATACAAATAAAATGAATTATTATTATTATTATTATTGTGTGTTTGAGCATACATCCACTGTGTACAGACTGTGTTGAATGCATTCTCAAGTTGTACACATGCATTCCACACATGCATTGATCCACCCACTCGCATACATATACACAGGCACACACACAAATACATAAATTCTAGCACACAAACTTCTGCTTGATGTATTTTCTTTCTTTTTTTTATTTTTTGCGCTATGCCAAACAAAGCACAAAGACCAAAAAAATAATTTGACAGAAATAGAGAATGTGACAGTGTGTATTCTAAGGCCTTGTACTTTTGACACCCACAGGCGAGGAAGTGTTATTGAAGCTTACTTTGAAGGCAAGGGCAAAATAATCAAGGCCTGTCTCGGCGAACACAGGGAATCTCAACACCAGATGTTCTCTCTGATTAAAAACAAATTGTTTTTATTATCAATGTCACCTCACTTGATCTTACATACCAAGGAGCAGAGGTGGTCTTTGATTTAAGGAATGCATGAGCATGGATCGCTTTCATCCCTGACAAGCTTGTTTTTTTTCCCCCTCAACTGTTCGACTGTTGTGCCTTTGACTATGTTGAGTAGGGATATCTTGAGATGATCAACTCTCCTTTTGTTTTCTATCTCACCGTTTGCCCATGTGTTGAATTATCGCAAGGCCAGTTGCACAGCAGACCTTGTAATCTTCTGGAATGCTGAAGATGAAGCTCAGTTATCATAATCAATTATCAGCAGTCTCCAAATAACTCAGAGATAATCTCTGTTTGCCCCATATAAACAAGCAGAAACACCAAACAAAGAATAATAGTCTGCTGAGCTGTTGCTTTATAATGCAACACAAGGGGAGAGTTATCAGTAAGATCAGGAGCGACTCATTGGATGGGATAACATGAAAGGTCAAGGAGGGAAAGTCAAACCACCAACCCTTAGTTTTGTGGTGTGGACAACATTACACTATTTACAGTCAACGTCTGGGACAGAGGGTTTTCGTTTCACCTGGGGACCCGTAAATTCACACGATCGTCAAAGCAACAACTGTCACAAACCTGGCATGTGTGGACCCGTGTGTCACACCTCATTTCCCCCGAGTCTTCATGCCTGTTGGCTGTTAAATGACTCGGGGCAAACACTCACATTTACACACTGGAGGTTACGTACCATTTTTTTTATCACATGGTGCTGCACTCCCATCGGGGGGCCTCCATATGGAAATCTAGATCTTACATACTGGTAGTTGAAGAACTGTCACCTCTGCTTTAGAGGAATAGCGTTTGCCCTATCATCAGCACAACATGAATACCAAGTGCAGTGGCAAGTTATATTTTTGTCCTTCTCGTGTTGCAGAGCATTCAGGGGAATTTTATTATTATTTCACAACATCAAACATAGTTTGCATTATTGCAAAAAGATTGCTACTTTTTTCCACTTGTAACAGAAACACCTCTATTTGTATGTATATGTATGTACTCTGTCAAGCAAGGAAAAAAATTGTGTACAAGATGTAAATACGATGTTTACTCAATGTGCTGATGCAAAAAGTCCTTGAATTACTGAAAACATGCCAATAAGGGTACTCAGAAGCCTCCTCTTGGTAGGGGTTCAGTACTAATTTATGCTCCTAGTCATCATGTCAGCCCCTTGTTCTCCATGCTAGTTGTTTCCGTAGTTTATCATAGGGCTGTAAACACCACAGCAACCAGGGGCCACTGAGGGCATGGAGTGTGTGTGTGTGGGGGGGGGGGGGGACTCCAGCTGTTAATCTCAATTTACCCACAGGCCTCTGCTCATGAGGTTGCTTCGACGTGACTTTCACTTCCTGCTCTCCATCCTGACAGCGGGAGAGAGTCTCTAAATCTTCCCTCCAACAACACCTCTCCCAGGCCCACATTCTCAGCCTTTCTGCCTTCATACCCCCCGCACGCTACAGCTGTGACCTCCGAACACTCGAGCTGCGCTGCATGGTGGATTGGTGCATTGGTGAGAAATGAGAGTTAGGCATGCAGGCTCGGTCTCTTTAAAGGTCCAATGAGATGACGAATGTATTTCCATTCTTGTGACCTCTTTTATCTGCACTTAATCTATATCTATTCAACACTATTTTCTGGAAATCCACAGAAACTAATTTTGTTTTCTTCATATGTTCATCGAAAATATTAATTTTCTCTTCCTGATTTATACAATGCTTTGGTAATGGCAGCCCATAGACCAACACAAATGTCAAATGAAAGGGAATGAGATTGACAGAAGACATGTGATCGTCTACCACCAAACTGTAATGAGCCAATAGCATATTGATGTCCACATTTATCTAAAATACTCAATATTTGCTGTTAGTCAACTCAAGCGCCCTCCACTCACAAACTGATTAGTTGATGTCAAATCACGGAAGTTTGTGGTGCTCTCAATGCTGTTTCATAAGGCCTTAAATAGACAGTAGCGCCCTACATAAGGGTGTATATATACTCTTCTATACATAAGATTGTCAACCAAAAGATACTTTGTCTAAGAAAGATGACTGATCTCAGTGTTACACCAAGCATTCAAATCTACAGGTGCATGAACAGTTACATAGCATTTGCCTCCTCACCTGTCGTTACCTTCCCTGTAAACTGGAGCTGCACCATTTGGCGGCTATTCCCATAGCTATGCTACAAATCCATACCTACACTGGCTGTGCCCCATTTGACAAGACACGCCCATCCTTCAGGGATTTCTGGTTGGGTGTGAACGCTTATAAGGGTTGGAATGGGCTCAAGCTAGTATAGGGAGAGGCTATTTTGCAACCCAATAAAAAATTGCTTCGATCTGAATGTATTGGACAAATGCTAACTTAACGCTGAATGAATTGGTTATCCCTGCCTCATATCTCTAGATCTATTGAGAAGAGGGTAGCATAGGTTAAGTTAAAAATCAAACGAAGAGTACCACTAGATATTAACAAATGAGCTGATAAATAAGGGGGAAAAGGGCTGCCATCAAAACTTTGTTTAACAAACAAAACCATTTCAAGAAATATTTGTACCACAACAGAGCTCCATCTATGTGTTGACAGGTTTCAGCTGAGAGTTTCTCAGCGACTGCATTGAGTCTGTCATACTATCTCTCGGTCTGTCAGGAGGCCTCTCAAGCAACTGATCTCTGAAACCAGACAGCAGTCAGAAACCGACTGTGGCAAGGTGAAAATAACCTCTTCCATTTGCTGGTGTTTGCCAGAGGGCAGGAGATGCTTGTCTTTTTGTCGGTGGGTCATAACCTCTGCATTTTAACTCAGTATGAAAGGGCCACAAAAAGAGAACATTGATCACAACATAACCTTCACGTTTTCAAGTAACTCTATGGTGAAGAAAGGGTGCCGTAAATCATTACTAATCAGACACCAGAAAGCAAATTAAATCGACTTGGGGATCAATAGACTCTGGTCGATTGGTCAAAAGGACAGCTGATTTGGCTCCTAAGAGCTGTGGAATTCCAGGGGCCGTGTAAAAGGCCATGGATTTGTCTCTGCTATGTAGCCATGTTGTCTGAGCTCTGAGCATCAAGATGTCTGGAGGTAACTCAGACAGGCTTAGCTAGAATAAAATCTCAGGGGGCTGGTTAGGAACCAGTCCAATGGAACTTAACCACTGGCCTTACAGGATAAGGGGAGGTTCCCTCCTGTGTCTGGAGCTGATGGTGCTCCTATCCCCTCTTCAGATGCACAACAGATGGCTCCCAGTTCACTGACGGCTGGTTTCCATGTCTTTAAGGTCATAAATGACCGCTTTAATAGCAGGAAACATAAACACATATTACTATACTGATCCCATCAGAGGTACAGTAAAACGCAATACAGTTATACTGCTGTGATGTTTTGGCTGTGTTAGCAATCTCCATTAAACTTTCTGTGTTTGATTTCCAATATTAAGCCATTTTAGATGCATAGTTTGAAGAGCAAATTCGCCTATTTTCAACCTTATATCTGTCTATCCTCCACAGGGGGAGCACGTGAAAAACATCTGGAGTTGTTCCGGATCGTCTCTGCATCTCGGGGGCAGCAGTGAAACCGAGTTTGTTTTTGTTTTTTTCCATCCTCCAAGTGACGTATCATGACGTCAGGCAGTCAGATGGTGGCTAGAAAAACTACACACAGCCTAGCAGGGGTTCTACTCGAAACACGCTGTTCATGAAACACATCCTTATTCTCTCAACTAAGCAACATTTCCAGTGACGGAAATGACGTCCCACAACACTAGCTGAGAGGATTTTATGGATGGCGATACAGACGCTAGCATGCAGCAATGCATTCTGGTATGTGTAGGTGCTGCGGGAAAGACTGAGCAGGAGAACACAGATTTCTCATTACACAGTGAGGACGTTGTTGCTTCAATCCAATACATCACTCATCAGTAGTGATTTTGAGGTAAGAAAATTATGATGGCAGTAAAAAAAAAATATATATATATATATATATATATATATATATATATATATATATATAAATAAATGGCGTGTTTACTTACCATCCACCGATGAGAAATTCAATAATTAAAAAAAGAAAATCTAAATTAAACATTTTAGCATAATAATAGCCGTACTTGGCAGGTGCAAAAGCTAACATTATGTATTAATAATGTCAGCATTTGCCATAGGCCAAAGGCCCTTCTCACGCCTAAATGGCCTCCTCACAGTATACTGCCTCTCCTCTTCTTCTTTCGTCTTGTTCCCTGTTTCTCAGGGGTCGCCACAGCGAATTTTATAGTTTCCATCGGTACCCTGTGAGGGCACAGCACCGATAGCTGTCGTTGTTAAACCGAGACTCGACCGATCCGGTATGGAGCCTCGGCAGATCCGGTATGGTCTTGTCAATCTGCATAATGATTTAGCAAAATGTTAAGTCGGATGCCCTTCCTGACACAACCACTAACCCTATGGACGGGGGCACAGGTAAAGCACTGGATGCCATGCCAGTATTCATGGACTCGCACCCATGCCTGTCGCCATAGTATACCACCTCTCTGCTGATGAAAAATGTAGTTGTGAACCCCATAAATGTTTCACCTTGTTAGATACTTACAATCATAGCGCAAACCCCGGAGGCAAACTTAATCTGAAAGTGAAGGCAAATCTCCTATCATATCAAGTGAAATTACTGTGAGCTTTTCTCAGCCTATCCCGATAAGATATAGATCAGCTGAATAGATTGGCTTTTCCATTATCTACCGGGAGATCTTGGAAGGCATTGGGTAGATAATTTGCTAATGTTTCCTGTGACCTCCCCAGATTTAAATTTTGTCTTTGGCTACATGTCAACTCAATTCTTCTGTTTACCAGGGAGGGAGCACTCACGGTGCCATTAATATTCACTGCAACATAACCGTCTTTTCACATATTTCGCTGAAGCATTTCCAGAGCCGGAGGAGAGCGGTGTCCATCCTACATGAAACACATCGGATTGAATCGGTTAAGTGCTTTATTGACCACGTGCGTGATCAAAAGAGAGTGATAGATCTGGAAAAGGCAGTCTCAGAAAGAGAGGAAGCGTATTAAAAGGGGGAATCAAAGTGAAATATACAAACTGGAAATTCACCTTTGGCCGTTTTAAATATCGTAGAAAATTCGGTCCATCTCGCATTCAATTGAATAACAATGTGTATTCACTTATATCCTGGCATTTTGAAGTAAGGTTTATTTTATCTTGGGCTAATTAACAAAATGTAATGGGCTCCTTTGATCTGGGAAATTATGGAAATGAAAGGGGTGAAATAATTTGATAATAGAGTTATATTGTCCCCTCTCATTAAAATTCCCATTCATTTCCATGTGGCTTTCTCATAAATATGCTGCAGTGCTCCATGAACCAGAGGGATTAGCAGCTTCACTGTTGCTCGTATAAACAATCTTAACACCGTTACGAAAAGCTAACATACATAAACACAAAGTTTAGTGGTTTTGCTTTTGTCCTGAAACGGGCTGATTTCCCAATTCCTTCTGCCTAATGTCATATTTAGCTCTGAAATGATCCAAAAAGGTTACCCGCACAGAGCGTCAGTTTAAACTGAAGTCAGCTTCACGCTGCAGTTAGTTGAAGACTACAAAACACAAAGCCACGTCTGTAAGGGTTCATTTTCTGCCACGCTGTAGTAAAATACAACACGCCATGCTACTGTTGTGGGTTGTGAATAGCAGCGGAGCAGCACAGCACCACTGGGAGTGAACGTCCTACCTCTGGCAGCGTGTGAGCAGAGCATGTTCTCTGCTCTTGTTCTGATGCACGCCATACTGCTAAACAAATCAACACTGATTATAACAAGACCTTCCCTGGTGGAAACTTGTCAAGAATATGAGCTAGTCAGCCCTATCTTTCAAAGAGGACTTTGAATCCCCCATTGGCCTCAGCAGTAGGAGAAAAAAAAAGAAGGAAAGCAAGAATTGTGCCCTAAGCACACACAGTGGCAGCATTATTACAGACCTTATCAAAACGAGAATGATTGAGAGACAGCCAAAACTCGGGTGACTGGTATTACGCAGCAAGGGGAGGTAATATTAACCGAGTGAAATGAGGGCAACTGCTATTTCATCTAGCAATCTTGGTTTTTTTTGGGGGTCTTTTGTTTTTTTAAACCTTGCTCAAATTTTCATTTAGCCCAGTGCCACCTCCCCCTCCTCCTCCTGGACTTATTAAATCAGCTGGAAGCAGTGCAGCTCTGTCACACACTGTATTAGAATGCCACCCCCCCTCCTCCTCCTATTACCAGGTGCAGGCCTGTGATTTAAAGCTTTGATTCTGTTCAAATGACAACAAAGGTGAGCCCAGAGCTGACGCTCCTAATTCATCATTCCCTGCTTGATAAGAGCGGGATTAATGCTTTTAATGCGGCGGTCACAGGCAATCATCCATTTTAGTGCCGGCTCCCTGGAGGATGCAGCTAAAAAGGGAAAACACCTGAAACACAGGGTGGGGAGAGGGTACGTCAGAGCGGGGCTGAGGGATATGCTAAGCTTCATAATGCCTCTTTATAGAGCCTGATCCCAGAGATGGTGCTTGCCTCATCTATGGAGCCAGAACCCTGCCCTGTGGCCTTGGCTCTTATACAAGAGGCAGATGGTCACAAGACCTCGGGTAATGTTTGACCTACATGCTGCAATCCAAAATTTAGGAGGTGCACAATTACAATCCTCCTTGAAAAACCAATCCCACATCTTCTTTCCTACCTGGACCACAACAGGGTATAAGACTTGGAGGTATGCGACAGTGTTTTTACCAATGACTGACCATTTGAGCTCTGCCTGCAAAGCAAAACCACATTTAATGTGCTTTACTCCCACCCTAATGGCTCATTATGTATTCACGCTGTGCTTAATTCAACATCTACAGACTCCCCAACCCCTCTCTGCATGCCCTAACCTGTGCAAACACATGGGAGCTAGGATGGAAATGATCCATTACCCACATGTGTGTGTGCAGGGTAAGCTGGATCCCAGCTGTTGCTTCCTGATCACTACTTTATTACCTTCTCAACCAATTCCAAACACATACTCGTCAGCATGACGAGAAGGGAAGTGTTGACAGAAATAGACATGGTGGGGTCTGCAATTCTCTCTGATCTGCACCTCCACCCTCCCATCCTTTAAACCATGTGCTCATAGATACAACAAAGAGCATTATAGCAAGGAGCGATGAAGGGGCTTTGTTTAAGCAGCGTCTATTCAAATACTCTGTCTCAGTAAAACCTCTCATTTCTATCGATACCTTTAGGGACGTTATATGGACATGCGTGGTTTCATCTCCTAATGATCATCTTCACTGAAACTGAACAAACAAACCAACAAACAATATTCCTCAGATGATGCTTTGAATACCCTTTACAGCTCACAAACGTTTTACAATATAAAATGGGGGGCATAGATTTGAGGAAAATGCAAGATGTTGGCTAATGAAAATTGATACAAAAAGTTTTGCCATAGAAAAGGTAGCCTAAATTAGTCATGCTAATTAAAGACAACCTCGCTAGCTCTGCTCACCTGTAACACAAGATCGACAGCATCAGAACGCAGTGGATATATAGCATCAGTATTCAGTATCAAATCTACTGAAATAGAAAATTGTAATTCTTTTTTTTTTTCATTCTGATTCCTGCTCTTCGCTTAAGCTCACCATGGACTGAAAGAGTCGGGTAGCAAAAACACAGGTGCAGTTTATTGAGATTTTACAAGGTAATTGTCCATTTTTGATGTGATGTTCAGGCAGCTATTTAACCCAAGAGCAGCAGTATTTCATCCAGATGAAAATGGAACATGTGGTTTGGATCAGACAGCAAAAACTAGTCGCTACAGACACTGAATGAATCAGAGTCAGTAGGACAACTGCAACAATTCAAATTTTGGGAAAATTCCTCTTCATTTAGGATAAAACAAAATGGTTTGACCATAGAAATTTAAGCCAATTTGACCATTTGAACTGTGGATTGAATTCATTTATAAGTAGCCACTTTGTGCTGAAGGGACTGTATAGAGATGACAAAAACTAAAGCCAGTAGAAACTCATTGTTAGCTTAGATCATTAGATAAATATTGTTAAAGCGGCACCGGGAAACTTTCTAGATTTTGACAGTGTCTCTTATGTCAACCGTCGCAAAAACAAAGGACGGGCTTCTTTTTTTCTCTTCACAGCCTAGCAACAATGCATTCATTTACAAGTCGTAGCTCAAAAGACTAAAAAAAAATACTATCACCTAAGGTGAGGGGCTATGTTCACAGACAAGGTAAAGTAAAACACCTATACCTATGGTATATGTACCGTAAAGCAATCCCTGGATTTCCCAGGAGGGTTCATGGTTGGTGGCAGACAAAATGCATTGCAGAAAAAAGGCTTCCAAGGAGCTGATCTGAATGGTAATAGTGTCATTCTCCCATAGGCATCACACTACGTTTGCAAACTAAATGAATTTAATGACGACATGTTTAAACATAAACATTACCAAGCGTCACTTCAATATTATCTTGAAATCTGTAATATTTATTTCAAATCCTTTTTTTTATCCAAGGTCGTCTTAGGGATTAACAAAGCACACCTTGTTTTATTCATGTTTGCAGCAGTGGTGCTGAGTAAACCCATGCCACATAAAGCTTGTTAGTTAGTTAGTTAGTTAGTTAGTTAGTTAGTTAGTTAGTTAGTTAGTTAGTTAGTTAGTTAGTTAGTTAGTTAGTATTAAACCACTTAATACAACCAAGTCCTGCCTTTCAAATATGTCGCCAAGCCCCAAATTCAAATCTTAGCTTGACAATGTACAACAAATACATTACAATCTGGTTGACACAACGTCCAAGCAGTGGATTGGTACAGTGATGAGAAAACAAAGCCAACTTGCTGACCTCCATATCTTTAGAGGGCCGCTGCAGCCTGCATGCCCCGGGAGGGCCACTTCAAACTCTTTGGTTTGACGTGAGGGGTCATTTCCCTAATATGTTCACTCACTGGGAAAAAAGTTCGAGTGACGATACAACAGGGGTGTAAGGAAATATCAATACACTTGAGTAATGCGGTATTATCTTTCACAATATCTACTTCGCTGTGCTGTTTACATCACCAACCACCTTAAGGCAAGTGCAGTGTTGCAGCAGGGCTGGACAGAACCACAACAGCAGACATTGCCAGTGCAACAATAGGCATGGCTCTGATCAATCTGATTTTATGTATATCGCAGTGTTTTCCTTATGATATTTTTCTAACATTTTGACAAGATATTGTAATGTATTTATGCACCCTCAATAATCCAGGTAAGGAAATCACAGAAAGTTGATTCAGTTCATCTGGATACAACATTTAGTGGGAGAAATATTTTTCATCACTCATCTCAGTGACCTCTTCAGTCTAAACAATGATTGGTTTGGTTGGTCGATTGGTCTAGTTAATGGTCACGCCAATTTGCATATGAAACCAATCATTGGTTTCAGTCATTATGCCACTGTATTGTTCATGAGGGTGGGGATACCTGCAGTCAGTTGAGACTGAAGAGGTCACTGAGATGAGCGATGAAATGTTTCTCCCAATAAACATTGTGTCCAGATGAACTGATTCACCTTTCTGAGAAGATATGGCAATATATCACAGTGTTTGCTGCAACATAATTTATCACAATATATTGGATTATGACAGTTCCTTGCTCATTTCTTGCCAATATACAGCCTTACTATACAATCTGGGGGAAGCATGCAATAAAACAAGGGTTTTTGGCCGGCACTCTGATCAGAGCCCCGACATTATCTGTAAGCCTGTTTGGATGGGCCTCCCTCTTTAGAATATCTCCCAGGCCAGACCAAATCTCACAAAAGATCAATGTGATCAAACGGTAATCCAATGGCAAGACTAATGTGCATTGCAAGGCTATATCTCATGATCAAAAATGAAAATATCACATTAATACAGCATAGAACATGATCATGAGACACTTTTTAGTACATTTACTCATAAGTATCTAGCTATTGTACTCTAATGTGAAACATTTCTAGGAGCAAACTTGAGTCTATACAATAAGTAAAATTTGTAGATTTAACATAACATGCCAAAAAATTTGGTAACAGTTGCACTTTGGGGTGTGTGTGTGTGTGTGTGTGTGTGTGTGTGTGTGTGTGTGTGTGTGTGTGTGTGTGTGTGTGTGTGTGTGTGTGAGGATGTAAAGTATTATGCCTAGGAACAATCTACATAATGTCTGTGCTCCTAATCAGGGCTTTAGGCTATGGTAAGGTGCTGCAGGCCCAAGCTCTCTGAGTTGTGATGTCTCATTATTATCCCCCTTTAGCTGCATCGACAACACAGCAGGCTGCTTTAATTACTCTCCATCAGTAGTGGAGTTGAGGCCACTCCAGAGACACACTCTAATCCCCCCCCTCCCTTCTTTGTCTCTGCAGGGCACTCATTGTCTCCTAAATATCATTTCCCTCAGCTCTGTGCACACTATTGGATTAAAATGTGGAAGTTTTGCGGGGGGGACTAATTTGAGTTTAGCCCGAGGACCAGGCTGTCTTCTGTAACGGTATTCTCTGTGCATCTGTTATGTAGTCCACAGAGGGGCTGCTTCCTCCCATCACTATTCCTCGTTCTTAGCCTTGACAGACACAAGGTACCGCACTTTGTGAGTAAAGACATTAATCGCTTTCTGCCATTTTCTGCCACTTTTTTCAGGGTTTTTTTTTTGGGGGGTGGGGGGTGGAGGTTATATCAAAACGATAATTTGGCAACACCTCTTGAATAGACCACCCACACAAATGTGCATGCTTGCACACACACACACACACACACACCATGTCACCCTATACTTGTGGGGACCCCTCGTTGACTATATTCATTCCCTTGCCTAACCTTAACCCTTACCATAACCTTAACCTAATCCTAATTCTGATCTTAACCCTAAACCCAAATTCTAATCCTAAACTAGACAATTTTCCTCAGCGGGACCCATAAAATGTCCCCATAAGGTAGGTGGTGAAAAACCTGGTACACAGACACACACACACACACACACACACACACACACACACACACACACACACACACACACACACACACACACACACACACGTATATACGTATATACTAGAATAGGTATCAGAAAGGAAATCCCAATCTCCAAACCTCCAACCTGAGCATCTTCAAAATATATTTGCCTTTTGAAAAGAGGCAATCATTTTGTGAGATAAAAACCTGGTTTAAATTCATTGTTATTGGACCAGTACAGCTCTGTGGGTGAAGCAAGGCCCTTACTCTTTAGGGGCTATAGGGTCGACTCTGATTGTGGCCAAAATTGCTTAAACTAAAAAAACAAAACAAAACAATGCATCCTAAAAGGCCATATTTTAGGTTGGTACTTGGTAGTATAGGAGGAGATATTGTGGTAAAACTGATATATGCACATCTAAAAATGACTTGAAGAGATGCATTTCAAGTGATTTTTTTTTACATATATCAGGAATAGTCACTGCCCTAGTTCAGAAGGGACGGCTCACATTGCCTTCATCTGCCGCCTAAGATAAAGCAGCATTAGAATTCCTACTTCCTACTTCTGCATGCATGCCAGAGCTTTTTGTTAGAATGAATGCAGAGCCTATTCATCTCAGAGGGCAATACAGAGTGCAGTAATAACACAGTCAGGCGTTTTGCCGGGATTCAATGAGGCTCAAAGCATTGCACTATGGGCAAGGGCCCAACCTCTTATGCCCCCACACCTTCTTCTTCTTCCTTCAGTGACCTCCCAGGCCTCCTGACCTCTGCATGGCCCCACTCTGACTCAGACGCTGCTGGGCCTTTTACAAAAAACAAGATTCAATGATAATGGACAGGCTGTTTAATACCAAACCCAGGTTAACCTCCTGGCCCCACTTGGCCCTTGCATTATGTGACCAAAGCATGCCAAAGGGTTGATGCAGATCTGTTTTTCATAGCTAATGATGTGGAATTAGTATTATTATTAGTGTGATTCATCAGCAAATTCAGTTTCACTCTGCGCTGTATGTTGCCATGCACAAACAAAACAATTACAGCTGCCCCACTTCCCCTTCATATACTCTATTCTTCTGTGCATTGTGTTTTTACCGTGTGTTTTGTTGCATAAATATGACTGCATGGTATAGCAGATGTTGTGAGCATCAAACAATGCAGACTGGACCAGGATCTGTCATTACATGGGAACTAGGTCACTATTCAAGCTCACTCGCTTACATTGACTGTTTCGAGTGACTATTGATTTTCTGACTAAAGCAATGACTTCATTAATATCAGCATTAGTCTGCCATCTGACACAAATGGGTAGCTCAGCTGCTGGGCCAGACGATAACTCATGTGGATATGAATCAGACACCAGATAAATTAAACATACATTTCACAACAAATGGGCATTACACATTGCAAGGCTGGAGGAGGGAAAAAAATAGAAGTGTTCAGAGAGTGTGCAGCGTTCTCTTACTTTCTTTAACGCACAGCTGCACTCTAAAAAAAACCCTCTTTCCAAAATAAAAACCCGCAAAATTCAAAGTAATGTCAACATTATGCTGCCTTAGCACACAGAAACATAAATAGGCATTACCCACACATTCTGCTTTCATCGTTCAATTTAAACTTAATCAGGGAAAGATGAGAGAAAAATCAACAGATCGCTTGTCACTGGATTTTCAAAACAAAAACAACAATGAAAGCAAGATTATTTCCCCTTTAATCCGGGGGCACCGGCTTAGGAAAAACAAAAGCATGACCATGGGAACGCATGGAGGAATGAGAAGGCTTGCTCTATACGCCAAACCAAGCTCTCCAGTAAACCACAAAAGAAGAACAATGTGTGTGTGCGTGAGTGAGGGAGAGAGAGAGAGAGAAAGAGAGAGAGGCAAAGGGAAAAGGGATTTGAGATCTATATTAAAACTGCAAATAGCTTTCAAAGATTAGTGACGGGCAGATGGGGTGACAGCAACGGGATATGTGAAATGTGGAATGGGCCTCCCCTTTGTGACTATTTTGATGGCAATAGCTTTGACAAGCATCAGCTTGATTGTAAGTATGCACTGTGCACTGAAAAGCCTTGACAAGTTTCTTTGAGGCATGTACAGATCTTTTGCTGACTGAAAGGAACACAAATCAGGATTATGTATTACACGGCCATATTCAAACAGCTGGCATTAGAAGCTCCGATGTATCTGGCAAGATACTGTTGTTCAAAGATGCCTCGCCGCGTGCACTGTAATTACCCAGATCTGGGCTCCTTAAAAACGCTTTTCCTAAAGACATGCAAACGCTGCTTGAATGCTTGCTTCCCACTGTTTCGTTTGCAGGGGTGGGGTTCTCGTACTATGTGGTGGACAGAGAGAAAGGAAAGAAAATGTTCCTTTTCATACATCGGTTTTTGTGGATAGCATATTGAAAAGCTGACTAAGCATATATCAAAATGTTCGTTTCCTAGCGCATAAAGCTTTCCAAACTTGAAGTGTGGAGGGTGCGAGAGGACATCCTGTGCCCTGGACTTGTTTAAACCAATCACTGTGGTCATCCCAGGCTGTGAAGTTGCTCTGTTGTCAGAGATGTGTCTCACTCTGCAGCATTTGTCAGGATTAGACAGGAGTAATCCCTTATCAAACTCCAGAGGATGTCATTTGGAGATATGTGCGAGAACCAAAACTGTGCACTCACTTCTCCAAACCCGATCTTCTTCTCCATCTCAGCAATCCAACCCCCATTTGCTAGTCCTCAGATGTGTCAGTTGTTTTTTGTTTTTGGGGGTTTTTTTTAAGTGATGGAAAATGTAAAACAGAAAAAAACAGAAGTGGAACTGTCAAGTGCCCTTCAACCCACTCTCTCATCCCACTCCAGCACCCCCCCCTTCAGGCAGGTGAGATATTCATGATGTCAGACCCTGTCGCTGATATCCGTTCCCAAATCCATTCCTCAGCACACCGCCGGCCATTAAGTCATCGCATGAATTCAACACAGGAGCCGAGCTGTGCACTCTGGCCCACTCCCAGCCTTGTGCCTTTATCACACCCCAACCTTCCTCTGACAGACAGGACTGATCTCCCTTGCAGCACCCCTCCACCCTGCTAGTAAAAGGACAGCAGTGGAAAAAGCTCCCAAGGGCCCAGTGAGGATGGACTCATGAATCAAACATGTGCCTGAAGCTTACTCCTTATCACTGAGGTCAGCCCAGGCATTAATACGCCATGGCTCGGGGGAGCTACCTACTGTGACCTCCCCCAGTTTCCCTGAACAGAAGGGCATCGTCCTCAGGAGTCAGCCTGGCGAGAGAGGGCCTCCCTCCAACACAGTCACTTCACATTACATCCACAAACTGAGAGAGAGGGCGAGAAAGAGCAACTGATAGAGGAAGAAAGAGGAAAAAGAATGAAAAGGGGTACAGAAATGAGGCATGAAAGGAAGAATAGACAAAGAAGGAGTAGAAAAGAAAAACAATATTCCTCGGTACAATGCAGAGCAGGGAGCAGCGCATGGGTAAAATCGACTGTGTATACAGAGCCTTTCAAACATCACCAATCTTCATCGGCTAGACGGGGTGTGATATATGTGACTGTCTGCCAGCGTAAATTAGGCAGTCCAGCCCGCTGTGTGGTAAAGCATGACGGGGCCGGACAGTGCACTAACTCAGGCGGCCTGGTGCTGTGCACACCACCTTCTCTCTGCTTTGCCGTGCCATAAATCACCGGCTGGGGGAAATGAATCGGTCCGTCCATGCTGGATGCACCAGCTGGCACCGCCATCACCTGACCAGCAGGAGCCCATGCCGAGCATCCATGCCGACACTGAAGCGGCTGAAATCAAGAAAAATGAGGCATGGAGGCAGACAGAGCCATAGCCCTGTGCTCTCTCATTAGTCTCCTCTGGGCTTCCTTCACACAGAGCTCCTCTGAAGTGAAAGGGCACACAAAATATATTTCAGAGTGTCACCTGAGGGGAGGAAAACCGGAAGAAATGATCACCCTTGGTTTCCTCGTGCGTCTATGTAGAACTAAACTGGCAGACAGTATTAGTGTTGCTGAAGCCAGAACTCAGGAAAGCAGCAGGGGTACAGCGGCATGGGGAGAGGTAGGAGCTCAGTGCATGTACATGTGTGTGTGTGTGGGGGGGGGCAGTTTTGTATTCAGTGTTATTTAATAGCCTTATTTTACTGAAAGTAATGAGTCAACACAACTAGGGATTCCATTCTGCATTCAGTTGTAGTTAACGGAAAATATGTTGATGAATAGATTTTCACTTTTCAATATTGCTGAGTTGCTGTGGAGAGCCCACTTATATGCTGACCACTGCGATTATGAGAAGCTGTGTGGGCGTTAGAACTGAGGCACTCATCGGGAAAATGGGTGGAAATTATATCAATATGGCCGCAGAGAACGCTAGAGATATATCTGAAATAATCTATACTTTGTCCTCTGCAACTGGTAGGGCTGATATAGTTTACCTCTTCTTGCCAAAATCACAAATGCAAAACATTTTGACATTAATTTCTCCTCTATAATGAAGACATCCATGGCAAAATGCACACTGTGTGGACAGTAGGGAATCTAAATCAGAAATGAATAGTCCATACTTAAATGAAAGTAGGGCAGAGTAAATGAGTGGCTGCATGCTAGATTGGCATTAAATTTGAGGCTGGTGGTGCAACAGGAGGTTACTCTATATGATTGGCAAGACCAATTTCCTGAGATCCCCCTCAGCAGTTTTAGCCTAATTTCATCGGTCCTGCAGCAGTCCTGTGGAGCAGCCAGTCTATCACTGTCTCAGATATGGAGGATTAGCTCCTGTTTCCCGCTCAGATGAATTTGCCTGTCATGGCCTGGTGATGAATGGCAGGAAGGCTGAGGAAATGTACTGTGGGCTCATTCGAGGTGGCAAGGTGAAGTCTGGCCTGGCAGCCTGCCCCCATCTCCCACCTCACCCTTCCATCTCTCCATATCATGGCCGTGACCCCCCACGGACGTCCAGGTGCACAGCCACATACCTGCAGCCAGCTCATCAGTTGGTCGGATGGTCAGCCAGCAATAGACCACAGCATCAGCTGGACATCTGTTTTAACAAGATGTCTGATTCCATCATCTTGTCTCAAGGTCTCTGGATACAGCAGAAAGCGTGCATTACTTCTCCTCTAAACATATCCAAAGGGTTTGCTTTAGAGGTAAAGTATAACTCAGGTGTCAACACCTGTGTTAAGCAGCAAGGTGTACTATCTTAGCTACGTACAATGTGCACAATGTGCAGAACAGTTCAATATGAAAATTATATATACCACCACTGTGCACTAAGGGCAATCTTGTGCAAGGAGAAGCAAATTCATTTACAAAACAACCATCACTTAGCAAGTGCTGTATAATTCATAAAGAACAAAAACATACAATAGACAACACAAGTGTAAGAAAAACAGGCAAAAAGTGAAGTCAAAAGTTAGAGGATAAATTAATTTCACTATTCAACAGGGCGGGGGAGGGGGATCTGATAGTAAAAGGGAGGCAGTTGCAAAGTTTTGGGGCTATGTCTGATAACATGCTGATGCCCTGCAATTTCAGCCTGATTTGTGGACAGCAAAAGTCCGTGGTCAGAGGATCCTGATAATACAAAATAGGCATGTTAAGTACAATTTGGCTGAAGGGGGATATGTTTTTCTGTTGTGCATGCAAATCTCTATAAAAACCACCCATACAATTGAGTGATATATACTATGTCTGTTATGTAGGAGGGATGCTAGTCTTCTTAACAGCTATGTAAATGAAATTTTATGGAGTCCTCTGTCTTTATAAGCTCTTTATCATCGTATTGGTTCATTCTCATCCAGATTTCCCCTTTGAGCCTCTGTGGGTGAGGCGCAAAAGTAACAAAAACAACTGCTCTCTAATTTCCTGTCCTCTTCTCTGCAGCTGTTACTGTCACCCCCTTCCGCCCCGCCCCCCCTCGCCCCCCACCCCAACTCTCACTCCACCTCCTCCATTTCAGCTGTAATCATGTAGCCATGCAAATGCTGTGCGGTGAGAGGCTCATGTTGCCCTCTCTGGGACATCATTCCCAGCTGTCTGAGCCCTTGAGTTGACCACCCAGGGGAGCGAGAAGAGGAAGTCATTACTGCTATCACAGCCAGACACAGCCCCTACGCTGCCAGACGGCCCCTCCAACTCATAAAGTCCTTGACGACTTCACTAAAACACCCAATTTCAGCCGGACCCCATTTAAAAATGACGCAGAGAAATCAATCCCCCCTACCCCCGTCATCCCTCCCCCACCTCAACCACCACCACTGCCCTCTGCTGAATCTGCCTGCTCATTTGGCCATCCGAAATGGCAGAGAAAAAAAAAGGGGGCTCTTTTTCCCATGACCACCGGTATCCTATCCACATCTCCGGGATATTCATAATTCATCATCTTCGATTCTGACATCTGCCACTGATTGTGCCGATGGGTTGGCTGGAATTAGCCACTCCTGGGAGCGGCATTAATGTGCTGGTGGGCCAGTACATGCACCCGGGCTGGGTAGTGGGTGGGGGTGGGGGGATTGGGGCCTGAGCGGCAGGAGCCTTTCACACTCTTAATGTGTAATTAGGAGCCATTTTGGAGCACTGCCTTACACCACTGAAATTAGCTGCCTTTTATTAATCAGGCGGACCAGCAGAATGGCACGCTGGGTCCCCCTATAATCTACCACAAAACGTTGTTCTTAATTACAAGGGGGTGAAGCAGCAGACAGTGGCTGCAACTCTTATGTGAAACCCTTGTGTTAAATGTTCTATCTGTGGAACACCATCAAGTCTACCCTGGCATGACTGTGTACATACTACTTTGCTAAAATAAATGGTTGGTATTTTGTCAATCATTCTCCAAAGCAGCCTGCATTTTTGCCTGCCTTATGTAACACACATTTACTGGACATCATACTGAGCAGACAATGATTTCATTTGGCACCAATATAACATTGATATTATGCGTATGCATTTGCTGAATGCTAACACAACTTGAGAAATGCTGTGGGATTACCAGCACTGGCTCTCTTTCTGAGATATACTGCAAGAGGTACAACTCTGACCAGGGTCCTCAGAATTGATGCTCTGCTGATTTAAAATGAGAACCAAATATTTCAGTGTGTACAGGCCTCTTTTTGACAGTCAATATATTTATTCAACATTCAACTAATGGGGAAGAGTACACCATAGACTATTTCTGTGTATAGTGTTTCAGTGTACAACATTTCAGAGTGAAAAAGTAGTCACTTGATCCCTACAGTGAATGTAATGTAAGGAGGATTAGGGGTGAAAAGTTCCACATGTACTCCATTACTGTTTATTGTTTTCCTGCTTTAAACGGTAATCAGTAACTGATTACTGTTTTAAGTCCAACTTAAGTCTTAACGGTTAGTCTCACAGTTGGGAGAATGTGAGACTTACCTGCACAACATGTGCCACAGTACAGCATGCACCAACAACGAACTTCTCAGAAACACATACCCATAGTTTCATACTAGAAAACCCTTTTCAGAAACATATATCCATACTTTCATACTAGAAAACCCTTTTCAGAAACATATATCCATACTTTCACACTAGAAAACCCTTTCCAGAAAAATATACCCATACTTTCATACTAGAAAACCATTTCCAGAAACATATATCCATACTTTCATACTGGAAAACCCTTTTCAGAAACATATATCCATATTTTCATACTAGAAAACCCTTTCCAGAAAAATATATCCATACATTCATACTAGAAAACCATTTTCAGAAACATATATCCATGTTTTCATTCTAGAAAACCCTTTCCAGAAACATGTATTCATATTTTCATGCTAGAAAACCATTTTCAGAAACGTATATCCATACTTCTCATCTCTCATCTCATCATCACCCGCATCTCCGGGGTCGGGTCACAGTGGCAGCAAGCTAAGTAGGGCACTCTAGATGTCCCTCTCCCCAGCAACACCCTCCTGTTCCTCCTGGGGGATCCCAAGGCATTCCCAGGCCAGATTGAACATGTAGTCCCTCCAGCGAGTTCTGGGTCTACCCTGGGGTCTCCTCCCAGTTGGACGTGCCCGGAAAACCAAAGGAAGGCACCCAGGAGGCATCCTAATCAGACGCCCAAACCACCTCAATTGGCTCCTTTTGATACAAAGGAGCAGCAGCTCTACTCCCAGCTCCCGTCGGATGTCCAAGCTCCTCCCCCTATTTCTAAGGCTGAGCCGGCTGTCCACCAGCAGGTTCTTAGGTTGCTACCTCGACAGGCACGGATGACCTTATGACCACAGCTCCTACCTGCTGCATCTGCAATAGAGTCTTTGAACATGGCCCACTCAGACTCCATGTCCCCAGCCTCCCTAGGGATACATGAGAACTTCTTCCGGAGGTGGGAGTTGAAGACCTCATAGACAGGGGCCTCAGCCAGATGTTCCCAGTTCACCCTCACTGCATGTTTGGGTTTGCCAGGTCTGTTCGGCAGCCTTCCCCGCCATCTGATCCAATTCACCACCAGATGGTGATCAGCTGACAGTTCTGCTCTTCTCGTCACCCGAGTGTCCAAAACATATGGCCGTAGATCTGATGATATGACTACAAAGTCTATCATCGATCTTTGGCCTAAGGTGTTCTGGTACCAAGTACACTTATGAACTACCTTACGTTCAAACATAGTGTTTGTTATGGCCAATCCATGACTTGCACAGATGTCCAATAACAAGGCACTGCTCGGGTTCCTCCCAATCACGCCCCTCCAGATTTCTCCATCGTTGCCCACATGAGCATTGAAATCTCCTGGCAGAACTATAGAGTCCCCAGGCAGAACCCTATCCAGGATACCACCCAGAGACTCCAAGAAGGCCAGATACTCCAAACTGCTATTTGGTGCATAAGCACACACAACAGTCAGAGCCTTCCCTCCAACAACTCATATGGAGGCGACCCTCTCATTCATTGGGGAGAACTCCAATACAGCGGTGCTCAACTGGGAACTTGTGAGTATCCCCACACCCGCCTGGCGCCTGTCACCTTGGCCAACTCCAGAAAAGTAAAGAGTCCAGCCCCTCTCCAGGAATTGTGTGGAGGTGAGCCCAACTATATCTAGTTGGTACCGCTCCACCTCCCGCACCAGCCCAGGTTCCTTCCCTGCCAGAGAGGTGACATTCCACATCCCAAGGACCAATCTGCGATGCCGGAAGTCGGCACGCCCAGGTCCTCACCTTTGCCTGCCGTCCGGCCTGCATTACACCCTACCCCAATGCTCATATCCGCTTGTAGTGGGTCCACGGGGTGGTGGCTCCATGTTGCTTGTTTGGGCTGGGCTCGACCAGGCCCCATGGGCCAAGGCCTGGCCACCAGATGCTCACCTTTGAGCTCCCCTCCCAGGTCTGGCTCCAGGATGGGGCCCCAGTTTCCCTTTTCCGGGCGAGGTGCTGTAGCTCTGCTGGTTTACTTTCATTGGGTTTCTTGGGAATCGCTCTTAGTCTGGTCCCTCCCCTGGGACCAATTTGCCTTGGGAGACCCTACCAGGAGCTATTGCCCCCGACACAGCTCCCATATAACCATACATTCATACTAGAAAACCCTTAAGAAATATATGTTCATACTTTCATACTAAAAAAACCATTTTCAGAAACATATATCAGAACTTTCATTCAAGAAAATCCTTTCCAGAAACATGTACCCATACTTTCATACTAGAAACCCATCTTCAGAAACATATATCTATACTTTCATTCTAGAAAACCCTTGCCAGAAATATGTATCCATACTTTCATACTAGAAAACCTTTTTCAGAAACATACACCCATATTTTCATACTAGAAAACCCTTTTCAGAAACTTATCCATACTTTCAAACTAGAAAAACTTTTCCAGAACCATATATCCATAGAGTCATATTAGAAAACCCTTTTCAGAAACATATATCCATACTTTCATACTAGAAAACTCTTTCAATAAACGTATGTCTGGGGTCCATCCGGCTAGCGTGGCCATCTAGTCCATTGTTTACCAATACGGGGATCGATCGCCAGTTCGAATCCCCGTGTTACCTCTGGCTTGGTCGGGCATCCATACAGAAACAATTGGTCGTGTCTGCAGATGGGAAGCCGGATGTGAGTATGTGTCCTGGTCACTGCACTAGCGCCTCCTCTGGTCGGTCGAGGTGCCTGTTCAGGGGGGAGGGGGAACTGGGGGGAATAGCGTGATCCTCCCACGTGCTACTCCACATGTGTTGGAGGAGGCATGTGGTAGTCTGCAACCCTCCTCGGACCGGCAGAGGGGGTGGAACAGCGACCGGGATGGCTCGATGGAAAGGGGTAATTGGCCGGATACAATTGGGGAGAAAAGGGGGGGGGGTAAAAAAAAAAACCAAACATATCCATACTTTCGTGTCTGCTTTTTCCAAGTAATACAACAAATAAGCACTGTTTCAGGATGATCTCTTATTTCTCTTCTTTTTACAGCTATAACCAACTGACTATGGTAAAGCATTACAAAATCCCCTATGTTGATGAAAGGCCTTCCTCAACTATTCTACATTGTTGTTGTTTTTTTCTTTTTTAACAAAACTACATCCTGTCAGAACAAAATAAAACTGTATCCCGTCTTACATCTGGGGGGAAAAAGCAGTTTGTTTAATACAGAGTAAATGTATCCAAAAAACATTAGTGTTTGCCAAATAGTCTTGGGTTGTGTTGTCTACTCATTGGACAATTCTGATAAATTGCTTTCCCAACAATATTGTCCTCCCGTAAATGATGCAATCACAGAAAAGTACACGTTGTCTTTTTACAATCGAGCCGATGCATATTGATGAATACGGCTGTTGTGCCAGAGATGCGCTTATCATTTTCCAGGAAAAGGAAATAAACTGAAATGACTGCCTGACTGAAAGCATCTCTGACAATTCTGACTCTAACGACAGATTAGTCAACCAATAGACTGAGAGGGCACATCACTCATGTGTGGTGGATGATAAAGACCTGCTTTTTTTGTCCTCTTAACAGCACTGCAGTAGGAGGATCACATCAGCGAGGTCATCGCTTGGTGCAAGGCCGAGGCCAATTTAGCATTCAGCAGAGCATCTGGATGAGAGGAGAACCTGCCACTCAAACCCTTATTGATGAAATGTGGGACAAAAAAAGAACTGATGCTGGGTCAATGAGGGCTGGTCTCTGCCCGTCTCTACTTCAGCTTATCGACGTGTCCAATGGCACCATAGCTGTCACACGGCAAATGAAGGGATACGGAGGTTACATCCAATAAAGAGAAACTATCTACTAAACAATGACTCAAAAATGGATGTCACATCATATGAATGGTTCTACAAAAAAAAAAAAAATCTAGGCATACATATGTGGCGGAGATGAATAGTGCCCTCAGTATACATTGCTAATCAAGAGGGACTTAAAATTTTGGGAACATATTTCAAAACTTTCCCTTAACAGTTCACGTTATTTTAATTTAAGTTTCCTTTATTGATCCCCTTGGGGAAATTCAGTTACTGCAAATTAACCCATCCTTGCTGTGATCTGTGTAGCTAGGAGCAGTGGGCTACCACCTTCATGCTGAGCCCGGGGACCAACTCCAGTTCTTTTCCCATTGCCTTGGTCAGGGGCACAGACAGGAGTATAAACCCTAACATGCATGTCTTTTTGATGGTGGGGGAAACCGAAGCACCCAGAGAAAACCCTCCACAGACACGGGGAGAACATGCAAACTCCACACAGAGGACAACCTGGGACGATCCCCCAAGGTTGGACAACCCCAGGGTTCAAACCCAGGACCTCTTGCTGTGAAGCAACACCGCTAACCACTGAGCCACCATGCCGCATTACCTGTGAAGACATCAAATTCCAAGTCCTCAGTTGGCTTCTGTTCAAGTAAAGTCTGTAAACTATTCTACCTGTGAGGACCTAACCTCTCTCATCTTACTATTGTAATATTCTCTTTCGCCCACAGCCAACCTGAGGTCTTAGGTCAGCTGATGCCAACTCCTTGACGCCAATCAAAAGGTCCAAGAATCAAATTTGTCATATCAGAGCCTTCTCCACACTGTTGCTCCTACACAATGGAAATATAGCAGCAGTGGCATCAGTAATAATGATATATAACAAAGCAGGAGTTATACTGGCTATATATTCATTGTTATTCAAAGTGACTGCCAGATCACATGACAAATGGCAATGTTTCTAAGTTCTGGCACAATGAACACAAAGTAAAGTCTACAGGAGAGTCCCCAGGGAGCCAGGCAGGGTGTGTGTGTGTGTGTTTTGGGCCTGGGGGGTATTGAGGGTATCGGACTGTGCTGCCTCTCTGACCATGAGCCACAGGGGACCATGCGTGCCTGACGGTGCACTGTAGCCCGAATGTGACACCCGGGCTGTCTGTCACAGCCACAAACACAGACTATGTGACACCTGACAGGACAGGAGTTGAGGCCGCAGCACCAGAAGTCAAGACCCAAGTGACAGCAACGATGAGGGGCATGCAGCTAAACTCAATAATGCCCAAGCACATTGAGATCTCCCCTCTTCTCCTTCTTCCTCTCGCCCGCTGTCTTCCTCTCACTTACATACAAGGCCTTGCAAATAAATCAGGCTCCTGAGGAGGCTGAACCCATCAATTGGCGTCTGATGTGGATGTATGTGTATTAATCAACAATGTGAGGTGTGTGACGGGCCGAGAAGAGACAAGGTGAAGGGCTGAGGTCCCAGAGGGCTTTATGAGGAACAGTGACAAACAGGCTCTTGAGATGAATTTCCCGGCCCTCATTACTAAACTAAGCTGATATCCAATTATGTCCCCCTACATCAGCATGCTAACAGAGCTGCTGTGAGCAGCATAGGCTAGCAGTGTCAGAATTGGCCAGGCACGAGGCAGAGAAACCCAAGACCTTGAAGGAGATGTCACAAGGAGGCCAGAGTCAGCCGCTTGAGTGAGCGATGGTCCACACGCTTGCCTGAAAGCATGACATTGCCAAAGGGGGAAAAACAGCATTTTATCATTCACTGCCATTCGCACCCTCTCTCCCTGTCAAACATGCCATATGTCCCCGTCACAGGTCGTCTTGCTGGCTTATCGAGTGTGACAGGGCTATTCACACACTGCTCCCAATCAGACACCATCTCCTGCAGAAAATAAAAAAATACAAAAAAAACACCACCATCGTACAGTGACAGGCTGTCAGGCAGAGGGCACCAACTTCCACGGGGCCTTGGCTGAGAGTCTGCTCATCTGGGGGAGGGGGCAGAGGCCAAAGGTCACAGGCACCCACATGTACATATACACACGGCATATACACACATACCATAGAGACTCACTCACACACAGACAGCTGACACTTTATACTCATTGACTAATGATAACACGGCACCAAAAGCTAAAGCCAAGGTCCAAAGGCTGGAATATCTAGGAATAAAATAATTCATTAGTCATAAACAGAAACTCTGAGTGTTAAAACCCCTTTGTTTCATGTCGAGTCTAAACCATTATGTCTTAATCAGCCCTGCTGTACTAAACAAGAGAGCGGAAAGTAGAACCATGCATGCACTTACAACTGTTTACCGAGGTGCTTCCTGTTGTTATGTTAGAAATGAATTAAACTTGACATTTCACTGGTTAATGTGGATCGAAGTGATTGTCAAACAGGTTATTTGCCCGACAGGAAACAAAGGCAGCACGTAAACCTCGCCTGGGAGTTTACAGCACGACCTGGTCACCAGTCTATTTTCCTAACCACCAGACCATACAAGCCCCTTATGCTTCATGCCAATCTGTGGCTACAAGCAGGGACAAGTAGAGGTCATGGAGACCCTCGTTAGGGATAGAAAGGCAGAGCTTTGGAGAGGGGGAATTGCCACGCTTTGAGCCATTCCAGATTTGGCAAATGTTTACTTTGATGCCCAAAGAATCTGAGTGGTACTTAGCCACTCAACTCCAGACACAATAACGTTGCAGCTGCTGAATATATTTAGTAAGTGTGCAATCAGTCGAAAAGTGGTCTGAAAATTACACTTATTCCCTTGATGATGATGCTATGCATGGAGAAATAAATCAGACAGCAAGAGAAGGAGCAGAGGGGGCAAGGAGAGAGAAGTGGTATCACCTGATCTGTCATATCTTAAAAGCGGTGGGATGTGTCACCTCAAGTCTTGAGAGAAGAGATAGAACCCCCCTGGCACATTTTTATATGAAAGATTTCTGTGAAATGATTGCTAATCTATGCAAAAAAGCAATCAGAGGCTCATTCATAATGCATGAGCAACGAGATACCAATTTTGCAACGCTTTCAGATTATTAGATGTTATCGTGAATGCAGCAGATGAAATATGAACACACCTACCTGTCCCATTGTAATTACACAAGTGCAATGGCCTAAACATGTGGTGGGGGGGAAGAAAGCTGAGATACAGACAGATGGAAAGACAGACGCATGGACGACACTGAACACCCGCTGGAATGCCGTCTGTCTATTGGTTGCCCTTGTTTGGAATATTTGTTTCTAACAGCCTTATGAATCCATTTGTGGCATGATTTACCAACCTGAAGGCTTTGGTTTTAAGTACAGCTGGCTGACATTTTAATGGCCCATCAATCACGTAGTGGCATGTGATAACATTTTGAAATCATCCTCCTCGCCAAGTCTCTGAGAGGCGTTGAATTCAATAAATTGGCTGCTGTCCCAGGGAAATGATGAGAGCCTATTTCTAACTCAAAGCCAGTTGAGGGTGAGATAAGCTGGTTTTCAAATTAATGCAAATCAAATTTCATTTTGGATATTTCAGTTACGCATAGACCTGAATCTAGCTGCATTTATTTTAAACCGCAGTTTATAGCCTGATTAAAGAATTGTCATTCACGTCCGGATTAGTGGTCTCAGATTACCGAATGCAAGGACATATAAATTTATATCTCTAGCCCCATGTAGACATATATAACATCAAAATAAATTCAACTGCATTGAATGGCTGCAAAGTGTCTGCGTATAATAAGTACATATTACAATATATTTGCATTTGTGAAAGACAAATCAAGAAAACCAGATGTAAAGCTCAGCTCGGTGCCCGAGTGTCTGACACATTTTCCCAGGATAAGTATTTTTTTATATACACCCGAACAGAAGCAGGCAAATCTACTTCAGCAGGGGCTACACTTTAGCCCTCCTGGCTACACTACAGTGTGCTTTCAACACGGCCTTTCATCGACTGGCCTTGAGTCTTCCCATTTGAGAGACAGACGGCGGGGAATAAAATACAGACTCTCTGCTCTTCCTCTTTTTCTGGGGGAGAAAAAAAAAAAGAAAACCCCCACAGAACTCTGTTTTTAAACCTCAATGTCAACGTGTCTGGGTTGCACCTGGAGGCCTTGAGAGACGAACTGACAGATTCACACTTGTACATTCTGAGCAACTTCGACATAAGGGATTCGCTTTTAAGATGGAGCAGAGCAAGGATGAGGGGTGTTATAAAAACCAATGAGGCTTTTCAAAGGCAACAAGAAAAAGCAGGGTCTTAACCTGCAGCTAAACAAGAGAGCTCCCAGTGCTAAAGGATGACATAATATTGTATTGTACAAGTGCCTTCTGGTTCACAGATTCAATTACAAGATCAATACACAATGACACGACACAACTGCTTGATTGAAACTGAAATGTTCACCTCTGTCCCACTGAGTTTCAAAGCTGTGTGGGCACAGCAACGTTTTACACATTTTGCTAAACTGTGCTTAGTCTGGGCGTCTGGGTAGTGTAGTGGTCTGTTCTGTTGCCTACCAACATGAGGATCGCCAGTTTGAATCCCCGTGTTACCTCCGGCTTTGTCAGGCGTCCTTACAGAAACAATTGGCTTTGTCTGCGGGTGGGAAGCCGGATGTGGGTATGTGTCCTGGTCGCTGAACTAGCGCCTCCTCTGGTCGATCAGGGCGCCTGTTTGGGGGGGGGGGGACTAGGGGGAATAGCGTGATCCTCCCACATGCTATGTCCCCCTGGCAAAACTCCTCACTGTCAGATGAAAAGAAGTGGCTGGCGACTCCACATGTATCAGAGGAGGTATGTGGTAGTCTGCAGCCCTCCCCGGATCAGCAGAGGGGGTGGAGCAGCGACCAGGACTGCTCGGAAGAGTGGGGTAATTGGCCGGATACAATTGAGGAGAAAAAGGGGAAAAATGTACTTAGGCTGATGCTAACCTGAAGTTTCCGAATGGAAATCTCAGTCAAAAGATGTTTTCAAGTCAAGATGGCCACAAAATTTTGTTAAATGAGCATTAGCAGAGATGCCACGACCAACTCGCCTCTGTCCTAACTTAGTATTTACAAAAGCTGTTGTTTAACAGGGCCAGAAAAGGGGTCTCAAAATAAACTAAAGGTAGAGGTCTGTGACACACTCCTTTACCCTGCTGCCTTTGCAGACCCCTGATATTAACACTGCAAGCCACCCACCTCGTATGGAAAGGACACACTCACCCCAGGAGGGTCAAACGACCCCTTATGACCCATATAGTTTGCAGGGTAGTTTTGCCCCACTTGTCCGTATCTCTGTCCTGATCGCTACATGGACCAAAGCCCACCTTTCAAACGGAGTTGCCTTTGGTGAGCCTGTTTCCATAGCATATCACTCCTCCTCAACACAGCTGTATTGAACTTATCACCTGACTGATGCAAAGCACAGGACAGGTTTTTTTTTACATACTGGCAGCCCACAAGATATTATAACTCGTGATACTCACTTGATGAAGTGACACACTGAGCAAAAACTGGAAAGTAAACCCAGTGGCCAACAGCAACGCAACATCTCCTCAGCCAAGTCTGATTCTGTGTTCAAAAGTTAATGGCTCCTGACAAGCGTTTTCACTAGTCCACTGCAAGACCAGAGGGAGTGTGCCACAGTGATCATGGCCACTCAACGTCTCGTTCCTCCCACTTGAACCCAATGAATTATACATCCACCATTCTCCCGCGCTGATTGATCCATCCAGACAAAACTCCTTCAGTGTGAAACATTAAATGATTTGTACATCTCGCCTCCCTCCCGGGACAACACTTAGGCTTGCGTACTGTTTTCATCTCTTCAGTCCTGACATTCCCGCTCTATCCTTGACCCCCTTTCCTCAGCCCCTCTGTTATCTGAAATAATGTCAGGACCTCCTTAGAATCTATTCATCAGAGCAGAAAGAAGCTGGGGCTGACATTGATAAAAAGAAGAAAAAAATACCATCTGTGCCTTCCAGGGGTGAAGAAAGAGAGGAGAGCAAAAGAGAGAGGGGCTTCAAATGAAACTAGCTCTGCTGTCTCCCATTTGCCCCCCCCCCCCCCATGCCATTTCAATAGAAAAGCGCAGTGGTAATTAAATTCCAGCAGGGGTTAGGGGCAACTGTACTGCACACTGACAGGGGGCTGCCCTGACATAAAGATGACACAATTCAGGAGGACAGAGGGGGCGCCAGGCGGAAAGGGGTGGGGGGGTGACAAATGTCGTTTCTTCATATACACTGCCAGACTCACACTGCTCAATCTTCATGACATTTACAAAACAGAAAATGAAATGGAAATTCAAAACCCATAAATCCCAAAATGACCTTTTCCTAAATCAGGGACATTCTAAATAAGTTTCTATTCTGTATCTGCAGCACTTGCTTAACATTTCACCACGCTTGGAATGATGGGCAAAAAAAAAAAAAAAAAACTAAAGAAAGAGAAAAAAGAAAGAGTTTTGGAAAGCTTTTGTATGCAGATGCGGACGTGTGCATGTGTGTCAGCACAAATGTAAGTGTGACTCACAGAAAGACGCTGGTTGTTGTTGAGCCACATTAGAGTGGCAGTAATCCAGAGGCTCCAGAGAGGCCACCCTCCTCCTGCCACCCCCTGCCCAGTCTTTATTAGCAAAACAAAACACAGGCAATTGCTTTTCCAATCATAGAGCTGAACAGCACACAGCGGCTGTAATTCCAAAATGAGACCTGAAAAAAAAAAAAGTATTTTGCAGACATTTTTGGCAAACTGTGATTAGACTATTTAACATTTCCTTAAAATACAATAGATCCTATCACAGAAAAATCTTCAAATTTGATTAAAATAGCTTAGATGTGTGAACATGAAAAGGCAAGCAAAAGTATGGGCATATTGCAGCGATGGGCTGCATGCATTTGCTAAGAAGTAACTTATAGCGGTCTTATTAAAGATGATTAATGAGCTTCACATATGAACTGGGTTTACACTGTTTTTGTGTTATCATTTACTGATCACGAGTTATTCAGACACACTCTTATACATGTTATGTGCGATTAATAGATATATGTATGAGACCCGTTACAATCATTATCCTCCTGTTATAAAAAAAACAAAAAAACATTTATTGGCTTTTGGTGACTAATAAAATAATTAGTTTCCTTAGTAAAACTGTTATAGTTGTAATCATTGTGCTCTACACGTGAAATTAAGCAAAATGACCATTTCAGATCTAATTTGCTATCAAGAACTGGTTTATAATGTTATGCTGACACAAAGGCCAACTTACTGATTGACTAACAAATCATAAAAGCCCTACTGCTTTAATGACTCAAAATGCATTTAAAAACCAAACTCTTCCAGGTTTTATTAGCTTGGATGTGAATTAATTGCTCACAACCTTTCATGTGAGGCCCTTAAATAAAAATCATTTATGCAATGTTAATGCCATCTACTGGACAGAGAGGAGAGCTCTTTGAAAGGTTACCAAAAATGCTCCCGTAACACGTTTTTCAGTGGCTGTGCCGAAGGGAAATCAGCCAAGAATAGGAAACACAAGTAAATATTTAGAGAGAGAAGTGCCTTGCTGATACTTCCACATCCTCTACGTATTACAACATTTTACTGTGCAATCAAGCCATGCTGAGCAGTTCTTTTCCAAACGGAAATGAGTTGAGACATTACAGGATCCATTACAGCCACATCTGGGAATTGTGGATGTCTCAGATAGATCTTGCCATTGTTGGGCCTCAGTAATTTCTTAAGTTCTCCAGAACCTCTTCCTTCACGGAAAGAGCAGAGTGCTGCTGGACTCCTGGACCACCGATACTGGTTTCCCAGCAGTCAAAGCCGCAGTCCTTCAAGTCTTGTATTGTACTCTGGACAATAGAGGTGTCCGTTTCTAAACACAAAAAATAAAATGAAAAGAAAAATCTCATCAAATCATAGTGCAACTGAACATAAAAACAAACATTGGAATTATTAATTACAATCGTTATATGCACTATTAAAATTTGTTGTATCTAATATCGCTGTGTTGGTATTGTTGCTACGACATCATAATTAATATTGCTCCAGGACCATCATTGCAACAAAACAATCACATTGTTGTACTGCCGTGTCTTTGCGACTGGAGGGGAAAAGGTTGTTGTGGGATTAGGTTGTGGATTAGCTTGAGTTAGCTATCAGGTTAGGTTAAAGTTAGCTATCAGTTAAGGTTAGCGTAAAGTGTTAGGTTGAGGTTATGTTAGGTTTGTTTGGTATTTTTCTGGTCTTTTTCCCCCATACAAAGGCACATCACAACAATGTGATTGGTCCATTGCAAAGATGGTCCAGGAGCAACATTAATTATGATGTCATGGGAACAACCCCGACATTGCAAGATCAGACTGGGCATTAAAATATAGAGATTGAAATTCAGCCACGAAACTACATATCTACAGTGGTGCTTTCAGAATTAAAGTCGGTTCTGAAAATGAGTCTGCAATGCCCATCTAGCTGAAGGAAGAGGGGCACGCGCCTTAAGCAGAGCAAACAACCTGAGCAATCATCTCTCAATTATCAGTCAATTATCTCTCAAATTTATTAAAATGGGGGTGCAATGAAAGCTTTCCAACCAAAGATTTGATGGCTCCCTGCTGTGGCATAGTAAAAGTAGCATGGTAAGGGTTTTGAGATCCATGAAAGGCTTAGTGCTTCACCTGGACAAGGTAGACAGACATGCAGAGAGCACTGCTCATGCCAACCATAAATCATACTGAACCCTTAAGACTTCAGATGCAAGCGCAGCTTTTAACAGAGAGGTAAAACAGCAGCCAAGTCTATCCACCTTGTGCCTCCTTAAATCAAGGTGCTTTAAATCCAAGACTCAGAGCATTTTAGCAGAGAGACACTGAAGGATCATCTTGAAAATGGCTGCGATTCACAAAGATGACAACGTTTGCTAGCAAAGCAAATCAACACCATTTTTGGATCATTTTAGAGGATTTTAAACTCATTAAAATTCAGTGTTAAAGGCTGCAGGCATAAACAAAGACTGAATTCAGACAGGTTCTCTGCCTGTTTGTTTTGTCAGAGAGGAGCGATAAACATTTTCCTCCAAACTAATGGCACAGTACACCCCTGCACCAAAGGACCCTTCCTGAGCCGACATCTCATCATATCCTGCCACTCAAGTGTCTTGTCCAGGGAGGAAAAGCGATGTAGTGTTTCAACAAAATGCAACATTCTGTTGTAAACCAAAGCCTGGATTTTTGGCTCACTTCTCATCATCAAAGTAACTCCCGTTATCAGGCAGATCAATTTGCTTGGAGATATAATATTGCCTCATTAGTGTGAGAGACTTAACTTGTGTATTAACTTAATTTCAGAGGAAATGATGACACAGTATTCAATCTGTATTCGACTGAAAAATGACAAAGCATATGTTCACTGATATGACAAAATGCAGAGTAGAATAAATTGCCATTTTGAAATGAGTAGAGGTGGATGGGTAGAGATGAATAGGTATACACTACCAGGCCTTAAAAGGGTTATGGCACAGCCTCCACCACCAGCACCTGTCAGCTTGCTGTGGAGTCCTCTGGCCAGGGTGACCAGACATAGTTTGTCCAGGACAGGGTGTCCCACACCAATCACATTTAAATGGTGCTGGTTGATGTCAATAAGTTCCTATCAGTGACACGACAAAAGCTTTGGTTATTTTCAGAGCAATAGCTGAAATAGTGGTGATGAGCTGAAATTAACACTGAGTTCTTAGTATAGCATTTATAATGCAAGGTGTTGCTGTGTACCTCTAGAAGATTGTAGTGCTCTCCTGTGATGGGCTGGCTGGTCATCTCAGAGAGAATTTTCTCACAAGAGCAGGAAATGGCCTCAATTGAATCCAATACAGGGTTCATGATCGAAGGAAACTAAAGATCAGAGGGGGAAAAAGGCAGGCAAAACAATTATAGCCATACGTAATCATGACAGCGAAATTAACATACTGTATGCGACAAGTGTCCATGTGTTCAAAAATGTCTAAACTCCCACATGGCAACAATGCCATCAGGGTTCCTTGACTGGAGTGATTGCAGTTTAAACTTCAATTTAAACTGTTCAAGCGTCATCGTTTAAAAGGTCCTATATTATGAAAAACTCACTTTTTCAGTGCTCAGCACATACATTTGGGTATCTGATGGGCCTACTACCACACAGACATTGAAATAAAACAACCCAGTAAGTTTTTTGTGGGCTTCCTACGTCTGAAAAAACAAGCCGTCCAGATTTGCAGCCGACTCCTACTCCTGAAAGTGGGTGCAATAACAACTGTCCATAACCAAACTGCAGACGAGGGAAATGTAAGTACTGAAAAAATAACTGCACTGCGTGTTACTTTTGCTGTTTAGCACCAGCTAACGCCAACTGCTGATGTAATGTGTTAGATATAATCTTCTAGAAAGTTACTGGCGTTACTTGCTGCAGGATTAGCACCCACCAGCTAACTTGCTCAGACCATAAAGCTGTTAACTCGAAATCCTGGCGAAGTCACTTAGATGAGTGATGAAATGTTTCTCCCACTAAACTTTGTGTCCAGATGAACTGATTCAACTTTGTGGGATTTTGACACCTGGAGTATTGAGCATGCAAAAGTCAAATATTCTATGGCTTTCTTCTTCAATAATCGATTGAATAAATTACTTATCATTTTTGCACTGTCTGTAGCTGTTACCATAACTACACATCTGAGATGGTGTTACATCCAACCGTTTCCTGCACACAGGCAAGCACATCACAACAGTTACCTGCAGCAAGGGATGTTTGCCACTAGACCGACCCTCCAGAGACACACCGTTGGCACACAAGTGTCTTTTTTTTCAATGCGATGTATATGAGATATGAGATGAGATATGTTTAACGACTGTTCAGCGTCACATCAGAAGTGAAGGTCTGTAGAATGATATATTACGACTACTTTTGATAAAGATTAACAATGACCTGTTACAGCATTTAGTAGTTGTACTTCTACAGCAATATTGCTGTGTGTTTGTCTTATGTCATATTACTTGGGGTTTCATAAAAATACAATTGTTACAGCCGTCCAGGCTACTTAAACTCGTTTTTTACAAACCTGCTCTTACGTAATGAGGCTTGACCTCCCTTTTATGGTTTATTTTTATGTTTCTTGCTTTCTCTTCATATTTCTTCCCTTGCTTTCACTGCAGATTTAATCTCTCGTTTGGTTTTCTTTTTCTGGCAAAGCATAGAAAGCTTTTTGCAACTGCGTTTCAAAACTGCGTGTCATACAATAAAAGAACAACGTCATCAATACTACACTATACATCTTATGTAGAACAGAAAGGGTAAGCCGTGGGTTTAGGCTGAAATGTTGTTTTATCCCGGTTACAATACTGCCACGAGACCATCCAACCCATTAGTTTCCCAAGCAGCAACGTGCACACCTGCTGGTGTCACCAAGGCAACTGCACACAGGGGTGCTGTCCAAGAGTTTAATTTCAATGTTTTTATGAAGGAACTCTACATCAGGCCGCCAGAGTGTGCACCATGAAAAAGCACAGATGATTACATTAATTACACTATCAGGAAGTAACACACAGGGGAGGAAGTAGCCATTTAGTACCTTGTTAATTTTGTCCTTCACCCCGGCAACGAGTACCTTGGTACTGCGTGGTACTTTAGTGTTAGTGAGGAGGATTCTTAATAGTGGCACCCTGGAAATCAAAAACAGACAAGAGTTGAGCAAAGCATCGCTTAGTCATCGCGCTGTTATTGCCATTAAAACAAACAGAAATAAATCACGAATAAAAAAAAAATGTATTCATCATGAACACTGAAATGAAATACAAACGAGCCATTAAAGCACTTAATTGTACCTGCTCAATGGTATTATCTTCCCAGACAGGAATCTTAGTACGCCACCTACATAAGAGACAACAAGCAAAATGAAACAGAAAATTGTCAAATAATGAAATGTTGACACTGCAACACACAGGCGCTTGTCTTTAAGGGCTTCCCGAGTATCTGTGGAGATAAAAAGTGGTATAATATCATATTCATTTGTACCATATGGTGAAGGAGTTCAGGCCTTACCCCATGTCCCTACAGCATTGTCCACCCCTGAAGGGTTACCATGGATGATCATCTCTCCTTGGAACGCCCGACTGTTGATCAGCTCCATATCCTCCTGACACCACCTATAAATGCACAAAGTTGATCAACAAGACTTCTTTTTAGAAAGGGTCTTTAAAAAAAAAAAAAAAAAGACCCTTCCAGTCCTATTGTTAAACATCGTCCCCGAAGATGGTGATCTGTAAGAAACGCAGCATGCTCACTGAACAAATACTGCACTCGCAATACATTTGAACTAACATTTTTATCTATGGCATAATTGATAAAACTAAGATCTTGCTATCGTCTTCAGTCTCCAGGATATCTAAACGATTTTTTAAAAAATTTTATGTTATAAAATTTACTGTAGAAAACATGTAACAACAAACACTGAATACTGCTTCTCGTTGTTTTATAGGTAGAGGCCATGAATAAGTCCCTCTGAGTTTCTTGCTTCTCCCTGCACAATTTACTGCTACTAGTTTATTTGTGTTTTATGGTATATTTGTTTTCAAATTGCACAAAAAGAAAGTAAGTAAACAACAACAAAAATGTTAGCAAATAATATCTTAAGAGTCATAATAATAAGTGAGACTATTCAAACTCATCATTCTCAGTAACTAAAAACCAAATTAATGTGTAAGACTGGATTATGTGTAAGGTAATATGAATATCAAATCATCTTTGGCATAATCCTGTAAGAGTGGGATGATTACTTGGGGCATTCTGAACCTGCACAGTGTTTGACTATGCAAACTGTATAAACAGCACATGAGAGAATTGGTGTCAGTGTGAGGTCAATAGGTCTAAAGATGATATCCTCACCGGGCAGTGTTATCCCATTCTTGCAGAGGAGTGGAAATGGCTCCGCTTGCAGAGAGCAGAGCTGCAGCCAGGCATACAGAGAAAGCAGCGCTTGACCCAAGGCCTGCCCCAGTCGGCAACTCTGACCACACAGATATCGTCAAGCTGGGCAAATCTCTTTGGAGAGCATGAAGACATGCGTATTTAGTGAATATACTCAGTGAATACAGTAATTAGCTCAGCACAGATAATTAGCTAAAGCAGATGATAAACAGCAGTTTCATTACTAATCATGCTGTGGGCCATAAGAATTTTCTGAATGCAACACATAATATTACAATTTTCACATAGCCTATAAGCATTACTATTGCCACTTGTTCAGAAAACAAAACTGAGAATTGCATTCCCCCTCCCTATAACCACTAATAAAATGATAAATAAATAAAGCTTCTTTTTTTTCGCACAAGGAGAACCAAAGTGTGTACATATGCAATGCGAACTTGCTTAGCTCAGCTGTCAATTTCTATCACAAATGCTGCTTTTGGGCTGACAGGAGAATACTCTAAACTAATTGTCCAGGCCCTCTCCCAAGGGGAAAAACACATCCAGACTTGTTAAGGGCTACAGTGTGGCCCAGTGCCAGACCCTCATTAGAGGTCATGCTGTCAGAAACCATCGCCTCTTTCAGGCAGGCCAGCACCGTGTCAGCCTCGATTATGCCTACCGACAACCTGCAGCCTTAATGCTCCTGAGCATCCTGCCTGTTCCCAGATGCTGGAATTTCCAAAATTAGCATGTCTGTCTCTTTTTACCATCATCATTGCGAGCGAGACAAATCTTTTCAAATTTGGTAAAAATAATCTCACACTCATCCCTGCATGCACCTATACCCATACTAAATACTTCCAAGCGGAAACAGTTTTATGTTTCATATCAATTTAAGCCCAGACTGGGCAATCCATCTTTTCTTGGTGTATCGGTCTGGCAGATAATAAAATACGGAAACATTAAATGAAGGAGTTGTGACTGCTATGCCAGAAATTAAGTGTAATGAGTCAAAACCAAGGTCAATTCTAAAGTTGGCACACTGCTGCACTCAGCCACCAGGACACAACATAGCTCTGATAGCTACCTGCTACCTTCCTTGTCTTCTGCCAGTTAAATCTCCATATTCAAACTTTTTGGTATTTAGTTAATGCTGCTCTACAGAGAAAATTGAAATGAAAGCTTTGGAAGAATAAATTAAAATGTCTACATTTTATCACTTTTCTCATCACTTTGCTTCTATGTCTCACAACTGTTCTGAATATTAATAACTTAATAGTGACAATATAAAATGATGTCCGGTGTTGAATCAGATTATTAGCATTGTTCAGCATTATTATCTGTATGTCTGTCACCACACATATCAGCTGCAAACATAAAACAGCTCATTGTATCCTAATCTATATATTGAACAAATGCTATATTGAACAAATACCCCTGATCCGGTTACTTTTGAGATTGTGATGTTTAAAACTATGTTCCACCAGTCAACTCCTTTTACTTATCATGATGCCATTATTTCTCACCCTGATCTAAATAGGGAGAGGTAAAGGTAAAGGAAGGCTAAGGTCGCCATGCTGCGATTATCCAAGCTTCCATTGGTTACCCCAACAAATTCACGCAGTCTCCTCACAAGTTCAGTATCCAGCAGTTTTGTTTCTTCCAATGTGGCTGTAAAAAGTAGACAAAAATACATTAAAGAATACATAACAGATTTGTAACATTACTGTTAATCCTTGTTTGCCCTACTGGTTCATATGTGTGTCTACACTTACAAAAGACATGCATGATAGTGTTTTTACAAGGCTCAGCGTTTTCGGTTTATGCCAATTTTCACTGAAAAACACCCAGATTTTTAAATTGATTTTCACCCGGATTTTATGTTTCCATGGATCCAAAAGTTGTTCCTGTTTGTGTGAGGTTATGTAACAGTGTCCTCTTGTGTCGAAAATCGGCATGCTGTATGACTTTGAAAAATAAAAACCAAAAACGCTGAGCCTTGTGTTTTTAACAGGAGATGAACCCCAGTTTGATAGTTACATATATCCTAATAATTTAACCTAGATGACAGGGATCAATTCTGGATTCATCACCACTACCCAGATGAACATAATGATCTTGAAAATAAAAAATAAATAAAAATCAGAATATGTACATATTTGAAGGTATATTTATATCTTGAAAAAAAATCTCCTTGGATGCTCACAGTCATCTTCACACATGATTGACAGTAGCTTGATTTCATAGATTTAGGGACATAGAAAAAAAACTTGTTTCTCCCTCTAGGGAGCGATAGCGACTTAACACTTATACACCGTTGAGGGGGCAGAGGGGATTTTTATTATCCCGGGGATTATAAATTTGGTCGTGTGTGTGTGTGTGTGTGTGTGTGTGTGTGTGTGTGTGTGTGTGTGTGTGTGTGTGTGTGTGTGTCTAATCTCACAAACTACCAGACCTATCAGCCTAAATTTTTTTGTGCACAGTTGTGACTGTATGATGAAGAACCTCTTGTGATTTGGTGATTCAAAACCTTCAAAAAACCTTTTTTTGCTATCGCCACTCCCTCTTTTCATTCACTTTCTAGCTCACTTGACCAACGCTGCGCTCTGTCACTGCCTGATCTAAGTCAATGATGAGCATGCGCAACACACATCTACGGTTGACTCAGATCGGGCAATGACTTGATCAAAAATACTAAAGTTATAAAGGAATAACTTCCTCTAGGTTGCAGTCAAAATAGGAGGTGTTGCATATTCTTGTCGCTGCCCGATCTGAGTCAGCCAGTGTGTGAATCGCGCATGTGTGACGATAAACATTTTACCCTGCTTTGTTACATTATGAAAATAAAGACAGGGGTAGGGTTAGACCAATGGTTGCAGAGCAAACCTTTTCTGGGCCCGTCAGGCTAATAATTTTTGTGTACAGTTAAGAATATATGATCAAGGACCTCTCGTGATTGTGGCAGTTCACGACCTTTGAAAAACATGTTTTATATGCAATTGAGTGCTAACTCCTCAGCTTGTTTTTCGTCTAGGTCCGAGCACCAGAAAATTGGACATATGTAGGCAGTGCTTCCAAATTTTCCCCTTCTCCAGGTAGTTGAAAAAAAAGGGGTGGTTTGTCACCAAGTCCAAGCACCAGAGAAGGGGAGATACGTCTGGCAGGGTGCACTCTTCCAAGTTTAGTCCTAAAGTTGCTGTTCCCATATATAATGCCACATGGGTTCTTTTTCTAACATTGTTCGGTGTTTCACTATGGGAATTGCCTTAGTGTGACCAACTACAGAAGCTCCGAATGATACCATGTCTGTCAGTGACAGACAAGTCGAACCATGCTCGCAGCATGCCCCCTCATACTACAACAGTCAACCAACCCCTCTCACATCACCCACTTTCTTCCCGTGTGGGAACTGTGAGGCCGTCAACCAATCTAGGCTAGTGTGGATAGCTGTTCAACAATTCACAAACGACCAGTTAAGGATTATGTCACTGAACACAGTTCCCTGCTTCAGTCTGGCTTTGCCGAGTAAATCCTTCGCAAGAAGTATACTTTGCCGGGGCGTCTGGGTAGCATAGCGGTCTATTCTGTTGCCTACCAACACAGGGGTCGCCGGTTCAAATCCCCGTGTTACCTCTGGTTTGGTTGGGTGTCCCTACAGACACAACTGGCCGCGTCTGTGGGTGGGAAGCTGGATGTGGGTATGTGTCCTGGTCGCTGCACTAGCACCTCCTCTGGTCGGCTGGGGCACCTGTTCAGGTGGGAGGGGGAATAGCATGATCCTCCCACGCGCTACGTCCCCCTGGTGAAACTCCTCACTGTCTGGTGAAAAGAAGCAGCTGGCGAATCCACATGTATCGGAGGAGGCATGTGGTAGTCTGCAGCCCTCCCTGCATCGGCAGAGGGGGTGGAGCAGCGACCAGCACAGCTCGGAAGAGTGGGGTAATGGGTCGGATACAATTGGTGAGAAAAGGGGGGAAACCCCCCCCCAAAAAAAGAAGTGTACTTTGTTGTTACACAGGATAAATTGGAGCAGTGTTAAGTCTCAAGGCGAGCTGTCCCTACAGCTAACCAAGTGTATGCTTACCGTTGCAGCCGGTGACTGTGTAACATTATACTCTCCGGCTACACGTTACGGCAAGCCAACCAGGATTCCGTTAGCTTTTGTTAGCTGAGCAGAGTACCTGGAGTTCTGCTAATGTGTCACGAGTAGACTCTTATGATACCAGAGCAGCACCAGGCCCCTATCCCATCAAGCGACATGTACTGGGTGTTTTGAACATGGATGCAGATCTTCTGTCCTGAGGGAACCCCCTGTATGGAAGAGTGAACTTTCCACCTGCAGGTGGTGGAACAAATTTGGCAGAAATACGGCCAGGCAGCTGTAGATCTCTTTGCCTTGCAAGAAAACACTTAAGTGTCCGCTGTTTTTCTCCCTGTCGGACATAAATGCATTCCCCCCTCTCAACCTGATCTCCCCCACCCTGGCCAGAGTGAGCGAACGGGGCTTCTCACTAATCCTGATAGCGCTGCGGTAGTCATCCAAGCATTGGGTAGCAGAAATAATACAGCTTCTAGCAACTGAGCCGTGGCCTCTCCCCATATGCAGGGATCTTCTGTCCCAGGTGCGCGAGGCGATCTGCCACCTTCACCCAGACCACATAGTGCTCTTGGCTTGGCCCGTGAGAGGTGGAATCTGAACACTGCAGGCCTCCCTGCGCAAGTCATTGACACCATTCAGATTGGAAGGGCCTCCTCCACTCGTTCTCTTTACAACGGTAAACGGCGGGGTTTTGAGGAGTGGTGCAACTTGAGGCACACCGTTCCTTATCAGTGTTCGGTGGTTGACCTGCTGTGTTTCCTGCAGGAATTGATAAGAGGAAGGCCTTTTCTACAATTAAAGTGTACTTAGCAGCCATCTCGGCTTGTCATGTGGGCTTCGGGGATTAGCCTATGGGGCAGCATCTTTTAGTTTGTCATTTCATGAAGGGTGCAAGCCACAAGCGCCGAGTTTCCAGGCCCCTGGTTCCTCTGTGGGACCTGTTGGTCATGTTGGACACACTCTCTCATCACCCATTTAAGCCCATAGAGGCAGTAGGGATGAAGTTTGTTTCACTGAAAAAAGTATTGCTCTTAGCTTTAACCACAGAAAAGCAAGCAAGTGAGTGACTTGCAGACTTTGTCCGTTCCTACCTGCAGTTTGCCCCAGGGCTCACCAAGGTCTGCTTGTAGCCCAATCCAGCCTTTGTGCCTAAGGTGGTGGAGTCAGCATACAAATGTCCCACAGTGGAGCTTTTGGCTTTTCACCCACCTCCATTCTCCTCAGTGGAGGAGCAGAGGTGTAACACGTTATGCCCGGTGCGGCTCTGCATATGCATGTGAGCAGCACAGCAGGACTCGGGAAAGAGGATCAGCTGTTTGTCATGGATCACTACCCATAAAGGAAAGCCATTGTCCTACCAAAGGCTGTCCCACTGGATTGTGGAGGCTATATCAGGGGCCTATAGCTGTAAGGGTTTCCAGCCCCCTCTGGGTTTGAGGGCTCATTCCACGAGGGGCGTGGCCACTTCATGGGCCCTGTTCAGGGGAGTTTCTATACAGGAAATTTGTGATGCAGCAAGCTGGGCTATTCCTCACACTTTTATAAGGCGTTACAGGCTGGATGTCTCGGGGCCCATCCTTAGCACAAGCAGTGCTTCCTTAGCACTAGCAGTGCTCAAGGCAAACGCACCAGCATCTGTGTGATAAACACTACCCAGCTCTTTATTACTTATGGTTTCAGGTAACTTATGCAATCTGAAAGTGGTCTATAGCTCCCATAGTGAAACACCAAACGACATTAGAAAAAAAAACACTGGGCTACTTAACGAAATCCCAGGTTCTTTGATAACGTCGTGAAGTGTTTCACCATCACTTCCATGTTTTTTTTTCATAGTGATAGTAGAGAGAGAGACAGGGAAAGGTAGGGGAGAAAGAGGGGATGACATGCAGCAAAGGGCCTGGGCCAGATTCCAACCCAGGCTGCTGCAGTAAGGACTCAGCCTTATGTGGTACGCACTCTACCAGGTAAACCACCAGGGCGCCCCCTTCACTGTTTTGTTTTTTAACTGTATATCAGCCTTTTTATTACATGTAAGGCCCTAATTTTTTTTTAACAATATATTAGTTTTCATTTTTACAAGTAGAAGATGATGCATTATAAAATACATAAGAAAAAAGTACAGAAGACTAACAAATAAAATCAAACAGTTCAAAAACACAGAACACCAGCTCAGTTTCACGCACACCAACTACAGCAGTTACAATTATAATGTGCAGTAAGAACAATCAAGAAAATCCCTGCAGCATGACAGCAGAGAAGACACCAGACTCTACGTAGTTCAGATAGGGTTCCCAAGTTTTATAAAATTGGTCTGTTTTCTAATATAATATACATGTATGGTACTCTAGTGGCACTAACCCAAACGGCACTCTCAGCCAGCCTTTTAACAGTTAGTATTTTTTCATTAATCCACTGCAATAAAATGTTCTTCATCACAGCATAAGTAACAATACAGTAAAATCTCCTGGTTTTTATGTTACATGTCTGCTTGGGAGGCCCATGATGAGGGACACTGGGTCCATCTCCAGTTCCAAACTCAATATTCTTTCTATTTCAGATTGCACATTGCATATTAGACCAGTACCTTTGCAGCTTATGGCATGACCAAAGACAATAAGTTAGAGTACCAATTGCTGTCTTGGATTTAAGGCACATGGGTGAAAGAGTAGGGTTGAAATGATGTCTGCGATTGGGGGATACGTGCATTCTGTGTATAATCTTAAACTGTATTGCTTTGGTACAATTGGAGACTGAAATTGATTTTGCATGTCTCCAGATATCTTTCCACTCCATCATTGATTGTGACAGATGCCTCCTTCTCCCATGTGCCCCTAAGCTCCTGTAAATTAGTAAGTGGTGCAAAATACATAGCCTCATAGAACAGACTGACAGACATCTTTCCAGCAGTTAGAAATAACAATTTCTCAACAGGAGACCTTTCAGGGTTGTCAATTAGCATTGTGCTGTGCAATATAGAATGTCTTATCTGCAAATAACGAAATGCCTGGGGATACCATATTCTTCAATCATTTGTTCAGATGTCATTACCATATTATCAGAAAATAAGTCCTTCAGTCTACTAATGCCACTATTACCCCACTGTCTAAAACCAGCATCAAATAACCCAGGCTGGAAATCAGGATTGTTCACAATAGGGGTGAAAACAGATTTCAGTTTTGACCTTCCCTCAAGTCGACACACTAGTTGCCATGACTTAAGTTTAACTAACAGGGCTGGCACAACTCTACCAAATAGCTTTAAATTTCTTCTTCCCCCCTCCTTTTACTCTCCCGAGCCGTCCCAGTCACTGCTCCACCCGCTCTGCTGATCCGGGGAGGGCTGCAGACTACCACATGCCTCCTCTGATACATGTGGAGTCGCCAGCCACCTCTTTTCACCTGACAGTGAGGAGTTTCACCAGGGGGACGTAGCGTGTGGGAGGATCACGCTATTCCCCCCAGTTCCCCCTCCCCCCTGGACAGACGCCCCAACCGACCAGAGGAGGCGCTAGTGCAGCAACCAGGACACATACCCACATCCGGCTTCCCACCCACAGACATGGCCAGTTTTGTCTGTAGACACCCGACCAAGCCGGAGGTAACACGATTCGAACCGGGATCCCCGTGTTGGTAGGCAATGAAATAGACCACTACGCTACCCAGACGCCCCTTTTAAATTTCTTAAAAAACAGTAAGTTTCTAAGTGAATACTTTGAAAGGGAAACTACAACACTCAGCCAGACAGAATTTGGATACCTCATATGAATACACAGCTGATATGTTCTGATATTTGGTAAGTCTAGACCCCCCCCCCAAAGAACCTGGTAGCTGCAATGCAATCTGAAGCCTTGGTCTGCATTTATTCCATATAAAAAGGAATTTAGCCAGCCATTTAGGTCTTTTATCACCTTATTTGCGAATACAATAGGAATCATTTGAATAGGGTACAATAACCGAGGTAATACAGGTATATTCATCTTAACATCACTTCCCTACTTGCATACCCACGGCAAGAAACCGGTCTAGAATGATTTGAAAGGGGTTAGTCGACTGTGGTAATATTAGGGTCGTGCCCCGGGCACAGTTCGACCTGTCTGTCCCTGACAGACGTGGTGTCATGGGAGCTTCCGTATTTGGGTCACACCGAGCCGATTCCCTTAGTGAAACCCCTCACTGTTATCAGAGAAGTTTTGCGTGCTCGAATAACACTAGTACACAACATTTACAGGACAGACCCGAACAGTTCCTTCACATCAGCATCCCTTACCACTAGAATCAGGGATAAGCCGCTTGAGTTCGGACAGGTCCCAGCACAGGAATGTGTCTATGTTTGGAAGATTGACACAAACCTTCCCAGACGAGGTCGCCTTCAACCACAAATATGTTCTAAGGTTCAAACTTACAGCAAGAGCCACCTAGAATGGGGTAACAAGAAAGAGCACAACGTTTACGACTACAAACTAGCATCGCTGATATTGACTGATAAGTTTCTGTCGTGAAAACACAATACTTCGCAACATGTTAGCGAATGGGGCGTTTCGTTCGCTGGCATTGGAAAGCAGAGGGTGGGGGATCTCTTAGCAACAGCATTACCTACCTTTCCATGCACCACCGCATGCTCGCCGTGGAGAATAGCTTTTCCCGGCGCAGACACGAAGCATTCTTTGACATGCATCTTTGCAAATGCATACATTCTCTAAAATGCACAGGTGGCTGCTTCGATTGACAGTCGATTCAAACCGAGTTTGCTCAGAGCAATAACATTAATCCCTTGGACAGTCGACGTGCCGTCATCGACACACCGCAAAGAGATCACCGCACTTTGATACTCACTGTGCTTTCAGCGGGTCGTGACAATGATGGAATTAAACAATGTACTTCTCTGATCACAAGACGTACTGAAACATAAAAGAGCCACGGTGCTGATCCACACGTCGGTGGCAACTTCTCAAACAGACAGATGAGGAGGGGCGGGACCGGCATGGCTTGAGCTTTTAGCATCCAATGAGCTTTCAAGCAAATATGCCATATGCCGTGTTATCCAATCAACAGGCCCCGCCCAAAGAGGCAATTCTCGTCCCATTGGCCGCACGATCTAGCGGGCGCCTCATTCAACTACGGCAACCGCTGAGGATCGAAAAGCAGTGTTCAATTTCTCGTTTGTGTAAACAGCAGTAAACATGGCGTCGCTCATCCTCAAACCCTCTCATATGCGGTGTATCGTAAGGACATGCAAGTGTCTAAACTTGCAATGGACAAAGAATCGGTTTTGCTCAGAGAGAAGGTAGTAGCATGTCGTGTTGTGTATTGTGTGTAAAATTATTCTCGCCTTTGGTTGATTGCCCGTTCAAGTTACTGGTGATTGGTTAGCATGGCGCTGTGCTGAGATGTAACGATTACACGGGCATCGTTGCTGTAGCAAAGAATCTCATCTGTCCTATTTTATCACGAATATGTTTAGTGGTACAGAAGTTCGAGCACCTTCAGGAATCCAGTGGGAAAGCTAGCTGACATGTTTCCTGTTCCATAACAGTTACGCTACCGACGGAGACAGCAGCAGGGTTCCCAAAATATACACAAAAACTGGAGACAAAGGTGTGTTGTTGTAAATGTTGTGTCAGTATACACTGGTTACTGCACAATCGTGTCGTGCATTCAAACACTTAGTGGGTCCCTCTAACAGGTTTCTCAAGCACTTTCACAGGAGAGAGAAGGCCAAAAGAGGACCATGTGTTCGAGGCGTTGGGGACTACAGACGAGTTGTCCTCGGCTATAGGGTATCTTTCTACATTGTTCATACAATATAGTCTAATATGTACGTATATGTTTTATGTTTATCGCTAAAAGGTACCGTCTGAATTTGTACTTTACAGTTTGGCCAGAGAGTTCTGCATTGACAAAGGGCACTCATTCACCCATCAGCTAGACAAGGTTTGAGTTTCAGCTTGCCTCTCTTTGCTTTGATCATCGCTGACTAATTCAACGTATTTTCGTCATACTGAATTCCACTTTTCATTACCCAGATACAGTGTGTTTTGCAAGACGTGGGTTCAAATATTGCCACCCCTCGGTCATCTGCAAGAGAAAGCCACATAAGTAATGTTTTTGCTAAGTGTTGCACTGCATATTTATTAATAAAATGGATTTTGTTTCGTGTTCTCATTAATGACGCAGGGTGCAATAACACAGTCACTGATCTACAGATTTGTTAAGTGGTTCAAGATCTGTGTGCTAATTTTTCTGCATTTTTTCATCAGAGAAAACTAAATTTGGCACTCAACCAGTCGCAGACCTTGAAAACTGGATCGATGAATTCACAGAGGAACTCCCTGCACTGGCCAACTTCATATTACCTGTAAGCCCACTCGTGGATCAAACATTGAACTGGTGTGGGAACCCAAATATTTTTCTGGTACAGTAACTCTGGTGCCTGGTGTCTCACAGTCTGGGGGAAAGAGCAGCGCTGCCTTGCATATGGCACGGACAGTCTGTCGCAGAGCAGAGCGCAGGTCAGTTTAAGCATGTTAAATAGTCATTTTGTTAAAACATTTCTATAATGACCTGTTTAGTCTTGACTGACTTGCACCTTTGCTTGACCCTTGTTCCAGTGTTGCACCTATTGTGCGTTCAGGTGAAGCAGATCCAGATGTTGCCAAATTTTTGAATAGGTGAGCACAGGGCATTAGTGAAATTTAATCCGCACACAAGGACATAATTTACATTGTTTCTGCATTGTATCATTTTTCATTTAGATTGAGCGACTACCTGTTCACTGTGGCCAGATATGCAGCCATGAAAGAAGGCAATGAAGAGAAAATCTACAAAAGACCAGAATAGGGAATGGGATTCTGTTGTGAAGTTAACAGTAGCATAGTTCTGTCAACGGCTTGTGATTAGAATTTCAATAAATTATGCCTATTCCTGTGGATATTTAAGTGCTTTTTCATTCATTTTACACATTTGTTTCAGCAACTGCATTTTACGCACAGCTTAGGCCACTCTTAATTCTTGTTTTCATGTATACTGGGTAACAGATGGGGCCATGGGCAAATATTGTATCTCCAAATAAGTACATAAAGAAAAAATCAACTCTTGACCTTGGTTAGAACAGAAAGTAAATGGTAATCCCACCACAACACATTTCCAGTTAAGACCTGCTGTATTCAAATTAACTTTTATATCTTTAATACACCAACACAATTTATTTGAATGTCAGGGAACACTGCACACATTTTAGACTTCAAAAATCCCACTTTCTTCACATGGCTCTGTCATCATTCTCTACAGTCACATGATTTGGCACCAGCCTTGGCTCTTCTGGGAGAGTGTGCTGGCCCATGTCATTAGAGTCAGATTGTGGTCGTCATAGGGTGGGTAACGCAGATAGGTGACACACTCAAACCGTGTGCTTCTTAGCAGGCATGATTTCCTGTGTGAAAACGTGTCAAAGCTGTAATGCCCATGATAGGAACCCATTCCACTGGCACCTGTCAAATTCAAAGCTAGTTAAAATGTTGCGGGTAATTTTCACCACCCACTAATTTTGGCACAGCTGGTAGTTCCATTTCCCCACCATTATTTGTAGGGCTGGATGGTCAGTAACTTACCAACTCCACCCAAAGGCAGACCCACCATCAGACTCTGCAGGACACTGTCATTGGAGCAAAAACTTCCACTAGAGGTCTCACTCATTAGCCTTGAGATGATCTGCATAACCAGGAAGATGAATGCATAAATAGAATGCTTTGGCTGCACAAATCTCTGCAATTAACACTGAATACATAACATTGTGTGCCTTGTACCGTGTTGTTGCTGGAGTATGCATACAAGCACAGGGGTTTCTCTTGCTTATTAATGAATGTAATTGCCTCATCCACATCCGTCATGGTCAGAATTGGAAGGACTGGGCCAAAAACATCTTGCAGCATGATAGGGTCAGATTCTACCACTTCTGTCAGAATTGTTGGGGCTTCAACAGAAAAATTAAATGTGCGACAATGACAAAAAATGGTGCATATTTTACTGCTGGGATAATCCAAAAATAAAATCCCAATTAGATGTGGCAATTACCAATATATTTCTCCGCTTCAACCACCTGCCCTCCCAGAGCCACTTTTCCAGACTTGGACAGCAATTCTCTGGTGCGGTGAAAGCTCTCCGCATTCACCATGCGGCCAAAGCTCCGGGACCCTCGGGGATTTGAGCCATAGAACTGCATTAGAGAGCATTTGAGAGCTTGGACCAACTGTTCTTTGATGGCCACATGGCACAGGATGTAGTCAGGAGCTACCACACTTTGCCCAGCATTATGGAAACGCGCCCATGCAATGCGGTGTGCTGTTGTAGTAACGTTACATTGCTTGTCCACATAACATGGGTTCTTGCCACCTAAAACTAGGGTGACGGGTGTGAGCATGCGAGCAGCGCTCTGAGCCACCTTGCTTCCCTCCTCTCTGTTTCCTAAGGATTGACAGTCGCAAACAGATTTAGGCATTATTGAGTGTCATGAAAGTTAGATTTTATTTTAGCTTATCTTTACCTATAAAGAAGACATGATCAAATTTGAGTTCCACTATTTCAGCCAAGTCATTCATGCCAGCAAGAATCACATGGAAGCACTCCTGGAAGAAAACATTTTCCTTAGATCAGATAATTAAAATATTTAGTATTATGTGTCCTCATTTCACACCATCAAAAACCAACATACACGGTGTGGTTGCACCAGTTAGTCGTGTGATAGGTCATTAGTGGTAAACGCACACCAGACTTTTACACTAAGCCACAAAAAGGTTTCACTTTACATAAGAAGAATTGAATAAAAATTGTCTCATTTTTGAGGTATGCCTGGAGCAAGCAATAACCTTAATCATCTGTCTTTTTTTGCAATGTTTAATTCAGGAAGAGGGTACGTGGTGAGGATGTACCAGTCTTTGAAATCACCCATGTCAAAAAGATCACAGACACAATTTCTCTGTAATTCTTAATGGCGCATTCAATCACTGTTGGTTTTATTCTGAATTGTAGCTCCAAAAATTTGTTTCATACATGTTGATATTTCAACTGTCAATGTCCCCAGTGAAGTACTTGAATCAAATGACACTGTTTGCACTCATATCATTTACCAAAAAGGGAGAACACAGTTTGAGGAGAATATGACTGGGTAGGATGACAATCTCCTTCTGTATGAGGTATGTAAAGGTCTAGCCCGCGAGGTGAAGAACACTGAAAAACCAATAACTGCCATCATGCAACTCCTCACATTGTCCAGGCATGACGGGATAAGACGATGTAAAATCTCTGCTGTGTAAGAGGTGGTCTCCGGTGGGTTGACGATTGCACAGTTACCTATAGAGACGAGTTTAACATATTTAGAGCTGTCAAACTAGACTAGATAGTGGAGGCAAGCAGTGTTGGAGCACAAATAAATAAATGAAGGCCTCTATTTCACCTGCTGCATTGGCCCCTACCAGGGGCACCAGGCACAGCTGGACAGGACTACACCATGCCCCTATGATAAACACCACTCCCAGCGGCTCATTCAACACCAGACAGTCATCCAGTGTGGTGGTGGTCTACACAAAAAAAAAAATCAGAAGCTCAAAATTCGTTCATAGACTGAAACAGGATGCCCACGTGTTGAGCTGAGTTACTAAATTGATCAGTATGCAGGCAAACTGACCAATAAAAGCTGCACAACATGAGAACTTTAATCTTAAAACAAGGAAAAGCCACTCAAATTATAATCTGATTTGGCGCACTCAACACAAGGCCATGCTTTGTGGCAGGGAGACGGAATGTTCTCCCAAAAGGGTTGGCTGAATCGTGAGTAATTCAAAAACCATTTCTGAAGATGTTTGTGTGGAAATGTTAGTAATGAGCACCCAAAACTCTTATCTCACAAGGTCCCTTTCCATACACTGTGGCAGCATCCACTTCCGGAGGTTGGTGATGGCATGGAAAGCCTCATTCTTCACAGGGATGAGCTCCGACACAACTGTCTCGAACCGGGGCTGATGGAAATAAGAGCACGCGCGCGCGCGCACACACACACACACACACACACACACACACAACGTACACTCAAGTGCTAAAAAGCCAACAATACTCAACAGCTATTACGTCACGAATGTTGTAATCCATAAATAAATATTGACAAGTACGGATCAAAGCGATGATACCTTGTGAAGGTCTCTTCCTAGGGCGTCTACAAAGTCCCACTCATGTTCCACCAGCATACGTACTAGAGCCTCCAGCTGAGCAAGCCTGAAGCTCTTCTTAGCCGTGCGTCCAGCTTGAAAGGCAGCTCTCGCGCTCTTCAGCAGCTCCACACACTCCAGAGGATATGTCTTCATACAAGGCTCCCCAAGCCTGGTCCTTGAACAGAGAAGTTACGTACACACCACTGATTACTGTCACCCAACAGTTACACGGTCTATTTTGACCCAGAAGCCTACCCGTGTTTCATACTCGCCCAACAATCCTACCTACTGTACGTCAACCTGCCATTCCTCTGGCAAGTGGGAACCGCCCTGATTCTCACACATGGCTTTTCTAGTTGTCTAAACAGACTTCTGTGTACAGTCAAGCCCACTCAGGGCTATGTGTGTGGGCCAGTTCAGGACAGCCTCATTAGCCGGTCAGGTGATGAGCATATCAACAAAGCGACTCGAACCACTTGCTGTGGATTTATTGTCCAAGTTCCCAACAAGTTTAACACAGCTCTGCCAACCAATTATGTAAAGTTGGACCACGACAAGCAAAGTAAGAAAATTAAAAACAACAAATCTTAGTAACTCAACAAACACAAACGTGAGACAGGCATTCACAACCTATGCAGTGTGGATTAATTACCCTGACAGTAGGTAGTGAAACACTAAACTGGACCACAGTACGCAACGCTGCTCCCCACGTAAATTGCGTTTTTACCTTCGCAGCGCTTTAAACCAACGCGTTGGCGACGGGTTCGGTGGGTTGCTCATCGCTAGCGATATGCCGACGGTAGTTCAATTCAAACTGCGAAGAAAATAGTATTCGCAACTTTTACGTCGCATTCAGACTGTGAGTTTACTGTTCTAGTCGCCGTGGGGAGAACAACAGCTGACGGGCTGAGCAGAACAGAGAAAGTGGTTCGGGTGTGGTGGCTGCACATAAGAATTTGAGACGTTCACCTTAATGTTCTGCAGGCCCTTTAAGAGTTGAGGTTAGAGGGGCCTCGCGAGATGAGAGTTCCGAGGGGTGTGCGGTATTGTTTTTTGGGGGGGGGTGGTTAGCTGGTAGCTGGTTAACACGCTACATGCTGGTGTGTCCTCCTGTGTTTAAGTGGAATGAATAAAACGACCCGGCAAGGGTCTTAAAGGAGAACCCGTCTCGTTGTCTCTTCATTCCTGTGCTCCCACCATTTGCGACCCCGCACATTGACTTCCAACATGTCAATGGACGAAGCTACCAGTGCCGTCCTTTCCAATGAGGTAACACAGCTGGCCGCGGCGCTAGTGTATACGCCGTGGCGCTAAAATTGCCCGAATTCTGGCAGAACAGCCCAAGGTCGTGGTTCCGGCACGTCGAAGCCCAGTTCCAACTCAGGGGAATCACCGATGACACCACGAAGTATTATTATGCCGTAGCGGCACTGGATTCTTCGACATCCGCACTGGCTCTTGGCTTACTTGACGACCTTCCGGCGACGGGCGAGTATGACGCCATCGGAGCCTTTCTATTGAAATCCTTCGAGCTGTCGGAGATGGAGAAGGCCGGCTGGATTCTGTCGCTTAATGGCCTCGGCGACAGCAAGCCGTCGGACCTGATGGCTAGGATGTTAGCCATTTTGGGCTCGGCTAATCCCGCCTTCCTCATCACCCACGTTTTCCTGCGACAACTTCCAGCGCCTGTGCGGACCGCCCTGGCCAGTTCACCGCTCTCCGACACCAAGGACTACCGCGCGTTGGCGGCGGAGACGGACAGGATTTTCCTTGCCAACTGGCAGCAGTATGTGAACGCGCTGCTACCTGCCCAGCCCTCACCACCGCCGCCAGGGGACACGGCCGGCGCGGCGGCCGCCCGCTGACAACGCGACACAGGCCTGTGCTACTGTCACGACACGTTTGGCGCCAAGGCCAAGCGGTGCCGCCCGCCGTGCACCTTCAACGGCCAGGGAAACGTCGGAGCCAGCGCTCAGTAACAGCTTCCCCCCTGCACATGGTAACGAAGGTTGGCACCCATGCGGCGATTACTGCCGCATTAACAGCGCCATGACCCCCGACCGCTACCCTGTCCCGCATATTCAAGATTTCTCCTCTCGTTTGGCGGGGACTACCATTCTCTCCAAGGTGGACTTGGTGCGGGGCTACGACCAGGTGCCGGTCCACCCTCAGGATGTGCCGAATACAGCAGTCATCACTCCATTTGGACTCTTCGAATTCCTGCGGATGCCCTTCGGCCTCAAGGGAGCGGTGCAGACGGTCCAGCGGCTGATGGACTCTTTGCTGCGAGACATGCTGTTCTTGTTTGTGTACTTGGACAACATCTTCATAGCCAACACGTCTGTGGAACAGCACCTGGCCCACCTCCAGTGGCTGTTCAAGTAGCTCAGTGAACATGGGCTCATCATCAACCCAGCCAAGTGTCAATTCGGGCGGTCAGCCATAGACTTCCTCGGACACTGAATCACCAAGGAAGGAGCGGTTCCACTCCCCACCAAGTTGGACGCCGTGGCCAACTTCCCGCACCCCAGGACCGTGAAGTCCCTGCAGGAATTCCTGGGGATGGTGAATTTTTATAACAGGTTCATTCCCCGGGTGGCTCACATTATGCGGCCCCTATACGAGAGCCTGCGGGGTAGGAACCCCAAAGGTGCGGTAGACTGGTCCCCAAAGGCTGACAAGGCCTTTGAGGATGCTAAGGCTAGTTAACGCCACCTTGTTGGCACACCCATCGCCTACTGCCCCGGTTGCCCTCACGACCGACGCATCTGACTACGCTGTTGGAGCGGTGTATGAGCAGTGGGTGGGCGGGGACTGGCAGCTGCTTGCCTTCTTCAGTCGCAAGTTACGCGACAAGGAAGTACAGTACTTTCGACCAGGAGCTCCTTGGGCTGTTCCTCGCCATCCAGCACTTCAGGTTCCTGCTGGAGGGCTGCCGTTTCACCATGTATGTGGACCACAAGCCGCTAGCATCAGCCATGGTCAAGGCTGAACCGCCGAAGGCTGGACGCCAGCAGCACCAGCTCTCAAGATCTCTGAGTTCACCACAGATGTCCACCATGTGCCTGGGAAACACAACTTCATTGCTGACTGTCTCTCCCGGGCTGTGGCAGGTGCTGTACACCTGGGTCTCGACTTTGCTGACATGGCTACGGATCAGGCGGGCGACGCTGCCTTGCAGGCTTACCGGTCCGTGGACACTGGATTACAGCTGCAGGATGTAGTGTTCGGCGACACTGGCACCACGCTCCACTGCGACGTCTCCACGGGTTAGGCTAGACCCATGGTTCCCACCGGGTGGCACCGATGCATCTTTGACGCAGTCCATGGTCTCTTGCACCCGGGGGTGAAGCCGTCTACGAAGTTGATGGCTGCCAAGTTCGTCTGGCCTGGGCTGAAGAAGGACATGAGGGACTGGGCGAGGTCCTGCATCGCGTGCCAGCACTCCAAAGTCTACCGTCACACCAAAGCCCCATTGGCCCGTTTGCTAGGTCTGGAGAGATGCTTTGACCATGTCAACATGGACTTGCTGGGGTCCCTTCCTCCCTCCCGGGGGTTCCCCAACCTCCCCAGTATGGTGGATAGAACCACCAGGTGGCCTGAGGCAGTTCCACTGTTGTCAACCTAGTCAGCGGAGGTGGCCCGGGCATTCATCGGATCCTGGGTAGCCCGGTTTGGCACTCCGTCCGACCTCTCCTCAGCCCCAGGGCTTTCAGTTCACATTTGTCACAGAGGGCCTGGGAATACAACTCCATCGCACCACGGCATACCACCCACAGAGCAACGGGTTGCATGAGTGTTTCCATTGCTCCATGAAGAAAGCTTTGCGGGCCAGCCTCACCGATGCCAGCTGGGTCGACCAGCTCCCTTGGGTCATGCTAGGCCTGCGGACCATCCCCAAAGAGGATCTTCAGTCTTCGGCTGAGCTTGGTTCATGGCCAGCCGCTACAGGTCCCGGGGGACTTCATTCCCATCACCACAACTCCCTGTATCGCTGCCCACTAGCGGACCGCACTCCATGAGGATGCCAGTGCCTTTGCTCCTGTCCCCACGTCAAGACACGTCCTGCCTTATGCCCACGTTCCTAAGGACCTGCTGTCGGCTGGGTACGTATTTATTTGAAATGATGCACATCGGCCGTCCCTGCAGCTCCCTTACGATGGTCCCTTCCACATCCTGGAGGTGGGGACTAAATACTTCATAGTGGACATCAGGGGGAAATCAGAGTGCGTCTTGGTGGACCACCTCAAGCCGGCCCATCTTGACTTGGACAGGCCGATGGAGCTAGCATTTCCCCCACGGTGTGGACGCCCCCCTGCCCCAGCCCCTGCCACCACACCTGCCCCTGCCCCCTCCCCAGCTCCTGACTTGGCTACTCATTGCCCCACTGTCCCTGTTTCCACCCCTGCTTCTGTTAGGTGGAGGCGCTATGGGCGCCCTGTTCGCCCCCCACATCATTGACTGTTGTCTCATTTTGTTTTTTGTTTTGTTTTTGTTAAAGTGAATTCTGGGGGAGGGGGGCAAGTGTGGCAGCTGCACATAAGAACTTCAGACATTCACCTTATTGTTCTGTGGGCCCTTTAAGAGTTGAGGTTAGAGAGATGAGAGTTCTGAGGGGTGTGGTTTTTTGGGGGGGAGAATACAGGTAGCTGTTTAACATGCTACATGCTGGTGTGTCCGTCACCACATCTCATTGAAAAATGTGTTGAACTTAACTCAACCTGACTGATCCATCTCTGCCACTCAGTTTAAGTATATTATGCTAAAAAAAATCCACTTAGTGTCACTGTGTCTTATAGTAGTATGCCTTTTCAGTTCGCCTCCTTATTGGAACTCGGCAACAAAAAAGTCACTCCAGACATGAGGACTCATTTTTGGAATTTTCAAAGGTAAGCATATTTTTTCGACTTTTTATAGTTTCAGAGGTCTTACTGAACAGAGTTATATAACTTGATACAACAAAAAAGAGTCTAATAAGGGTCAAATAATTTTTTAAAAACATCCATCCATTATCGAGCCACTTATCCTGCTCTCAGGCTCGCGGGAATGCTGGAGCCTATCCCAGCAGTCATTGGGCGGCAGGCGGGGCGACACCCTGGACAGGCTGCCAGGCCATCACACAGGGCCAACATACACACACACATTCATACCTTGGGACATACACACACTCACATTCATACCTAGGGACAATTTAGTATGGCCGATTCACCTGACCTACAAGTCTTTGGACTGTGGGAGGAAACCGGAGCCCCCAGAGGAAACCCATGCAGACACAGGAAGAACATGCAAACTCCACACAGAGGACGACCTGGGATGACCCCCAAGGTTGGACTACCCCAGGGCTCGAACCCAGGACCTCCTTGCTGTGAGGTGACCGCGGTAACCACAGTGCCACTGTGCTGCCCATTTTTAAAAAAACATGCTCTACCAAACGGTTTGTTTGGCATTTTATGGTAAAGGTACGAAGCTAAGCCAATGCAATTAAAATTGACTATTTGCTGCAAAATAAACTTCTGATCATTCATTGTTGTTAATATGATACATTTAATGTTATTCCATTATATACAGTGGGGTCCAAAAGTTTTGAGAAGTGGTCTCAGACTTTTGGATCCCTACTGTGTATGCTGAAATACAGTGAAAACCTGTTGTAACAAAAAAATCAGGGTCGCGCTGAATCTGGGTTCAAGAAAATCAGTGCGTTTTTATTATATTTATCCACATTATATCAGAATTTGCATTAAATCTAGAATGAATATGTGGAAATTATGCTAGTAGTGTTAGTACTACTAATTCTATGGTAACAAATTGACATATGTTGGTATACTAGCATATTACTAGCATTATAACAGTACACGGTTTGTAATTTTGATTTTTTTTTTCCTTTCTGTTTTACAAATAATAGATGGACACTAAAACATTTTATGGTGCAAGGCCACACACTTTTCTGGCCCTTATACCAGAAAATCCTCAAGATTCTGATGCTGATCTGAGTGATGACGATGACCAAACAGGATCCTGATTGTCAGCCCACACAAGCAGAAGAGACTGGGGACACGCACTTTTGAATCCATGGATGAGGAGGAGGTTGCCTCAACAAGCTCATCTTCTAAACCACTGTCCTGTAAGAAGAGGAGAAAAGGGACAAACACCCTAAAAACAGTTTCCCTGGCAGAGCCAGAGGGCACCCCTGACCCTAGTTCACCCCCAGGCCCAAAGATCTACCTCTAGAGGCCAAAGTGATGACATTTGCAAAACCATAACACTGCCATGGCTTTCAGTCGTCATCTGTGACAACTACTTCACCAGTTTCAGCTTGGTCCAGAACCTGCACGCAAACCTGGGTGTCAAGTGCATCGGCACTGTCCGATCAAACCGCAACGGTGGAGCTCCCTTGATGTCAAACAAGCAGCTGCTGCAGAAAGAACGTGGAGCTTTTGATTACAGGTCTGCTGAAGGGGCGATCGCAGTGAAATGGTTTGACAACAAATGTGTCAACCTTCTGAGCAATGCCTGTGGGATCATGCCTCTTTCAACTGTCAAACGGTGAAGCAAAGAGGCCCACTCAAAGATTGCTGTCCCGTGCCCATCACTCATTCCTGCCTACATATGGGATGCATTGATCTTTCTCAGTAGTGAACCGTGGGGTCTGGCAGTGGGCCTTCAATGACGCAATGATATTGTAATCAGCCAAATTTTGGGGGTATTTTTTAATACGTGAACAGCTCCCACACACAGCTCTAACACACACACACACACACACAACACACAAAGTGCACCCATCGCAGCATCGCAGGTGAAAACCTCTGACACACAGCTCACCTACACACACACACACACACACACACACACACACACACACACACACACACACACACACACACACACACACACACCCCACCAGTAACTCAGTGCCTCAAGATCCACCAAAATCAAATCCACTGGATATCAAATAGCCCTTGTCTCTCTCCATATTTGGAAAACAATGAAAATGCACATGACATGGCCTCCGCTTCTGGCCTGCAACATCACCGTGGACAGCACTAGCATGCAACATCATAAAACCTCTTCTTTACAAACTGACCAGACCAAGTCAAAATAGTTCATGAGCAAAGAATAGAAATAATGATAAAAATCAACCTTCCCATGCAGAATATGCCATGAGCAAAGTCGCAATACAATCATATGCAAAATATGCCAAACCTTATTGAGTGTAGTAGGCCTAATGTTACATGAGCAAAGTGTGGTATTAACCAGCCATGAAGTGCCATCACAATATGTAAGATGAATATGCCAGCTTGGAGTAAAATAAAATTAGGCAGCTGACCTTATTAGGCTACTTGAATATAAAGTCCATCCGTTGGTCCTTCTTTGTGAAGTGGCCAATGGCAGCATCATGCAGTTTGTCCTTATATTTAAGTTCCATCAGAGGGCCTTTTTCTATGGACATCAGTGCCAAAGCTCCCAGTCAATCCTGTCCCATTGTGTTTCTGGTTTGCGTCTTGAGGCACTTCAGGGCTGAGAAAGACCGCTCAACTGGAGGATATGGGGATGGTCAAAACCAGACAGGTGAGGTGATGAAGCATAGGCGAGACAAGAGAAGGAGTTGGCCTTCCATTTCAAATCACTTGTTGCTTTTCCCCAACAGCACGTCTTGAGAAGGGTAACGCTAACAAGCTAGCTACAACATCGCTCTCGTCTCCTCCTGTCGCCATGCTTCGTCTTTAACTTCTTTCTCTAACTAAACTAAACTTCATCGCACTCATCTGATACACAGACTAACGTTAGTGATGTGCAGTTCGATTGGCTTAAGTGAACCAGTAGATTTGGATTGCCAATGTGAAAGAGTTGGTCAATCAAAAGTAATGACTCCTCAGCAACCGCACATCATTCTTTATATGAGTGAGCCCGCGTCTGTATAGGTCTGGACTTCTAGAAGTCCTAGGATGATATTTTTTGTCCCACCCACTACAACAGCAAAATATGATTGGCTGATTCACCTGTCACTTGTTAAATAAACACACATGCACAGGACTTCTAGCAGTCCTAACTAACGAGGGAGCCAGCCAGCTAACCCTTTCTCTGCCTGCCAAGAGACAACAACAACAAAATCTGATTGGATAACTCAATTTTCATGGTGTCAGGACAGTAACCCTGTAATGAATCATTACTGAAGCAAACTTGATAGAAACTAGGGCTAAAATTAGAATTAGAAGAGAGAATTATTATTAAATGAAAGATTTTAAATATAGCATTTAAAATGCTGATATGTTGGGCTGCGGCACGGTGGCGCAGTGGTTAGCGCGGTGGCCTCACAGTAAGAAGGTCCTGGATTCGAGCCCCGGAGTAGTCCAACCTTGGGGGTCGTCCCGGGTCGTCCTGTGTGGAGTTTGTATGTTCTGCCTGTGTCTGCGTGGGTTTCCTCCTCCCACAGTCCAAAGACATGTAGGTCAGGTGAATCGGCCATACTAAATTGTCCCTAGGTATGAATGTGTGTGTGTGTGTGTGTGTGTGTGTGTGTGTGTGTGTGTGTGTGTGTGTGTGTGTGTGTGTATGTGTATGTCAGCACAGTGATAGTCTGGCGGCCTGTTGGGGGTGTCTCCCTGTCTGCCGCCCAGTGTCTGCTGGGATAGGCTCCAGCATCCCTGAAAGCAGGATTAGCAGTTCGGAAAATGGATGGATATGTTGGGCCTTCTCTTAAGTCCTAGAAGTCCCTAAGGGTTCCTCTCTGATTCTGACATGCTGGTGTACATGAACAAGACCCCAGCCAAGTCAAGGCGATAGTACATTTCCCTGTTCGGATACATCCTTGACCTGTGCATCTAAAATTCCTGGCTAGTTTACTAGAGGGACTGTGACCTACTGAACGAGAAACCAATGCCTCTCAAAAGGTTTTGCCTGGCAGTCGCCCACAGTTTGAAGCAAGTCAACAAGCCAGCATCTAAAGTTGGCCAACCATCCTCCTCCTCTCCACCACAGATGTCGTCTCAGAAGAAACATCACACCCCAGGACCCTCACAACCACAACCAGATGTGTGCTATGACAACTGCGGACATTTGCCACTTCACTGTGACAAGCGGGGGCAGTGCAACCTCTGTCCAAAGGGTCTGTCGAGATGGAAATGTCAGAAATGCAATATTTCTCTGTGTTTGAATGCAAACCAGCAGTGCTTCGCAGCATACCACCAGAAATAAAGTGGATCTAATGCCCCCCCCACAAAAAAACACGTGTACTGTTGTACAACGACACAGATGATCAAGTCTGAGTTTAAAAGTTTAAAAAGTCAGCATTTTATTTGACTTTTTCTAGACATTTTGGTATTTGTAAATGTTTTTTGACTTCTACCATGAAGCGACATATCAACCGTTTGGTAGAGGCCTGTATTTAAAAAAAACTGAGGGGGGGGGTCTGTTAAAAAAAAGTAAACATTGTTCTTGTAGTTGCCCCAAGGAAATAAAAAAAATGCAAAGAACGAAGTTTTCCACTGATTTTTTTTCTTAGTGAGGATCTTAAAGGGTTAAGTAGGAGAAATAACACGAGAAACCGTCTCGTCGTCTCTTCATTCCTGCGCTCCCACATGGGCGCGCCTTTAAATCGAGAAAATCCGCTGCGTTATTTCGGACAACCGCCATCACTTACGGCGCCGGCGGCGGCGGCAACCTGTCGTGCATAGCCGTGTATCAACGCAGGTTTAGCAGGTGTTCGTGATTAACCGAACAATAAACCGTGATAATATGCGTTACGCGAGACTGCTGCTGCCAAAAAAAAAGGTGCGATTAAAAAAGAAAAGAAAAGAAGAAAACCCAACGACACACTCCTTACACTGTTTTAAGTAAAGGTTTTATATAATAGTGTACATGATGTTAATGACTCACGGAGGAAAGACTATTTTACACATTGGACAAGTTTACACAGGAATTGCCTTTTGAACAATTTGTTTTGTGTAGTGCAACTAGTTACAAATACACTTTAAAAAAAACAATGAGACAACACGTTCACGGGTAAGGTACACATTTCCTGGATCATCCTTTTTTTTCTAAAATTCGTTTAAAAGCACGTATAATCAAAACCAGCTTCAGATGACCACTGGAGCCTTTGCAGGGTCATGCCTACTGTTTGTTTTATTCTTGACATCATTTAAAAGTGATGAGTGGCCTCATCAGACACATCAGAGGAAGGAATGAGAGGTATCTATATCGTCTCCCCCTGCACTCTGCTCCATTCTCCAGCACACGTGTCTCCCCTCGGAGCCAAAATAACAAGACATTCTCCCGTGATTTGTCAGCTTTTAGAAAGAAAAGGTGACAGCATTGACCTCATCATTAGTTTGCAGGCGAATCAATCTTAACAACAAAAAAGGTTGCATTTAAATCATTTTTGTTTGTTCTTACTCATGTTAGTCTCCATAACATTCGAGACGTGGCAGCAATGACTAATAAGGTTGACTATAGGAGTGCATATTGACAAAAAAATTCCATTGCCATTCACAAGATTTTTTGCATAAAAAGAATTCAGTAAATATACTATAATTGTTTAAAGCAATCTCTTTTGTGTTTCTATTTCAATCCTGTTGTGTCTTCTCTTGACTAAAAAAAAAATCTCATGAACTCCACTAAATAAGTAAACCCTGTGTAATGATATATTTAGGCCTTGTTAGGTAACATTCACTCTTTTCTCCCTTAATCGAAAGCCACAAACAGTTGGGTTTAGTGTGCAAGATTTGTGGAGAAAGGGACATCACAACATAGCAGTCAGATTTGGTTAATGAACCGGTCCATGACATCACGTTGAGAGGTTTCTGCCTCTGATTCTGTTCCACATGGCTTCAAAGGTCTACAGAGGGGACTTGAAAAGTCCTCAGAGCGTATCATGAAACCCTCCATGGGTCTTGTCGTGGTAGTACAGTGGTTGGCTTTCAGCTGTTTCTTCTTAGCAGGAGCAGAGAACAGTCCAGACACTTTGCCCCATGTGTATGGCTTGATTCCGAGAGACACGGTAATCGGTAACACGCGAAAGACAGCCAAGATGTGATGGCAAGAAGGAACATACATGAGGCACTCAGTATTATTCAAAGGGAACTTGTACTGACTCCATCCTTGATTGACTTAACTGTTGGTTTTGTTTTCGTGAATGGATGTCAAGCACAACCATTTTCCACAGCAAAGTTGTGTTTGCTGTTCTTGTGCTGAAACTGAAAATAAACATCATAAAAGCATTTAGGTTCCATTGTCAAAAATAAAAAGACACCACAGCAGGGAACATGTCTAAAATGGCAACATGATGAGGAAAAAAATCGTTTTGTGTCAAATACATTGTTGCATCACCAGATGTGTTTTAAGATATATTTCTGCATAGAAAACAGAAAATCAAAGAGCCAAATCCTCCGTCAGGTGACTGCAATGTCTTATGTAGTGAGAGATGAAATGAGGTCATCAGAATTTACTCCCTTAATCCACATGGGCAATCAACACAGGGCCACCTCGGAGCCTTATCTCCTTAATGGAGTTGAACGTGAGGCAATGATTTGTCTTTTCTTTATAAAAAGGTGCATCACGTTCAGCACTTAATATGCATTGAATTACAGCTGGTAAACTAGTATGTATACTAACAATGCATCCCTTGGTTTTGTAAAGTGAGTCAACCACGTGTCTAATGGCTTGCATCTGTATTGCTTTCCAGTTCAGATGACAGGGTGAGTATGTGATCCGACAATGACTCTTTTTACGCCTGAGAGATAGAGATTGAGTCATTATATTTGAGTATTTTATCAAGTTAATATTGTAGCACTGAACTTTGTGAGTTGAGGAACATGATGAGAAATTGAATTGTACAGCAAAAAATAGCAGTTCTGTCTTTTTTCCTCAAGAATGGGATGTATGAAGGCAGGTGCTCAAAAAAAAAAAAGATTATTTAAGCTGCAATGGGCTGGAGGAACCATTAGCATGGCTCACCCTTCCAGAAGGTATGGGGTTAAAGTAGAGAAGTAGAGTGGAGCTAGTGTAGTTTTAATTAATAAAGACAAATGAGGGTATTTATTAGTCTTTTATGATTGCCCTTTTGCTTCAGTGATACTCCGCAGATGTGACAGGCTCCGGTACAGGAAAGCAAGGCCCACTTGCCTGGGTCAGATCGCATGACAAAGCCCTGCTGTGCAGACTGTCCTGGTACAGCAGTTAGGAGAGCTCGAAGCCTGTGTTCATACTGATGGCATAGCGCAACTTGTCACGCAGAATGCTCTTCTTGCTGTAGTTGGGTAGTTTGAGCAGGTTGAAGCATGTGGAAGAAGTGGGCAGTCGACCGCCAGGCTCCCTCTTCCGGATGGTGAAAAAACCCCTGAGGACACTGCCGAGGGTATCTCCAGTGTCCTGGGAACAGGAAAGAGTAAAAGTTAATTTAGTACACAAGAAATGGAAAAAAAATACATATAGAAACCAAGCCGAAACAACTGAATTCTATAAAAAGCAAAATTGTTGTTACCTTAGCATGCTCTAAGTAACATCATTATCCACTTCTAAATTCATGTTTTCTTCTATTCCCTCTGTCTGTCTGTCTTACCTGATCATCTGACACCTCCACACAACGGATAGAGAAAGGTGGTTTGAGGTAGGCAAAACCTAGAAGAGGTGGCCTTGAGCAGCTGGTAACAAACTGTGAATACAGACCGTCAACAGAAATTAGAAACCATTTTGTGATGCAGAATGTCTGGGATGAAACTGCATTCTCAAAAGAAATTAAAGCGGCTTGACCATGTTGAGTGATTGTCTCTAAAAGCCTTTAAAACTGATGCGTAGAAAAGGAGATGGGCTCACTTTTAAGAACATAGCCCTCTCCTCAGCATTGAAGTCGCTGGACAGGATGTCCCACAGCCAGATAATGACCCGATGGCTGCTGTGAAAGCCTCCATAGTACACAGTGTGCTTCCTGGAGAGGCATAACAAGCAAAGTTAATGCGTCAATATAAAAGGTATCTGTACAACTCAGAAATAAAGAAAGGAGAAAAATTTTTGCAGTGTCACAATTCCATTAGGGTTTTTGAATTGGGGGGGTCAACTGACAAAAGAAAAAAAAATCTTTTGATTATAAAGGTTTTGATTGGGGGCGTCCGGGTAGTGTAGCAGTCTATTCCATTGCCTACCAACATGGGGATCATGGTTCGAATCCCCGTGTTACCTCCGGCTCGGTTAGGTGTCCCAACAGACACAATTGGCCATGTCTGCGGGTGGGAAGCCAGATGTGGGTATGTGTCCTGGTCGCTGCACTAGCGCCTCCTCTGGTCCCCTCGGAAACTGAGGAGAATAGCGTGATCCTCCCACGTGCTATGTCCCCCTAGCGAAACTCCGCACTGTCAGGTGAAAAGAAGCACTGATGACTCCACATGTATTGGAGGAAGCATGTGGTAGTCTGCAGCCCTCTCCGGATCAGCAGAGGGGGTGGAGCAGCGACCAGGAAGTGGGGTAATTGGCCAAATAAAATTGGGGAGAAAAGGACACACTTTATTTGTCATTGTAAGCAAGCATACAACGAAATTTATCCTCTGCATTTAACCCAACCTATGGTATAGGAGCAGTGGGCAGCCGCAGTGCAGCACCCAGGGACCAATTCCAATTCTTCTTTCCATTGCCTTGGTCAGGGCCAAAGACAGGAGTATTAACTCTAACATACATGTTTTTGATGTATGTTCACCATATATAAACAGATCTTTTTTCCCTTCTGTTTTCACAACTATAAACACGTCTTCCCACACATGGTTGGAAAGGGAGACAAATATCAACAGGTTAAATTATAGAGAAGTTGAATAAGGGAAGGGAAATCTGAGAGGTTTACATACTTGAGGTCGTCTAAATCAATCTCAGCGTTGTCTCCTGAGACAAGACGCTGAACCTCGGGAATGGAAAACATGTGCAGCCATTCTGGGTTGATGATGCTGCGGAATCCCCGGATGAATGCTGCCATCTGCTCCTTGATCTGCGTGTGCATCCGGAAGTGTGCCATAAGGTGGATGTAGCTGATCCTGAAAGGACCATATTATTGGTGGAAAGAGGCCAGAGATCAGAAATAGCAACCCAGCACAAAGATTCCTCACAGTGCAACTGGTAAGAATAAAACAATTCCTCAGTGATGTGAAATGTGCCATGATGCTACAGCATCAGTTACCAGAATGCATAGGGATTTACGCACTTGTTTTCATTAGTAACCGGCATGGACTTCCCTCCTGGGATCAACTCATGACAGACTAGCTGTAAGGAAATATTTGGAGAAACTTAAACCTGAGAAAAAGGCTATAGATTTAAATATGCTAACCTATTCTACATATAAGAATCTACAGCTACATACAACAATCTCCTGCCCATAGTTGCAGTCCTTACCTGCCCCATGACATCCTCATCATAGGATAATGTCAGTCCTAGATCTCCTACATCCCCATCATAGCGCTGAAAAAAATAAAACAATAACATTTAGTGTCCCTCAGACTTTAGAAAAGTAACCTGGAATTACATAAACTACAGATGGAAGCTAAAAGTAATGAACATAAATTAGAGAATAATAAGAAGTTTGGGAGAAGGAGTTTTACTACCAACTAGGGATGCACCGAAATGGATAATGTTATCAGATATCGGGCCAATACCTGGCTAAAATGGAATATCAATAACAGAGATTTTACCTAAAAGACCAAAATCTGATACCAAAAACCATGAGTCATATGTCAAAGATAAAAGCAAAATGGCTTGATTTACTGCAATTTTGGCACATGGAAATCTGTATTTCTATAATGGTGGGGAAAAAAAGGATTTTATCTCAATTATTTTGTTCACTGACCCCAAACTAAGGGTCTAAATCTGCATTGTGAAGCAAAAGTAATGGATTGAATCGGCCCTTGATATCGGCCAATACTTAAAGAGCAACCAAATCCTTGGCCATTTTATTGAGTTTGCTGACATCTACAGGTTAACAACCATCTAAAGGTTAAAAGCATGCCAGGCTGGTCTTGGTACTCCATGATGTAAGCATGGGACTGCCTGTTTGTGCACCATTTCACCTATGGGTTAACATTAGATTAAGATAAGAGATAAAGTTTGATTAAGGTTAAGGTTAGGGCCAGGGGTGGGGGTTATGGTTAAAAATGAAACTTCAGAAATCTTTAAGGTGGGTCATCCGCGTGAAACGCCATACAATCCAGGCAGCACAGTGGCGCAGTGGTTAGGGCTGTCGCCTCACAGCAAGAAGGTCTTGGGTTCGAACCCCAAGGTTGTCCAACCTTGGGGGGTCATGCCAGGTCCTTTCTGTGTGGAGTTTGCATGTTCTCTCCATGTCTGTGGTAGGTTTTCTCCGGGTGCTCCGGTTTCCCCCACCATCAAAAAGACATGCATGTTAGGGTCAATACTCCTGTCTGTGCCCCTGACCGAGGCATGACAAGACCAACTGGAGTTGGTCCCCGGGCGCTGCAAGGCGGCTGCCCACTGCTCCTAGCTACACAGCTAGGATGGGTTAAATGCAGAGGAAGAATTTCCCCACGGGGATCAATAAAGTAGCAAAAAGCAAAAAAATAAAATAAAAATAGGGAGTCCCATGTAAGCATAGCAGGATAAACACAGCTACAGCTAGTAAAATTGATAATGGGCCTGTTTGATTAAGAGGTGCCAGAGAACCAGCATTGACTGTACTATTGACAGTTGCTAGTGGTGTCTTGCCATTCTGTCAATGCAGACAGTTGTGCTGGCACACCTAAATCAAACAGACCCTAATCAATTTTATTAGCTGCAGCTGTGTTTATTCTGTTACGCTAATATCACAGAGTACTAAGACCAGACCGGCCTGGCACGTTTTTAACCTTTATATGGTTTTTAACCTGTAGACGTCAACAGACTCACTAAAATGGCTAAGGGTTTTGTTGCTCTTTAAAAATTCATACTCAGAATCAGTATCAGCAGTGAAAAAGTGATATCGGTGTATCCCTATTGCCAACCTTGATGGATGTGAGGTTCTTGTAGAATTCAGAGTCCAGTGAGGGCAGCTCATCAATGGAGCTGTAGAAGATGCTGTGGTGGTGACCCAGTACTTGACTGAGGAAGAAGGAGGCAAAGGGGACATCCACAACAATGCCCTGAGGACATTGCAGATAAAACAAAAGTAAGAAACAGTGTAGCACATTCACTCAATTCCTTAGAGACCACTTTGTTTAATACTATAACAAACAAAAGCGCTTCCTCAGAGAGTGCTAACGTACCTCATACACGGCTTTGCCCAGCATCTTTCCCACAAATTCAAACAGCTGCAGGTGGTTCTCATGGATGTAGGATGTAGGGGAAGGATATAGCCTTTCATTTCCACTAGTAGTCTAAGGGGCATAAATATAACCATAATAGTCAGAGTCAGAATGATTAATGCTAGTATTAGAAGCATAGTCTTGAAAATGGCAAACCATCTCCTTTAGTTACCTTAAAGAGATTGAGTGCAGGATTAAAGACTTTTTTGATTATCTCTTCTAGAAACTCTTTGAAGACACCATCCTGGTCAATACCAGCCTCGTCTACTCCCAAGTCGTTGACAAACTTTACACGAATGACACCTTTAATGGAATTAACTGGCAGCCGGCGAAGCTGATCGTAACCATCCTTAAGAGAAGGTATTACAGACATTAATGTGGGTTCACTGCCATAATGTAATGCCATTTTATCCATTCTTAACATCTACTGACTGATTAACTTCCTCCAGTACCTCTAACATCCGTGAGCGGCGAATTGTTATATGGGTGACATGGGGTGAAGCGGAGCTTGTTTCCACCAATCCTAAATTCTCCTTTTCCTTCGTAACAATATTCCTGAACAGCAGCACCCTCTACCATGGAGAGGAAAAGTAATTTGCAAAATTATCATAAAGACTGACTCAGCCTGAAATCAAAGGAAAATCCTGCACAACTGTTCACTTACATTTTTATGTGGTATGACATGAGGGATATACTGCAGTAAAAACTGGGCTCTTTTCTTGCCTTTCTCCAGCTCTTGGAACAATAGGCTGGGCTTCAGGTCCCTGAAAGCAATAATGCAAAAATGAGAAGGTGATCCATCTTCAGTATCATTAAGTATCAACCTCTAATAGTAGACCAGTATGCTGATATCAAGAATAATCCTATGTATTTGCAAAGGAGGTACTCACTTGCGCAGCCAGTGGTCATCCGGAGAGAATCTCCTCCTGCAGTCCCGTTCATAAAGCACCATCAGCCAGCCATGTACACTATGAAACAGCTCCAGTTTCTCTCCCTTGGCATTTTCTGTTAGAGTAACAAATAAATCAAAACAGGGGTAAATGACACATATCTACATGCCGATATATCTAGACAGAAAAAAAAGGATTAACAAGATTTTCAAGGGATCATCAATCTTTTAATACAAAAAAATGCATTTCTATTCAAATACATTTTTGGCATCAGTAATTCCTACTGGTACGATTGCTCAGGGAGTAACTGATCGTTGCCTTAAATTTTACTGGCCATGCTTTGATTGAGATGTAGTTAGGCCGCCCACTAACCTAGGATGCCGTCCCATATCATCTTGTATACAAATGTGTTGAGAAACGATGAGATGGTGATGAGTTCTTCTATCTTGAAAGAGGTCTGTTCTTCATAGACCTCAATATCATCCAGGATCCTGTAACACATAGACAGCATATCATGACTAAGCGTCTATGTACCAAGGTTGCTGCTGCTGTCACCTTATGTTGCACAATTCTATGTTGGATGTACGGATATTAATTACGTGATGAGATGTCGTGAGCAGTCACAGAAGAGCATAAGCATAGCCAAGAGCTGCTTGGACTCATCTGTGTCATTGTTTAAGCACTCCATAAACAACTTCAGGCCTCCCTGAGGGCCTAGCTCACAAATGAAGGCCCAAAGCTTGGGAAGTAGATCGCCAAGGTATGTCAGACCTAGAGAAAACAAATAACACAGCGCAAGGAGAAATTACACGCTGAACTTTTTCCAATAAGTGTGTATGCATTCCCGTTCATTGTTGAAAAATTTGATGTTTAAGCACTGACCGGTGAGTATCTGAAGTCGTATCTGTGTCAGTGTAGAAAGAGCAGTCTGGTAGAGCACACAGATGCTGCACACCTTCTGAACTTCAGCCGAGTCCACTCGCTTCCCTCCTACCGGCTTAAGGATATTTCGTACTGAGGCTGACTTCTGAAATGCCCTCTTAAAGAGGTCTATCAAAACAAGGCCATAACACAAATGGTAAACAGGTTCAAATCTCAAATTTCTTCTTATATTTAAGTTATTTCCATTCAATTTTCAGAGACTGAAAACAAACAGAAGCTGATCCAAATATAACTTACTCTTAACTGGTAGATTGTTTTGTGATGTGCTAGGTTGCTGGGGTGGGGGAGTAGGCTCCTGACTCTCCAGCTTTTTAGAGAGGACATCATTGAAGAGCGTCCGAATGACAAGAGCACCCCACAGGTTCTGCAGCTGTTTAGTTACCAGCGGCATTGACTCGTTTAGACTTCAAAGAGTAGGGAGGGGAAGAAGAAGAGCTGATGTTAAGTCATGTCAGTGTGTCATTTACTGTTTAAAATCATTCAAGTTATGAGGGCCTCTTTCACTGACCCGTAGTCTACAGTCTGGGAGAACCAGCCCAGGACTGGGTGCCAGTGGGTGAGGTTGGATTTCTTTTGGGAAACATATCCCTGGCAGTAAGAAAGCATGTCAGTCAGGTCCTTCACAAAGTGGTTGGCCTCTTCTTCTAACACTCTCTCATTGAGGTAGCCCAAGTGGATCAGGTTACCTACCATACAAGAGAGAGGTGCTGTCATGAGAAACCCAGCTAACCAGATGCAAAGACTATACCCAAAGGTATTAAACGAGCTATAAATACAAATGAACAACAATTTGACAAATCATCTGTACACATCTATAGAAGTTCAAGCCCACTTTCACTTATTAGACATTGAAAAATGTACCCAGTAAACAGAGGGTGTGGCTCCCCTCCAGACACACACAGATGTCTAGACACTGCTCCTCCTGACTAAGAAATAGAATAAACTTCCGAAGCAGATCATGAGTTTGGATGGTAGCCATGCACTGTCAATATAAAGCAGATATCCAGAGTTAATCTAATAGATCAAACATGATCATGAATAATTACATTACTATGATACATACACAATCTATAAATAAGGGTTTACCTCTGGGGTAAGCACATTGAGGTGAGTTATAATTGCAGGAACTGACATGATGTGAATAAGGAACGATCTAAGCAGGTTATCAGAGAAGTGAGCAGCAATGACTGGCCTGGAAAAAAATACAGGTTGAGTTATAGAGACATTGTAAATAAAAATGGATACAGCAGAGGACAATCTTTTATGTCAAGCCTACTTCACTTCAGGTAATGGAGCTAATATAGTATCTCCAAAGACACCTCTAACTCAGTTGACTCATAGCTCACCTTAATGACAAAGTGAATATTGCTGTTAGAGTACCCTTTGAGAGAGAGGGCCTGGTGCGAGACAAGCCATTGGTAAGCAGGATCTACAGAGGAAAAACAAAGATGACAAATGATGTACAGACAGTGAAAAAGAAAATGTATAACCGCACTTCATCAAATCTCTGGATGACATCAAAAAAGCAAGTGCTGAACTGAGCACCTGTAGTATAGAATAGAATCCCTTTTGATTTAGATGACCCATAATATTCTCACAAATCCTGGTCAATGCAGGTCTGAGGGCTTCCCCTAAATAAAAGAAGAGAAAATATTTTCCTTTCCAGAAAGCATGGCATACCATAATATAAACTGTGTATACAATGTCCGCCATAATTTGGCCTGAGTCTGACCTTTCCCTCGGACTATCCTCCATGTTGAAGTGTCTGTGAAGGTTACCAGCATGGTAAGATACAGGGTTACCAGCTTATTATCCTGGAGTATGTCAGGCTGCAATTGACAGACAACACAGGTAGGATAACACTGATATGAGTTAAAACACTAAACACGTGACACTTAGTATTTTTCTTCCTTGAAAGCAAGACTTGCCTTTAGGTTTTTCAGCAGCTGACAGGATACCCAAAGAATATCTTTTATTTGTTTCAGCCAGGGAATTGTGAGGTCTTTCGATAGAGCCAAGGACACATACCAAACCTGATAGCCAAATAACAAAATAGTAACTAAAACAGCATTCACAAAACAGAAGTATTTGTGTTTACAGATAAAGCTGAAACACACTCACTTTTGATTCATTTTCTGCTTCCATGCTGCCAAGAATAGCACGACATAGCTTCTCAAACCTCTGTGTAATGTGCAAAACGAAACAGAATTAAAACTCAACATAAGTAACTTATTTTATGTTTACAGCAAAGCGCGTTTAAGCCTTTATAAACTAATCATATTATCGAGTACAAGGAGGCACCAACAGTATAATTGTGGAAAAAAAGACTACTCAAATACTACTTGTTTCTGTCCAAGGATTGATTATATATCATTCATCTGAGAAACTCACCAACTTATCCTCCTGGCGATAAACGAATAATAATTTCCGAGCAATTCTGAATATTGATAGCGCATTTCTTTTTGATGCCCCAGCCTCAGAAGCTTGAAAGTAATCATCAACCTCTTTCCTGAAGAGACAAAAAGAAACATTAAGCCTAAATTTAAAAGTTTTTTTAAATACTTTATGTATCTGATAAACACATCTGAATAAAAGTTTCAATTTCTTGTATCAATGTCGATAATGGTGACAATAACTATTACACGACACTCTAATGGAGCATACCGTGTTTGTTTTTGAAGTTGGCAGCGACAGAGGTATCTTCGGACAAGGGCTTGGATCTGGGTTGCTGCCTTCTCCCTCTCCTTTTGCCCCTTCCGCTCCTCCCTTGCCTGCCTGGCTTTGTCCAGGAACTCTGACTTGGAGCTCTGAGATGCACTAAACATCGTGCACCCTATGAAAGAGATAATCAAGATTAAAAAGAAACCAGCTGAGTGGTCACTGTGAAAGACAGCAAATATCAATAAAGTAAATGGAAAGCTCACAAGCTTCTTAGATCATTTCAAAATTTAGCAGCAGTAAAAATGGTGCTGTGGAGGCTACTAGCACAGAGGGCTAGTTCGTCGCAAGAAAGCCTGACAGTAATTTAGAAAAAGAGTGTTATGGACGCTTCAACGACATCTGGCATCGTCGGTGGCGAGGCTCGGTCTCTTGTCCATGACAGCGTCGCAAATGTAAGCAACATACAGTTTCAAAATGTAAACAATAACATCAGATCCGTACATTGACTGCAGCCATTAATCCCCTGTGTCGCACTAAATGATTCCGGGTAGTATTTTTTTTTCTCGCACTGAAAACATGACAAAGTATATTTGACGTTTTGATAATTTGCGGTTAAATAATTGTGTTCATTTCTTACCGTATGAATATTGCAATTCAATTGGATGATAATTATTCCTCCAAGAGTTTTGGGTGGAACACATACAATGAGGGGACTATTATCAATGTTGCTCCCTACATGGTGGAGCTGTGCTTGGCCGCAAATTGATTATTTAAGATACACTTTCTTTGTAGCAACAGAAAAACAACGGCTCGGATGACTTACTCCAAGAGAGACGACGTTGATCTGTGGCTTAGAGTGACTGCTCGCCGCTTTTTATCCTCTCGCTTCGTTCTTTAGAATTTAGAATTTAGAATTAAGTACGCATTCTAAATTCTAAAGCACGAATTCTAAGTTGTAACCAAGTATTTTCAGTTCATTAGTATTTATTCCGCTCATGGTAATGCACAGCTCCAGAAATGTCAAAACTTTACTTTATTGCAGACTCAGGGTCCATAACAGACAAAGACAAATAGGTAAAAGACAATCCCTAGACAATACACAGAGTAAACACAATAAAATTATATAAATGGAACAAGTCAGTGTGTTAAAAGAAGGCAGCTATACCAGTGGTCCCACAGCCGGGATTGGTAGCGTGTGGCACTGAATCTTATATTAGTCAAACTGTTGATGATTACACTATCAGAGTCATTAAGCCGGCAAACGGCAAATAAATTTATACATAAGATTTCTTAGAAGAGCCTGAAAGGTACTGACTCCTGCAGCCACAAACATTTCACTTGCACTACACCATCTAGGTCTTTTTGGCAGTATTCTCATGGCATCATCATAAGCCACTCGAAGCCTCTGTAAGCTTGCTTTTTTATAGTTTGACCACAGGTGTGCAGTATAGTGTTGTACAATATGCTCTGAACAGAGACGTCTTCACACTAACTCAACACATACCAAACTTGCGTTACAGAGTGTTTGCTTGTGCATACATCATGCGGCATTGCCTATAAATATCATCATCGTCTGTCATTTGTTCAGTCATATAGTGCCCAAGATATTTTACCTTATTACATACCACAAGATTATTATTAGACAATTTAAAATCAAGAAATTTTAGATGATTGACCTCGTTGGTTCAGCAGATCGTGACAACACTCTTACTAGCATTGTATTTGATATCATGCTCCACACCATACATAGAACATATAGCAAGGAGCTGCTGGAGACCAGCGCTACAGGGACTAAGAATGACAAGGTCATCTGCATACATAATATGGTTCACCAAGGTATTGCCAATCATGCACCCAGTGTTACAGGCTTTCAGCTACTTGGATAAATCATCAATTTATAAATTGTAGAGAGCCGGAGACAGAATTCCCCCTTGTCTGACACCATTGCTAACTCCAAATGGGGCTGAAACACTATTACCCCATTTCACTTGCATAGTCTGGTGGGCATACCAATAAACCAGAATTCTCGCAATGTATTTAGGCACCCCTCTTTGACTCAATTTAACAAACAACTTTCTATGATTAACACGATCAAAAGCTTTAGAAGCATCAATAAAACACATAAGAACTGATGAGTTTTGGCCTCTGTATTTGTTTACAATTTCCTTTAAGGCATATATACATAGGTCAGTGCCATGTCTAGCTTTAAAACCAAACTGGTTATCTGTGGAGTTGATAAATTCATGCACTCTATCCAGCAGTATTCTTTCTAGGACTTTTGACAGTATGCTGGCGAGAGCTACAGGCCTGTAGTTCTCTAGGCTGCATACTTTACCAGCTTTGTCCTTAATGACTGGCACTAACAGTACAGACAACATTGAGTCTGGTAACAAGCCATGGACCATAAAGCCAGTAAAACAGATAGCAAGGAGAGGAGCTAACCTCGGACTGGCATATTTAAGGTGTTCAGCAGTAATGTTATCTAAGCCACTTGCCTTGTTAACAGACAGCTTGTTTATAGCTTGGTACACCTCGTGTGACATGATCACCACTGAATCATCACTCTCACTATTGCCCATCTTATACAGATCACTGTGGACACAATTGAATAGGGTACTATAATGCTGTCGCCATAACTCAGCAATATTGTCTGTACCGGAGATACCATCAACAGTGCATGGTAGAGATGTTTTATAGTTGTTGAGAACTCTCACTTCTTTCCAAAAATTAGCAGGATCGTTTCTTAGCAGCTTCTTAGCCATGGAATCTGCCCTCATGGCTTGCTCATTTTTACAGATGAAGCGAATGGCATACTTGTGTCTTGCATTAGTGAGCTTCTTGTGTTCAAGCTCAGGCCCTTGTCTGGGTTTGCCTGCCATAGCCCATGTTTTAAAGGCTTCACGTGCTTCTTCATGATACCCAGCTACATACTTGTTCCAACCAGACCTGATGTTATGTGTCTTATTTTTATACTTGTAATAGGGCTTACTACCTTCATACAGAGCACTAACAATATCATCATACATGCAGCAGAGATCTCTCATATCCTTACAATTAATGTCGCTGCACATAACTGCATCTCTAAGCAGGTGTATATTACCCAAGGTTTCATCTGTGCGGGCATGATAGGCTAAGATGTCCTCCTTTGTAAGAGCTGACCAATCCAACCTTTCTGCATTATCAATATCTCCATTACTAGATAGCACAAGTAAATGTTCAACATTTATAGCAATAGCAAGAGGTATGTGATCAGTCGTTGCTGCCCCATACATAATACCCATACTCCCCAACGAGGCATGTGCATCAGAAGTGCAAATACAGTGGTCCAGCCATGTGTGCCAGACCTCACTTATGTATGTAAAAGTATTTGTAGGCAACAAGACTCTGCTTGACAATATAAGATTATTATCTTGACAGAACTGAACCATGTGATTAGCAAATAACGAATTCCTGTCTGAGATATCAGCATTCAGATCCCCAATGACATACATACTGGAGGAAGTATTAGCTTGAATAAAGGAATTGATGAATGCAAGCCTATTTAAATATTCATCCTCATTCTGCTGGCATTCATAAGGTGTATACACATTTAGGATAAAGAATTCCCTGTCGTTGTGAGTAACCTGTATTGCAATGCACCAGTCAACACCAAGCCTAACCACATTTATCAATGAGTCAAGCCTCTTATTCCATAGAATAGCTGCACCCCCTGGTATCCTGCCTCTGACTATCCCCACGCCAAGGTCAGTTGTCGACTCCCCAGCCCCATGAAAGTTCTCATTGAAGGAGTTTAGTTTTTCCAGCTCTTGCTTTGCTAAAAACGTCTCTTGCATACATAGTATGTTACAGTTCTCCAAAAGGTTTTCCACAACTATGCGGCGAGCTTTATCCCCTGAAAATGGAGCAGGGAGAAGAAAATCTTATTTTGCCTGCCCCTTACTCAAACCTAAATAAACAACAGAATAGATTTTCTGTCAGTCAGATACTCAACAACTAATACTGACAACAACATGACAAATGAAAAAGAATCAAAAAGCCACACAAAATAATTCATCATCAACTTTAAATTCTACATTTAGAAGTTAAATACTTGGGGTCAACTGTACAAAGTAACGGTGAGTGCAGGAAGAGAGTGCAGGCAGGGTGGAGTGGGTGGAGAAGAGTACTAGCAAAAGTTAAAGGGAGGGTTTACAAAATGGTTGTGAGACCAGCTATGCCCCCCCCCTTTTTTTTTCCTCCTTCCGAGCTGTCCCGGTTGTTGCTCCACCCCCTCTGCCGATCCGGGGAGGGCTGCAGACTACCACAGGCCTCCTCCGATACATGTGGAGTCGCTAGCTGCTTCTTTACACCTGACAGCGATGAGTTTCGCCAGGGGGACGTAGCGCGTGGGAAGACCACGCTATTCCCCCCAGTTCCCCACACGGTCATGCCCATCTACCTACCCTCTAACCCCCCCCCCCATCAGTGCTGGTCACTCGTTGATAGACACCGGCTGTCAACATTTAAACTGAAATGGCTCTCTAATGGACCGTGTTGCACTTGAATGGACTGTGTTGTTGATTGTTTGAGCTTTTTTTGTTTTGCTCTCTCTGTTTTTATGTTTTTAATGGTATCGTTTTTAGGGAATTTTTTGATGTGTATTTTTATCTTCTCTGTTGCACTGCTGTGGGCTGGGAGAAACGGCATTTCGTTTTTATTTATGTGCGCAGGTACATAATGAAAATGACAATAAACTAAATCTTGAAGTTTGAGTATGGAGCTGCCAGGGAAGAGGAAAAGAGGAAGGCCAAAGGGGAGGTTTATGGATGTGGTGAGAGAGGACATGCAGGTAGGTGGTTAGTGTGACAGAGGAAGATGCAGAGGACAGGAAGGGATGGAAAGGGGTGATCCGCTGTGGCGACCCCTAACGGGAACAGCCGAAAGTAGTAGTAGTAGTTCGCGCTTTAGACTCTATTGCTGATATACCTTTAAAAATAGTACCGGAAATGTGACGTCATTTGATAACTGCGCAGTGTCGGTCAGGAAGGAAGTGGGTGTGAGCTGGCTAACGACAGCGAGCTAAGACTTCGAAGTCAGTTGAGGGTTCTATGGTAAATTTCTCTGTCTCATGTCATTAGCTTAATAGTAAATAATTCTTAACGTAACATAGAGAAAAATAGTTGTATTAGTTAATTTCACAAGTTATTTGGATGCGTTGTACCTCCTATCCTTGCCAGACGAATCCATGCTAGCTCATGTAAGTAGGTTAACTTTGGTTAACGTTAGCTACATACGCTAGTTGTCCAGTGTAGGATTTATGGTCAGTTTCAACATCGTTGACGAGGGTATGAATGCTAATACCAATATCATTACTAGTGTTGGGTGAAGGAATGCTGACATTACCTTTGAATATTGCTCATCAATCTGCTTAACTTTGATCGAGATTTCTTTAGTAACGCTGATAATGTTTTGTCATTGCAGGAAGAGATGTCAGGAGAGAGTGTTGTGAGCTCGGCAGTGCCGGCAGCTACAACTCGGACGACTTCCTTCAAAGGTTCGAGCCCAAGTTCTAAGTATGTTAAGTTGAACGTGGGTGGCGCGCTCTACTATACTACAATGCAGACGCTGACCAAACAGGATACAATGCTCAAAGCTATGTTCAGTGGCAGGATGGAGGTTCTGACAGACAGTGAAGGTTGGTTGGTCGTCTAGCTGTTCAATGTGCATTTGTTATTGAGGGTGTATTTGGCCAATATTCCATTAGAACTATCAACAGTTGATTTTTCACATATTCATATACATAGGCTGGATCTTAATCGATCGCTGTGGGAAACACTTTGGAACAATCCTGAACTATCTTCGAGATGGGGCAGTGCCTCTTCCAGACAGCCGTCGTGAGACTGAGGAGCTCCTAGCTGAGGCCAAGTATTACCTGGTCCAAGGGCTGGCTGACGAGTGCACAGCTGCTTTGCAGGTACTGTCACTGAACTACCTCTTTACATCACAGCAGAGGCCTCCCCTACACTTCTCAACGTTTTTGCTATTATCTTCCACTAGGTGGCAACATTACTCTGAATCTTGTGGGAGGAACAGTGCCTATGCAGTCGCTGTACACGTTGTACAAACTGTTTTACGGTTACCGTTTTTGCATGTGGGACAGATTTTGTTTTGAATTAGTGTATTTATTTCCTTTAGAACAAAGACACATATGAACCATTTTGCAAAGTCCCTTTAGTGACATCATCAAAGGAGGAGCAGAGGCTAATTGCAACTTCAAATAAGGTACACCATTTTGATGAATACTAACCTATTATACCAATGTCTCATTTCCCCTGAAAATGTGCCGAAGCACTTTGTTCACATTACAGATTGCAAAATGTCTTATTTTGTTTCCACAGCCAACAGTCAAACTTCTTTATAACAGAAGCAACAACAAGTACTCATACACCAGGTGAAGGTCTTAAGACAAGTTATAGCAAGCATGTAGTTGTATTGAGGGAATATAAGATTAAACTTATGTCATAAGAGCCTATGCAGTAACCATTTTCTCCTCTCTGAACAGCAATTCTGATGACAATATGCTGAAAAACATTGAGCTATTTGACAAGCTGTCACTACGATTCAATGGTCGTGTACTCTTCATCAAAGATGTGATTGGGGATGAAATCTGCTGTTGGTCATTTTATGGCCAGGGCCGCAAGATTGCTGAAGTTTGCTGTACCTCCATTGTATATGCCACTGAGAAGAAGCAGACTAAGGTAAAAATTGTTATGATAAGAAGATATGGTAGCATGTACTTGTAATATGCCTAGAATCAAGGGTTGATTTTTTTTTTCTCTTTTAGAAGTTTAATTTTATCATCTGACTACTCTCTTATCTATGGTGTACTTATCTCACTTCCTCTCCTAGGTGGAGTTTCCGGAGGCACGAATATATGAGGAGACCCTCAACATCCTCCTGTATGAGTCCCAGGATGGAAGAGGTCCAGACAATGCCCTGCTTGAGGCCACAGGAGGTGCTGCAGGACGTTCCCATCACCTGGATGAGGATGAGGAGCGGGAGCGCATTGAACGAGTTCGTAGAATTCACATCAAACGACCTGATGACCGTACACACCACCATCAGTGACCTTCCTCAATTCCCACTGAGTAGCCCCAACCAAGCCCAGTATATCAGACCCTGGACAGTTTTTGGACCACGCTTGTGCCTTACAACACCCAGCGCCTCTCTCTTTCACTTCTCATCTGCCACCTTGCCAGCTCTCTTCATAAGTCTATCACCGAAGGGAAAGTGTCACTCAGTAGTTTGAAGTGGTGACGCATGTGTGTGTTTTGTTTTTGTTTGTTGTGCTCCTATTTGTCAGCATTGTTATGTGTGCTCTGAAAGGCCTTAGTGTTTCACTCTGTATATGTTAGTCAAAACTGTTTCTATTGGTGTTATCTGTTAGCATGTAGAAGTATTGAAGGCTGTGGCCTTTGATGCTTGGATGTGGCACTGTAGGGGACATTATCTGCTCTCTGCGGGTGAATGTGATGTAATTGGCAGGAAGTGGTAAGAATTTTCTGATGTCAGTATCTTGTTTTGTTTTGTGTTTTGTTTTTTGCGGTCCTTATTACATTACAGCATGGAGAGCAAGTATTATGATTTAAGCAGCTGTTGCTATTTATATTTTTCTTGTTATGCTTCTGATGGGTCTGTTGACTTTTGTCAAAGGTGAGCGAACTAGGTGTTGTACAAGATATGGCTGTTTGGTGACATTGTTTTATTTGTACAAAAATGTCAAACAAAGGGATGTAGAAGCCCACCGATTTTGGCAATTAAAGCTTTTTAGATTTCTTTTGATAATTATTTTACAATTCCAATATCATGGGTGGATGCCACATTTCAGAAGTGCCTCCGCAATACCCATTGTTAAGTTTTACCAATAATCCCATGTCCCTTCATTCCACAAAAGCGACCATTTTAAAAGAAAGGGTCTTGAGCTGTGACCTGAGGTGTTAAATGTACTGGGGTAATTGAATGATGAATGCTAAGGTTAAAATGAATGAGTGTAACCTGAGACCTCCCTGGTAGGAAAGGAACCCTGTCTTGTACAAGCTTTTAACAGGAAGAGAAATTAGACCTGTCCTTCATCATCACATTCATCAAAGAATGTACGGTTTGCACAGAAATATGTTTAAATAGGTCTCTTAACAATCAGTACTTGTAGCTCTGTTGTACAGATGTGAATGTGTATGTTTTACAAATATTTATACATACTTTATCACCAATAAATTTCTACAGATATATTGTCTTCATCTTTTTAATGTTTATTTTGTCATTATTAGCAAACAAATGTATCTTAAATATGGCTTCATTTTTCTGAAATCAATAATGGAGTTAAATAACATTTGTTTTTGTAATATTGATTGCCCTCTTAAACATTAAAGCCACAATCCTCAAGATTTAAATGCAAACAAATGTCCTTTTTGATTGCTCGTGTAACGGGGGTCTCTTTTCTCTTGATTATTTATATACACAGTTTATAACACCCCCTTTGAATGTCTTATATATCACTGATAGTGGTGACAGCCAACAGTGTGCGTTGTTTTGATGATGGCGGTGGACTAAGGGCTGATGGTTAGCTAGTTGATTCCAACGACGAGACAGCTCCGATGACGATTCAGTGATGATTTGTTTATTGCTTATAAGCACTTCGGGATCTGGGGGATACAAGCCCGGTCTCAGTAAAGCTGACTGTTCAGTATAAAAGAAATTCATAATCAAAGGAAACTTGCAATACTAATGAATATCTGTAGCCAAGCTCAATAAGCATTAACTGACAAATTATAGGGCCAATGGTCTGACCTTGACCAGGAACAAAGATTCTATTACAAATTACACAAAGAAAGACATTACTGATACAGATGGACCAGTACACATAGATGATCACTCTGGATGTCAATATAGTTACTGTCTCTCTCAGATAGGCTAGACATTAATATTTACAGGTTTTCATTTAACAATCACACTCTCACCAGGGGGATACAAGCCCAGTCTGACTTGTTCCCCTGGTGATGGGCTTTAAAGCCACATCGTTACCATGGATACTGTGTTGCCTATAAAATAACAGCTTATAAAAACATGAAAATAACAAATATTATACACCTTACAACTATCAAATGAAGGTAAAATTACTGACAAAATCAAATTCTATATATTACAAGATTTTGCTATTAGACATAGTAACCATTTAAAGCTCAAATTATATATTTAATGTAACATGCAAAAGGTATATATTACACTCACTAGATCACGGCGTTTTCAATTGCTGGTGTATTCAAGATAATAGCTAAACCATGAATATGCAAATCATGAACACTTGTACGGTCATTTAATGGTTACTGTCTATTGGGACCTTCCTGGGAAAAATTATACAGCTGAAAGTGTTTTACACACTCACCATAGCCGCCAAAGTCAGAGGAATAAGGCCGGTAGCGTTGAGTTTGGAGATGTTAAGTTGTTGCTAATAAGCAGATGTGGCAAACCAAGCTCGATGAATACCTTCACCAACAGATACTACAACATCAACTGCTAAAAGCCAAGTTCAACCATGCTTTTTTTTTTTGTTTTTGTTTTTGTAAGCGAAGGTGCTGACAGAACATTACTGGTGATATAAATAACGTACCACTGAGTTCAACAAAATAGACCATCTTCAGGATTGCAGTTTTATGATGTGTTTTCCCTTCAGACCCTCTCTCACACTGCAAGTACACTCTCAGCTTTTGTTTTAAGCTATAGGACCAGAACCAGTACACTCAAACCTTTTCATAAGAAATTAATGAAAAGGTTTACTGTTGAATAATGAAAAAGTGACATATAAAACCTAAAAAAGTATGTTGCATTTTTATGTTGGAAAGTACTTGCTAGAGCTGACGCTGGCTGTTAGACGTCAGTACCAGATTTGTTGAGCTGTGCTACATAGGTTATCTTCAGTCATCACTGTAAAGCAAAAAAAGGGGTTTATTCAGGGTCTTGATTTTCAGGGTGCTGATGTTGGTGCTGATGTTGCTTGGGTCTATATCCTGTAAGAGTGTACATCTTCTTCCTGGGGGTCTCTCTCTCTCACCCTGATGAAATATGTAGGTACCTCTTGTGTGTCTGTGCCTCTGCTCTATGCAGGTCACCGTGCCCTTGCTCGAGTGGACACCTGCAGCGACAAAGATAATTTCAATCAAATTATTTGCCTTGTGCTGACCATGGATTTTGGCCTAGGGCATACATATATATATATATATATATATACACACACACACACACACACACACACACACACACACACACACACACACACACACACACACACACACACACACACACGTATGGATGTCGCTCACCACCATGAGGTGTCCATTTTTGGCTTTATACACCATGGGATCCTGGCCAGTGCTGAAGTCTACAGCACTCTCTTTACCTGCTTGGATTTCAATCTTGATACTGAAAGTCAATGCAAAAATGCGCGATGATTTTAGCCCAGTGTTCTTGGCAGGTGGTAACAACTGCCAGAAAATGAACTTAAAACAACATACCTTCCCTGGACTACTTTGATGATGCTCTGCTTGTTAGCAACCACACCGAGTTTGGTCAAAAACTCAAAGAGGTGGTCACACTGCATTACAAGGTCCCCCTAAAACAACCACGGAAAAAAATTAATTGGAAGAAGTGGACCTAATTTATGATTTGAAAGTCCGTTTTTTTTAAAGGGGGTTTTCTTGAGTCCTCGTGGTAAAAAGGGAAATTCTATTTTCATTGTGTGATTGTCTGTAAAATTAGGCTGTAACACACTGATGTTACTACTGACATCTGTACCTTCACACTGGCTCTGTTCTGATGAAAATGGGCATTTTGTGTGTGAAGTTTGAAATTCTTTCTTTTAGTCAAGTGCAAGTCAGACAATAACACTGGAAGATACTGAAGTAGAGCTTTTAGGCTAACAAAAAGAGGTTCTAAACACAATTGCTGAGGTTTTAAAGTCTACATTATTTCAATGTCCCGCCAGTATCGAGCATTCAGTATTTTTTTTGTGGGCCAGCTTTGATTTAAAAGTCAGATTTACTTTTATGTTATATTAGTTAGCTGGAACAGGATATCTGCAAATGTATGGCAGTGAATAGGATGGTGTCCTCATCAATTACACAGAGACGAGTGGCTTTAAAGATGAAACAAATTAACCAAAGGATTTTCCTCTTTGTTAGCATACATGTGGATGAATATTCTGAAAGTTTTCATGGGCACCCTGCCCAAAAAGTTCATTGGTTTTCCTACTTCAAATCAGTTTGTTTTGTCTCCACTACATCTAAATTTGGCCAAGATTAGATGTGAGGCTGGATCATTTACATTTACAAAATCTCTCTGTTCTCAACTCTAATACGCATGCAAATATAATCAAAGTACCTTCTGTTTTGGGTCTTCACATGTTATGTGGAAGACAATGATGCCATCGCTCAAGTTACTGACTGATATACCTAAAATTAGCAATGGACATTATTAAGTTGTTAGCACGATACAAAAACATCCCCCTCAGCACCTATGAATAACAACCACTGTATCTTTTTGACCTTTTAAAGAGGTGTACAATACTCTCTGCCTGATCTTGGCCTCATCTATTACATATGCAGCTGTCTGGGTGAGGATGAGCTGTCGTGGCCTCGGTTTGAAGCCATTCCTGTTGTACTTTATCACCGGGACACTGTACTGCAGAAACAGAGAATTCAAGACAAGCCAAACAGTATTTGATGGAATGCTATTTCGTTTATTGCCTCTTAGATTGTTCTATGTAGACATAGGTAGAAATTGTAATCCCGAACTACCTTGATATGCTCGTTGCGAATCATCTGCAGGACCCTCATATTTACATCCTGCTCACCTAAGAATATGAAATGTGTAAAATTGGTTACTGAAAGAGATGGCAAGTCTACATAGATGTCTGCAATTATACTCACTGATTCTGGTCTCAACGAAGGGCTGAGCAACACTTTGTGGATAACTGTCCTTTTTCCCCTTGAAGATGGCACTGGTGATAACTTTCAACTGTAACTGGGCAGGGCGGGAATTATAAAGGTGATCAAATTTACAAGCCCCATGCTGATCCATGGTAGGATAATGTGCTTGATATAGCCACTGGCTTTGCTATTACCTGTGCTTTTTGCGGTGGGGTGATTCTTCTCACATACCTCCTCACCATGAGACGAGTGTGAAGCTTATGCAATATCTCTGATGTCTGGGGGGATCCAACAAACAAACAAACAAAAAAGCAAGTTTGACATTACATTAAAACAATAAATGAATGAACAATTAATAAGGCTGACAGATGCCTGTACCTCTTCACACACAGGAGGAGGAGGTAGCCATGTGGTTTTATCCAGAACTGTTCTTGGCAGATTGTTTCTTAGTCTGTTCAAGTAACTTTGTCTCACAAATGCCAGGTATTCAGAATTATCTGTGGTTTTTGCTTCCCGTCTCGTCATGTATCCTTTGATAAATCTGAAATGTGTTGTAAGATATTGTTTATGTAAAATGTAACAACAGCCAATGGATAGGGCCTGTGTCATTTTGATATTAAGCGCGTTTGCTCCTCTTCCTTACTTCTTGATGACTTTGACTGCCCATGCTCTCTTCTCTCTCTCTTTTCTTGCCTGCACTCCTCTCCAACAAGTTTCAATCTTGGTGGCTAAGAGATACCAAGACATTAAAAGATGCATGTTATTTTTTCTTTACTCCAAACATGATCATAACACATTGTACATAGTATTATACTGTACATCCTAATCAATGCCATGATTACTGCCATTTACCCGCTTCCTTCTGTTTCTTGAATTCTCCTTTTGCCCTGTATCCTCTATACTTTGCCTGGAGCCGGGTTGCTGCAAATTCAAAGTATGATATTAGACTCACATTGCAAATAATGATGAATAATGCATTTTTTTACAGCTGATTTGTTCTCACCTAGATCATGTTTGCTTCTCTCAAAAGCATCTTCAGTGGCAAAAAGTGTTCTTGGATATCGAATAAATATTTTGGTTCTGTAACAAATTCATAAAGTACAATGGGTATTCCTGGATATATATTACTGCATACAGTTTATCTGCTGAATTCAAAGAATAGTTTTGGAAGAGCTGCTCTCACCGTCCCATTTTGTACTCATTTGGCAGGTAGCCCAAATGTTGAACCAGCACTTCCACTCCATCAGCAGGAACTCCTCTCCAATGGGGCCAGGTGGCTGGACACAGGGGTTTATATCTATGAGACACAGCAAAACACCAACATACTCAACACATTGTCAATTTCCTAGAGGAATTTCTCCACTTAGAAATATTTTCAGCTTAAAAAGAAGGTAAAAGCTACATGAAACAGGAATTATTTTAATTGGTACCTTTGTAAGAAGACCTCAAATTTGCGTCGATAGGCAAAACCCGCACGTCTGACTCTGAGGTGCTCCATCAGGCCCAGATACTTCACTTGGTGCCTGATCAGTGCCTCGTCAAATTTACCTAGGTGGGGAGTCAGTTTGAATAGGTGTGTATGTGTGTATATGCATGGCAGGCATATAGAAAGACACACACAAGAAAGAAAGAAAGAAAGAAAGAAAGAAAGAAAGAAAGAAAGAAAGAAAGAAAGAAAGAAAGAAAGAAAGAAAGAAATGCAAATGAATTACCCAGAATTTAACATTCCCAACCATTAACAAAATTGCTGCAGTGAATTTGTGCTCTTTGCAGTACCTGGCTGCTTGGACTCATTGGATTTGAGACAGCGGACATACCAGGCCTCTTTGGCCATGAGTATCTCTGTCAGCTTCAGCAGGCTGCTCTTAAACTGGGTCGCCACCTACAGACACAGACTGAGGGTCATAATCCCTAACAGTTCATCTGTCAGATACATATGGTTTATTAAAAAGACAAGACTGCCTCTGACAGAGAAAAACTTCTGTTTCATTTCAATGGGTGCACTAAATAGAGACGAAGTCGAACACAGTGGCTTTACAGCTGTGTATTTCTCCTAAAGTTTGAGTCATACATAGCCCAGGGCTACTGCTTTCAAACAACATCAATGGCATCAGTGAGACAAGGGACAAAGGTGAGAGATATGGGGCAGACAAATATTATGGAAAACTCACTGTTTCTGGCCGTCGTCTGCTGTCTGGATCTATGGTGGAGAAGCATTCTCTCACTATGTCATTTTTAGATTGACACATCAGCTATGAGAGGATGAGACATCATACACATGTGTAGGTTAATCAGACATGTGTACCAGGCACTCACGAACACACACAGACACAAACTATAAAGTTGATACTCAAGGCTCATTTACCAAATTTACTGCATTCCCCTCCTGTATTATTTACAGTAAGTCTACAGGATAGTTAATAATTAAGGAACTAATCGGGAAGAGTCTCCCTTCCATCTGTTTGTTGTCTCACATATTAAACAGTCTTGCAAACTCACATGTTTTATGTTTTTATACAAGAGATCGTTGTTTTTGTCCAGGAAACCTGAAATATAAGAAACAAGGACGATTTAAGATGTGCGTGTATATTTGTCAGTCGAAAATAATAAGGGTTTAGGGGCCAGATCACAGGGTCTGAGATTGTGGTTTCTTTTACCCACAACACAGTAGGTCACCTCCCCGGCATAATGCAGGAGGCGGAAGTCTCCTCTCTCCAGAGTCTTACGTGTCATCTTGTCAGCCAGCTTGTGCCTGAAGTCAGTAAGGTAGAGAGAGACAGACAGATGAAGAGTGAGAGGTATTAAGGACAGAGCCTAAGCCTCTTCCTCCATCAGCTCACTGTGGTGAAACAAGCCGTCAGTCAGCAGAGTGCCTAAGGATGGATTTGCTTCCGAGTACAAAGTGGTGAAGTTTTGAATTACATAAGTGTATCGACATGACCAATGTAATGTAACTGCTTGATGACCAAATGTACGATTGCCAAAACAGTAACACAAAAAACACTGCAACATTATTTACAGTAATTAAGAGAATTAAAACCTGATGAAGGTCGTCCTCTCCGAAATCTTTTTTTTTACTTCTTTCGTTGATGATGTTGTGCTCATACTAGATTGTGAAAGCCTATCAACCTTTGAATTATAAAATAAAGATAATTTCACTCACGTCACAAAGTGAGGGTGATTTCCTATTTTCTCCTCCAGCCTCTCCAGAAAGGTGAGGTCTGTGGCGTCTCCTGGTCTGAGACACTCCTCATCCTAAAAAAAAGAAAAAAAGAAGAGTGAATGAGTACCATCTTCTGGTTTATAAACTGCTGTCGTGGTTTTTACTACATATTTCATTTCCTCAGTCCACACCAGTATCGATATGACGCCCCTGTGTCTCTCTTCTATCAGGTCACAGATGATCTTGTTGTTGAAGAACTGTACCGGCTCCCACTAGAGGATGGAAAAGAAAATGTTCGTAAATGTTCGTGTTTAGCAGCCACCTGGCGTGAACACACCCTATGAAGTTAAAAAGAAGAGAGGGGGAAAAAACTCTCGCTCGTCATAAATACGTAAAGTTAGTTTAAGCGAGTTTACCTCAATATTCTCGGCCTCATACTCCTCTTGCTCAGATTTGAGTGTCAGCTGAATGAAGAGCTGCTGCAGCTTCTCGTTGCAGTAGTTTATGCAAAACTGCTCAAAGCTTTAAAGGCAAAGGATTATCACATACTGGCCGAGTTCAGTCACAATCGCCAATATGTCCGTTTTACAAATGTAAGGAACATGAGCGACAAACGAAATCTCTTTAGAAAAAAAAGGTCGTTGTAAACCAGGCCTGGAGTAAAAGATAGCCCGCCGCCATGTTGGCCTTAATGTAATGTGTATGACTGTTTACCTGTTTACGTAGAAAACCTCAAAACCATATATGTCCAGAAGCCCTATAACAGTCTTCCTTGAGAGGTCCTTGGAGAAATTATGATACAGAGAAAGAAACCAGGGTAATTAATTATCACACAAATTCAACACTGTTACCAAAATGTCTTGTTTAAACAGTCTATTCTAAGGTAGGCTATTAGTTCAAGCTAACCTTATTCTCAATGGACACGTTTATCCTGTCGACAAGCCAGGTGAATGTCCGTCCATAAATGGCTTTAGCGAGGGCGTCCCTGACATAGATCGCATGATCTGTTGTAAATGGGCTCAGGACCTTAACAGTGAAACAAACCACGATTATTTTTCAACTGCCGTGGAGGGAATCTAACGCGAGTTTCACTCTTCCATTACGGTCAGTAAAGGGTGGGGCCATGGCAACTGGAGGGCGATTTTCACCTCATCTTTTTGGGCTTCAATCTTCCTGTATGTTAGTCCTTCTTGAAGTGTCTGAGCACTGACTCCCAGTAGCTACAGAGAAAAGGAGTAAGCGTCCCCTCCTTTTGTTAGACACTTTGTTCGACAGTTTTGTAATGATGACTGAATATCTAAAAAGATATGTATTTAGGCTACAGGCTTACCGTTGAGACCCAGCGCAACTCCGCGTTGCTGTTCGAGGTAGCGTGGCCTTTATTGTCCAACTCAAACTGAATATTCCCCAAGTGAAGAACACAGGCAATGACCCCGAACAAGTGCTGCACAGAAAAGAAGAAAAACATGAGGAAGCGGCTGTGATTGTGTTGTGGGATTACAACACAGTGATACTAACGGTCAGAAGTGATTAGCGGAAATTAAAACCGCTCAGTCTTAGCCATGAACTTACATTTGTGTTAATCTCATCAGTGTCAATGACTTGCAGTGCATTTTTGACTGTCTTCCAGTCATTTTTGTCATTGATGGAAGACACAATGGCACATTCCCCCTGTCGGAGAGAGTAAATAATAGTAATGTAACCGGTTATTTTCTTGCTCGGTGCGGGATTCGATACGAGGTGTACTGCACCACAAGGCAACATCACTAACCGCTCGGCTAAAGGGTCAAACCCGTTAGCTGGGGACTAACGTGTCTTATTACGAGTTTACAGTCGTCACCCTCTCCCGGAAGCGCGACCTCGCGCTTTGTTATTCCCGCGCTCCGAAGAGACTTCTGAGGATCTGCACACTTCCGGATCCCACCGCTGCCACCAATGTAACCGGTTATTTTCTTGCCCGGTGCGGGATTTGATACGAGTGTACTGCATCACAAGGCGACATCGCTAACAGCTCGGCTAAAGGGTCAGACCCGTTAGCTAGGGGCTAATGTGTCTTATTAGGAGTTTACAGTAATAAGTGGTCAAAGCTAAGCATTTTGGGGTGGCAACCTGAGCCCATAACAAGGTGGTGTTGTGCATACTTGTATTAGGTAGTTGTAGTGCTTGCAGTCTCTCTGCAGCCCAAATTGGTGCAGCAGGTCTTCCTCTGCTCCCTCCACCAGCTGATAGAAGATGTGGAAGTTCCTCTCCCCGTGGTTTTGATGGACCACCCTGGACTTCTCCAGAAGGTAATTCAGAATATGTCCTCCAACTGCATTACCCTGTAAATATCATACTCCTTAAGACAGAAACTCTACAACTAGCAGAGACAGACTATAACCAGAAAGTCTTGATCCTCACCTGGCTGTCAAACTGAATATCCATATACTTTCCAAACCGACTTGAATTGTCATTCTTTAGTGTTTTAGCATTGCCAAAAGCCTGTCAAAGACATCAACATATATCATAATATGGTATAATATACTATATATGTAGTATGTATACATATAGTATGTATGTTACTACTAGATCTTTTTAAGGAAATGGAGCCACATATTGAGTAGCAAATGCTTTTGTAGTTTTGTAGGTAAAATGACATGCAAGGGTAACTATCAGACCTCTAGGACAGGATTGGACATGAGCATCTTGTCCCTGACAGTATCCAGTAGAGTGGTGCTTGGACAGCTGACAGCATAATACTGCAGAATCTTCTTGGAGGCTTCTGTCTTCCCTGCTCCGCTCTCACCAGAAATCAGGATGAAGTGATTGTTGAGCTCCGTCAGCATGGTGTGGTACGCATTGTCCGCCAGGGCATAGCTGAATGCATACAAAGCAATTACACCCATTTCAAAGGTGAACTGTCCTCCAGATTGCAGAACATGATTTTTAATCACGACGATTTCCCACTTGAGTCAGATGTGTGTGTGTGTGTGTGTGTGTGTGTGTGTGTGTGTGTGTGTGTGTGTGTGTGTGTGTGTGTGTGTGTGTGTGTGTGTGTGTGCACTGTGCAACAAACAGTTTGTGAAACACACTTTAAATTCATGTGTTCACTCATACCAACAATCACACGGACCAACGATGCACACAGACTTGTGTACAGAGATACATGTAATGAATATGTCATTCTCTTATATACACTCACATGTGCGGGGGAAGCTCAAAAAAGTTCACACCCATGTAGAGATCAATTTGCTTCTTGTTGTAGATATCCAGCTCTTTGTATGGGTTGACAGACACTAAGAGAGTGCCAATGTAGGTCTACAAGTATCGGGAAAGGGAAGGTGTTAAAGGTACATTGATTTTACAGATGCCCAAACATTTTGAACAACATTTGAATGGTCCTCTCCAGGCTCACATAAATTAGGTCTCCATTGAAGCGTTTCCTCATATTATTGAGGAAGGCTGTCTCTGTGGTCTCATCCAGAAGGACAAAGTCCTGGATGCCAACTCGATCCCTGGCAATCAGGGCCCCCTCCATGTCCAGCTGACCCTGAGCACCAAGTAACATCAAGGATGTTAATAAATGTAATTAAGTGCAAGGCCTTAATGAAGTAGCAGTAACCAACTCTCAGTATGTGAGTGTTTAATTCCTGCACTTTGATGCAACATTGTGCAGAGTTCTGTATTTTTAACACAATGGTTCAATGGATTATATGCTCAGTACATTATATGCAGAAATCACATTTTAGATTGCTTCCTTCAAAATCTCATCATGTTTTCCAGTACCTGGTTTTTTTTGTTTGTTTGTTTTTACTAAAGCAAAGAGCGCCACACATATTGACAACAATTGTATCACATTTTACATGCAGGACAATCATATTTGAAATTCCCAGACTTCCATTTTGCCACTTTGACTGGAAGAATCAACACATGAAGGAACAGCTCTATAGGGGAGCACTGTGCTAAAAAAGCACCAGCAAAGGCGCAAACACGGTTCTTGTCAGTTCTATTGAAATAAGAGGTGCAGAGGTCTTATGTGGCTTTGAAGAAAGGGCCTGCGCTTGTGCAGGGAAACAGAGAGAAGCTAATGATCGCTACAGAGCACATGAGGACCTTGGCTGACGGCCCATAGATCACTAGGGCTGACACACCAACCAAACACAACACACTGTGCAAATGGAATCGGGGGAGCCCAAAACAGCGGCACATTTAAGCATAGTGGGAAAAATTCCACCAATCTGTTTTGCATTCTCGACACCAACACTTGGACCAAAGGTTTTCACAGCTTTTGTTGGTTTTGCATTTTTTTTCTCTCTCCTTTGGAAGCAGAAGTTCTTTGATTCTCAACACTCTCTGTAAAAACATTAAAAAAGATAATCCATTGGATCTAATTGACACAAAGCCCTCGGTCCACCCTCCCTCGGCCCCTCCCTTTCCGTAGCCCTCATTTCTTCTGAGAAAGGCCAAGTGTTTTTGTCCTGTAAATACCACGGAGCAGAGACAAAAAAGACGTTTTTAAAATGCAGTCTACAATCCATTACACATATTCCCCCTGCATATCCATTCAGTAATTATTCATTAGAAAACATTTAACGTCACAGTGAATTTCACACTAGGCAGTCGAAACACAATAGAGGAGATTTGGCCTATTTTGGGGTGAGGAGAGGGGGTAGGTTTGTTGTACAGAGGAAGGGTGAGGGTAAAGGAGGGGGGTGAGGAGGGGGGCAGTATTTGTCTGATCTGAGAACCTCTGAAACGGGGCCGTCTTGAGACAACAGGACAGACTAAATAGTGCAGTAACGGTCTGTGCCCCGCTGCTTGCTGTGACACTCATTTAGTGTGCCCTTGGGGTGAACAATAGAGGCTTGTTCTAAGCAATCCTGTGCTGTAATTTGGACTTCATTACTTTGCTCACATAGGGCCCCATGGAAGGATAGAGGAGGCTAGTCGGATGAGAGTTTTTTTTCCACCTGTCAGCCCCCCACCCCCTGATGGTCTCACCCCTCTCCTCAACAATACCCCTCACCCCGTGTCCCCACCAATAACCCTCACCCGACCCCCTTCCCATAGCCCCCCCACCCCACTTTAAGCCAATGAGACAGGTGAACAATATCATTGAAGAAGCCCTATTTGAGACGTCAGAATCAATCTGGCAATGTGATGGTAGTGGTGCTGGTGTGGGGTATCTGTGACACCCCCTTTCTTCATGGGAACAAACTTCCCTCAAGCCAGCGCAGGCAGACAATACTCAGGGACAGCGTGACAGGGATATGCCATACAGTATTGCAAGTAATATCATGAACTGATAAGCACCACTTAAGAGGTTCAATAATGACCACTGCTGGTGATACTAATGTTTTGTTTTATTTTGGGGTTTTTTTAGGTTTTGCTTTAATACCTAAGGATTTGTTATACTCTGCTGCTTTTCTCTCTGCTCTGCCTGGTTTTCTCGCAGGTATTTGATTTTTTTTTTTCAAACAAAGTTACAAAAATGAATATTACCAGTGTACATGTCACTGTGTTTAAACAGCCAGGGTAAAACTTTAATATCAAACTCAATGGCATCCCTTATTCCAGGAGGAGAAAAAAAAGGATGAGATGAAGCAAGAAATGACCACACGAAAACCTGTCTGCATGGAAAACCCACACACATTTCCGGGTCTCGGCTTTATCTAACATGCAACAAGTGGGCTGTATTCTGCAATGTTAATTGATCAATTGAGAGAGTCAAATCTGAAGAGTGGAAAGAATGATTATGTAATGAACCCACTAAGCCTTTGTCAGATCAGGTGAACGGTCTTGCAAGCTCAGAGCACAACCAATTGTATTTCAATTAAGAGATGGTCCCTCATCTTGGTCTAGAGTGTCAGTGTTGCCTGAGACTGAGCTCAACTCTGTGAGAAATGGAGGCAGGGTTGGAGGAAGGGGAGGGAGGGGCGGGCTGCTGGAGAGACACAGCAGCAGCCTGAGCCAGTGGCATGAAAGCCTCTCTCTCTCTCTCTCTCTCTCTCTCTCTCTCTCTCTCTCTCTCTCTCTCTCTCTCTCTCTCTCTCTCTCTCTCAGGAATTACAGATTCAGCTTTACATTATCCCTCATGTTGGCAATATCTCCACTTGACCCCAGAGATGCCCTTTTCGGTCCCAGCAACTAGCAGTGGGGCCCCATCTCAGTCATAAGTACGCTGTTGTGGCTTCTACTGACTGGGCCTCTGTGCCACAGACATAATAGCTACACACACGGAGCAGTGTTACTCCCTCCTCTCTGAAACACTGTTTTAACAGATTCGTGACATCCAAAATCAAGGAAAAAAAATCCTTGGTGAGAACAAAAGGATGAACATAATAACAGAGGCAAACACGAGGGAACAACAAGTTGATCTAAAACTATGAAATGATGTATTATGACCAGACTCCTACCTGCATGTTGGAAATTGTATTTGCCAGTAATCCTTTGTAGACTCTCAAATAGGGTTGAAACTGACACAGGCGTTTCTCTTTCCAGAGAAGTTAGACAAATACAGGGGGTCCTCTCATGTCTGCTCACATGGAGAAAATCACTGCCTGTGTTAGTGATGGATTATTGACATATACGTGGCAAAAGTCCAATTTGTAGTAAGCTAGAACTGCATCCGCTGTCTTCCTACCCCTGTTTGCGTTACGAGCTCATTCATCCAGAGCATCCAGCGCCACAGGGGCCGATGCTGCCGTCTACCTGCACTCTCCTCCACAGCATCCTGAGTCAGGCTCAGGGCACTGTGGGCTGGCTGCTTAATCATTCATGTTGTGGTAGGTGGAGGGGCAAGGTGATCTTACTCAGTGCTTACCTGCGTCTCTACTGCTCTAGTGATGGTAACATAAAGATGCAGAAACAAGATCCAATCCAGGCGAATTCAAGCATCTATTTTCTTGGGCTCCTCTCTCTCTCTCTCTCCCTCTCTCTCAAGAACCACAATCCTGCAGCCTCCTCTACCACTCTGGAGGAGCATAGGTCTGGTTACTGATCTTTGATAGACGTATACATTACTTACCAATTACCAATTGCTTTGTTACTCAGTATAACAGTGTTGGGTCAGCACCATAGTTTCACAGGGTGTTCAGAGCTGCCAGTGTGTCTCTATAAAAAGACCATTGATTTGATGCCAAGCTTCTGTTATCATAGAGGTTTCCCGCTTGGTTGGAAAGGTTGATCAGAAAACAGTAATTAAGAATTCAGGTCAGTCCAAGTGTCATTCAGAAGTATGGCAATGATTTGATAATGTTCATAAAAAGTCTTTTCAAATAACTGAGTGGTCTTCAATGAAGGAGCAATACCCAGAATAACAGGTCTGGCAATGTTACTCAGTGGGATGGTGGAAATGAAGATGAAAGAAAGAACAAGACTATATTTTGTTTGACTCTTGGGAGAGAATACTTATTCAGTTGTTTTTTTTTCTGCAAATATCTTTTCAGCTTAAAAAGCTTTTTGGGAATTCTGTAGTAACAATAGGAGACTGAGTCCAGATTGTTTTCCAAAGTTGTTTGAATGTGCAAAAAAAAAAATCAGAACTATATTACATTATTTTATTAAAAGGTATTTAGAAATTCTACTGAATATTAAGTCTAGAATCCAATGGTTTAGCTTGTACATACAAAATGACTGCACCTTCAGATACCTGCAACTTGAAGGAAAAACTGGGTGGAATGAAGAATGTCTTGTTTACCTCTGTAACTAGGTAACGCATATGCACACGCACACGCACACGCGCACGCGCGCGCGCACACACACACACACACACACACACACACACACACACACCCTCTGGGGAAATGCAGGTGTCTATTTTCCTTGGCCTGATGACCTAAATGTGAGCAAAGATCAGGTTTCACTCAATTTCTGGTGGTATTGGTAGCCTTCTGTAAAGTAGGCCTAATGGATGATCAGTTCAGTGTTCAAACCATCTGAATTATTCACTCTTCACTCCAGAAAAGTTGTCAAGGCTACCTCTGTCTTAGCCCCGCCTCTGCCCCAGACCGGTAGCCCAGCAATGCTTGTCCAATCTTAACAAGCTTTGTGCTACCCACTGGGCTCTGATTCAGCACGAGACCCGGCAAATCCAATTACACAGGAGTCAGAGAGGTTGATTTTCCCATTATAGATTCCATGCTGAGAACGAGAGCTGATGATAACACTCACATCAGCCATAACTGCTCTCTTGTTCTACTTCCCTCCCTCCCTCCCTCCCTTACTCACTCACTCACTCACTTTCTCCCTCTCTCTCTCTCTTGTTCTCTCTCTTTCACTCACTCATCCACTCGCTCTCTCTCTCTTGCTCACTCACTCATTCTCTCACTCTTTCACTCACCCTCTCTTGTTCTCTCTTACTCTCTTGCGCTTTTCACTCACCCACTCATTCTTTTTCCCTCTCAATTTTATTTTTGTTCCCTTTCTGTTTCCATCCCTGTGTTCCTCCCTTCCTCACTCTTTTACAATCAATTCCTCTGAAGTGATTCTGCCTTTTATTTCCCTTGTCCCTTTCTTTTGCGCTGTCCTTTCGTAATTCATTATTCTAATTTTTTAGAGCAGCGTAACGAAGACTGGGCCCCCACCATCGTAGTTTCTATCAATGGTCATGGTTTAGTGAGGGTGCTTCATTCTATATATCGGACACTATCTGTTCATTTACTTCTGGAAATATTTCTGTTTCTCGCTAAAATCAAGGAAGGTGCATAAGGTTATTGAATTTCCTTTAATTGTAATTTCTTATGTGTTTGGAGTCTCCCCTTTTGCTGAGCATTTTCCTTATGAATACCACTTTCCTTGTCATTTTAAAAGTGCAAACCAGGATTGCAAGTCTAGAAATAGCTACTCCCAACTTGAATAACTTTGCACTAGGCAACAAACAGTAAAAATATTGAGAAGTCAATGGTGAAGCTAAATGCTTTGAAATGCTACTTGGTTGACTTATTAGTGTCTCGGTGCTCTCGTGTTTAGGCTTCTCTGTGCATGCTGTGCTGCATTAAAGTTCATCTTCATCTCTTTCGGAGATGAGTGTTATGCTCGCGCACCAGAACCTGACCCGTGTGGCGAAACCCAAGACAGACAGACACGAGATGACTTCAAAATCGACAAAGGGGGGTTTTATTGTGGGAGGGAAATGTATGGTGAAAAAAAGGCGTTCTGTTAGTGGGATGTGTGAATAAACTATGTGTGGTGTCCCGTGGTTTGCGTGTATAACTATGTGTGGGTGTTTTTAGCAAATGTGTGGTGCGGTATGTAAATGACCAGGAGGTGTTGAAGAAATGTGCGTGCACCTGGCGAGAAAGTCCAGTCCGTGATCCAAGAGGGGTTGTCCGAGAAAGTCCAGGTCCGAGATCCGGGAAGTCGAGTCCGAAAGGAGGGGTCCAGGTAGAGGGACAAGGGGGGAGATCGCAGGAGAGGTCCGGGGAGAAACGTGAAGGTCGCTGGGGACGAGGGAGACGCGGGGAGCCGTGGAAATCGCGGAGGGAGAGTCTTGGGAGGAAACAGAGACACGAAGATAAGACACTGGGGAATAAACAGAAAAGCAAGGAACGCTGGAGGGCTTGTCAGAACTTTACCGCAGGGTTCAGTACGTCGAAGCACAGAGACGTTCTGGGAGGCTTCTTGTAGAAGGCTGCCTGATTGCCGCAGGTGTGCCTGATGGATGATGGCAAACACCTGGTGCAGTGCAGCGCTCGTCTCAGAGCACGAGCCGAGCGCTAGGATGTTTCCGGCACGTCCGAGCTGGGGGAGTGGCTTGAACGTGCCGGGGAGGCAGCTCGGGGCGGTGTAACCACAACAGGACCCCCCCTCCTACGGGAGACACCGGGCGACCGTCCGATGGCGTTGGCCCGATAGAACTCCTCCAGGAGTGCGGGGTCGGCCAGGTAGGACCGGGGAACCCAGCTGCGGTCCTCGGGCCCATAGCCAACCCAGTCCACCAGGTATTGGTACCCACGCCCCCGGCGGCGTACGGCGAGCAGCTGGTCGACATCCCAGACCATGTCACCACCGTCGAGGACCCTGGGGGGTGGAGGAGCTTGGACAGGGGGAGACGGGGGGCTGGTGGCTACCGGTTTGAGGCGCGCGACATGGAAGACGGGATGGATCTTGAGTGAGGTAGGGAGATGGAGACGCACCGCCGAAGGGTTGACGATGCGGTCGATGGTGTAGGGACCGACGTAGCGGGGAGCCAGCTTCCGGTTGAGGGTAGGGAGGGGCAGGTCCCGGGCCAGGAGCCATACCCTCTGGCCAGGTCGATAAGCGGGGGCCGGCACTCTCCGCCGGTTGGCGCTGCGCCGGGCCCGCTCTGTAGCTTGCAACATAGCGGCCCGGGCGGTCTTCCAAACGCGCCGACATCGGCGGAGATGGGCCCTCGTGGACGGGACCGCCACCTCCAACTCCTGATGGGGGAACAGAGGGGGTTGATAGCCAAGGGAACACTCGAAGGGGGACAAACCGGTAGCCGAACTCTCCATGGAGTTGAGCGAGTACTCCACCCAGGGCAGGTACTTGCTCCAGGAGGCGGGGTTGCTGGTGGTAACGCAACGCAGAGCCGCCTCCAGGGCTTGATTGGCCCGCTCTGCCTGCCCATTGGTCTGGGGGTGATACCCGGAGGAGAGGCTGACCGTGGCCCCAATCCCCTTACAGAAGGCCTGCCATACCTTCGAAGTGAACTGGGGACCACGGTCAGAGACAATGTCCAGGGGAATCCCATGAGGTCGGACGACGTGGGAGACGAGAAGGTCCGCCGTCTCGGCTGCAGAGGGGAGTTTGGTGAGGGCAACAAAATGGACGGCCTTGGAAAACCGGTCGATAATGGTCAGGATGGTGTCATTGCCTTGGGACACGGGGAGGCCAGTTACAAAGTCCAAGGCAATGTGGGACCAAGGTCGGCCGGGGACAGGAAGGGGGCACAGGAGACCTACTGGAGGGCGATGGAGAGCCTTGCTGCGGGCGCAGATGGTGCAGGCTGCCACGAACTCTCTGGTGTCTGCCTCCATGGTGGGCCACCAGAAACCCCTGCGGATGAAGGCCGCCGTTCGGTAGACACCGGGGTGGCAGGCAAGATGGTTGGAGTGGCCCCACTCCAGCACCTGGGGCCGGACAGAGGGAGGCACAAATAGCCGGTTCCGCGGTCCATTGCCTGGGTCGGGATGGGCGCGCTGGGCCCTTCTCACCACTGATTCGATGGCCCAGGTGACGGCGCCCACCACCCGGGCCGGGGGAAGGATGGTGTCTGGGGCGTCAGGGGACCCCTCGGGAAACAGACGGGAGAGGGCGTCTGCCCTGACGTTCTTGGTGCCCGGGCGGTAGGTGAGGGTGAAGTCGAACCGCCTGAAGAAGAGCCCAGCGCGCCTGCCTGGGGTTGAGCCTCTTAGCCGTCCGTACGAAGGTCAGGTTTTTGTGATCGGACCATACGATGAACGGCTGCCCTGCTCCCTCCAGCCAGTGTCTCCACTCCTCTAGGGCGGCCAGCAACTCCCTGTTGCCGATGTCATAATTCTTCTCCGCAGGACTGAAACGCCGGGAGAAGAAGGCGCACGGGTGGATCTTCTGGTCCTCCTCCGACCGCTGGGAGAGGACGGCTCCGATGCCCGTGTCCGATGCGTCCACCTCCACGATGAACTGTCTGCACGGGTCCGGGTGGGCGAGCACCGGAGCCGTTGTGAACAGCCTCTTCAGGGCCAAGAAGGCGGCTTCCGCCTCCGAGGTCCAGGAGAAGGGGCGGAGGTTGGAGGTGAGTGCAGTGAGGGGGGCGGCCACACGGCTGAACCCCCTGATGAAGCGCCGGTAGAAGTTTGCAAACCCCAGGAGGCGCTGGAGTTGCGTCCTGTTGGTGGGCCGTGCCCACTCCTCCACCGCTCGGGTCTTCCTGGAGTCAGTGCGGACGAGCCCCTTCTCCACGATGTGGCCAAGGAACTCCACGGAGGCGGAGTGGAACACGCACTTCTCGGATTTCACGAAGAGCCTGTTCTCCAGCAGCCGTTGGAGGACCAGGCGGACATGCTGGTGGTGTTCCTCCTCAGTCCTGGAGAACACGAGTATGTCATCCAGGTACACCACCGCGAACGTGTTCAGCATGTCCCGGAGCACGTCGTTGACCAATGCCTGGAAGACGGCCGGGGCGTTGGTGAAGCCGAAGGGCATAACGAGGTACTCGAAATGCCCTAGGTGGGTGTTGAAGGCCGTCTTCCATTCATCCCCTTCCCGGATGCGCACCAGGTGGTACGCGCTGCGCAGGTCCAGCTTCGTGAACACCGTGGCGTGAGTGAGTGGCTCGAACGTGGAACTCATAAGGGGGAGTGGATATTTATTTTTCACCGTGATATCATTTAACATTCGATAATCTATGCAAGGCCTCAGGCTGCCCTCCTTCTTTGCCACAAAAAAGCCCGCCGCCACCGGGGAAAACGAGGGCCTTAGGATTGCTGAGGCCAGGGACTCTGATATAATTGCGCATAGCCTCCTTCTCTGGGACGGAGAGGTTATACAACCGACCGGTGGGAAGGGCGGCCCCGGGAAAGAGATCTATGGCACAATCATAGGGACGGTGAGGGGGGAGGGAAAGTGCACCGTCTTTACTAAATACAGGGACTAAATCGTGATAAATGGAAGGAACACCAGTGAGATCCGTGGGAGGAGGCACGGGTCTGAGGCCGCTGGACGGGGAGTGGGCGGAGCGGAGGCAGTTGGCATGACACGCAACGCTCCAACCCAAAATCCGCCCAGTAGACCAAGAGATGTGGGGATCGTGCCGTTCCAACCACGGTCTTCCTAACACCAGGGGCGCGCAAAACCAAGAAACGGATAGCTTCCACGTGATTACCCGAAAGAGTGAGGGTGAGGGAAGCAGTGCTGTGTGTGATTTTACCTAGTGAACGTCCATCTAGGGCTTGGGCTGTGTCTAGGGGGACGAGTGGAATGCCGGCCTGCCGGGCCAGCGAGGTGTCCATCAAACACTCGTCCGCCCCCGAATCCAGGAGTGCACCAACAGACAATGAGCGGTTACCCCAGGTGAGAGTGACCGAAAAGAGGTGGTTGTGCTCCTTCTTGGGCTGGGGCAGAGGAAGGGTCGTCAGACTCACTAGGACACCCCTCACTAGTGAGCCGGGTCTTTTTGGGCGAGTCGGGCAGGCCTTGATATAGTGGCCCGACCTCCCGCAGTAGAGGCAGAGGTGGCCATGCATCCTCTGCTCCCTAACTTCCAGCGGGAGCCGTGACCGACCCAACTGCATGGGCTCCTCCTCCGGCCTGGATCCAGAAGCCACCCAGGGTTGCGAGGGTGGAGAGAGCCCACGGGACGCTGACCCAGGGAAGGCACCGGTAGGACGGACGGGGGTTGGTCTATGGGAGGGGCCAGCGCGCGGGGCGCGTTCCTGGCGCCGCTCCCGCAGCCGTTCGTCCATCTGGAGGGCGACGAGCTCGTTGAAGGAGGCAGGGCGGTCCCGAACGATAAGATCTTTGATGGGCTCGCTCAGCCCCCTCCTGTACGCGCTCTTGAGCGCAGTGTCATCCCACCCACTGTCTGCCGCGAGTATCCTTACCTCCAGGGAATACTCTGCCACCGAACTGGCTCCCTGTTGGATGGAATGGAGGCGGCCGGCAGCGTCCTGCCCGTCAGCTGGGTGGTCGAACACCAGATTGAACTCGCGGGGGAAGGCACCATAGTCCGAGGCGAGCTGCTCGGTATGGCCTACCGCCGCTATGGCCCAGCTGAGGGCTTTGCCGGTGAGGAGGGACATGACAAGGGCTACCTTGGTCTCTCCTGTCCTATACCTAGCTGGCTGGTGTTTGAACAGGAGCTCACACTGACCAAGGAAACCCCTGCACAGCTCGAACTCCCCACCGAAGGCCTTGGGGCAGGGGAGGTTAGGCTCGCACCGGGGGTCCAGTGGGGGTTGACTCGGAGGGGGAACGTCGGGACCAGGAACGGGGAAACCGGAGGCCGAGCTGGGGGCAGAGACCGAGGCCAGGGCAGGGTGGTCGCTCATCCTGGAGACCGCTGTGGAGAGTGCAGCGATCTGCGCGGTGAGGGCATCTAACGTGCTCGTCGCGGCCTGGGAGCCGGACTGAAGATCGCTGATCTCTCCGGTGACACGGGTGGAGGCAGTAGTAAGCTCTGAGCAGAGAGAGGCAAGTTGGCAACTGTGACTTCTTGCTACTGCCTCTAGGGGGACGGGGCTCAGGGGCGTCACAGGGACCGTCCGCTCCTTGGGTTTGCCTGGGTCCATAATGGCTTCGACGTTCTGTTATGCTCGCGCACCAGAACCTGACCCGTGTGGCGAAACCCAAGACAGACAGACACGAGATGACTTCTAAGTCTACAAAGGGGAGTTTTATTGTGGGAGGGAGATGTATGGTGAAAAAAAGGCGTTCTGTTAGTGGGATGTGTGAATAAACTATGTGTGGTGTCCCGTGGTTTGCGTGTATAACTATGTGTGGGTGTTTTTAGCCAATGTGTGGTGCGGTATGTAAATGACCAGGAGGTGTTGAAGAAATGTGCGTGCACCTGGCGAGAAAGTCCAGTCCGTGATCCAAGAGGGGTTGTCCGAGAAAGTCCAGGTCCGAGATCCGGGAAGTCGAGTCCGAAAGGAGGGGTCCAGATAGAGGAACAAGGGGGGAGATCGCAGGAGAGGTCCGGGGAGAAACGTGAAGGTCGCTGGGGACGAGGGAGACGCGGGGAGCCGTGGAAATCGCGGAGGGAGAGTCTTGGGAGGAAATAGAGACACGAAGATAAGACACTGGGGAATAAACAGAAAGCAAGGAAGGCTGGAGGGCTTATCAGAACTTCACCGCAGGATTCAGTACGTCGAAGCACTGAGAGACGTTCTGGGAGGCTTCTTGTAGAAGGCTGCCTGATTGCCACAGGTGTGCCTGATGGATGATGGCAAACACCTGGTGCAGTGCAGCGCTCGTCTCAGAGCGCGAGCCGAGCGCTCGGATGTTTCCGGCACGTCTGAGCTGGGGGAGTGGCTTGAACGTGCCGGGGAGGCAGCTCGGGGCGGTGTAACCACAACAATGAGGCTCCTTTTCAGTGGTGAAAGAGAGGAGGACTTTGATTCCAACTTCAGCCTTTAGCTCATTGAAAAAGGGGTCTTGCCAAAGAGCAGAGGCTATGGTTTTGACCTGGGGCACACAAAGGTCAACACAATTCACCTCCCTAAACCTCGAAGAAAGTGTTTTCTGTGATCCTTTGTCACAACAGAATGGCAACAGCTGACCTTCAGGTACAAAGTCCAGTGGGCTTCAACAGCACAGTTGTCTGTCATGTTGGAGAGAGGGCAGCATGATGGGATCTGAAGGAGCTTTTCTGTTCTGGTCTGTCTGTTGAGAACCGACAATTGCTTGTAAAAACTTACCATCTTAGGAGCTGATGAGCTGAAAACAGCTGCATGATGGTATGCTCATTTAGTAATTGGTCACCCTAATCATTGCATTTGCAAATATTGGGGCAACACACCATTCAGTTGCAAGTTTGCCTTTTTCATCTGTGCAGGGGGAGAAATGAGCTTCCGTCAGAATGTAATATGATATGGACTTGCAAATCTTGTATACTCTTATAAAAGCATGTTTTATATATATATATATATATATATATATATATTTTACTTGACTAACTGGATTATTTTGCTCCGTATTTGTCGAGCACTATCCCTACCATTGACTGTTTCTTTTATCAAAGTTTTATATATATATATATATATATATATATATATGCTAATTCTTAATTTCTCACTCTGTATCTCTTTTGACAGAGTTGGACTGGAGCTAGATCACACGATCACAAAAATCAATAGAAAGAATTCTCAGTCGGATCCACCTCTTACATGATGGCCTAAGACATGACAGCCGGGACACTCTTTTCCTATCAGGTTGAAGCATCATCAGAAAAGCAAAGGCTTGGGCAGGGCAACGATGCTGCTAAACATGGCTGCCTGCAGCTTCCTCTCTGTGGCCAGAAGGTCACTGTGGGTGACATGTCGTTCTGGGGGACACTGTGTCTGTCCCTGCAGAGGAGATTAGAGGGGTGAGGTGACCTCATTCTCAGAGGGCCTGATGTGTTTTTAGTAAACACTTGGTGTAAGCCGAAAACAGGGCCTAAAAACTCCGGCCAGCCCTCGGGCGGTGATCCCATTGTTTCCCCCATTACCCCTGAATAGGCATGAGAGAGGAATGCCGTCACTCCATTTTCCTGAACTGTGGGGTGTCCTCCTCTGCAACACTGGTGGCACTTCTGCTTGAGGAGGGAGAGTCCTTGTTGAATGCAAAGTCCAAAGGGAGATGGGATACTCAGAATCACTCCAAAAGGTCACACAAAAATGACGCTGCTATGAAGATGATGGTCCTAAAATATAATCATCTGACTCATGCATATTTTAATGCTATTGTCACAGCATAGCTCAGGAGGTAGAGTGGGACATCTAGTATTCAGAAGGTTCCTGGTTTGAGCCCCGGCTCCTCCAGAGAGTGTGTCGAAGTGTCCTTGAGCAAAACACTGAACCCCTGACTGCTCCTGATGAGCAGGTTGGCACCTTGCATGGCAGCCTCCGCCATCAGTGTATTGTAGCGAATTCGGGAAGCGCGTCCCCGTGCTTAAGCATATCAGCTCCTTCACGCCTCAGGGCGCCTACGCTTCTGATGGCCTTACGGTCGCTCCATCCCACTTCTGCCACCAATGTAGCGAATTCGGGGGACAACGCAACCACAGGAACTGCCGCGGCCGGGAAGCGAACCCGTATCGCCCGCACCGCAGGAGACATCGCTAACCGCTAGACTAAAGGGTCAGACCCGTTAGCTAGGGACTAACGTGTCTTATTATCCATGCATGTTACAGTATGAATGTATGTGTGAATGGGTGAATGTGAGGCATACACTGTTAAATGCCTTGAGTGGTCAGTAGACTAGAAAAGCTCTATATAAATACAATCTATTTACCATTTAGCTTCTTCCTCTTCTTCTTCTTTGTCATCAATCCTACCTTTACGGGCCATCCACACCAAGAATGATAACCATAAAGACAACTATAAATATATAGTTTTAAAGACTGTTTTAACTCAAGTGGATCATGGAGTCCACACCACAACTCCAACGATGATGACAGTGGCAAACGATATTGTAGCGAGCACGGATAACTAGACTCGCTGCCAGCCCTTGGCTAATGAGTTGGACCCATTAGTTGACTGGTTAACGTAGTCGCTCATGGTGCGGGAGACACTGGTTCGCGTCTCGGCTGTGGTGGTTCCCGGCTGCCCCCCTGAATTCGCTACATTGGTGTCAAAACTGGGATGGTGAGACCGTGAGGCCATCAGAATCGCGTGCGCCCAGAGGCGTGAGGGAGCATGTATGCTGAAGCACGGGGACGCGCTTCCCGAAGGAAGGGGGTAGTGTAACGAGCAAGGATAACTAGACTCACTAGCCCTTGGCTAACGGGTCGGACCCTTTAGTCGACTGGTTAACATTGTCGCCCGTGTTGCGGGAGACACGGGTTCGCGTCCCGGCTGTGGCGGTTCCCAGCTGCCACCCTGAATTCGCTACAATTGGTCTCAGAAGTTGGATTTGTAGCTAGCCGGTGGCAGCATGGAGGGATTGCTCACCCCGCCAGCCTCGGTACGACGGACGAAGAATTGGATCGCGGCGACAACGAGGGATGAAATGGCAGGAAGCACGGAGACATGTGACGCACCGGAGAAGATGATGAGTTCAACCGGGACGGGTGTGGACATGGAGGATGGATGGCACGGAGCTCGGGAGCCATGGATGTTTGTGTATCATAACATCGGTACACAAAAGAGCCACTCATATCTATGGCTCTGTTAGCGACGGGTGTTGGTAAACATCGGATCACAAAGAGCCATGCATATCAATAGCTCTGACAACAACTCCTAGAGGATTAATTCTGAGTCTCATTACCAGCCAGTCAGACTAGCTTGGTCTAGTCAGAAAGGCACGAACTGAGGAAGCCTCTTGGATGAGAGGCGAAACGTCTTCACGGATATATACCAAGTCCAGTTGCACTTGATTCAACTCCTTTGGACATTCGACCTTGGTGACGCCCCGTTGACAGACAGGTCTCACAGATCACTACAGCCGGTGCCAAAGCCAGGACAGCGACCCAGGATCATTGTAGCACGCCTGCATTAATACAGTGACTGTGCTGATATATTGCGTCTTGCCAGGGAGAAGCGGAGGATTAAAATGAAGGACACAACCATATCAGTCTTACCTGACTACACCGCACAGGTGGCCAAGGCCCGTGCAGCCTTCAATGGCATCAGGCAGTAGCTCAGGACTAGAGGGAGTCCGGTTTGGTAGCTCTCATCCGGCCCGACTTCACATCACATATAACGGCGTGGAGAAGATTTTCCTGGGCCCAGAAGAGGCCCAATCCTATGTCACACAGGTCATTATTCCTCAGCAGACAGAGACACCATCCAAGTTACTTGATGAGGTCCAGGCCAAAATGAAGGAGCATAAACTGATAATGACCCCTTGATTCCACATTTTTTGACACTTGGAAATATAAATGTGCTCTCTGATGCTAACAGTGGGCACAACAGTTATGTGAGTATTTACTCTGTACTGTTTTGTTTCAATATTTTAGAGGTTTGGCGCTCTTTTTAAGGGCTATATTGTTGCGGTTACACCGCCCCGAGCTGCCTCCCCGGCACGTTCAAGCCACTCCCCCAGCTCGGACGTGCCGGAAACATCCGAGCGCTCGGCTCGCGCTCTGAGGAGACGAGCGCTGCACTGCACCAGGTGTTTGCCATCATCCATCAGGCACACCTGTGGCAATCAGGCAGCCTTCTACAAGAAGCCTCCCAGAAGGTCTCTCTGTGCTTCGACGTACTGAACCCTGTGGTAAAGTTCTGACAAACCCACCAGCGGTCCTTGCATTCTGTTTATTCCCCAGTGTCTTATCTTCGTGTCTCTGTTTCCTCCCAAGACTCTCCCTTCGCGATTTCCACGGCTCCCTCGTCCCCAGCGACCTTCACGTTTTCTCCCCGGACCTCTCCTGCGATCTCCCCCCTTGTCCCTCTATCTGGACCCCTCCTTTCGGACTCGACTTCCCGAATTTCGGACCTGGACTTTGTCGGACAACCCCTCTTGGATCACGGACTGGACTTTCTCGCCAGGTGCACGCACATTTTTCAACACCTCCTGGTCATTTACATACCGCACCACACATTGGCTAAAAACACTCACACATAGTTATACACACACAAACCACGTGACACCACACAGTTTATTCACACATCCCACTAACAGAACGCCTTTTTTTCTCCATACATTCCCCTCCCACAATAAAACCCCCCTTTGTCGATTTTGAAGTCATCTCGTGTCTGTCTGTCTTGGGTTTCGCCACACGGGTCAGGTTCTGGTGCGCGAGCATAACAGAACGTCGAAGCCATTATGGACCCAGGCAAACCCAAGGAGCGGACGGTCCCTGTGACGACCCAGAGCCCCGTCCCCCTAGAGGCAGTAGTAAGAAGTCACAGTTGCCAACTTGCCTCTCTCCGCTCAGAGCTTACTACTGCCTTCACCCATGTCACCGGAGAGATCAGCGATCTTCAGTCCGGCTCCCAGGCCGCGACGAGCGCGTTAGATGCCCTCACCGCGCAGATCGCTGCACTCTCCACAGCGGTCTCCAGGATGAGCGACCACCCTGCCCTGGCCTCCGGTTTCCCTGGTCCCGACGTTCCCCCTCCTCCGAGTTAACCCCTGGTGCGAGCCTAACCTCCCCTGCCCCAAGGCCTTCGGTGGGGAGTTCGAGCTGTGCAGGGGTTTCCTTGGTCAGTGTGAGCTCCTGTTCAAACACCAACCAGCTAGGTATAGGACAGGAGAGACCAAGGTAGCCCTTGTCATGTCCCTCCTCACCGGCAAAGCCCTCAGCTGGGCCATAGCGGCGGTAGGCCATACCGAGCAGCTCGCCTCGGACTATGGTGCCTTCCGCCGCGAGTTCAATCTGGTGTTCGACCACCCAGCTGACGGGCAGGACGCTGCCGGCCGCCTCCATTCCATCCAACAGGGAGCCAGGTCGGTGGCAGATTATTCCTTGGTGGTAAGGATACTCGCGGCAGACAGTGGGTGGGATGGCACTGCGCTCAAGAGCGCGTACAGGAGGGGGCTGAGCGAGCCCATCAAAGATCTCATCGTTCGGGACCGCCCTGCCTCCTTCAACGAGCTCGTCGCCCTCCAGATGGATGAACGGCTGCGGGAGCGGCGCCAGGAACGCGCCCCGCGCGCTGGCCCCTCTCATAGACCAACCCCCGTCCGTCCTACCGGTGCCTTCCCTGGGTCAGCGTCCCGTGGGCTCTCTCCACCCTCACACTCCCCCTCGCAACCCTGGGTGGCTTCTGGATCCAGGCCGGAGGAGGAGCCCATGCAGTTGGGTCGGTCACGGCTCCCGCTGGAGGTTAGGGAGCAGAGGATGCGTGGCCACCTCTGCCTCTACTGCGGGAGGTCGGGCCACTACATCAAGGCCTGCCCAACTCGCCCAAAAAGACCCGGCTCACTAGTGAGGGGTGTCCTAGTGAGCCTGACGACCCTGCCCCAGCCCAAGAAGGAGCACAACCACCTTTTTTTCGGTCACTCTCACCTGGGGTAACTACTCACTGTCTGTTGGTGCACTCCTGGATTCGGGGGCGGACGAGTGTTTGATGGACATCTCGCTGGCCGGCATTCCACTCGTCCCCCTAGACACACCCCCTCACAGCCCAAGCCCTAGATGGTCGTTCACTTGGTAAGATCACACATAGCACTGCTTCCCTCACTCTTTCGGGTAATAACGTGGAAGCTATCCGTTTCTTGGTTTTGCGCGCCCCTGGTGTTAGGAAGACCGTGGTTGGAGCGGCACGATCCCTACATCTCTTGGTCTACTGGGCGGATTTTGGGTTGGAGCGTTGCGTGTCATGCCAACTGCCTTCGCTTCGCCCACTCCCCGTCCAGCGGCCTCAGACCCGTGCCTCCTCCCACCGATCTCACTGGTGTTCCTCCCATTTATCACGATTTAGCCCCTGTATTTAGTAAAGACGGTGCACTTTCCCTTCCCCCTCACCGTCCCTATGATTGTGCCATAGATCTCTTTCCCGGGGCCGCCCTTCCCACCGGTCGGTTGTATAACCTCTCCGTCCCGGAGAAGGAGGCTATGCGCAATTATATCAGAGTCCCTGGCCTCAGGAATCCTAAGGCCCTCGTCTTCCCAGGTGGCGGCGGGCTTCTTTTTTGTGGCAAAGAAGGAGGGCAACCTGAGGCCTTGCATAGATTATCGAATGTTAAATAATATCACTGTGAAAAATAAATATCCACTCCCCCTTATGAGTTCCACGTTCGAGACACTCACTCACGCCACGGTGTTCACGAAGCTGGACCTGCGCAGCGCGTACCACCTGGTGCGCATCCGGGAAGGGGATGAATGGAAGACGGCCTTCAACACCCACCTAGGGCATTTCGAGTACCTCGTTATGCCCTCCGGCCTCACCAACGCCCCGGCCGTCTTCCAGGCATTGGTCAACGACGTGCTCCGGGACATGCTGAACACGTTCGCGGTGGTGTACCTGGATGACATACTCGTGTTCTCCAGGACTGAGGAGGAACACCACCAGCATGTCCGCCTGGTCCTCCAACGGCTGCTGGAGAACAGGCTCTTCGTGAAAGCCGAGAAGTGCGTGTTCCACTCCGCCTCCGTGGAGTTCCTTGGCCACATCGCGGAGAAGGGGCTCGTCCGCACTGACCCCAGGAAGACCCGAGCGGTGGAGGAGTGGGCACGGCCCACTAACAGGACGCAACTCCAGCGCTTCCTGGGGTTTGCAAACTTCTACCGGCGCTTCATCAGTGGGTTCAGCCGTGTGGCCGCTCACCTCCAACCTCCGCCCCTTCTCCTGGACCTCGGAGGCGGAAGCCGCCTTCTTGGCCCTGAAGAGGCTGTTCACAACGGCTCCGGTGCTCGCCCACCCGGACCCGTGCAGGCAGTTCATCGTGGAGGTGGACGCATCGGACACGGGCATCGGAGCCGTCCTCTCCCAGCGGTCGGAGGAGGACCAGAAGATCCACCCGTGCGCCTTCTCCCGGTGTTTCAGTCCTGCGGAGAAGAATTATGACATCGGCAACAGGGAGTTGCTGGCCGCCCTAGAGGAGTGGAGACACTGGCTGGAGGGAGCAGGGCAGCCGTTCATCGTATGGTCCGATCACAAGAACCTGACCTACGTACGGACGGCTAAGAGGCTCAACCCCAGGCAGGCGCGCTGGGCTCTCTTCTTCAGCCGGTTCGACTTCACCCTCACCTACCGCCCGGGCACCAACAACGTCAGGGCAGACGCCCTCTCCCGTCTGTTTCCCGAGGGGTCCCCTGACGCCCCAGACACCATCCTTCCCCCGGCCCGGGTGGTGGGTGTCGTCACCTGGGCCATCGAATCAGTGGTGAGAAGGGCCCAGGCAATGGACCCCGGAACCGGCTATTTGTGCCTCCCTCTGTCCGGCCCCAGGTGCTGGAGTGGGGCCACTCCAGCCATCTTGCCTGTGTAACGGGGGCAGTCCTATGCTGGTCAGCCTGCTGCATGCCCGTCACTCATCATTAGCTCTGCGTTGTGTTCTAGTTGGGTGGGGCCCCAGGTGTTGTGGGGGGCCCTCAGTCTCTCATCATCATGATCAAGGAAGGAGGGGGGACACACAGGACTCTATTTGGCCCACCTTGCCATTTATTTTGGTTTCAAACCCTTCGACAAACGTCCAGTCCTCCAGCGGGAGCGGTGTTTCTTACGGACGTGGGGGTCGAAGTTCAACCACTGCCCGGACTTCACTCGTGTGCGTTAGAAGGAGAAACCGTCCACGGGACTCCAATGTAAGAAAGGATAAACAAGGATTTTATCCCACAGCTTGCAGTATCTTCTTACAGGGATACTCAAGGTTACGTTCTCCTCAACCAGCAAAACTGTCCTACGGTAAGAAACACGTGTGGCTCGGCTCGATCGCTGCTTGAGACTCCTCCCACAAAACAACAATGGCCTCTCCCGCGTTCCCTCTTCCGTGTACCCACAAGACCTCTCTCTTAAAGCGACAGTACACGTATATGACGGTCGTTGTAAAACATACATAAAAGTAAATGACATAAAATGTAGTAAACACAAAAAACAGCACACGGACAGGATTTGGTGATATTTCATACTTAAACAAAATAAAATAAAAACATTAATTTTAACCTGGTTACATTCACCCCTCCTGAAATTCACCAACATCCTGACAGCAGGATAAAAAGGGAAAGGAAAAGGCCATCACTGACTACTGGCACAAGTGAAAAGAAGGACCTAGTCCTCCAGTCAACTTAGGAGCTACCTCGGTTACGAGGTCCAGAAAATAATGAGGTTGATCAAGTCTCAGAATTCCCTTAGATCAATGTGACGCCTGATACGCCACACCATGCACTTGGCCCAAAACAACCCTGTCTGATAGACACCTAATAACTCACATTAAACTAGTTTGAATGACTCCAACCTCCATCAAAGTTCAAACCCTCACACTCCGTAGAAATGGCATCTGAGCCATAGATTCTATTAACCTGTTCACTGACCTCACCACCCTCCCTGTGCGTGTCCTAACCCGACCATCGCTCTCTACTTGTGTGCGCGAGACAGTGCGAGCTGCAACATCTGTATCGAGTGAGGGTGGTGCTTCTGTGTGCGAATCAGTGTGATACATAACACCAACATCGAGTGAGTGTGATGCCTCTATGTGTGGTGCATGTGTGTTGTGTGGTGCGTGTGTGTTGGGTGGAGTCTGAGCAGTGGCCCCCACAGGACTGACTACCAGACTAGACGGAATGAACTCTTCCGCTTCTGCCCACTCAGGTCTAGGCGAGTCTCCAAGTGATGAGACTGCTAGCCCCACTGCATCCCCTGAAACCGTCAGGCCATCTGCACTGTCCTCCTCATCGGACTCTGCGCAGTCAAGCAACTGACTGGTTGTACTGGACTCCTCACCCTGATCTAACTCAGGAAGGGGCAAGAAGTTGACCTCCAACAAACGGTTCCTGTGCACCACTCTGGTGTGCCCCTCTGCATCCTGAATCTTGTAGACGTGGATACTGGGGTTGACACCGACAACCGTGTACACTCCGTTCTCCCATTTGTCAGCCAACTTTCTCTTCCCTCGCTCACTCTGGTTCGCAACCAAAACACGATCCCCGACAGACAGGACAGTGCCCTTGGCGTGTCGTAATGTCGCGCCTGATGCTGCTGCTCAGCCGTGGAGTGCTTCTGAGCGATCTCCATCGCACTCCTTAGACAGGAAAGCAGAGACTGAGCATAAGAGTCATAGTCAACAACGTGAGGATCATGCAAAACCTGCCTGAACATAACATCCACCGGCAGTCTTGGGACACGCCCATACATCAGGAAGAAAGGTGCATAACCCGTGGTCTCGTGAACAGTGGCATTGTACGCGAGCGTGAGAGAATGGATCTGCTGAGGCCACTGTTGCGTCTGCTGAAGCGGAAGGGAACGGAGCATATTCCCCATCGTGCAATTAAAACGCTCTGTCCCGCCATTACCCATAGGATGGTAGGCCGTCGTGTGGGACTTCGCTACACCCGCCAACTTGAGAAGCTCTGCAATCAGGTTGCTCTCAAAGTTTGTGTCCTGGTCAGAATGTATTCTCTCCGGAAACCCGTAAACACAGAATACATGATCCCAGAGTTTCTTGGCGACCTGCTTCACTGTCTGATTGGTGCAGGGGAACGCGTGAGCAAGCTTAGTGAAGTGGTCAGTAACCAATAAGACATCGACTGACCGCTGCTTACTGTCCTCAGCGGACCAGAAATCCATACACACAAGTTGCATCGGTGCGGAAGTTTTAATGCTCTCCAGGGGCGCGCAAGCAGCTGGCTCTGGGGTCTTCCCAAACACACATCTCCGACAGCATCTGACATATGCTCTGATATCCCTTTCCATGTCAGGCCAATAAAAACGCTGCCTTGCAAGAGAGAGAGTACGGTCCTGGCCCTGATGACCAGCGTGATCGTGGATGCCAGACAGTGCCTTGTCTTTCAGACTCAGAGGTAAAACATACTGAGACCTCCTCTGCTTGGACACTGGGTCCTTTGTCCCCCTGTACAAGACACCATCATTGACTTCCAACTTCTCCCACTGTTTCAACAGCCTGAGGACCTTCTGGTCAGCACCATGCCTCTCACATCTCGATGGCCGCTTCCGAACAGCGACAAAGGGCAACACCTTGGAGATGCAGGGGTCCTGCTCCTGACTCAACCTGAGCTCCTCGGTGGATAACATTGGCAGTGTATCCTGACCACCCGACAGATGCTGAACGTGCTGGACCAAACTGAGTGCTGTGAATACTGATGCATCAGGCCAGTCACATTTGGCTTGACAAAAAGCCCTGACCTCAGCTGCATCACAAGCAAACCCAGATCGCGCACTACTCACTGTTTGGGACTGGCAACTGAGTCTGAAAACATCCTGCACAGAGTCCCCCTCAACCCCGTCGGCTTCCTGAACAAGGGCCGGGTAGGGCTCCCTAAGTAGCCTCTGACTGACGGGCTTGGAAAAAGGGTCGCGACTCAAGGCATCCGCCACCACGTTTTTCTTCCCTGGCAGGTGTTTGAGATCGAAAGTGTAAGACGCCAACTTAGACACCCAGCGGATCTCACACGCGTCAAGCTTCGGCTTCGTTAGGAGATAAGTCAGCGGATTATTATCTGTCCAAACGGTGAAGCTTTGACCCTTCGGCTGAACTTTTCACAAACACTCCACTTCAGCGCCATTAACTCCAGTCTATGAGCTGGATACTTCCGCTGTGAGGCACTGAGGGACTTGCTTGCAAAACCAACAGGTCTGGCCTTGGACTCTCCTCGGGGCACTTGAGACAGCACCACGCCGAGTCCGTCCAAAGACGCATCGACTGACAAAATGAAAGGCACCTCAAAGTCTGGATGGGCAAGCACCACACACTCCAGTAACATCGTCTTCAACAGAGCAAATGCTTCCCCACATTCCACCGTCCAGTCTGCGGAGGTAAGCTTACGGAAGCTGCCATGGGGCTTCTTATCCTTAGCCGACTTCCCCCTCCTCTTTTGTCCAGCTGTAAGGGCGAACAGGGGCTTAGCCACGGAGGAGCAGTTCGGGAGGAAATGCTGGTAGTAAAATACCATACCAAGGAAAGATTTGATCCTACGAACAGAAGGCGTGCACACATCACCTTCCATGAGATCCTGCACTGTCGTGTTGGAGATGACCTCTACTTTGGAGGGATCGACAGACACACCTCCGCCATCAACCACGTGGCCCAAAAACCGCACCCGCTTCTGCAGCAGATGACACTTTTTCGGAGCCAGTTTCAAGTTGTTCTCCCTCAACCTCTGAAACACAGTGCAGAGCCTCGACAGAGCCTCAACCTCTGACGGCGCGAAGACAAGAAGATCATCAAGATAGCACAAAAGCTTCGTGAAGTTCAGATCCCCAAAGATCCCAATCATCATTCTCATGAAGGCTGCAGGGCTATTACAAAGGCCCTGTGGCATGCGATTGTATTCATGCAACCCAAGGGGAGTCGTGAAAGCAGTGTACTTCTTGTCATCTTCATGCATTGGGATGTTGAAGAAGCCAGAGGTGAGGTCCATCGTACTAAAGAGGCAGTTACCACCCAGCGCGGCAAGACAGTCCGACTGGTGTGGCAAGGGATGAGCGTCTTTCAAGGTCCGAGCATTCAGCCATCTGAAATCAGTGCAGATCCGAAGCCCGCCATCCTTCTTCCATACCATAACCAGCGGTGAAGCGTATGCGCTCGAGGACTTCCGGATAATCCCTTTCTCCTCCATATCAGTAAGAACCTGTCTCAACTTCTGATAGTGGGCTGGGGGAACCCTCCTGTAGGGCAAGCGAAAGGGGCGCTCATCCACCAGATGGATGCGATGTGTGTATCCTGTGACCTCGCCACAGTCCAGAGAGTCCCTGGAGAAGATGTCATGCTACTCGGTGAGCAGCTGAGTGAGCTGGGACTTGCATGCCTCACTAACCTGACAGGAGCTGAGGTCAATGTCACTGAGTCCGAGCTCTGACAAACTCCTAGCCGGCTGGACAGGGGGACAGGCACTACCTGTGGCGTTGGACTCATGCCTCCCCGCAACTGATTGCAGTCCCTGGAAAACATTAAAGTCCTCAATCGCCAAGCATGGAAACACATCAGCCAACTTGCAGTTCCTTTTCAGCGTGATGGCTTTGTCAGATGGATTGACAACAGTCATGGGTACCCACCTATCACCCCAGAGCGATGTGACAAGTCGACCTACGAGGACACCGCGTGGCATGGCCTTGGAATCTGTCGGCTCCACAACAACAGTGCTTCCAGCTGACATAGGCACCTTAGCAGGAAGTCTGCCCCAGACTAAGTGCTCGTGCCTCGGTAAGAGTGTCACGGCCTGGGTGAGCTTAACAGTACCTATCTTCTCAGGAACTGCACCACCCCTCCAGCGCTCTACATTCGTGAACATGGACAAGAACTGTTCAACGTCAGGACTAGACGGATGTTCCTGTCTGGACGCGATGTCCCAGTACTCAGTACCACTTTTGAGTACATGGGCCACATGTTTAATGACGTTTGTGCCGACTATCAGATCATCATGCTGACCGGGCACGACCAGAGTGGGTATGACAAAGGAAACACCATAAAGCTGCATGTTGAGGTCATAAAAACCATCAGGCCTAGTCTCCAGACCACCGCAGCCAATCAAGACAATGTTCTCTTCAGGCTGCTGCTTCTCAGGTAAAACACCCCCAGAGCTTCTCTACTGCATTTTCACTGATACTACATGACATAGAGCCAGTATCCAACATGCCATTAAGCTGCACACTCTGGTTGACAAGAACAGGAGCATAGAACAAGTCACTGAAAGCCTGAATCCTCTGTGTCGCCTGAATGACCATACGCGAACCCTGAGGTGCTTTGGCACACTTGTCTTCATACAAGTGAACCAGGTCGGAGACATCAGTGAGGGATACATCTACATTACCCACACCATCCCTCTCTAGGTGTGGGTTTAGTAGTGTAACGGACGAGACTGACGACCAGTTCTTCCACCAGGCTGCGAACGGAGCTGGTTGGGCGGCTGAGGGTGAGGACAGTCCCTCTTCCAATGACCAGGAGACAAACAGTTTATACATCGGTTCTCCCGGCTGCAGTGGGAAAATGTGGAGTGATCCGGAGACTTACAAACCCTGCACAGCCTCTGTGGTGCGTCTGGCACCCGCCCTGCGGCGTTAGCTGGCGGTTGAGTCAGCGTCGGTGTCCGGACTGCAGCGCTAACTGGAACCTGAGTCTGCATTGTGACCAAACAGTCTAGCAAGCTCACCAAACTCCTCATATAGTCATCACCGCCAGAGACAGGTGCGGGAGACGGTGTGGGAGACGGTGTAGGAGACCTTGCACAAAATGGTATAGGAGATGACGCATGAGCCGGGACGGGAGATGGCACCACCGGCACGGTCGTGTTCAAGTCGGGAGCCATGTCGACTACAGGGACATGAACCTGTGAATGGAACCTACGCTCTACCGCGCCTGCTTCACGTTGTCCACCTGCAGCAACACGGGACTTCCTCTCCAGCATGTGCTCATCAAGCCTCTCCTGGATCTCGCTAACAGACCATTTCCCTGCGGACTTGAACTTAAAAACATTGGCAAGAGACTGATCTGGACAGTGTTTGATAAACATCATGCTTACCTCGTGGCTTGGCTCTTCAATACTACGGCCCTGCCACTTCAAGCATTCGTCAGCCACCCCCACTGTTTTATTAAGCCTAATCCAATACTCCATAGCGTCCTCACCTGGCTTGGGTAGCGTACTGTAAAAGTCCGCCAGGGGCATGCTCGAGTATGTGAGGTCACTAAAGTGTTGCTTCAGTACATCAAAAATAATGTGGGGGTTCGCTATGTGGTCGACAGATGTGTTGCGCAGCTTTATCCTCACCACGTCCCCTGCTTTCCCCATAAGCTTAGCTAGAATCTCATGTGACTGCTCACTAACTGGAATGGCTCGCTTCCTCAAATACAAAGTCATAAGGCTCTCCCACTCATGAACTGTAAACTTATCAGAGCTATCGCCCCTGAAAATAGGAGGCTCCCTATCGTCTGTCTGCATTACTACTCTAACACTAGGAGCTGTCTCCAAACGCTGTTCAGCAGACCTAGCACTGTCTGTGTGTGTGTTTCTAAGCATTTGTGTTTCCTGCAGCTTAGCAGTGATTGACTCTCCTATCTTCTCTGCTAACCGAGTAATGAGCATGGCTAACTCACCCTCTGGCTGCTCGCTGTTACCTAGCACAGCCCCTTCGCTGATACCTGGCCTGGCCCGTTCTACGTAGCGTGTGGAGGTGAACTGAGGAGTGCCAAATGTGGTCGGGTCTCTAGGTCCTGGTGCTCTGGTGTCTGGTTCCCCGCCCTCTAAGAGCTGCCCGAAACTCCTACCTACACCTAGCCGTAAACCCCCACCCACGTACGAACCACCCTCTGCCATGTTCCTACCTCTAACACTCAGATAAAATAAAAAATAAAATAAAAAAGTGAAAAGCTCAATTCATTTAAATAATTGAATCTAGAAATCACTAAGAGATTGAAACAATCACACACAATCAACAAATTCACCAATAGATTAATCACATATGCACATATCCAGTAGTTTACATCAATAGATTATTCACACGAGTCCTTCAATCACATCAACATTAACCCTTTTTCCTTTTTTTTTTCGTGTGTTTTTCTTCCTTCAGTATATACAAATGTCCTGTTCACAAGCCCAGTCCATGGTAACCACAGCTATGACCGTCCAGTGTCCACACAGCTCAACTCCAGTCCACTGTAACATGAGCGTACAGTCTATAGAAATACCTGAGGACGTCTGGGGCTTGATGACGACAGCAGCCTCCCGCGGCGAGCAACTGATGTCACTCTCAGGATCCAGGAGGGTCACGGCACCAATGTAACGGGGGCAGTCCTATGCTGTTCTATGCTGGTCAGCCTGCTGCATGCCCGTCACTCTCATCATTAGCTCTGCGTTGTGTTCTAGTTGGGTGGGGCCCCAGGTGTTGTGGGGGGCCCTCAGTCTCTCATCATCATCATGATCAAGGAAGGAGGGGGGACACACAGGACTCTATTTGGCCCACCTTGCCATTTATTTTGGTTTCAAACCCTTCGACAAACGTCCAGTCCTCCAGCGGGAGCGGTGTTTCTTACGGACGTGTGGGTCGAAGTTCAACCACTGCCCGGACTTCACTCGTGTGCGTTAGAAGGAGAAACCGTCCACGGGACTCCGATGTAAGAAAGGATAAACAAGGATTTTATCCCCCAGCTTGCAGTATCTTCTTACAGGGATACTCAAGGTTACGTTCTCCTCAACCAGCAAAACTGTCCTACGGTAAGAAACACGTGTGGCTCGGCTCGATCGCTGCTTGAGACTCCTCCCACAAAACAAAAATGGCCTCTCCCGCGTTCCCTCTTCCGTGTACCCACAAGACCTCTCTCTTAAGCGACAATACACGTATATGACGGTCGTTGTAAAACATACATAAAAGTAAATAATGACATAAAATAAAATGTAGTAAACACAAATAACAGCACACAGACAGGATTTGGTGATATTTCATACTCAAACAAAATAAAATAAAAACATAAATTTTAACCTGGTTACACCTGCCACCCCGGTGTCTACCGAACGGTGGCCTTCATCCGCAGGGGTTTCTGGTGGCCCACCATGGAGGCAGACACCAGAGAGTTCGTGGCAGCCTGCGCCCGCAGCAAGACTCTCCATCGCCCTCCAGCAGGTCTCCTGCGCCCCCTTCCTGTCCCCGGCCGACCTTGGTCCCACATTGCCTTGGACTTTGTAACTGGCCTCCCCGTGTCCCAAGGCAATGACACCATTCTGACCATTGTCGACTGGTTTTCCAAGGCCGTCCACTTTGTTGCCCTCACCAAACTCCCCTCTGCAGCCGAGACGGCGGACCTTCTCGTCTCCCACGTCGTCCGACCCCATGGGATTCCCCTGGACATTGTCTCTGACCGTGGTCCCCAGTTCACTTCGAAGGTATGGCAGGCCTTCTGTAAGGGGATTGGGGCCACGGTCAGCCTCTCCTCCGGGTATCACCCCCAGACCAATGGGCAGGCAGAGCGGGCCAATCAAGCCCTGGAGGCGGCTTTGCGTTGCGTTACCACCAGCAACCCCGCCTCCTGGAGCAAGTACCTGCCCTGGGTGGAGTACTCGCTCAACTCCATGGAGAGTTCGGCTACCGGTTTGTCCCCCTTCGAGTGTTCCCTTGGCTATCAACCCCCTCTGTTCCCCCATCAGGAGTTGGAGGTGGCGGTCCCGTCCACGAGGGCCCATCTCCGCCGATGTCGGCGCGTTTGGAAGACCGCCCGGGCCGCTATGTTGCGAGCTACAGAGCGGGCCCGGCGCAGCGCCAACCGGCGGAGAGTGCCGGCCCCAGCTTATCGACCTGGCCAGAGGGTATGGCTCCTGGCCCGGGACCTGCCCCTCCCTACCCTCAACCGGAAGCTGGCTCCCCGCTACGTCGGTCCCTACACCATCGACCGCATCGTCAACCCTTCGGCGGTGCGTCTCCATCTCCCTACCTCACTCAAGATCCATCCCGTCTTCCATGTCTCGCGCCTTAAACCGGTAGCCACCAGCCCCCTGTCTTCCCCTGTCCAAGCTCCTCCACCCCCCAGGGTCCTCGACGGTGGTGACATGGTCTGGGATGTCGACCAGCTGCTCGCCGTACGCCGCCGGGGGCGTGGGTACCAATACCTGGTGGACTGGGTTGGCTATGGGCCCGAGGACCGCAGCTGGGTTCCCCGGTCCTACCTGGCCAACCCCGCACTCCTGGAGGAGTTCTATCGGGCCCACCCCAACGCCATCGGACGGTCGGCCGGTGTCTCCCGTAGGAGGGGGGGGGTCCTGTTGTGGTTACACCGCCCCGAGCTGCCTCCCCGGCACGTTCAAGCCACTCCCCCAGCTCGGACGTGCCGGAAACATCCGAGCGCTCGGCTCGCGCTCTGAGGAGACCAGCGCTGCACTGCACCAGGTGTTTGCCATCATCCATCAGGCACACCTGTGGCAATCAGGCAGCCTTCTACAAGAAGCCTCCCAGAACGTCTCTCAGTGCTTCGACGTACTGAACCCTGCGGTAAAGTTCTGACAAGCCCTCCAGCGTTCCTTGCATTCTGTTTATTCCCCAGTGTCTTATCTTCGTGTCTCTGTTTCTTCCCAAGACTCTCCCTCCGCGATTTCCGCGTCTCCCTCGTCCCCAGCGACCTTCACGTTTTCTCCCCGGACCTCTCCTGCGATCTCCCCCTTTGTCCCTCTATCTGGACCCCTCCTTTCGGACTGGACTTTCTCGGACAACCCCTCTTGGATCACGGACTGGACTTTCTCGCCAGGTGCACGCACATTTTTCAACACCTCCTGGTCATTTACATACCGCACCAAAAATAGGCTAAAAACACACACATAGTTATACACACACAAACCACGGGACACCACACACAGTTTATTCACACATCCCACTAACAGAACGCCTTTTTTTTCACCATACATTCACCTCCCACAATAAAACCCCCCTTTGTAGATTTTGAAGTCATCTCGTGTCTGTCTGTCTTGGGTTTCACCACACGGGTCAGGTTCTGGTGCGCGAGCATAACATATATTTTGATACGAATGTTTTTACCTCAGGTTTGGGCTATTTTTGCCTGATTTCATTATTACCATTATTGCTGTTATGTACGTATGTTACTGATTATATTGTTTTTGTTTGCTGTAATAAGGTTTTTACCATTCTATTACCTTTTGTGCGTTAAAAGTCTGACAAGACATTTTCTGCAGGCCCTAGTTAGCTTAGCGGTTTCCCGGACAAGCACTTTTCATGTGCTTTTAATCCTTAGTTTAAAGGATACTGATGCAATCTTCCATTTGGGGGGAGATCTGCATATGGATTTAGGACTTTTTTTATTTTTTCTGTTTCTTTATAATTTGCTTCCTTTTTTCCATTTTTATACATTTTTTTTCATTTGGAAAAGACTAAACATGGGGACTATAATCTATTCAGACTCATACCACTTGATCCCATTGCAGAGCTTGTGATAAACGATGGCATCACCTAGTTACAGTACTTTAGGCTCTGTTCGGTGGTGGCGAGTATTGGGCCAGATGTCCTACTTGCCAAAAGGAATGCGAAGCGGTGCGGTGGCCTCTCGCTTCCTGGTGTAGTGGTCGCCGCAGGGCCATCAGGACCTTAGCATATGGCCGCTGCTACGCAAATGTGTCCGCAGCAGCACTTTCTCGTGGTACCTCCTGTTTTTTACAGAGTCTGCCGCGGGGGCGACCGGGTTCCCAACGGTATAACCGGGTGGGTCGATTGGACTCGTTAGCCTTGGTTGGCAGCCAATCTACGAGAAGGACAACTCTGATTTCAAACCCGGGTAGATGAAGCTCATTAGCCTTGATAGGCAGTTCATCTAGGAGAAGGAAAACTCTGATTCAAAACTTCGGCTGCCTTGCGGGTATACTCATCTGCGGGAAAGGCTTCTGGAAGAAACCCTGAGGAAAAATCTGCATCCGTCTCCATTGCCAGTCATCTCACTAGTCTTGCCACTGGTAGTAGGTGGTCTCGCACGAGAGAGTGGGGTTGATGATGCGCAACTCTTCCTCACTTTAATCATTGCGCAAGTCATCAGTCATCCATCACAGGATGATTAAATGGTCCTCATCGCTGTGACGGACAAATAACAAAAACAGGCTCTATTCAACTCACCAGCTGGAAAATATTAAAGAATCCACCATCCGATTAAACACAGCTGTGTCTTTGCACACCTAAAATTCCTGGGCTTAGAAATTATTTTTCTTCAAGAGACTCCCCTTCACACTATTATTACACGAATGAATGCACCAAACTTGAGGCTGGATTGGGCAGATATTTTGTTCCAAATATGATAGGTCCAGAGGCACAGCCATACTGATCAAACAGGAATGTTTTGTTCCAACTTCAGTAGTTGCAGATCACCAATTCCATATACTCAGACTATTTTCTCCTCCATTGCAGCGTTAGACAAGGCTGCGGCCTATCTCCATATTTTATTACTATTGAGCCCTTAGAGCAGAAAAAAGCTGGCATCGTGAGAGGGGGCTCTACCCATAAAGTTTAACTTTATGCGGACGACCTCCTCTACATATCTGATTCAGTAGAATCCCTACCTTGGCTTATAGATATGTTTCACCACTTTGGAACACTCTCGGGCTATAAATTAAACTTCTCCAAAAGTCTGCTTTTTCCTATTAACCAAATAGCATCAGATCTTAACTACAATAACTTCTTGTTTAAGCTGGAGCACCATTCATTCACCGGCATCACAACCGGTTTCCTTGGCAGGCAGGGTTAATACAGTTAAAATGACAGTGCTGGGGCATCCAGGTAGCATAGTGGTCTATTCCGTTGCCTACCAACATGGGGATCGGCAGTCCGAATACTCGTGTTACCTCCAGCTTGGTCGGGCGTCCCTACAGACACAATTGGCCGTGTCTGTGGGTGGGAAGCCGGATGTGGGTATGTGTCCTAGTCGCTGCACTAGCGCCTCCTCTGGTCGGTCGGGGCGCCTGTTCAGGGGGGAGGGGGAAACTAGGGGGAATAGCGTGATCCTCCCACACGCTACATCCCCCTGGTGAAACTCCTCACTGTCAGGTGAAAAGAAGCGGCTGATGACTCCACATATATCGGAGGTGGAATGTGGTAGTCTGCAGCCCTCCCCGAATCGGCAAAGGGGGTGGAGCAGCAACCAGGATGTCTCAGAAGAGTGAGGTAATTGGCCAAGTACAATTGGGGAGAAAAGGGGGGGAAATCCCCCCCTAAAAAAAAATGACAGTGCTGCCTCGTTTCCTGTATCTGTTCCAAATGATTCCTTTCTTCTTACCCAAATCCATGTTTCGTGACCTTGACATCTGTTCATTTGTTTGGAATAGATCTGTTATGCTCGCGCACCAGAACCTGACCCGTGTGGCGAAACCCAAGACAGACAGACACGAGATGACTTCAAAAGCTACAAAGGGAGGTTTTATTGTGGGAGGGAAATGTACGGTGAAAAAAAGGCGTTCTGTTAGTGGGATGTGTGAATAAACTATGTGTGGTGTCCCGTGGTTTGCGTGTATAACTATGTGTGAGTGTTTTTAGCCAATGTGTGGTGCGGTATGTAAATGACCAGGAGGTGTTGAAAAAATGTGCGTGCACCTGGCGAGAAAGTCCAGTCCGTGATCCAAGAGGGGTTGTCCGAGAAAGTCCAGGTCCGAGATCCGGGAAGTCGAGTCCGAAAGGAGGGGTCCAGATAGAGGGACAAGGGGGGAGATCGCAGGAGAGGTCCGGGGAGAAACGTGAAGGTCGCTGGGGACGAGGGAGACGTGGAAATCGCGGAGGGAGAGTCTTGGGAGGAAACAGAGACACGAAGATAAGACACTGGGGAATAAACAGAATGCAAGGACCGCTGGAGGGCTTGTCAGAACTTTACCGCAAGGTTCAGTACGTCGAAGCACTGAGAGACGTTCTGGGAGGCTTCTTGTAGAAGGCTGCCTGATGGCAGACACCTGGTGCAGTGCAGCGCTCGTCTCCTCAGAGCGCGAGCCGAGCGCTCGGATGTTTCCGGCACGTCCGAGCTGGGGGAGTGGCTTGAACGTGCCGGGGAGGCAGCTCGGGGCGGTGTAACCACAACAGGACCCCCCCCTCCTACGGGAGACACCGGGCGACCGTCCGATGGCGTTGGGGTGGGCCCGATAGAACTCCTCCAGGAGTGCGGGGTCGGCCAGGTAGGACCGGGGAACCCAGCTGCGGTCCTCGGGCCCATAGCCAACCCAGTCCACCAGGTATTGGTACCCACACCCCCGGCGGCGTACGGCGAGCAGCTGGTCGACATCCCAGACCATGTCACCACCGTCGATGACCCTGGGGGGTGGAGGAGCTTGGACAGGGGGAGACAGGGGGCTGGTGGCTACCGGTTTGAGGCGCGAGACATGGAAGACGGGATGGATCTTGAGTGAGGTAGGGAGATGGAGACGCACAACCGAAGGGTTGGCGATGCGGTCGATGGTGTAGGGACCGACGTAGCGGGGAGCCAGCTTCCGGTTGAGGGTAGGGAGGGGCAGGTCCCGGGCCAGGAGCCATACCCTCTGGCCAGGTCGATAAGCTGGGGCCGGCACTCTCCGCCGGTTGGCGCTGCGCCGGGCCCGCTCTGTAGCTCGCAACATAGCGGCCCGGGCGGTCTTCCAAACGCGCCGACATCGGCGGAGATGGGCCCCCGTGGACGGGACTGCCACCTCCTGATGGGGGAACAGAGGGGGTTGATAGCCAAGGGAACACTCGAAGGGGGGCAAACCGGTAGCCGAACTCTCCATGGAGTTGAGCGAGTACTCCACCCAGGGCAGGTACTTGCTCCAGGAGGCGGGGTTGCTGGTGGTAACGCAACGCAAAGCCGCCTCCAGGGCTTGATTGGCCCGCTCTGCCTGCCCATTGGTCTGGGGGCGATACCCGGAGGAGAGGCTGACCGTGGCCCCAATCCCCTTACAGAAGGCCTGCCATACCTTCGAAGTGAACTGGGGACCACGGTCAGAGACAATGTCCAAGGGAATCCCATGAGGTCGGACGACGTGGGAGACGAGAAGGTCCGCCGTCTCGGCTGCAGAGGGGAGTTTGGTGAGGGCGACAAAGTGGACGGCCTTGGAAAACCGGTCGACAATGGTGTCATTGCCTTGGGACACGGGGAGGCCAGTTACAAAGTCCAAGGCAATGTGGGACCAAGGTCGGCCGGGGACAGGAAGGGGGCGCAGGAGACCTACTGGAGGGCGATGGAGAGCCTTGCTGCGGGCGCAGGCTGCCACGAACTCTCTGGTGTGCCTCCATGGTGGGCCACCAGAAACCCCTGCGGATGAAGGCCGCCGTTCGGTAGACACCGGGGTGGCAGGCAAGATGGCTGGAGTGGCCCCACTCCAGCACCTGGGGCCGGACAGAGGGAGGCACAAATAGCCGGTTCCGGGGTCCATTGCCTGGGCGCTTCTCACCACTGATTCGATGGCCCAGGTGACGGCGCCAACCACCCGGGCCGGGGGAAGGATGGTGTCTGGGGCGTCAGGGGACCCCTCGGGAAACAGACGGGAGAGGGCGTCTGCCCTGACGTTCTTGGTGCCCGGGCGGTAGGTGAGGGTGAAGTCGAACTGGCTGAAGAAGAGAGCCCAGCGCGCCTGCCTGGGGTTGAGCCTCTTAGCCGTCCGTACGTAGGTCAGGTTCTTGTGATCGGACAATACGATGAACGGCTGCCCTGCTCCCTCCAGCCAGTGTCTCCACTCCTCTAGGACGGCGTGGACGGCCAGCAACTCCCTGTTGCCGATGTCATAATTCTTCTCCGCAGGACTGAAACACCGGGAGAAGGCGCACGGGTGGATCTTCTGGTCCTCCTCCGACCGCTGGGAGAAGACGGCTCCGATGCGTCCACCTCCACGATGAACTGCCTGCACGGGTCCGGGTGGGCGAGCACCGGAGCCGTTGTGAACAGCCTCTTCAGGGCCAAGAAGGCGGCTTCTGCCTCCGAGGTCCAGGAGAAGGGGCGGAGGTTGGAGGTGAGTGCAGTGAGGGGGGCGGCCACACGGCTGAACCCCCTGATGAAGCGCCGGTAGAAGTTTGCTAACCCCAGGAAGCGCTGGAGTTACATCCTGTTGGTGGGCCGTGCCCACTCCTCCACCGCTCGGGTCTTCCTGGGGTCAGTGCGGACGAGCCCCTTCTCCACGATGTGGCCAATGAACTCCACGGAGGCGGAGTGGAACACGCACTTCTCGGCTTTCACGAAGAGCCTGTTCTCCAGCAGCCGTTGGAGGACCAGGCGGACATGCTGGTGGTGTTCCTCCTCAGTGCTGGAGAACACGAGGATGTCATCCAGGTACACCACCGCGAACGTGTTCAGCATATCCCGGAGCACGTCGTTGACCAATGCCTGGAAGACGGCCGGGGCGTTGGTGAGGCCGAAGGGCATAACGAGGTACTCGAAATGCCCTAGGTGGGTGTTGAAGGCCGTCTTCCGTTCATCCCCTTCCCGGATGCGCACCAGGTGGTACGCGCTGCGCAGGTCCAGCTTCGTGAACACCGTGGCGTGAGTGAGTGGCTCGAACGTGGAACTCATAAGGGGGAGTGGATATTTATTTTTCACCGTGATATTATTTAACATTCGATAATCTATGCAAGGCCTCAGGCTGCCCTCCTTCTTTGCCACAAAAAAGCCCGCCGCCACCGGGGAAGACGAGGGCCTTAGGATTCCTGAGGCCAGGGACTCTGATATAATTGCGCATAGCCTCCTTCTCCGGGACGGAGAGGTTATACAACCGACCGGTGGGAAGGGCGGCCCCGGGAAAGTGCACTGTCTTTACTAAATACAGGGGCTAAATCGTGATAAATGGGAGGAACACCAGTGAGATCCGTGGGAGGAGGCACGGGTCTGAGGCCGCTGGACGGGGAGTGGGCGGAGCCAAGGCAGTTGGCATGACACGCAACGCTCCAACCCAAAATCCGCCCAGTAGACCAAGAGATGTAGGGATCGTGCCGTTCCAACCACGGTCTTCCTAACACCAGGGGCGCGCAAAACCAAGAAACGAATAGCTTCCACGCGATTACCTGAAAGAGTGAGGGAAGCAGTGCTGTGTGTGATCTTACCAAGTGAACGACCATCTAGGGCTTGGGCTGTGAGGGGTGTGTCTAGGGGGACGAGTGGAATGCCGGCCTGCCGGGCCAGCGAAATGTCCATCAAACACTCGTCCGCCCCCGAATCCAGGAGTGCACCAACAGACAGTGAGTGGTTACCCCAGGTGAGTGTGACCGGAAAAAGGTGGTTGTGCTCCTTCTTGGGCTGGGGCTGAGGAAGGGTCGTCAGGCTCACTAGGACACCCCTCACTAGTGAGCCGGGTCTTTTGGGGCGAGTCGGGCAGGCCTTGATATAGTGGCCCGACCTCCCGCAGTAGAGGCAGAGGTGGCCACGCATCCTCTGCTCCCTAACCTCCAGCGGGAGCCGTGACCGACCCAACTGCATGGGCTCCTCCTCCGGCCTGGATCCAGAAGCCACCCAGGGTTGCGAGGGTGGAGAGAGCCCACGGGACGCTGACCCAGGGAAGGCACCGGTAGGACGGACGGGGGTTGGTCTATGGGAGGGGCCAGCGCGCGGGGCGCGTTCCTGGCGCCGCTCCCGCAGCCGTTCGTCCATCTGGAGGGCGACGAGCTCGTTGAAGGAGGCAGGGCGGTCCCGAACGATGAGATCTTTGATGGGCTCGCTCAGCCCCCTCCTGTACGCGCTCTTGAGCGCAGTGTCATCCCACCCACTGTCTGCCGCGAGTATCCTTACCTCCAAGGAATAATCTGCCACCGACCTGGCTCCCTGTTGGATGGAATGGAGGCGGCCGGCAGCGTCCTGCCCGTCAGCTGGGTGGTCGAACACCAGATTGAACTCGCGGCGGAAGGCACCATAGTCCGAGGCGAGCTGCTCGGTATGGCCTACCGCCGCTATGGCCCAGCTGAGGGCTTTGCCGGTGAGGAGGGACATGACAAGGGCTACCTTGGTCTCTCCTGTCCTATACCTAGGTGGTTGGTGTTTGAACAGGAGCTCACACTGACCAAGGAAACCCCTGCACAGCTCGAACTCCCCACCGAAGGCCTTGGGGCAGGGGAGGTTAGGCTCGCACCGGGGGTTGACTTGGAGGAGGGGGAACGTCGGGACCAGAAACGGGGAAACCGGAGGCCGAGCTGGGGGCAGAGACCGAGGCCAGGGCAGGGTGGTCGCTCATCCTGGAGACCGCTGTGGAGAGTGCAGCGATCTGCGCGGTGAGGGCATCCAACGCGCTCGTCGCGGCCTGGGAGCCGGACTGAAGATCACTGATCTCTCCGGTGACATGGGTGAAGGCAGTAGTAAGCTCTGAGCGGAGAGAGGCAAGTTGGCAACTGTGACTTCTTACTACTGCCTCTAGGGGGACGGGGCTCTGGGGCGTCACAGGGACCGTCCGCTCCTTGGGTTTGCCTGGGTCCATAATGGCTCCGACGTTCTGTTATGCTCGCGCACCAGAACCTGACCCGTGTGGCGAAACCCAAGACAGACAGACACGAGATGACTTCAAAAGCTACAAAGGGAGGTTTTATTGTGGGAGGGAAATGTATGGTGAAAAAAAGGCGTTCTGTTAGTGGGATGTGTGAATAAACTATGTGTGGTGTCCCGTGGTTTGCGTGTATAACTATGTGTGAGTGTTTTTAGCCAATGTGTGGTGCGGTATGTAAATGACCAGGAGGTGTTGAAAAAATGTGCGTGCACCTGGCGAGAAAGTCCAGTCCGTGATCCAAGAGGGGTTGTCCGAGAAAGTCCAGGTCCGAGATCCGGGAAGTCGAGTCCGAAAGGAGGGGTCCAGATAGAGGGACAAGGGGGGAGATCGCAGGAGAGGTCCGGGGAGAAACGTGAAGGTCGCTGGGGACGAGGGAGACGCGGGGAGCCGTGGAAATCGCGGAGGGAGAGTCTTGGGAAGAAACAGAGACACGAAGATAAGACACCGGGGAATAAACAGAATGCAAGGAACGCTGGAGGGCTTATCAGAACTTCACCGCAGGGTTCAGTACGTCGAAGCACTGAGAGACGTTCTGGGAGGCTTCTTGTAGAAGGCTGCCTGATTGCCACAGGTGTGCCTGATGGATGATGGCAAACACCTGGTGCAGTGCAGCGCTCGTCTCCTCAGAGCGCGAGCCGAGCGCTCGGATGTTTCCGGCACGTCCGAGCTCGAACGTGCCGGGGAGGCAGCTCGGGGCGGTGTAACCACAACAAGATCCAGGCCATGATCAAAAAGAACCATTTTGGAGATGCCTAGGTTAATGGGAGGACTGGGACTGCCTAATTTTATGTTTTATTGCTGGTCAGCCAACATAGTTAAATTAACTTATTGGATTGCAGTGTTTGAAAGTAAAAGTGGGCCCACCTGGGCCCTTGTGGAGATCCGTTCTAACCCCAAAGTCTCTCCAATATCCATACTGAGTTCTCCACTACCCGGGGGAACTATTAAACATGCCAATAATCCTGCGATTAAAAAAAACTGTCTTAGAATTTGGCATCAATTCAGAAAACACTTTAATTTCAATAGTACATGCGGCCATATGCCCTCAACACATAACCATTTTTTTCCTCCTTCCCAGGCTGATGCAGCATTTCAAATGTGGCATAACAATGATTTGATCTTTTTAGCAACTTATTTGTAGATGGCATTTTTGCATCATTTGAAATTCTCCAACAGGACCATAATATACCGAAGACACTTCTTTAGATACCTTCAGGCCCGCAGCTTTGCCAAAGAACACTACTCGTTTGCTGTCCTGCAGGAAAAGAGCATATTAGACATCATATTGGACTGGGACCCGGATACCAAGGGAAATGTTTCTAAAATATATAAGATTATCCAAGCTATTGGCTCACCTTCCTTGGACAAAACAAATCAGCCTGGGAAAAGGATTTAAACATCGAGCTCACCGAAGAGATATGGAAATATTCCTTACACTGCATTCACACCACCTCTCTCTGCCTTAGGCACTGCCTTATTCAATTCAAAGTGTTACATCGTTTACATTACACGAGAGCGAGAAACAGTCCAAATTCTATCCCAATATCGATTCTATTTGTATTGGGTGCCACCTGAATACAGCATATGTTTTGGGAATGCCTATCTTTTACTACATTTTTGGGGTCGTATCTTCGAAGCTTTCTCATTTTTTGTTGTAAAACAATTGAGCCCCGTCACTCAGAGGCCCTTGCTGCCGACCGACCCGGTCGCGGCTCTTTTCTGTCCTGGCCCCACAGTGGTGGAATGAACTCCCCACTGATGTCAGGACAGCAGAGTCACTGCCCATCTTTCGGCACAGGTTGAAAACTCACCTCTTTAAGAACTACTACCCTGTTGCTTGTTCTTAGCACTTATTGTATTCACTCATTTAAAAAAAAATCTCTTTCTTGCACTGTTACTTTAGCACTGGTTTTGCTCTTAGATGCTTGTTTAGATGCACTTATGACCTCTGATGACTAGTAGTTCTCCTGATTTCCTACGTTAAATGCACTTATTGTAAGTCACTTTGGATAAAAGCGTGGGCTAAATGACTGTAATGTAATGTAATGTAATGTAATGTAATGAACCCAGCCCAATCATTGCCATTTTTTGGAGTTTCCAGTGAGGGCGTAGACATCACTACACCCCAAGCTAACCCCATAGCATTTGCCTCACTTCAAGCCTGGAGACTAATTCTTCACAATTGGAAGTCTGATAAGCCCCCATCCTTCACAAGTTTGATCAAAGAAGTGCTATCTTTAATTCCATTAGAAAAACTCAGATAAAACAGATGTAAGTCCCATCAGAAGTGTATGGATGTCTGGTCTCCCTTTATAGAATGCACTCTTGCTCTATCTTTTTTCTCTTTTTAGAAATACCAGGATATATCTCTTTCCCCCAATTACAGCAACTACCCTTTTATTCTTAGTATTAGGACTAGGAATGGGTGATGCTTTAATAATTCCGGATAATTTAGCTGGAATAAGTGCCTTATTCATGTTATTGTCGATGAGACTGTCCGCCTATGTCCGCTTATACTTAAATACTATGTGTACTGAGATGTATGGGTATGTATATATCTCTTTATTTGTGTATAAGTAAGTGCATATACTGTATATATCTCCGTGTCTGTACGTATATGTATGCATGTTTGTTATGTACTTAGCACTGGGTGTCTGGCAAGTGGCTCCAATTGTAACAAAAAGCCCCTTTGATTTCACACGTTTAATTGATGATTTTCTTTTTTCTCTGGCTTGTTTTTTTTTTTTTTTTTTGGTGTCCGAGTTGGGGGGGTGCTTTGATTTTTGTGTGTATATTTTAAGGAAAAAATGACAACATGGACGAAATAAACACCCCTGTTTGATAAAACAAACGGTGTTTATAAAGACCCTATCAGCGGGTTCTCGGAAGCTCGTTTGGTCCTTACTGGTGTCCTCTTTGACGATCGCCGGGACGCCATCAAACTGATGTTGACTCATGTGAAAGTACGAATACAAATGGTCTTCAAAAGATGACAACTCTCCTAACAGACGGTTGGATTCTCCTAACTCATCTCGTCTTTGAAGAATTTCGTGAACTGGTTTTCTTTTCGTACTCTGTGCAACGTACAGCAGTAATAGATCATCAATATCCATTATTCATCAATATCCATTTTCCTGAGCTGCTGACACAGCTGGCACGTGCTTGGCGCCACTGTTTACAGGTCGTTATCGTTTATCAGTGTGGACGCCCACATCGTTTTAGTTACAGCTATCCTTCTTGGTGTGGGCGGCCCTTTATGGTTCCCATTCTAGGAACTGACTCTGCTTTACTCTTTGTACAATGCATAAGCAGGTGGATTTTCATGCCTTGCCCTAGGAAACTTCGACAGATGTGATAGATGTGGGAATCCAACCTGTGTTGGACTGGTCTTCTGACCTCTTGGCTGCAGGGCATCGGTATTTTGGTTTCTCTCTTACCTCCTAGGCAAATTACTTGGGCCACTCCACGCCTTATTTTGCATAATTTCACGATGCACGAGAGCACTGCCAGATTTGTATGGTATGAAGACACTTGTTAGTAGTCGTACACCGCGGGCTCTAGGACCTCCAGGATTTGCTCCTTTGAGGACAGTTCTCGTTTTTTTTTTGTCCGTTACGTTCATGCATGTAATCATCGATTGTGCCTATTGTGACAAGGCGATTTACCATCTGTAGTGTCCCATGGGGTTGATACCGCTATTATTGCTTTTGTCTCCCTACAGACTTCAAGGACTTTTTTTGTTTAATTTCCGGTCGCAAATTCAATTTAAGAGACAGGTTGCACATTCTAGCCTTCCTCCGTGAGCCCGTCCTCGAAGGCATATGTAGGCGCTAAAGTGTGTACACACGCATATGTTGGCAGTCATAATTAGTTACACACAGAATATGGCCCAGAGAATCTGTGCGGCCCTTCGTTTTGGAGGAAGGAGTTATCTGGTTTGCCGCTGTCAGCAGCTGAGTTCGGACGTCGTCAGCATACGAGTTTCCTCTTCTACTTGACGAGTGCCGGGTTTGCCGCCTCGCTTTATCTTGCCCTGCGTCCTGCAGACCCCCTCCCCCCCCCTCACGCGCCTCCTCGGCTCCTTTTCCCACTGTTGGATGAAGCAAGACGCGGCCCCGGCGGCGGGAAGTGAATGATCTACAAGCACTTCCCCAAAACAGTTCACATTCACACAGTTGCCACAAGTTGCGTCTCACATCTTCTCTGAGAGAGAGAGAGAGAGAGAGAGAGAGAGAGAGAGAGAGAGAGAGAGAGAGAGAGAGAGAGAGAGAGAGAGAGAGAGATCATTTGGAATAACTTGCAAGGGACAGGAACATAGGGGAGGAAAATGGATACTTTGTGATTATTTTTGTTCTTTTCTTTTGTTTTCTGTAGTTCAGTACTAGCTCTTGCTGTTGTAAGGAAAATAGAGTTAGCTATTCATTTAGGCTTATTGAATGTATATATGTTTCCCCGTGATTTGAAGTAAGCTGCACAACTTAAAGACCTGTACTGACGTTGTTTTTTTTTTGTTTTTTTTTTTAGATTTTAGTTCTTCCCGCGTTTAAAAAGACGCTCGCATCGGAGTCAAACCTCAGAATCAACAGTGATATATACTGACGAGGATCCTCCCAAAGACACTACCTTATTCTCTCTATATCCCCCACAGAAAGGACGGCTTTTTTTTCCTCTTTTTTTTGAACGGAGGGTTTGAACAACCTGACTTTGTCAACTTGTGGATTTTTTTCCCCCCTGAGGAGTGCGCTACAAACACGCTGTGTCATAAACTACCGACGATCCCGAAGGCGAGAAATAAAGAGAGAGAGAGAGCTTGCCGTCCTCCGTCGTTGCTCTGCACACTAGATGCGGGAGGTGCCGGGCTCTGTGTGGGCCGTCCCGGGCATCGCGTTTGCAGCAGCTGTCAAACTCTCGGTCGTCTTCGCCGAGGACGGCACTGCGCATGTCTGCGTGCTGGACAGTTCCAGAGAGGGAAATTTAAAAAACGGTTTCTGTGAAGCAGGCGCAGCGCAGTCCAAATACAGTAAAGGGGCAAACGATCGGCTCACACTTTCTTCACTATCATCCAAAACAGGTAACGGGTTTTGTTCCTTCTCCGACAACAAAACTGCTTGTCAAACGGTTGACTATCAAACGAGCGTTGAACTTGTAATATTCTCACCTTTCGACTGTTCTGTTTTCTTTCTTCCTTGCAGCCAATTGTCATTGTAACGTTGGCCAGCTTGAGCTTAGTTTGGATCCAGCCAAGTTATTGTATTAAGTAAACGCGTTAACTGAACGCCCACTGGTTAAATCCGGGTTACAGAGCTTTTTCTTTTTCTTTTCTTTCTTTCTTTCTTTCTTTTTTTAGGCTTACTTTGAAAAAGATTTCAGGAACAATAAAACTCTCATTCAGTCATGTAGGCCACAACCTACAACAAAAGGATGCTGCTGCAATTTTCACATTGTCTTATCGTTACAGTGATAATGATAAAAATTACAGGTGCCATATATTTTGACAGAATGAAAATAAAATAAAAATATATTCAGGTTACGAAAGCGTTTTTTTCCTTAACAGAGGATCTTGTATATGTCATTGATACCTGTTATATCTAATATGCTAATGTCTATTTTCTTTATTGATTGGTGCAATATAATAAAAAATACTATTATTGATATTGTAAGGAGTGTGTGTGTGTGTGTGTGTGTGTGTGTGTGTGTGTGTGTGTGTGTGTGTTCATTCCACTTTTAGGACTCTTTGAGGCATTTCCTTGACCGTGTCTGTTATATTTGTTTCATTGCAGAGGTTTCAGTTATCCCAAGAAATGATAGAAGGTGGAATTACAACCAGGATGTCAGGAATAATTGACAACGCTGGACACCATCCTTCTCCTCAAGACTACAGGTAAGATTCTTGATTTCTACTATCTTTAACCCAACGGTTTCAGGGCCAAAGCAAAACTGAACGCGGTCTTTTAATCAAATATCTTCAAAGAACACTCAGTACCAAAACTGAGACAACTCAAAAGAAAGAAGAAAAAAGGCATATTTATGCTAATCGAACCCCCTAAAGGTGCTTCCCAAAGTGTCCTGGAACAAATTGTCTCACTTCACTTGTGTTTAATCTAAAGGTAGATGGACAGCTCTTTTTGTGCGTGGGGGGTTTTATGAAAAAGGAGAAAGAAAAAAACCCGAAGAATAAATGATTTTCAGTCTGAATGGATCTGTCAGAAACCATCAGCTCTGTTTACACTCACGCTGTCGGCGCACGGAGAGCCTGAGCCTCTTGGCCTGCCGGCTCAGGGGGAGATGGGGCTCTCTGGGTCACCAGTACGGAGAAGTGGCTCCCAATTAGAAAAGGAGGGAGGTGTACGAGAGGGAGGTGGTGGGGGTTGAAGGAGGAGGAGGAGGACCAATATTTGGTGCTGTTGAACCTCTGGGAAAGCTTGTTACTTACTGCATGGAGACTCTGGCCCAACATACTGTGGATACAGGGAGAGGTGAGGGTGTACACAAATGTTTACAGATTTGTGATATATCTCTTTGTTATGTAGGTTATAGTGTTTGTGACATTCGGATGCAATAATTCTATGCTCAAAAGGACTATCCAAAAATATTGATAGTTGTATGTCCTATTGTGATACATTATCACAAAAATAAACCAGCAATAGCAAATATGTTGTTATGGATTTAATTCTCTCAGAGCTTTTGTAAAGCTATTGTCGTTTTTCTGTTTATTTTTTACCAAAAAGCCAGCAATAAAGAGAAAAAAACCTTTCTTCACTTGTAACAAGTCATTTTTTTAATCATTCAAAAATGTTCTTTTCATTCTTGAACATTATATTTGCTCCTTTCATCAGAGGTGACAAAAATCTTTACTTTGCTGCAGGGGGGGGGGGTGAGCTGCAGAAGGAGAGAGAGAGAAGTATTGCTTAAATACTTGCACTTCGAAGCTCACATTTATGAAATGTTAGTGTTGTCATGCATAGGGTTGAATTTCACAGCAGCACCTGTCTACTTCAAACGGATGATCATTCAACATGATTTACTGTTGCATGCAAGGCATTTGAGGACATGTGCTGATTCCTGGCTCTAATGATGTCATTTATTGAGATGCTAGACTGCGGAAGCAGTGAGGCCTGACCTCAGACAGCACTGACACCCCCCTCTGGTCTGAAGGCCCTGTAGATTTCCCCATGAGGAGGGTGGAGGGGGCTGACGGGGCAGGGTGGGGTGGGCTGGGGGCAGTGAGGATAGAGGCTGGAAAGGGACAGGGAAGCAGATGGCATCCTATTTGTCCCTCTTGTGTGAGGGCTGTCATTCCAACAGATTAATGCAGGGGTTGGTTGAAAAAAAAACGTTAGAGACAATCAAGGAGGGTCTGGAGAAGACAATGGAGCCACGTGCCACTGGGCAGATTTGTCGTTTGGGACACAATAGGTGATCATTTTTCAATAGACAAGGCCAACTGTTGCAGGCAACATGTGCTGCTGTCCCATGTTTCAAACGATCTCATGGGTTGTTTACTTATGATTCAGCCAATGGTTAAGGCGAGATCATGGTCACCTGACACAGGGTTGATTTTTTTTTTCGGTGTTTGGGGCATGGGGGGGGTTACTCCTTCACTGTCCAGAGACCCACAAAGTAACTGAATGTGTTGTCATGGCGACCCCAATTACTAAACCTTTCAAGAGTAAGTGTACACAGAGACGACTGGAGAGGATTCAAGAGGATTCCTGCTTTTTCTTTTCTTTTCCTTTGAGCCTCCATGCATAAAAGAAATAATAAGCAGAAGGCTGATCACTTCCCCTTGCTCTGGTTAAGGAGAAGTCCATTATTTATCCAGTTTAGAGCACATGATTTTGTCAAAGATTATAATTGCAGAATATGTTGATGAGGAAATTAATTTGGGATTAAATGTGTAAATTTACAGATTTGCATCCACACTGCACTAAAATAAAATGATGTAGCTTTTTGAAATTATATTTTCAAAATGTATAAAAAAACCAGAGGTTAAAAATGGTGGGAGAAACAAAAGTTCAGTGTTACTTTCCAAAAACAATAACACCTCAGATTACTAACAGATGGTTTACTTTGAGTTGAAGCCTTTTGTAACTGTCGCTGCTAAACAACCCTCATGGTTAATCTTCTTAAGGCAAATCCCGGATGGTGTGGCTGCTATGTGGCTCCATTGAGAAGCTTTTATCTGTCTCACAAGCTTAGCACTCATTACAGCGGTGTTGGCTCTGAATTTCAGCATTTATTGCATTTACTGTGAAGTGTGTAAATTTGAATTCCATTCTGTGTTTTGCGTCTGTGTTGATGGCTCCTCCCCCACCCCACCACCCTCCCCTTCAGGCTTCTGACCACAGACCCCTCCCAGCTAAGGGAGGAGGACCTCCCGGGGGACCTGCAGTCTCTGTCATGGCTCACCTCTGTTGATGTGCCCCGGCTGCAGCAGATGGCTGATGGCCGAAGCCACAGTAACGGGCCTCCCCAAGGCAGCCTGCTGGAGCAGCAGACAGGTGAGATGAGAGGGTGCAATACAGCATTTTTTTTTAAACCACACAACAACAAAAAAAACACACGCACACATACAGATGCTCTGATTTGATGAATCAGGCCTGCAGGTCACCTGGCCTTAGCTTCTGCAGGCCTCCCGTCACTTTTTTTTGCGTTGACTTAAATGGCAGACAAATATATGTATATGTTGTTTGTAGAGAAGCTGTTGTGTTCAATGAAAAGGTGGTAAACCACTTGCCACTGGTATTCCTCTGTAACCACTAACCAGCAAAAATTATTACCAAATATAAAACTAAAAGGGATATCTTGAGTAAAGCATTGATCTATGCTTTTTTTCCTTTAAAAGACCCTCTGCTCATACAATTTTCGCCAATTTAAAACTATTTACTATGATTTATTTTTAAATTATTGTAAAATAAATTATCTATTCCAAAAAGGAGAGCAAACTGTAACAAAAGGGAAGACAAACTGAGTTTGGTTGGATTCACTCTCCATTACATTCCTTATCACAAGACAAGTCCCAATAGGTTAAGACAAAGGAAAACAACAAAGCAATTCTCAGCCAAAGATATGAATTCCTTGTATAATGTTGGAAATGCATAATGTCATCTTAAAACTTATCAAAGGAAAATGGTTCATTCATACAGGTCAGCTAAACAGCATGACCATGACAGGGGGACAGGGCTCCATGCTTCACCTTCAGAGCAATATGCAGCACAGCCCCCTGGGAATCAACGTCCTCAGTGCCCACAGTGGAAGTGTGAGTTGTAATGGGGCCGCAAGAAAAATACTTGTATAGGTACAGGTCAGTCTGTATTGGGTTTGTAGACCCAAGTTTGTGATTTGGAACTATGCTCAACATCCCTGGGTCTATTCCAACAGATGTCTCCGTTCTCCGTGAATGGGCAGCCTTCTCCTGGGTATCAGTGCCCTACCTCAGTCTATCAAGCAGCACCCCAGCAGGTGTACTCTCTAACCCAAGCTGGCCAACAGGTACCATACCCTCTATTCAGATATTTCACCAGGCTAATCAAGTGCATGATTTTGCGAGCCGATTTCCAGGGCAGTCTCACATTGATATTGACAATGTTTCCCCCCCATTCTCTTCTCTTTTCCAAGTGTTCACCAGCTGGGCTTTATAGCAATATTTCTTTTAACAACCAAAGTCTGTTCACACAACCACGGCTTGCTCCGCAAAACCAAGAAGTGCAGCCCAAGTCTTTCCCGAAGCCAATCTACTCTTATAGGTGAGCCAACATGTAATTTGGTCAAGGTGTATTAGAACCAAGTACCAGTAAATATTTTGATTACATTCATATGTAATACACCACTACGCTTGTAAGAAGCACCATACAAGTAATGAATCTTTCCTGGTGAATTTTCCTCAGCTGTTTGATTGCCATGGCTCTGAAGAACAGTAAAACTGGCAGTCTTCCTGTTAGTGAGATCTATAGCTTTATGAAGGAACACTTTCCTTATTTCAAGGTAAAATAATAATACTCTGTTATTATGAATCCCAAAAGATGAAAGATATGCTACATGCAAATAAGAAATGTAATTCATTAATATTGTGCCTATATTGCTACGAATCTTTCTGTAGACAGCACCAGATGGATGGAAGAACTCAGTCAGACACAATCTTTCCTTGAATAAATGCTTTGAAAAAGTGGAGAACAAGATGAGTGGCTCATCCCGTAAAGGATGTCTATGGGCACTGAACCCTGCCAAAATTGACAAGATGGAAGAAGAAATGCAAAAGTGGAAACGCAAGGACCTCCCAGCCATCCGCCGCAGCATGGCAAACCCTGGTAAAATTCATTTTCTTTAATTGTACAGTTCATAAACCTGATCAATGTATAATAAAGTGGAGGGATACATGTGACTTGTTTGATAGTTGCTGTATGGACTGATAATCTGTACTGTTTCCTGTAGATGAGTTGGACAAACTGATTACAGATCGTCCAGAGAACTGCAGACGCAAGACTTTAGAGCCAGGCATGACACGGCTACCTAGCTGTCCAACTGGCCTTCCACTGCCAGTCTCAGCCCAGATGCAGCCTCAACCTATAGTCACTCTGTCCCTGCAGTGCCTTCCCATACACCAGCACCACCAGCTTCAGGCTCAATTACAGGCTCAGGCCCGCCTGGCTCCTATGTCACCTGCCCCAGCCCAGACGCCTCCCCTCCACACAGTCCCTGACCTTTCCCAGAGTCCCTTAGCCCAACAGCCCAGCAAGCAGCCACATGATTTCTACAATCTTCATGGAGATACAAATACAGAGGTGGACGCCCTGGACCCTAGTATAATGGACTTTGCCCTTCAAGGTGGGTTTGGTGTGTTTACAATATTACATTTGTCTTATGTTTGTCAAAATTGTTTATTAAGTGATAAAAACGTCTTCGGAATCTGTTATTGTTTGTTATAGTACCTACTGACTGATTTCCTGTCAGAGTAAAGGACATCACTTTTTGTCTCCTCAGGTAACTTATGGGAGGAAATGAAGGACGACAGCTTTAACCTGGATGCATTAGGCACCTTTAGTAACTCACCCCTTCGGCTATCAGACTGTGACTTGGGAACAGCTAACCTTCCACCTGCTTCTAGCGGAGGAAACCTGCCTCTCTCAGATGTGCAAGTAACAGGTCTCTACACCTCCTACACCTCCTTGGATACCCTCTCCTCCCAGTACATGGGTGCCCCAAACAACAGCAAGCCCATAGCCTTGCTTTAAAGCAGGAAAGATTAGGCTCTGAACTGAGTGTCAACAACAGCATCAACTAAACTTGAACAATTTAGCTTCCTGTGGATGTCTCTGGGTGTCAACAAAAGAAGTCTAGAGTCAAAGCCTGAATCCTGGTGTCTTTTGTGACAGCAATCTTACAGATCGCATTGTAATACTAAAGTCAAAAGGAAATGTCTGGAGGTGTTTCAGATATCATGAAGACCCTCACACAGTGAAAAAGAAAACTGCAGTTGACAGTTTAGGAATAGGCCTAACTGAAATGAGCAGAAACAAGGTTACAAGTAGTCTTTGGTCAAAAAACAATGTGTGAATTTGCCAGGTAAAGACTCGGCGCCTATGTAAGTACAAACCAGGAAGGTAATGATCAAGTTACTATACACCAGCTTTTATACTGGTCACTCTGTTTTTAACTCGTACCCTACCAATCTGTAGCTCCCTGTCTTGTATCTGTTGTATTGTGCTAGCCAGAAGTCCTGTGATGTTTTATTTATTTCCATGAAAGGCAGCTAGAGAAGGTGATGATTCTATTAAAACGTTTGTTGTATATATTTGAATGTTTAAAATTGCTATCCACACAGAAAAGCTTTCTTTGAAGTGAATTTATCTACTTATTCCAAATTCCTGATGTGTGCCAATACCAGACTTTGAGTGAGCCATTTACTAGTGTCTTCAGACTCCACACTACATTCTGTGATTAACATGTAAGAATGTCAGATGTATATTATGTTCAATAACATGACCATAAATAAAGTCAGAAGGAGTAAATAACGGATGTCGTGAATCTTTTGCCAAAAAATAATTGAATCACATTTATTAACAAATGGCCATTAGTAGGGTTAATGTACAGTCCATAGGAGAGATCGGAAGCATTCAGACAGAATGTGAGCACAGCTTATCCCTGGGAAACAATCAAAGGTCAGGCAAGACATTCTTGGAGAATTTTGTTCTTGACTTCAGCAAATAGCCTTGATCAGTGTCTACCTTTATCAAAACCTGAGTTTTAATAATGGCTATTAGCTTAGGAATACCACCAAAAACAATAGTAGAAATGTTCCAACGCATGATATGAAAGTATCTCCCAGCATTTAGGACATCTGATTTAACAGAGACTTAAAAGATTTTACCATTTAAAGACACGATCTGAAATTAAATTACAGTGGAAAAAAGATGGACAACTAAATCCATTGTCGGTCTTAAAATGGAACCAAAAAAGACAGCCGTCTTGGCAAATACTGTCAGTAGAACAAGCTTTACCTGGCTCTTCAACTGCTCCTAAATAACCAAATACTGATACAAAAAAAAACCCACAAAAAAAAACCCAATAGAAATATTTTTCTCTCGAATGCTGAAATGAAAACAGAAAATTCATTGCAACACTGATACTGACCTCAAAATGAATAAATGTCAGAAATGAACCACTTTGGCTCGTCATTAAGGAATATTTCATGATCTATCGGTGCTTTCACACAAGTACAATAACACAATACATCACTCAGCTAAAACTAGATGAAAGCTATTACAAAGTTGTGCATTTTGCTTTCTCTAGTGGTAGAAATCCATGTGGGCTACATTCAAAAACTGTCTCAAAACTCAAATGTATAACTAAACATTTTAATGAGCACCTTGTTACCACCATACTGTGTAATTCCAGCAATAATGGGCTGGATAGAAGTACTGATGAGGCACATTTAGTATCTTATTGATATATCAAGAAAAATGCAGGAAGATAAAAAAAAATGTGGACCAGATAAGCAGGTCATTGCACCAGTTACACTTACACAGCAAATTCACATAAATAATTTTACGACTCTAGGTATGCCATGATTCACATGCAACAACGTGCCCATGGAAAGAGAGACTCCTCAGTGAAGCAAAGTGCACAAGAGACAAAGCACTAAATGTAGTGGAGTGCGAAGCGGTAAACCTGCATTGTTTTTGAGCATGTTACATAACTTCGCCCTTACAACAAACCTGAGAACTAGATAAGCTCTTCAATTTTTAGGTTTTCCACCTGATCCCAATCGTTTGGTTGGCACAGATTTACCCACAGGTCACACAGAAGCAACTACAAAAAAATACCCCACATATCCTTTCAGCCCCTAAGCTCAACTGGTGCTGTCCATAGTAGCAAGCAGATGGGTGATCTTGGCCCTCTGGGATGGAGTGATGTTCTGGCTCATGTGGATGATGCAGTCCATGGCTACCTCAGGGTTAGCCTGAACCAAGCTGCAGCAAAATGGAAAACAGAAACAAAAATGAATTATTAGCTGACCAACAAACATACCACAGTATAATTATTTTTGCCTGTAGTAAATGTTGATAGACTGTGGTTGAAATTGGGTGTTGTTCCTGTACAGCCATGAACTTTAAATTACAAACCCCAATTCCAATGAAATTGGGATGTTGTGTAAAATGTGAATAAAAACAGAATACAATGATTTGCAAATCCTTTTTGACCTATATTCAATTGAATACACTACAAAGACAATATATTTAATGTTCAAACTGATAAACTTTATTGTTTTTTTGCAAATATCTTTTGAATTTTGAATTTGATGCCTGCAACAGGTTCCAAAAAAGCTGGAACAGGGGCAACAAAAGACTGGGAAAGTGGAGGAATGCTCAAAAATCACCTGTTTGGAACATTCCACAGGTGAACAGGTTAATTGGAAACAGGTGAGTGTCATGATTGGGTATAAAAGGAGCATCCCCGAAAGGCTCACTCGTTCACAAGCAAGGATGGGGCGAGGTTCACCACTTTGTGAACAACTGTGTGAGCAAATAGTCCAACAGTTTTAAGAACAACGTTTCTCAATGTACAATTGCAAGGTATTTAGGGATTTCACCATCTAAAGTCCATAATATCATCAGAAGATTCAGAGAATCCAGAGAAATCTCTGCACGTAAGCGGCAAGGCCAAAAACCAACATTGAATGCCCGTGACCTTCGATCCCTCAGGCGGCACTGCATTAAAAACCCACATCATTCTGTAAAGGATATTACCACGTGGGCTCAGGAACACTTCGGAAAACCATCGTCAGTTAACACAGTTCGCCACTACATCTACAAATGCAAGTTAAAACTCTACCATGCAAAGCGAAAGCCATATATCAACACCCAGAAACGCTGCCGGCTTCTCTGGGCTTGAGCTCATCTGAGATGGACTGACGCAAAGTGGAAAAGTGTGCTGTGGTCTGATGAGTCCACATTTCAAATTGTTATTGGAAATCATGGATGTCGTGTCCTCTGGGCTAAAGAGGAGAAGGACCGTCCAGATTGTTATCAGCAGAAAGTTCAAAAGCCAGCATCTGTGATGGTATGGGGGTGTGTTAGTACCCATGGCATGGGTAACTTGCACATCTGTGAAGGCACCATTAATGCTGAAAGGCACATACAGGTTTTGGAGCAACATATGCTGCCATCCAAGCGATGTCTTTTTCAGGGACATCCCTGCTTATTTCAGCAAGACAATGCCAAGCCACATTTTGCACGTGTTACAACAGCGAGGCTTCATAGTGAAAGAGTGCGGGTACTAGACTGGCCTGCCTGCAAGCCAGACCTGTCTCCCATTGAAAATGTGTGGCGCATTATGATGTGCAAAATACGACAACGGAGACCCCGGACTGTTGAGCAACTGAAGTTGTACATCAAGCGAGAATGGGAAAGAATTCCACCTACGAAGCTTCAACAATTAGTGTCCTCAGTTCCCAAACGCTTATTGAGTGTTGTTAAAAGGAAAGGTGATGTAACACAGTGGTGAACATGCCCTTGTCCCAGCTTTTTTGGAACATGTTGCAGGCATCAAATTCAAAATGAGTGAATATTTGCAACAAAAAAAAATAAAGTTTATCAGTTTGAACATTAAATATCTTGTCTTTGTAGTGTATTCAATTGATATAGGTTGAAAAGGATTTGCAAATCATTGTATTCTGTTTTTATTCACGTTTTACACAAGGTCCCAACTTGATTGGAATTGGGGTTTGTATCAAAAGATGTATATTACTGGTCCGCGGTGGTGTAGCGGTCTAAGCGTCGGCTTTGTGTCGATGCAGTTGCCCACTGGGGACCGGAGTTAGCGCCCCGGTCTCGTCAGATCCGACTATGGCCGGATTTGATGAAGCAGCAATAATTGGCAACGCTGTCTTTGGGAGGGGGGCGGAGTCGGCTTGTGTTCGTCACATGAATGCGTCTCTGTGTGTGTCAGGAAAAAAAGCAGTGGTTCGGCCTGGATTCGCCTTGTCACGAAAGTGGCGAGGCGTCTCCTTCGAAACTGCTGGCCGGAGAGATGCAGCTGGCGAATGCATACAGTACGAGGGTGGGTGTTTGATTTGGAACAGGGAGTGATTGGCCACTAAATTGGGAGAAAAGGGGAAAAATCAGAAATAAATTTATAAAAAAAAAAAGTATATTAGATGTATATCAGGATCAAAGTACAATATGTCAGCTTCTACTATTGCCTTTTTTTATTTGGAAATTAGTATACATTAGGAAATGTCAAATATCTCAAGAGTATTCACTTTTGATCACACACCCTTACAGTCAACACTCAGTAACAATCTCCAAACTTCTCACTTAAGGGGTGTCTGGGTAATTGGCCAGATACAATTGGGGAGAAAAAGAGGAAAAATCCCCCCTCCCCCCAAAAAAGATTCTCACTTAAATAAATGTTCGTTAAGTTGCTATCGTTCGCTGAATAGTGAAAGCCCTCACATTTGCAGTAATACAGAGAAACGTGTGGCTTCGCCAACTACTACTACTTTTGGCTGCTCCCGTTAGGGGTCGCCACAGCGGATCATCCGTTTCCATTTCTTCCTGTCTTCTGCAGCTTCCTCTGTCACACCAGCCACCTGCATGTCTTCCCTCACCACATCCATAAACTTCCTCTTTGGCCTTCCTCTTTTCCTCTTCCCTGGCAGCTCCATATTCAGTATCCTTCTCTCAATATACCCAGCATCTCTCCTCCACACATGTCAAAGCCATCTCAATCTTGCCTCTCTTGCTTTGTCTCCAAACCGTCCAACTTGAGCTGTCTCTCTAATAAAATAATTCCTAATCCTGTCCTTCTTCGTTACTCCCAGTGAAAATCTTAGCATCTTCAACCCTGCCACCTCCAGCTCCGCCTCCTGTCTTTTCGTCAGTGCCACTGTCTCCAAACCATATAACATAGCTGGTCTCACAACCATCTTGTAAACCTTCCCTTTAACTCTTGCTGATACCCTTCTGTCGCAAATCACTCCTGACACTCTTCGCCAACATTTGTGACAAAAATCCCAAGCATCACTTAGGTATTGAAGTGTTTTATGTCATCCAACAGTGGTCGATCCACCAGGCAGGACAGGCAGGAAAAAAAACTCTCTATGTTCCAGTGTCATGGAAGACAAATTAGTTAGCGGTTTTGAAATGACTACTGAGAAATGTAGGCCAAAAATGGAGGCAACCGGAATCTTTGAGACTGATTCTTCAACTATGTTCTTTGTCAATGCCATATTATCATATGTGGTCTGTTTAATAACCATTTCAATGAGGTTTCAGCCAGAAGATGGACTCTGCACTGCAGTATCTCAGTATTTATTAGTGTCTCTATTATTGACTTTCCACCACAAATTTCTAACATGCATGGGGTAAATTCAGAAGCAGGGTTAGAATTCCACGAGGCAATTATCCAACAATAACCTGACTGCTGAAGGGACTCTCAACAGCTCGAGTCATGGTGGTGGAAGGCAACGGTTTTTGGCTAATATACTGCCACAAAATAGTGTACTAACTCAATACCTCAACAATGAATAAAATTACACATTCCACAGCTGAAATTCCATGTAGCTCCACTGCCCTGTGAGACACTGCAATATGGCACTGGTAGATTATCCCAAATGATGCTAAAATGTCACCCTTTTTATTTCATGTAAGGCACAGGCCTATGTAATAAAACATGTCTTTATGACTGCATTTTTTAAAATATGTGCTCTAATCCAAATGCAGGGTGCAACAAGTGACCTTTTGTAACATGAAAGCCATAAAGGAACTACTCAAATGCTTTTACCGCTGTGCTTGTGTGCATGCGTGTGTAACAGAGATAAGAATTACATGTTATAAACTTGTTGAAGTTCAGCAAAATATAGTAAGTTATTGTTCTTTATATATTGAGTTTCTTTTGTACTCTCCATATTCAAACCTGGCATCTTTCACTTAGCACCTCCTAGCGGTGATGGTTGTGGTCAAGTGCATTACGCAGTAACATCTCTGTCCCTTCGTCACACGATGGTGACAGAGTTGGACTGGAGTTGAGCTGACAATATATGACCACAACATCTATCAGTTCATTTTGATTTTGCCAGAATTGAGTTATGCCAAAAATAAATGGGCCTGCAGCAGCCTACCCTGAATTCAGAAGACTGGTGTGGTTGGTATAGCCAGAAAAAGGGGGTTACATATGGTGCCGTGACTCATCATCAGTATCAGCAATCAGCCGGTCCTCGGGGATGCCACGATATCACCATTGAAGAACAAAAGCGTACAGTATGGTAACTGCATGTCAATCAGTACTCCCAAGTTTTTTTTTTCTTTGTTTGAACGTATTAAGAGTAATTTTTGTGGGGCGTGGCCGGGACGTCGAGGATGTAGGACATGTTTCTCTATTGCTCCTGAGTTAGTGACCAAATTTATATATTTAATCTCGCTAAATCGTGCATGTCTTTGGTGGTCAAGCGTCTAAAGAGTCCTTTAAACGATTCACACTATATTTGAGGACTTTGAAGGTGAAATGACATCTAATCGACCGAAAACGGAGTCTGCAAGAGCAGGCCGCAATAAGCCTGCGCCCTCTCCTGAATCTGATCCGCTCCCAACATCGGGTGCTACAGCTAGTGCTGACAGCTTGACAGTACTGACCGCGGAAATGCTACAATCCATGATGGGCTCCCTCAAAACCGATATTTTCAGTAAGATTGACACTTCAGCTACCACTCTCAGATCAGAGATGATACTGGTCAAAGACGAGCTTAAAAGATCTATCGAGAGGATCCAGAATAAACTCGACGCACATGGAGTCGTTTTATCGGAGCTGGAGCGCAGTGCTACAGATCACAGCACTCTGATTACCGAGCTAGAGGCGAACGTCGGCTCACTAACAACTAGGGTGACATACCTGGACAACAGATGCGAGGACCTGGAAGGTAGAATGCGGAGGAACAACATCCGTCTTCTGGGAATACCGGAGGGAGTGGAGGGCCCGCGACCGACAGAATTCGTAGCCGGGCTGCTTCAGGAGCTGCTCGGCCTGGATGAGAAGCCGCTGCTAGACCGGGCCCATCGCACCCTGCGGAGCCGACCCCGGGAGGGTGAACCTCCGCGACCATTTGTCATCAGGGTGCATTTCTTTCACGTCCGGAACGACATGCTGAAGAGATCTGGAGATGTGTCTCCTCTCCTCTACAAGGGCAGAAGAGTCTCGATATTTCCGGACTACACCACGGCTGTGGCCAAGAAGCGGGCTAGCTTCGGAGATGTGAAGCGCCAGCTGCGCGCCTGTCCCGGCGTGAAGTATGGTCTCATCTACCCTGCGGTTCTGAGACTGACCCTGCCGGACAGCTCCACACACAGGTTTGAGGACCCGGCTGTTGCGGCCGATTTCATCAAAAACAGGGTGAAAAAAGCTGTCATGCCACCGCCGGGTCTGTAGCTCAAAATATCAGTTGGCTGGTCTGGTTAGCAGGCTAGTTAGCGGGCTAGCTGGTAGGCAGATTAGCTAGTGAAGTTAGTCTTGCAGTGCTCATTGTTGACATTTGAACGCAGCTGTTTTTTTATTTTCAGTACATCTTGGAGAGTGAAGCTAGCCTTGCAGTGCTCATTGTTGACACTTGAATGTAGTGGGTTTTTTATTTTCAATACATGTTGATGAGTATACAGCGGACTACTCACATTAAGGTAATATAATGTGGAGATATATTTTATTCCACTTACATTACTGCCTACTATTTGTGTCATTCTCATTTCATTTTGTTTTGATCTGAGCTGCCTGCACTGCCAGTATTTGGTTGTTTACATGGTTGAAGTTCAATTTTGCCACTTTATAGATTTTGTACCTCTCTTAACTGAGTTAGTTTTCCTCGGGTCCTAATGTTATTGGAGACCGACTTATGCACATTTGCTTTATTTTAGTTCAATGGTCACAAATCTCAGGTAGCTAAGAGTAAGCTAGCTAAGTTGGTATGCGTTGCTCTAAAGGTTTTTTGTATTTAGGGGTTTGCTTGCATCTCAGTTGGGGAGATGCTTCGGCAAGAGGGATTTTGTGGGAGGGTTTTTTTCCTTCTGTATTTGTGTTTTGTTTTCTTGTGTTTTGTCACTTGTTTTTGTTTTTTGAATTTGCACTATTGAGGTCAGCCAAAATATTTAATTTGCATTATGCCTTGTCCTTAACATGTCCTCTCTCTCTTAAGACATGACTCAGCCTGACGTAGCTCATCCTGCTGGAGGGAATGGTTTTAAATTTCTCACTTGGAATTGTAGGGGCATTAACAACCCAGTTAAACGCAGTAAGGTTCTCCACCACCTCCATCAGTTGAAAGCTCACATTATCTTCCTCCAAGAAACTCATCTCAAGGTATCACAACACTCAATACTTAGGTGCAGATGGGTGGGTCAGGTGTTCCATTCCTCATTTCAGAGTAGGTCAAGAGGGGTGGCTATCTTACTTCACAAATCAGTACCTTTTACATGTTCTAATGTGATAGCTGATCCCAATGGTAGATATGTAATTGTCAGTGGTAGGTTATTCGATACGAAGGTGGTTCTTGTTAATGTTTATGGTCCTAATTGGGACAATGGTGATTTTTTCAAATCGGTTTTCTCCACACTCCCTGATATGTCCTCCCATATGCTGATCATAGGCGGTGACTTTAACTGCTGGTTGGACCCACATTTGGATCGATCCTCCACTAAATCTACTACTTTATCAACCTCAGCTGGGGTTGTCCGTACCTTTATGTCTGATTTCGCTGTTTCAGACCCTTGGAGAACATTTAATCCATCTGGGAGGGCATACTCTTTTTTCTCTTCGGTACACCACACTTTTACGCGCATAGACTACTTCCTTGTAGATGATAGACTTCTCCATTCCATATCTTCGTGCTTATATAATCCAATTGTGGTTTCGGACCATGCCCCTGTCACTATGGGAGTAGTCTTTCAAACAGCTAATAATCAGAGACCGCCTTGGCGGCTTAACACTCAATTACTCAGTAACGAAAATTTTATTAACTTTGCTTCGGCCCAAATTGACTTTTTTATGGATACAAATAGAACCCCAGGTATCTCTGCGTCTACCCTATGGGAAACTTTGAAAGCTTATCTTAGAGGTGAAATTATTTCCTACACCACATATGAGAACAAACTTAAAAAAGATAAATTGTCCATGCTAACACGCTGCATTGCCCAATTAGATAACGCATATTCCGTTTCACCATCTCCAGATATTTATAAGGAGCGCTTAACTTTGCAAGCAGAATTTGACACTTTGCTAACAGATCAAGTTACTGAGTTGCTTGTCAAGTCTAGGAGCACCTACTATGAACAGGGAGACAAAGCCAGTAAGTCATTAGCACACAAGTTGCGTCAAGTTTCATCATCACATCAAATTCCCAAAATTCATACATCATCCGGAATATCATTAGACCCTAGGGAGATAAATGATGAGTTCAGAAGTTTCTACCAGTCTCTATATACTTCTGAAAGTGATGCTGATTTATCAGAATTTGATGACTTCTTCCACTCCCTTGATGTACCTTTAGTCAACCAGGATTTGGTTAAAGAATTAGAACAACCAATCACTGTTGAAGAACTGTCTAGAGCTGTCAAATCCCTTCAATCCGGGAGAAGCCCAGGGCCTGACGGTTACTCGACAGAGTTTTATAAAAAGCTTTTCCCCAAAATAGCCCCTATTCTAATTGAAATGTATAATGAAGCATTTGTTAATGGTATTCTTCCACAGACTCTCACTCAAGCGACTATCTGTTTAATTCTTAAAAATAATAAAGACCCTCTTGAATGTGCATCAGATCGTCCAATTAGCCTGTTAAATGTTGACTATAAGATTTTAGCCAAACTTCTGGCAACACGCCTGGAAACAGTTCTCCCATCGATTATCTCTCCTGATCAAACAGGATTTATTAGAAATAGACATTCATTCTTCAATCTTAGGCGACTACTTAATATCATGTACAATTCCTCTGACACCAACACCTCGGAGGCCATTATATCCCTGGACGCGGAGAAGGCGTTTGACAGGGTGGAGTGGAAGTACCTTTTCTATACACTAAATAAATTCGGCTTTGGTTCAAAATTCACTACTTGGGTAAGACTTCTGTATGCGTCCCCCCAAGCCTCTGTCAGGACTAATAACACTCAGTCAGGCTGTTTCCCTCTGCAACGGTCAACACGCCAGGGTTGCCCTCTAAGCCCTTTATTGTTTGCTCTCACCATAGAACCCCTTGCAATAGCACTTCGTTCCAACCCTCTTATCAAAGGTATAGTTAGATACGGACATGAGCACAAGGTGTCTTTATATGCAGATGACTTATTGCTATACACATCTAATCTTTCTGTTTCTGTTCCTGCTGCCCTTGCTACTATTACATCCTTTGGTCATTTATCAGGGTATAAACTGAATCTCAGTAAAAGCGAATTGATGCCGCTTAATGTGACTGCGGAAAAATTCCCATTACATACCTTGCCATTCAAAGTTGCTCATAGTTGTTTCACTTATCTTGGTGTACAGGTCACGAGTCGATTTGAAAACCTTTTTCGGGCCAACTTTTCCTCGCTTTTAACCCGCACTAAGGATGATTTTGAACGCTGGTCAGTGATGCACCTCTCTTTAGTAGCGAGAATTAATTCTGTTAAAATGAACACACTCCCTAAATTTTTATATCTCTTTCAGTGCCTACCGATTTTTCTTCCCAACACATTTTTCAAAAAAATAGACGGCCTAATTCTACCTTTCATATGGCATAAGAAGACTCCTAGGATACGAAAACAGCTCTTGCAGAGACCCAAGTCAGACGGAGGTATGGCGCTACCAGATTTTAGATTTTATTATTGGGCGGCTAATCTTAGGGTCATTCAGTTCTGGTTGCGAGGTGGAGAGATGTCCCCGTCCCCAATTTGGTTAAAGATGGAAGCTGCTTCGTCTGTACCGGCATCATTGTCTTCCCTCGCTCACTCCTCCATTACAGGCCCTTATTCCTCTTTCACCAAGAATGTGTGTGTCAAAATAACATTGAGGATCTGGAATCAATTTAGACGCCATTTTGGGTTTCAGACCACCTCTCTTTCTGCTCCGGTGGCCTCGAACCCTGCTTTTGCCCCATCTATGGTTGATAGTGCTTTCTCAATATGGTCTAGTCTTGGTATAAAAAGGTTTAAAGATCTCTACATTGACAATACATTTAGTACGTTTGAGCAACTAGCAGTTAAATTTGGTCTTCCCAGGCATCATTTTTTTAGATTTTTACAGATCCAGAGTTACGTCCGCAATTTGGATCCTCATTTCCCCACCCTTCCTGGTGAAACACAGTTTGACACCTTTCTTACCCCGCTTCCCACTCTGAAAGGTACCTTGTCAATAATTTATAGACAAATTTGTTCTTTAAGAATTGCCTCACTTAATGACATTAAATCCTCATGGGAGGAGGAACTGGGGGAGGGAATATCTGATGGGCTGTGGGAGAGGGCACTCGGAAGGGTACATACCTCTTCGGTCTGCGCCCGACATGGTCTCATTCAATGCAAAATCATTCATAGGGCTCATTGGACCAAAGCGAGACTAGCGAAAATTTACAAAGACATAAATCCTAACTGTGTGAGGTGTAACCAGTCTCCTGCTAATCATGTGCACATGTTTTGGTGTTGCTCATCTCTTGATGGTTTTTGGAAAGATATTTTTAGCACACTTTCAGAAGTATGTGACACACAGATCAAGCCAGACCCTTTTATTGCGCTATTTGGGGTGCCCTCGCCCACATTGCAACTGACCAATATTAATAAGGATTTTATTGCCTTTGTTACCCTGTTGGCGAGACGATTGGTTTTGCTTAGTTGGAAATCCTCTGTACCCCCTTCTCATGCTCTTTGGATTAAGTCTGTTTTAAATTGTATAAAGCTGGAAAAAATTAGGCACACACTCAAAGGGTCCCTAAACAAATTCTGGGCAATGTGGACCCCCTTCTTTTCTTATGTTAAGCGACTTCATTTCCCTGTTATTCCAGAGTGATGTGTGTGTATATATATATATACATATTTTTTCCTTTTTATTGATGTCCTTGTTGGATGGAGGTGGGGGCGTGGCAAGCTCCGGTGATGAAGGAGGCAGGGTGTATGTGTACATGATGTCTGTGAGGGACTGTGCTGGGTTGGCTGGCCTGCGGACAAGTGCATTGGAATATGTGTACTTGTATTTATTTATTTATTTTTATTTATTTTTTATTTTTTTTAATTATTTTAGTTAATTTGTTTTGATTTGATTTGATTTTTTTTTCTCCTTTGAGGGTGTGTTTTTATTCCTCATTGTATTCTGGTGTGTTAGTGTATTGTTGGATGTGTTTTTTGTTCATGCTGTACAACTTACGAGGACAATTATTTTGTAAATGTTGATTGTGCGGAAAATTAAATAAACAAAGTTATAAAAAAAAAAAAGAGTAATTTTTGTTGTGGGAGTATTTTATTTTATTTTTCCTTATTGGCCATCCTAGGGATATTCCACCCCTTTCAACATTTGTGATTTCATAGTACTGGTGTAGTTTCATTCCTTTGAGTTTATTCATTTTAAAAATGAGTGAAGCATTTAATGCTGGGTTTGGCTACCAGGCAGCCAAGCCCAAGGGCTCCGTACAGTTTACACTGCCCAGTCATGACCATAACACTGTTGATATGGATGGAGTTTACAGTTTGCAGGGTGATGATTTTGATGCAAATGTGCCAACATGCACCTCTACACCTGGAACAGCAGGTACTGCAGTCAATGCAGCTCAGCAGCTGAGTGAGTCGGTACAGGAAGTGGGAAGGCACATAGGTGATACAGTTACAGTCAGACGTCTACTGGTAATTTTAGTGAGACCACACTGCCGTATAGGAGCCAAGGTGCGAGTTACTCTAACATTCAGGGCATGACCCTCAACCTCTCCAAGATGAATGTAATTGTTAGATCTGATGCCAAGGAACCACCAGTGTTTAGGGGGGAATGGGTCAGATGAGTGTGACATTCAGGAGTGGATAGATCTTATGGAAGTGTACCTTAAAAGGAGAAATCTCACTCACACAGGACATTCAGATGAGATTACGTGTAGACTCATGGGCAAGGCTAAGGAGGTGGTGAGGGTCAGTCTACGTAGTAACACATAACTTGACCTTTTCAACCACCCAGAACTGATTTTTGGCATTCTAAAACAACATTTTAGTGAGGTCTCTTATTCCAACTTACCTCTTGCTGACTTCTATAATACACTACCCACATGATGAGGGCCCATATGATTACTGGCTATGCCTGAACCGGGCCGCTGATGTTGCTGAGAAATGTCTTAAGAGACAGGACAGAAGAGCAGATAGTCTCAGTAGCAATATTGCATTGGTGTTTATGAGGCATTGTCCAGACCCCGGTTTAGCACTCATTTTAAACAGCAAGCCCACTGATCAGTGGTCCGTGAGAGATGTCCAGGTGCACTTGGATGAGTTTCAATGTGAGCTGAAATCAAGAGAAGGTGCCCCCCTTCAAGCAGCCCATAACATTCTTTCACTCAACTGTAGCATGCAGTCTGTGGGTCCCTCGGGAGTTGGTGACCCTTCACCTGTGGCCCAGAACCTTTTTTACAGTCAGCATATTGTTAGCCCTCCAACAGCTACTACCTATGCCCAGATTCTCTTGACAACAGGCAGGGTCATGATCCTGACCACCCAATGACTCTCAATGTGTATAAGCAATCTACAATGGAGTCTCCTCTGCCAGCAGCTATCCAGCAAGTCAGTCCAGTCTTGACCGTATGGCGGACATGCTGTGTTCAGTACTTGCAATTCTGTCCAAACGGGGAGAACCCAAACATCAATCCAAACCAAGTCATAGTATGAACAGTAAAAGTAACTTCAATGTTCCTAGAGCCTGCCATGTGTGTGGTGACTCATCTCACAGTACAATGTCACATTGTCAATCTCACAAGCTGTGCTTTAAGTGCCATACCCTGGGTCATATCAAAGTGAACTATCCAGCACAATGCTCAGCCACGTACTGCGATTCAGCAGTCAGTTTAGTTCATGAATGTCCATTCCTTTCCTGCGCAGCCAACTTCCAGCCAGGGAAACATGAACACCTACATTCAGAGAGGGAATGTGCAGGTGTAGATGAGGCTACCCTCGATGAGTTTCCTTCTGGCCCTCTGAGAGTCATATGTCAGAATACCCAGCATGTTAATGACACAGACAGTCTCTTTTATACAACTGTCCCTGTGAATAAACAGCTTACCGTCAGAGGAATGTTAGACACTGGTTCTATGGCCTACATGATGAATGAAACAGTAGTAACCAACCTCATTGCAGCTGGCACCCTGACTGGGAAAGTAGTGGAGAACCCAAACATAGTACTGGTTGGCTGTGGCGGCAGTCATGCAGTCCTTAAGGGTGTTTGTGATTTGACATTGGAGGTCTATGGCTGTGAATTTTGGTGCCCAATATGATCGTGCCTGGCTACGTTGATGATTTAATTCTTGGGACTAATGTGATTAAGTATGTGACACACAAACCGAAAGAATCTGACGAGTATTGAGAGCTAATCTCAAAACCACCAGGCACTCAGACTGAGATTGATGATTTCTTAGTGATGCTGGTGGGCACACATCGTTGGCATGAAGACACAGTCCCTGACTGAGTCGGCACAGTCAAGCTTAATCAAGCTGTCACACTCTCTCCCAGCCAGGAACACCTGGCCTGGGGAAAATTACCAGTCAAGTCCAGGGGCCCACTAGGCAGCATTGTGATGTGGAGCCTACAGGTGTGTGCTCTGCCCAAAGAAACATCATGGTCGGCCGTGTGGTTGCCCCTCTCTGGGCTGACGGTTGGGTGCCACTGAAGATCATCAACCTCACAGACAAGCCTGTAACCCTGAAACGGAATGCTAAGATAGCAGACGTTTACCCTTGTCTTGCTGTGGAGAACGTATTCAATGACACAGCCAACTCTGCCATGGCTAACTCTGATCAGACCTCATCCACACAGAATGTAACTAGCGAGCCGACCCCTGGGCCAATTCTGCTTCTAGAGTGGTAAAACATGTGCAGGCATCCATGCCTGGATCTGATGCTTTGACGCAATATGGATTGGAGAAACTTGACCTTGAGGACTGTGAAGTCTCTGATGAGTTGAAAGCTAGGCTGTGTGACCTTGTCGTCAGCTATGAGGATATATTTTCCAGACATGTTCTTGACTGTGATGAGGTGAGGGATTTTGTGCATAGGATCCATCTTGTTGAGAAGCCCTTCTGCCTCCCATACAGACATGGTCCACCTGCTCAATATCAGAAATTGCGTGTGGCTCTCAATGAGATGGAGGAGAGAGGTATAATCCAAAAGTCGACATGTGAGTATGCCTCACCATTCATCATTTGCTGGAAAAAGAATGGTGACATCTGTATCTGCACTGACTTCCGTTGGTTGAACGCAAGAACTATTAAAGACGCTTACCCTCTACCCCATCAGGTTGACTGCCTTGCTGCCTTGGGTGGTAACGCTAATTTTAGTGCCATGGATTTAACTTCGGGGTTCTACAATATCCCTATGCATGAGGATGACAAAAAATATGCAGCGTTCACCACACCTGTTGGGCTGCATGAATATAACAGGCTGCCAAAGGGCCTTTGCAATTCACCAGCTAGCTTTATGAGTTTGATGATGTCAAATTTTGGTGATCAGAACTTCATGTCCCTTCTTGTGTACCTTGATGACTGTAATATACTGGGATAACACCTAACTTAAGATACATTACGGAGACCGAGACAACGGTGTATGTCGTGCAGTTCTTTAATCCATATACACTCAACAGCGCATGCCTACAACACAACAGAGAACACACCCAGTACCCGTAGAGGGAGCTCCAATACTGCGATCTTAATGCCAATACATTACAATGACCTAATGGTTTTTGCTCCAACTGAAGAGGTGGCCCTGCAGAGGCTTAAAATGGTGTTCAGCAGGTTGAGAGCCCACAATCTCAAGCTCTCCCCGAAGAAATGCCACTTCCTGCGTCGGAATTGTAGTGTTAAAGTGTAAAAGGCCCTTTGTATAGTTGGTCGAAGGAGGAGTGATAAAAAGCTGCACTTTTCCTTCACTAGTTCTCTAAGGGAACAGCTTATAAGCTAACTGCTAACGTCGGCAGAAGGATCTGCATTAGGGTAACAATTCTGGCACTTTGATGCGTTTTAAAGGGACGTGGCGATATGGTGTTTCCTTTTGAGTTTTGTTTGTTTTGTATATTTAGGGGAATTCAGGGGAGAGGGTGTAACAGAGATAAGAATTACATGTTATAAACTTGAAGTTCGGCAAAATATATTAAGTTATTGTTTTTTATATATTGATTTTCTCTTGTACTCCCCATATTCAAACCTGGCATCTTTCACTTAGCACCTCCTAGTGGTGACGGTTGTGATCAAGTGCATTACGTAGTAACATCTCTGTCCCTTCGTCACATGACGGCGACAGAGTTGGGTTGGAGTTGAGCTGACAATATATGACCACACCACCTATCTGTTCATTTTGATTTTGCCAGAACTGAGTTGTGCCAAAAATAAATGGGTATAGCCAGAAAAAGGGTGTTGGTTACGTGTGTGTGTGTGTGTGTGTGTGTGTGTTTGTACACGCACCTGCGAATTTGTTTTAAAGTGTAGTCCCTTTTCAGGTACTTGATGTTCTCATGGATGGCTGATCGTGTGCCATCCTCCTTAGACAAATGCACTTCAAGCCACTCAACAACGGCTTGGTTGTTGTCCCAAAGGTAGGCCTAAATTAAAGAGATAGAAATAAAAGCCCTAAATCAGGGGTTTCCTAAGTTTTTGACATTGAGGGTCAAGACAAGGACACATGAGCGACATGAGTGCTGGTGTGCCGGCTTAGCCTGCCACGAGCATTCACTTTTAAGGTCTTTATGCACTGTAAATAACACATTCAACAATCATTCTTTGATTGGAACCATAGATACTAAGAATATAATCTTTTGTGAAGAAATTTGTAGCTCACACTAAATTCTGTGGTTAGCCAAACTGGGCCCTCAAGGCCACATAAGGTGAGTATTTTACAAAATTATATTACATACAGAAATGATTACATGTAGAAGAAATATGAAAGGATAGGTTCTCTTAGCATTCCTTTTGATGTCTCACTATGGAATATGCCCCCTCACGTATTCACAGAAGTGCTTGTACCATTACACCAGCCCTGACTGGCTGGCAGTCATGACGTCTGTGTCAGGGCCCTGCGCCTTATATATGACTGACGCAGCAAAAAAAAAAAAAAGACACAGAAAGGGCGTCCGGGTAGCGTAGCGGTCTATTCCGTTGCCTACCAACATGGGATCGCTTGGTCTTCACTTAAATGCCTTCACATAGGTAGTTTTTTTTACTCTGGCCTGTCCCCAAACAGTGAAGTATTTCTGCTTCCACAAGCTAGCTAGCACGTTAACTTTGCTACTACAAGCAAGCTAACGATACCGGAAACCTCCGGTCACCTCACTGCTTGCCCACCGTTGGAGCTAGCTAATAAGATTATCACTCCAGATAATTATTTTAAAACTTTAGCATGCCAGCTAAATGGAAACAGCTGCCAAGCTGCTTCCCGCCTTGGAGCAAGGTGATTTTGCCCGCCTGTGCACCCGCAGAAACAAAATTTCAAGCAAAGACACACCAGGTCTGCTCCGAGTGTCTCGGGCTGGAACATGCAGGAGCCGCTGTTAACAAACCCGACTCATGCACTCACTGCGTTCACTTCATGGCTAAGAGCCTCCACCAAAGACTAGCCTGCTAGGCTAGCCTCTCTGATAAGGACCCTATTCTCACTAGTCCCATCCCCGAGGAACCCCAGCTTGGTGTGGTTGAGGAGGATACTCTCAAACCGGAGGTTCAATGCTGGGGCTCGGCGCTCGATTTGATGAACCCACTAGCCGAGCCACCCCTCTCGTTGCATTACGAGGATGGAGAATCAGAGGGCAAAGATTTTCAGGTGTCGGAGGAGGACGACGAGAATAGTTCTTCCTTCGTTCCCCCTACACAGACTCCCAGCTCTTCATGCCTGTCCGCTGCTAAAGGCAAGGGTGAGGCTGCACAGCCTCCGCCTAGCACTGACATGCACAATGTGTGTAAACAGGTCACAGACAGACAGGGAATCCCATGGCCCACTGTTGTCGCGGAGGCTCCACGGTCCCACTACGAAGGGAAGAAATTGCCCCAGGCCAAGCGGACAGCTTCTCCCTATGTTCCCCGAGCTCCTGGAAGAAGTCACCGTCTCATGGAAAGAAAATCCATACTCCAGCAAGACGCTCATTCAAGGGGCATCTTCCCTGGATTTTGAAGGGATGGCTAAGCATGCTATGGCCCGCATGCCGCCCATGGAGCCCGCCTCCACCCAAGGTTGTCGACTATATCATCCAGCCCACCCACCCTCCCTGCCAAAGCCGACCGCTTCCAGTCCGCCATGACTGAGCGAGCTTACAAGGCGGCAGCCCTGATGGTGAGAGCACTCAACGTCAACTTCATATTGTCTGCCTACCAAATGGAGCTTTTCGACGATATGACCGAGGTACCTGACGCGTCCGTGTGGGATTACCAAGATTGTGGATATCTGTCTGCATGTCCAGCGCTGCACTGTCCAGGCCGCGGGGAAGCGTACGTTGATGTTGGCGCAGCAGGAGAGGGCAAGATGGCTCAATCTGACAAACTTATCGGATAAAAAAAAGGAGGACATCTTGGACATCCCAGTTGTTCATGATGGCATATTTGGCTCCGCTCTCGCTTCCATGCAAAAGAGATGCAGGGCAAAGTAAAAGGAAGACGAAGCGTTACAGCTCTGTCTCCAGTGGAAAGCTCCAGCAGTGATGCAGCCCCAAGGCAGACTTTCGCCCAGTTAGCCTCCAGAAGTGGCACCCCTGCTTTCCACATCCCTAAATGACCCAAGACTCAGGTACCTGTTTCGACACCCCCGGCGACAAAACTACCTGGCCTAAGAATTCTTTCACCCCCCCTCCGCCCAGACTGGTCAGCTGGCCCCAGCTCCTAGTCAGCAGGCCAAGAGGAGGAAGAAGACGTCTTAGCAGTCCACCCCACTGCGAGCAGGCGTGCTAGCCGTCCCCCGTTCCCTGGCAGTCCAGCGTTCCAGTGTGTCTGGGGAGGAATCCCCCAGTGCCAACCCTCTCTCTCGGTGGCATGTGGGCCAGGAGCTCAGTTCGTGCATCCCAGACAAGAGGAGATGAGACTCAGTTCAAATGTGGGATTGTTCAAAGCCATATTCAAGTCTCATAAGCACTCACACACACACTGTGAATGTAGTGGAGGATTGATAGCTTGGACTGTAACTGTAGCTGGTTGGGAGTATGTGATCACTGCGGTGCATCGGCAAGAATGCAAAGATGTTATCTTCAAAGATGTTTATTGACAAGTAGGTGTGTGTGTATATGTCTTGTTCTGAAAATGAAACAATACAAAGTAATCATTGGCAACATTATACATAAATTAAAACTGGTAAGAACCGTCGGAAGAATAAAGCACAAATGTGAAAGCTGTTAGCTGCTAACCTTTAGCTTGGTGCCTTTGTACTACTCATTAATTACAGAAACTTAACGAAGCAGTGAAGTTATATCTGGTACATAAACAACACAACTTACATTTCTCTGGACGCACACGAACACAACAAGTCTTTCGGGGGACAGGAGAAAAATATAATCAGACTCTCCCTTAACTTCTACGACAATCCTTAGGTCACTTAAACAGATCCGACGCTCTTGTAGAAGTTAAAGGAAAGTTCCGCCCCACAACGGGAGGCGGTACCAGTAGTGATACACACACACACACACACACACATTTTTAACCTTTCTAACGGCCGCCCCCAAATGTAGAGATTACATTTGCTCCATAGAAAGGTGAAAACAGTCTACTGAGGGGGAACTGAGGCGCTAGGGTCTCCCTCATCTCCGCCTTCTGGAATGGCTTGCAGGACAACTAGCCTTGCAGCCAGTCTGGTGTAGACATGGTCCTGGATCTGCATATCGGCTGACCTGACATGATCATCAGCACTGGGGTGTACTTTGATGGCACATTCAATGGGCCAAAAGACTCATGGCAGCTGGGGATCGACTTAACATCACAAGAGTCCTCAGTGAGGTTGACTGGAGTGGAGTGCCACTTTTGGTGGGTTTGCAGGCTGATGAAACTAGACCAGAAACGGTCAGCTAGGACCTGAAAGTGCCTCCAGCGACGATGGCTCAACAGATCGGACTCCAGGTACACCACCTGAAGCAGCAAGGGGTCGGGCCGCCACATCAAGAGCATGTTCGGTGTTACTGGGTCCAGGTCTGCGATGTCACTGGATACATACCCCAGGGGCTTTGAGTTCAGGATGCTCTCTACCTCGTTTAATACCAAGCGCAGAACTTCTTCTGTTACAGTCTGTATCTGGATCGTAACATACAGGGCAGCTTTGATCGATGTAATTTCCCTCTCCCATACACCACCGAAGTGAGGCGCACTTGGAGGGTTGAACACAAATTTGACCTGATGTTTGGTCAGCTCTGACTTTAGAGTGGCGTGCAAGGCCTTAAATGAGTCATGGAAGTCCCTCTCACCTCCTTTGAAGTTTGTGCCCTGGTCCAATAGAAGCTCCTCTGGTTTTCCTCTGCGTGAGATGAATCGGCGGAGGACGATCAGGAATGAATCCTGGTCCGGACTACTCAGGAGATCTATCTGAACAGCGCGGGTGGTGAGGCACTTGAATAGTATGCCCCAATGCTTCTCATTACAGCATCCAACTCTAACCATGAAAGTCCCAAAGCAATCCATGCCTGTAGAAAAGAAAGGTGGTTTCAACAGCCACACACAGGCAGGGGGTAGGTCTGCTATCTGTGGTACTGCAGGATTCGCCCTCCATCTCTGACAATCAGGGCAGGTGTGTTGGTGCCACTTTACAGCCTCTCTTCTGCAGGGGATCCAGTACTTTCAATGGAGTTCTGCGAAGAGTCGCTCTGAGCCGGGATGACGAAGATCTTGGTCAGCATCCTGAATGTTGAGTTTGGTCACCTGGTGGGCCAGGTCCAAGACTATGGGGTGAATGGTCTCTGGCTCCAGCAGGTCACAATGATGCAGTCTACCTCCAACCCGGATCAACTTCAGTTGGTTGTCATGTTCAGGAGCTAGGGTGATCAAACGGCCGGTGGAGGGTACAGGTTTGTTGTCTGACAGGTGCTGGAGCTCCTCAGTGAACCAGTGTGCCTGGGCTTGTCTCAGCAGGTCTCTTTCAGCTTCCTGATAGTCTTTTGCAACTGAAGTGGACTGCTTACCTGCTGCCCCATGACGTGACCACACAACAGCCTCTACCACGTCCCTGAAAAATGTAAACTGGCTGGCATTGATTAGGTGAGGAAGAGGAGCAGTGGTGATGGAGCCGCAGAAGGCGGCATTACGCAGCTCGATGCCATCCAAAGGCTAAGCCTCTGGCTTGGTAGGCCAGCGCTGAGGCGACAGACACAAGAATGCCGGGCCGCGTCTCCACCGGTTCTTCTCAGCCAGCTCCCTTGGGGTCTTCCCACGGGTGATGTCATCTGCGGCATTGTTTGCAGAGTCCACGTACCTCAGGCTTGGGCTTCAGTGAGCTCCTGGATCTCAGCGACTCTGGTGCCCACAAACACCTTAAATCTACAAGAGTCGACGTCCGCGGTGGCGTAGCGGTCTAAGCATCGGCTTGGAGTCGATGCAGTTGCCCACTGGGGACTGGGGTTCGCGCCCCGGTCTCGTCAGATCCGACTATGGCCGGACTCGATGAAGCAGCAATCATTGGCAACGCTGTCTTTGGGAGGGGGGCGGAGTCGGCTTGTGTTCGTCATGTGAATGCGTCTCTGAGTGTGCCGGAAAAACAGTGGTTCGGCTTGGATTCGCCTTGTCACGAAAGTGGGGAGGCGCTTTCCTTCGAGACTGCCGGCCGGAGAGATGCAGTTGGCGAACGCATGCAATACGAGGGTGGGTGTTTGAATTAAAATAGGGATCAATTGGCCACTAAATTGGGAGAAAAAAGGGAAAAATCAGAAATAAATTTAAAAAACAAAAAAAAAACAAAAAACAAAAAAAAAATCTACAAGAGTCTTTCATCAGGTGTCGTTCAGTGCTCCGCAGTCTTGCCATTACATTGTCCTTGGGGGGACGGAGACAGGGCACGTTCTTCACACGCAGCAGGGGGGGTGGCATAACAATGTATTCTATCAACGTCCACCCTCACTGTTCTGGTTTCCAGCAGGTACACTGCTTCTTGGTCTTGTCTTGATCGTGTCACCATCTTTTCACTCCTGTTGGGCAATACGTCCAGTTGTCAAAGCTTCTCCACATGATGAAGGAGCTCATCAGAGGGTGGCTGTATGGCTATATGCCGACACTGCTGTGGCTGGAGCTGCTGGTGGACGACTCTGGCGGGCCCCTGGATGGTCCAGCCCAACCTGGTCTTCACAGCAGCTGATCCTCCAGGGGGTCCCAGATGGACCGGCTCTACTGGGGTAATTAAATGGATGTAATCAGACCCAATGAGGATCATGGGGCGGACACGATCCAGCATTTGCAGGTGGAGGCCTTTCAGATGCTTATATTTGCGCTGGAGCGTCTTGACCGATTGTGAGTACTCCGCCAGTCCCAGCTGATCGGCAGTGAAGGCCCTCTGCATTTTGAAAGTATTTTGGGGGTGACTGGCAGGAGAAATGGAAAAGGAGACGGACATACTACCATGCAGAACTCTGAGATCCTGGCGCACAGTCCTCAAGGCAAGGTGCTCTGGGTCCCCTTGAAGTTTTAGCCCGAAGGAGCATGGTCTGCTCTGATCCATTGTCTAGTATTGCGTAGGTCTCCATGGCCTGCTCGCCATTACGTAGCACAACCTTGGCCACCTTCAGAAGCACCTGACTGCAACCGAACTTCCTATCCAGGTAAAGCACTTCATTGGTGGTACTCACTAGGCATGAGGTGTCCTCTGGGTTTGGCTTAGTGTTGAGGCCATGGAAAGCCTCCAGATGTCTGCCATCACATCTCTTACACCGGGCCTTCAGTCTGCACTGTGCAGCCTGGTGAGAGCGGCCACAACGTCAGCACCGTCTGCTACTCTTGACTCATGCACTCCGCTGCTCAGTGGTAAGCTGGCTGAAATTAGTGCACTGGTTCAGGTAGTGCTGGACATTGGTGCAGTATAGGCATGACAGGACGCCTTTACTTCGTGGGCTGGCCCTGGTGAATGAGGACCCTGGGACGGCAGGGCTGCTTGAAGCCCATTCAGCCCCATGGAGAACAGTGTAAGCAAAACAGACTGTAAGTGGAGAGTGTTTGAGGAATGGTGTGCTAGTGCACAGGAAATTCCCTTTCAATGTTCGGTTGGTGCAATTTTGTCCTTTCTACAGGGCCTGATTGACAAGAAGAAGGCATTTGCTATTGTCAAGGTTTACTTGGCTGCTATTTCCGTTTGCCATGTCGGTTTTGATGGTAAGCCGGCAGGCTAGCATCGCCTTGTTTCTCGGTTCATGAAGGGTGCACCGAGACTGTTACCCAAATCTAAGCCTATGTCACCCTCCTTGGATTGACTGTAGTTCCGGAGGCCCTCACCAGTCATCCCTTTGAGCCACTGAAACACATAGACATGAAAATGTTGTCTCTTAAGGTGGCTTTGTTGTTGGCTTTGGCTACGGTTAAGCGTGTGTGTGATATTAATGCTCTGTCTGTGCATCCTGCTTGTATGCAGTTCACCCCTGGGAACCTTGGTGTGACCTTGAAGCCTAACCCTGCTTTCATCCCTAAAGTGGTCAATCCATGCTTGCCAGTGGACCTGACAGCTTTTCAGCCGCCTCCGCACAGCTCTGCGGAGCAGCAGCGGTTGCATATGTTGTGCCCAGTTCGTGCTTTACACACTTACACTACCGTTCAAAAGTTTGGGATCACCCAAACAATTTTGTGTTTTCCATGAAAAGTCACACTTATTCACCACCATATGTTGTGAAATGAATAGAAAATAGAGTCAAGACATTGACAAGGTTAGAAATAATGATTTGTATTTGAAATAAGATTTTTTTTACATCAAACTTTGCTTTCGTCAAAGAATCCTCCATTTGCAGCAATTACAGCATTGCAGACCTTTGGCATTCTAGCTGTTAATTTGTTGAGGTAATCTGGAGAAATTGCACCCCACGCTTCCAGAAGCAGCTCCCACAAGTTGGATTGGTTGGATGGGCACTTCTTTGAGCAGATTGAGTTTCTGGAGCATCACATTTGTGGGGTCAATTAAACGCTCAAAATGGCCAGAAAAAGAGAACTTTCATCTGAAACTCGACAGTCTATTCTTGTTCTTAGAAATGAAGGCTATTCCATGCGAGAAATTGCTAAGAAATTGAAGATTTCCTACACCGGTGTGTACTACTCCCTTCAGAGGACAGCACAAACAGGCTCTAACCAAAGTAGAAAAAGAAGTGGGAGGCCGCGTTGCACAACTGAGCAAGAAGATAAGTACATTAGAGTCTCTAGTTTGAGAAACAGACGCCTCACAGGTCCCCAACTGGCATCTTCATTAAATAGTACCTGTTAGAGCCTGTTTGTGCTGTCCTCTGAAGGGAGTAGTACACACCGGTGTAGGAAATCTTCAATTTCTTAGCAATTTCTCGCATGGAATAGCCTTCATTTCTAAGAACAAGAATAGACTGTCGAGTTTCAGATGAAAGTTCTCTTTTTCTGGCCATTTTGAGCGTTTAATTGACCCCACAAATGTGATGCTCCAGAAACTCAATCTGCTCAAAGAAGTGCCCATCCAACCAATCCAACTTGTGGGAGCTGCTTCTGGAAGCGTGGGGTGCAATTTCTCCAGATTACCTCAACAAATTAACAGCTAGAATGCCAAAGGTCTGCAATGCTGTAATTGCTGCAAATGGAGGATTCTTTGACGAAAGCAAAGTTTGATGTAAAAAAAATCTTATTTCAAATACAAATCATTATTTCTAACCTTGTCAATGTCTTGACTCTATTTTCTATTCATTTCACAACATATGGTGGTGAATAAGTGTGACTTTTCATGGAAAACACGAAATTGTTTGGGTGATCCCAAACTTTTGAACGGTAGTGTATGTGGAGAGAACAAGGGCCTTCAGGAAAGGGGATCAGTTGTTTGTGTCCCGGACTAAGCCCCACAGGGCCAAGCCCATCACCAAACAGACTTTCTCACTGGATAGTAGATGCTATCACACTGATTTACTCCAGCTCAGGCCTTCAGGTTCCAGCTGGGTTGCAGGCACACTCTACTAGGATTCTTGCAACCTCTTGAGCCCTGTTTAAGAGGTATCTATCCAGGATATCTGTGCAGCAGCTAGCTGGTCATCGCCGCTCACATTTACAAGGTTTTATATGTTGGATGTTAAATCTTCAAGCCCTGCTCATGCAGTCCTGAGTGTGGGTTCCTCAGTGGATCTGCCTCACCCACACACTTCTTTGTAAGGGGGGGGGGGGCGCTGGTGGTCAGTCATTGAGATAAGCTTGTCTGGCAATACAGGAGTCTCCATAGCCCATAGTGAGACATCGAAATGAATGCTATGAAAGAGAACTTTAGGTTATTTCCGTAATTTGTCTATATGAGTCTAAATGGAGCCCAACAACATTTTAATGAGGTCTGGGTTAAAAAAATGCAAACCCATCCTTTAACAATGTATTAACCATACAGTTTGCAAGAGGTTAAATGAAAGCAGGGAAACATGGACTAAACATGGGAACAGGTGCAGGATGCCAGCAATGGAGAAAAAATGTCCTTGGTGTTGCAGTTGATTGTAGGCGAGCTAAGAAGAGTTTTGAAATAGAGAGAGAGAGAGACAGAGTCCTTGGTGAGTGTGAATATGGAGTTTTTATTTTCTAATATAGCTACTATATGTTTTTATAATACTATATAAAAACTTAAAAGTCATCTTTTTGCCTTAGCCTACAATTAGTTGCCTTTAAGTTCAGTGCTTCATAACCTGTACTGCATGGTGGGTCATTTTCTGTCTCAATGAATTTACCAAGCATTGCTCTGCTGACAAGATTACAGCGAATAGATTATTGACTATTGCAAACTGTTCTCTTCTCTCACGTCTTTTCTTTCTCTCTGAATGATGTCGTCTCCTTTCTCTTTTTCTGTGTGTGAATGGTGTCATGCGAGTGTCCCTTGTGTGCACTTGCAGTCTGTCCTCCTCCCAGGTCTCTGTGGTGACGGTGGCCGCCACCTGGACACTGCTTGGCATCCCCCTCATCACATTTTAATTCAATTCAATTCAATTTATTGTCATTAAAAACAATGTGCAGGCACATGTTAAAAATGAAATTTTATCTACTACTACTACCCCAGCTTTGGGTTAAATACTGCCACTGCCTAGTGGATACCTCGGGAGAGGAATAGGCTATGGGAGTAAACCCCAACAGAAAATCAGCGTCTATAGTGCTGTTGTTTTTTTTGTTTTTCTTGCCCTTTTGTATCTGTCTAAGTCGGAGAGTACTGTCGTGTGTGGCTGCCACTTCTCCCTCTCGTAGCCCCCCCTTCCCATCCACCCCTGTATGTCTATGTTATGTTTATCTGTTGTCTCGTTTCACCGTTGTTCGTTGTAAAGGGACTTTGAGTGTTAGAAAAGTGCTATATAAGATTGATTTATTGCTACCATCATCATCATCATTATTAGTACTACTACCTTTGGCTACTCCCGTTAGGGGTCGCCACAGCGGATCATCCATTTCCATTTCTTCCTCTCCTCTGCAGCTTCCTGTCACACCAGCCACCTGCATGTCCTCCCTCACCACATCCATAAACCTCCTCTTTGGCCTTCCTCTTTTCCTCTTCCCTGGCAGCTCCATATTCAGCATCCTTCTCCCAATATACCCAGCATCTCTCCTCCACACATGTCCAAGCCATCTCAATCTTGCCTCTCTTGCTTTGTCTCCAAACCGTCCAACCTGAGCTGTCCCTCTAATATAATCATTCCTAATCTTGTCCTTCCTCATCATTCCCAATGAAAATCTTAGCATCTTCAACTCTGCCACCTCCAGCTCCGCCTCCTGTCTTTTCGTCAGTGCCACTGTCTCCAAACCATACAACATAGCTGATCTCACAACCATCTTGTAAACCTTCCCTTCAACTCTTGCTGGTACCCTGTCACAAGATCACAATGTCATTCGCAACCATCATAGTCCACAGAGACTCCTGCCTGATCTCGTCCGTCAACCTGTCCATCACCATTGCAAACAAGAAAGGGCTCAGAGCCGATCCTTGATGTAATCCCACCTCCACCTTGATTCCATCTGTCATTCCAACCGCACACCTCACCACTGTCACACTTCCCTCATACATATCCTGTCCCACTCCTACATACTTCTCTGCAACTCCCGACTTCCTCATACACCTCCTCTCTCGGCACTGTTATATGCTTTCTCTAAATCCACAAAGACACAACGTAAGTCCTTCTGGCCTTCTCTATACTTCTCAATCAACATTCTCAAAGCAAATATCGCATCTGTAGTGCCTTTTCGTGGCATGAAATTATACTGCTGCTCGCTGATCATCACCTCTCCTCTTAACCTAGCTTCTATTACTCTTTCCCATATCTTCATGCTGTGGCTGATCAACTTTATACCTCTATAGTTGCTACAGTTCTGCACGTCGCCCTTATTCTTGAAAATCGGTACCAATATGCTTCTTCTCCCCTCCTCAGGCATCGTCTCACTTTCCAAGATTGTGTTAAACAATCTAGTTAAAAACGCCACTGCCATCTCTCCTAAACAGCTCCATGCCTCGACAGGTATGTCATCAGGACCAACTGCCTTTCCATTCTTCATTACCTTCATAGCTGCCCTCCTCCACTGCACTTCCTGATTCACTATCCCCACATCACATTTTATTTGTAGATATCTTATAAATCCACATAATTTTGTTATCCTGTTTCAGTGTTATATCCTTCTCTCACTGAGATGTGTGACTATTTTTTATTTTTTCTAACATGGTGATGCTGGTCACGTGGCTCGGGTCCTGGGCTGTTCCGGTGGTGTCTGGACACCGCTTGGCATCCTGCTCATAAATTTTATAATTCCATTATAATTCTGTTATCCTCTTTCAATGTTGTTTTCTGTAAATTGTGTAAACACAACATCCATTGCATGTTGTCTGTCTTTGGAGAGAGCTCCCTCCTCTGTTGCTCTCCCTGAGGTTTCTTCCTATTTTTTCTCCCTGTTAGAGGGGGTTTTTTTTTCTGTTTTTTTTTTTTTAGGGAGTTGTTCCTCATCCGATGCAAGGGTCTAAGGACAGGATGTTGTGTTGCTGTAAAGCCCCTTGAGGCAAATTTGTAATTTGTGATATTGGGCTATACAAATAAAATTGACTTGACTTGACTTAATATTGTTTTTCAAAAAGGAAGAGCTTGGAAAGTATTGTGGGCAAGATAGGTGGGTTCAATTTTCTAAATCTGAAGTAATAGGCAGGTTGCAGCCAGTGATGTTCTCAGCAGGTTAGATGATGGACAGTAGTCTGGCTCTATCTCATGAAGTTGCTGACACAGGTCAGACACTAACTGGGAAAGTGAGGTTTGAGCAACCGCAATCTCGAAGTGGACCATAACTGTCTATTTGGAGATGCAGTCAATGTTGACTTTCCACTTGAGCTCCTGGGAAATTGTTGTTTCCAGGAACTTGAATGACTCCACAATGGTTACTGTTAAGACATCAAATGTTAAGGGTGGGAGGTTGTGTACCATCTATATGTTGATTTAAAAGTATCCCTCTTGCTCACCCAGTCGATAATCTAGTCTGATCAACTCACATACCTGCACAGTTCCCTCTGTTTCCACAAACCAGCGCCTAAGCATTGATTGCATGTGTCCATCGCTGAGGTCCTTGTTGGCTTGCAGAATCTCACACTTCACCACCTGCTCCAACAGCAGGCGCCGCAGACGCCAATAGAAGAAGCTTCGCACATTCTTCCAGTCCAAAATGTCCTGTCAAAACACATTAGAAGAACCAATCAAAATGTTACAGTTCTTTTGGACACTTGCATGGGCATACAGGATGCCAGTCAAGGGACAGAGAACTCATGAGAAGCACACTCACAGTGATGACACCTTTCTCCTGCATCCTACCAGGCGTGTCGTGGAGATCTACAAACTGCACTGCCACCTGGTGGTAAATAGGGAACAAGAACTCCTCTCGAGCCTTAAGTTTGACCTCCAGCTCTCTTTGCTGTTTGTCAGATAGCTCCGGGGTACCTGGCCAAAACAGAAGCATTATGAGTTATCTTAATACTCTAAGTAACTATGAGTTCAGCTGTGAGAAAGGTTTTACCTAACTGCACAGCCAGGCCGCCATAAACTGAATCTAGCCTTTTCATGGTCTTCAACAGGTCTTTTCTCTTAAACTTGATCTCCACAGTACCCTCTGCCTCTAGTACTCCACCTCTGGAAATGGAAAACATTACAGAAGAAAGGAGGCAAAAACAAAATTTTACACACACAACTTCAAGTCAACTTGGGCTCTCCATTAGTTAAGTTTAAAGATCCTGATGCCTTAACTTACCTGCTCTCTCTGTCTGCATAGAGTTCCATGCACAGGGGGTTGATAGTGGGATCAATCACCACCCAGGATCCCCCTCTCAGCTCAGCATGGGGTGGGATGTACACAAGCACTGGCTGATGGAAATCACGCAGGCCATCCACAATATAGGCCCCGAACTTGAGTATTTGGTCATACATATCTGGAAGGGAAATGGGACCGAGAAAAATAGCAATGATAAATTAAGAGGTTTATAGGAGTAAAAAAAAAAACAAAAAAAACATATAAACATTTTTTTCAGTAGCCTTCATCCTATACCCTTCATTCCTCCAGAGAAGCCCCTCCAGTTGGCGAAAACCATGAGAGGCAGATGTTCATGGTTGAAGTCACAAATGGCCTGGGCCGTTTTGAAGGCTGAGTCTGGGAACCATACCTGGCCAGCCTGCTGCAGGAGCTGAGACAAACATACAATATATAGGGATGGTATGGAGGTTTGATAGACTCCTCTCACGAAAGCCCACTGTTAATTATCTGACAATTTCAAAACTGAGTGTGATCTCTAATGAACATTCAGTGAGGCGAAATTTACTGACTTTAGATTCTGAGTCCAGGTTGGCTGGATCTGCTGGAACAGTGAGCTCCACAGTCCGGGTTTCCACAGCGATGACACCAAGGGGAATCCCTCCTAATCTGCATATATTCATGTAAGCTGTCAGGCTATTGCAGATTCTATTCAACTAATATAAAGTATTAGACATCTAATAAATAGAGATGTAATGTTTTTGAAGTGTGCATGTTGTGTATAAATGGACTCACCTGGCTCTGCCAACCACCACGGTCTGAGCCCAAGACCCCATTACTTCCATAAATGAGCCATGGTCAAAGAATCCACTCTGCCATGCCCCTTTCACAGCTACAACCACAAATTTTGAACACACGAAACAGAGCAATAAACCCAGCATGTCAGGTGAAATAGAATTGTGTTAGGGATAAGGTGATACTAAAACACTCACTAGGATGGGGCCTCCCAGCAAGCATCCAGCGAGGGTCATATGGAGCTTTTGTTGGGGTGAATTCTATTTCTCTGTCCACTGGATCCTTATTTGTTATGATGGGCACGGGAGAATGCTTATTCTGTAATGAGAGAAGCAGTTTCAGCTAGAGATTTCAGTAATACACAGAATTGGACACTATAGTATATGGAGCTTCAGACGAACCTTTGGCATATAGGAAAGCCACTGGAGAATGGTGAAGACACCTTCAAAGTCATCTGGCACAGTAGTATGCGTGACTCCATTATTGTGCATGATCTGCACACCTCCCAGCTGGTTGCTGGATGTGTAAACCTCCCTCCCCAGAACCTGTGCACAAAGAGTAAACTTAACCACCATATTCCCCGTCCAGTGTGATTCTCTCATCAACAATTACATGGCTGAATTAATTTCTGCCTTCAATATTTTATCCTAAATATACGTATCAATCTTTCCAACAGTAAGGCAAATTAAACTTCACAAAACCTTGTTAAGAGCTCCTGAGCCAGTCAGGATGATGTGGGAGTTTTCCACCTGGATAACCCTCTGTCCCAGACGGACCAAATAAGCTCCAATCCCAATGGCACGGCATGTCACCTGAAATGGTATATAATAAATCAAAATAGAGACCAAGACCAACTATGATGCAATACTTCCTCACAATTCAGTGAAGAAACGGTTGACAACTCACCATGCTTATGGTAATAACCTCCTTATAGGCTTGGGAGGACTCTCCAGCAATGGTGCCAGAACCTCGCAAGTTCTCCACACCAAGACCATCATCCTTCCCAATTATGTCAGTGATAACATATCTACAACAGATAGCCACAGTGAAAAAGACCAACAAAAACAAACAGAAAGTATTCAAAGGTTCTCATAAATATTTATTGCTGAAGGGAGGAAAACTTGTAACCAAAAGGTAACCAGTTTACATTCCAATGCCCACTCATAGAAGATGCATGGCAAAAGTGAATTAGGCGCGTTCTCGACACCTACTACTGAGGTGCACTTGGACAAGGCAGTAAACCCCCTACTTCTAAGTGGCAAACTGGAAATGATGGGAAAGAACCTATACATAAATAAAGGTTTTAGAAAATGTGGCCAGAATTTGCTACTTCATAGGTTTTATTGTACCTGGACTCTCCGCCCTCCTCCACATGGCGACAGTGCACAGCGTTGGTGGAGCTGATACGTGTGTATTCCTGTGGTGTCAGGTACAAGTACTTAAAACCCTACAAATCAAGAAATACAACTTTACACACCCTTGTTAAAGTCCATCGTCAAATTCACAATCATCAAATTGGCTCCTCTTTTGGCTATCATTTCACACCACCAGAGCAACACAAGGAGATCAAGACCTGTTCTCTATGTCTTAATGGAGGTGTGGCAATCACCTTGTAGGGGTCACCAGGGTCAATCCAGGCCACCTGGAACATGTGCCTGATCTCTTCAGCCAGGCCGATGCGTGCTCCGCTGTTGGCTGCAATGTAGATGCGGGGTATCCCCTCAGCCCGAGCCAGCTCAGATGCCCGTAGAAATAATTCGTCCTCCTGAGGCCCAAATGAGCCAATCATGTGGGTGATGTCATTGCAGATGACGATAATTTCTCGACCATTTGGGTACTCTGGAGTCTTCATCTTCATCCAAAAGGCGACCATTCCCACCTTGTGAAGAGAGGCAAAGGAATATATGGTCATAAAACAAACTAAAGCATCTTGGTTACAACATCACTGGTTCTATCAGTGACACTGCATTGACAGAAAATGCTTTGATATTATGTAAGTTGAGTCCTCAATCAACTCCCTACATCATTGTCTCCTGGGAGGCGATTCATCTGGACCAGTCGGCCTTGTGGATCCAAAACCAGCTCAGTGCACATCAACACATCTTTGGGATATTTGTCTTGCGATCCCCATAACTTGAATAATGCCTACAGAACAAATTGAAGCTTGTCAGATACATTAGAAATATCAAACAAAGGAAAATAGCTTTAGTTAGGCAGCTATAATTAATTACCTGTCTGAACATCTCAGGGAAGTCATAGACATAGGTGGTGCCCAAAGTCTGAGCTTGGAAGCGCTTGGACTGCAGGAGGTCTTTGGTCACATAGGGGGTGTTGATCAGCATGCCATGCAAGAGTCCCTGCTTGTCTCCATATGACTGGAACATGATCTGAATAAATAACGAGTGAGATGGCCAGTTTTAAAATTCTATTTAATAATTATGTGCAAATTCTACTCTCACTAGGATGCAACCACAGGAAAAGACATTCAAAAAATGTCCTGCAACCTCAATAACATACAGATGTACTAATTCATTAAATTCTTGCAGTATGTAACCACAGTCAACAGTCTGTACCTGTCCAGAACTTGGGTCAGTGACTTCCTTGTACAGGCTGATGTCCAAATAATATCCAGACTCATTGGTGAGGAAGAGGCGGATGGGTATAGCATTGCCAGTGGGTGTCAAGCGGATGTTGATCTTAAGCTCTGCCTGAAGCACCCGTAGCTTCCACAGTCGGCTGCCGTAACGCATTACCATGGAACGTACTGATTCCTCTATCTGAGGCACCCAAAGAAAGCACAATGAACGTTAAAGGGGCTATTTTACCTTAAGAATGAAGCTAACATCATTTCCATTTTATTCAGACAAGCATGACCCACCGCATCAGAAGGGGATCAGAGAGAACTGATGAGTTGTTCTACATTGTTCTTGTTGAGAAGAGGGATTGTGAGCATTCAAATGAAAAGAAAGCATTTGAACTGAATATCTAATGTACCATAGACACTAGAGAAAATCTTAATGAGGGAACAGAATAGCAAAATCAGTGATACACAAATAATGAGGTAAAAATGTTAATGGTTCTCAATCTGGTCCTCAGAGTCCCCCAGTACTGCTGGCTTTCTATTCAGCCAGATGGTTAATTACATTCACCTGCTGTTTCAGGTAATCCATCCATCTAATCATGATGGCTGCATCTGAAATTGTATAGTAGCAAACCATTTAGTATGCCAAAATCATATGCAAGTGATTTTAGTATGTCCGAAGCCATATCATGCATCAAATAGTATGTGAAAAATATTCAGATGTCATGCTACATCCAGAGAAATATTGCAGAATGCAAACACTGCTGGCGTTAGTATCCCACAATGCATTGCGACGCTTCACGGTAACAACCAACAATGGCGGTGGGCAGTTAAAGTCCAAGCAGCAGAATAGTGAAGCCCTTTAAGAGTAAATATTACTTTTTTCTTCATTAATCAGATAGTTATCAAAAATCAATGGTATTTTCACATATTCAAAAAACACGCTGGTCACCACAGTGGTTGAATTACATTTGCAGCATGTCGTCATCAACTTGCAAAAGGCTGAAATTGAGTGGCACAGCGCTATGATGATGTAGTACATCTGAAAAGCCATTGTACTTTTAACTCACATACCAATACCATGCAGGAAGATAGTACACATACGTAGCATGTGGTATGCAATTTTGGACACAGCCATTTCTTTTAGACCTGATACAACAAATGAACCTAATTAACTGACCAGCAGAGAAGAAACCCAGCCATGCTGGGGTTACACAAGGACCAGATTGAGAAACACTTTCTTAAAGACCTGATTTTGGTGAAATTGTAAAATGGATTGCATTTATATAGCACCTTTCTTGTCTACCGACCACTCAAAGTGCTTTACAGTGTATGCCTCACACACACACACACACACACACACACACACACACTGATGGCAGAGGCTGCCATGCAAGGCACTAACCTGCTCATCAGGAGCAGTTCGGGGTTCAAGTGTCTTGCTCAAGGACACTACGACACACTCTCTGGAGGAGCCAGGGATTGAACCAGCGATCTTCCGATTACGAGACAACCCGCTCTACCTCCTGAGGCATGCCGCCCGTGTGAATGCAATTGATTACGTGAAGATGTAATCATTTAGATCCACTTTAAACTACTTTGTCAACACATGCAATGATGACAATGCCATGATAAGTGCTATCGTTATGGTTTGGATACTGACTTTGGAAGGGTCCATTATAACAGTGGGGACGAAATTGAGGAAGATGTGGTTGCAGTCTGTGCGGACAGTAGTGTTACTAAAAGCCACCTCCAATTCATCCATGGCCTCCAGCAGGAGACGTTCTCCCTCATTTTGCAGATACTCAAACGAAGCTTCCTATTTGAGGGGAGAGAGTGACTTATGAGGCGTTGCTATAATATTAGAAACCAACTAAAAATACAGCAAAACCATTATCTTGAATAAACATCCCCTCTTATAAAAACTCAAAAAGTGAGAGACTGGTAAAAATTATAATTTTCATTAACTAAGAAAAACGAACTGTAACCATCCTTATCTCCTGTTCTCAAGCCATTTCCCTGCCTTGCCTTTGTGATGAGGTCTGAGTGGCGGATAATTGCTCGGATGAAGAAGCGGTAGTCTGTGACTTCAGCTCCCTCCTGAACACGAGCAGCGCCCAGGTACAGGTGCATCTTGTGATTGGCGCAGGGAACGGCTGTCAGGTCAAAGTTCCTCATGCGGTTCAGCTCCAGCTGAAACGCCAAAGCTGGCTCCAGGTTGCGGTAGATTCGATCCTCCTGGAACTGAAGACAGGTAAAGACACAGGCAGGGATTTATGAGATCCCTTCTCCAGTAGAAACTGTAGCAGCATTCCAGCTTGTTTTTTTACTTAAATGCAGTGCGACTACTGATGCTGCCATAATTTGCTTTGGTTGACAAGAAGAAGAAATCTTACCCCGTCCCTGGCCCTGAAAGTAAAGAACTTGGGAAATTCTCTCTGTTGAAATGAAAAGGGAAATAAAGGCTTCAGTCATAAGCAAACATAAAACATAAGTACTAGCCAAACAAGCATTTTGAGGTACTGTGACTTGGGAATTTTAGGCATCTTGTTATTATCTAAAAGGCCCATTGCTGACGACAGCAAGAACAAATTAGATATTTGAAAATAAGGGGTTCAGGCTTCCAACATAAAAACTGTCTGAGCTCTAAATACAACAGGAGCCTCAAGAAGTAGAATACAGCCCAATCTATTGTTCAAACAACAGATTATTCATGGTTTTTCATTCCAACCAATATCCAGAGCAAAGTGATTGAATATGTATTGCAACACTTATCAAAAAAGTGGAATGTGATTTTTTTTTAAGAATTCATAGGATGTTACGGTATTTAAAAAAAACAAAACTGTTCAAGTTGCTGTAATGTGAAACTTATGATTAGCAACAGGGGGCCTGCTGCTGAAATTGGTGTACTTCCTAAGTTGTAAAAAGAATACAGTATAACCTTACCTTCTGTACAATCAAAAATGTGATTCTTCTGATACCATACTCAATGAGAAGTGCGTTCTGTAAAATCAAAATATTTTATTTTCACATCAATCCTCAAAAAATGAAATAAAAAAGACAATCAAATAGGTTATGTTTATGCATATCCCTATGTGTTAGAAGGCTGACCTTGGATTGGCCATAGGCAGTAAATGCTGTGACCAGGGCGTCGTCATCCTCTGTGTCTGCCGATTTTAATGACACATTGATTATGTGGATTGGGTTCTCTCTCCTATTCTGTAGGGGAGAGTAGAGAAGTATGTGATCCTTGGGAATAAAGGTTTAGATAATAGCTCTTTCACAGCAAAGCCAATAAACTTAAATCACCTGCCATCACTCACCTTCCAGTTATCCTCCTCGTAGAGACCAGAGCAGGCCTCTGAGAAAAGTGGACTCTCCATGAGAGGGTCTGCAAAGCTGGAAATGACCTCATCAAAATTCCTGTAAAACACAAATGCACACAAGTGTTCATATTTAGGGACTGAAATTGTCTCTCAGAGCCATTGTAGCCAATTAAACATTGAAAAAAACCCCAGCAAAGTAAAGACTGATACAAGTGTGACTTACATTTTGAAGTCCTCAAAACACTGGAAGGCCACCATGGCACCCATGCGTTGGCAAGGTGGAGAAAGGGCCCCTTCCAGGAAGAGCTCACTGCCCTGACGCCTCATTTCAAACTGGCCAGAGCTACTCACTGGGACTGCAACTCTGAGGGGGAACACACACACACACACACACACACACACACACACACACACACACACACACACACACACACACACACACACACACACACACACACACAAACACGCACACAGTCAGAGGTAGACAGGATCAGCAAATGATAACTTCAGAAGGGTTTAGAGAGAATTTTAAATAGTAAAAAAAATTTTTTTTTTAAATCAATGCTTGAAGAGCCATCAGTAAAAATAAATATACAGAGAGCATGAGTGTACGTCACGATGTCCCAATTTACCTGTTTAGCAGCAAACCATACAAATGTGATCAACCTCATATCAAACCGAGATCACAGAAATATGTTTATCCAATCTATCTTATTGAGAGAGATTACAAACTGCTGATGAAGAGATATCAAAACAATGGTTAAAGTGTGTTTAATTGATAGCTGCGAAGCAAATCATGAATCATGAGGCGGGAGAAGAGAGCGAAGTCTTCCCATTCATCATCTATCATCAAACTATCAGTCTGTAGGGTTTAAAGAGGAACATGACAGTAACAGCAGATGTGCCTCTCAAAAGTTCCACATTGCTTAAAAAAAATGTAAAAAGCACAAACAAAAAAAATGTACATGTAAAAGAAGTCAGTTAGGAAAGATGTGTTAGCGGACTCCTTCGGCAAATGTTTGTGGCTTCACAGACATAATGAAGAAAAGGCAACACAGTGCATTCAGCATGCATTTCTGTGAGACATACACAAACAGTCAGGCAGTTTGTCTGGCTGGGAGGAGCTTTACTCTACCTGTTCAGAGTAGGGCTGCTCTCTCTGAAATAAGATGATTGACAGGTGAATATTAGCAGTGGATGATTAACCTTAACCTCTACCACTATGCATTCCTACTTGGTTGAAGCAATTCAGAAGACGCTCTGCACACTCATTAATGTGCAATGGGCAAAACTATTCTTCAAGTTGGCAAAAAGCAGCTACAGCCACAATTATAAGGTGCTCTGCATCTTCTCTACTCTTCCAAATAAAACTGGGATACATTATGAATAGCCAAGTTGCAGTAATAAACAAATCGGGTGAGTGATAAATGGCGATTAAAAGTGTTCTAATTAGTGTTAAGTCTAGCATTCGGTTTCAAACTGAAAAGTAGTGAAACATTTTCCTTTCAAATCTGTACGATGACTGATTTAATAGAATTCTAATGGACCAGAGGAAGAAGATCTTGCAGGTGTTGGTGGTATCATAGACGAAGGCCATCATTGTCCTTGATGCTGAGTTGAGCAAGTGTATTACATGGTATACTGTATTTTTGGGGAAGGGGGGGTGCATCACTCTGGTAAAGCAAACATATTTGTGTGAAAACAATCAATACAACTCAAGTTAGAAGAATTAGATAAAAGACAAAAAGGCTGAACCAAAAAAACACTAGAGGTAGTCTTATAAAAAACGTGACTGACATGACTGATATGTGTGAAGAATCAAATGTGTGGACAATAAAATCAGCAGCATTGTATCATTCATCCATGGCTAAAGTGTTCAAGTGTCATTGTGAGTGTGCAGTTACCTGTTAGGATGGGAAGAAGGTAGCATAAATTGGAAGTCGACAGCACAGGTCCCATCCTGTAACTGATGATGCTGAAGGCTATTTAGCTCATAAGCAATGTAGCCTCTGCGCACATATACCTGAGGAGAAAACAAACTATGATCAATGTGTAAGATAAACAAAATCATATTAACTTCTTCATGTGTCTGGAATTTCCTTTTCTTACCTCCAAGGCAGCCATGCACACAACCTGGTTGGAGTGGTAGAAGAAATTGGGCAAAACATCAAAAATGGAGGTCTCAGACAGGATGAGTTTCTGTAAGAAATCAAAGCACACATGACACCTTTAATCTTCACGGAGCTTAAAAACACCAATGCTCATATGAAATTTCTGCAAAATTTCTGCAACCAAGGCTAACCTTCAGGTTCTCTGGGCAAAACTGGTGCCCATACATGTCAATAGCCGACAGGAAGATGGACTCAACCTGGTTGTGCCTTAGTTCATAGGATGGTAAATGGGAGGCTATCAAGACCTGTGAAAAAATATATTATTCTATCAATAAAATCTAAATTCAGAATTAAGTTGAAGAAATTAATATATGACTGCGCATAAAGCAGTGTAGAATTTCAAAGGATTTTCATAAAATTTCCAAAGTGCCATACTACTAGTTTCCCATGCTGCAGTCCCATGAAAACATTAGAAAAACAGAGTATATCCCAAGGCCCTTGTGTGTTTGTTACTGTGGGTGTTTTCACATAACATGATGTGCAGTTTTGTTAAAAACAGCCAATTTCAGTTTTTAGGATCAATCCACAAAGTTGAACATGAAGTGAGTGGAGTCTAATTAGGGTGTTCTCACATTTTAGATAATCTTTTTTTTTTATTCCTTTTTAGACCACCACAATGGTCATAAAAAAACTCTAATTTAAATCCATTTTTAAATAGCATGATTATAACTCATATTGCCACACTAACAATCCACCAATACAAAATGTAAATCTCCCAATTGACTAGAAGATATCAAACTGGGCCCAGGTCTTACTTGTCTGGCTCGCAACACGACCTTGGAGTTTTCCATCTTGCTAAGCTGTGTGAACTCATTCAGAATGGCCATCAGTTCATCCGCTAGGGTAGGATCCCTTCCACAAAGTTGATCCTTCACAAGGTCACAGACACCAAACTACACATCAAGACATTTGTTTCTTGGAGAGGCCACATGCTCAAACAGTGTTGTAAGCTTGAAAGTCAGTGGAGGCCTTACGATAAGCATTGTGACTAGGATGTTCTTCTTGGAAACCTGGGCGTGAGAGAAAATATACTCGAGCACAGGAGTCATATCTGGCTTGTGCTGCTCACGTAGGTTGATGACACACTTGTCATAGTGGGCTGTTTGTTATAAATTTAACAGTGTTATATGATATTTGCCCAAAACAACCACAGATACAGTCAAAGAGATGTGTCACCAAGACATTTATGAAATAGAGACAAAACATTAAAGCATCCAGTCACCACCTTGCTGAAACTGCATCTCTACTTGCAAGTAGCGCTTCAACAGATCTAGAACCACAGACTTCATGTAACCTCGTATTCCACTGCGGTACCTGGAACACAGTCAGTCAATCTATTAGTCAAAGTTCTACTACCACAGCACTCACATATGAAGTGTGATATGATATTGTTGGTCAATCTAATTCCACAAGAGGGGAATAAAACTAACCTCTGGACCAACTGAACAATACTCTGGGTGTTCATGAAGAACACCTCTCGATCAGCCTTCCTCTGTAGGGTGGCTGCATGGCTGTCCAGAATATTGGCAATCTGGAGGGGAGGAGGAAAAAAAGAATATTAGTAAGTAAAGTGCATTTTTTGCATTTACAAAAGGAAGAAAAAAAACATTGAGCAGGGAAGACATATTACAAACAGGTATTTACAATGGATGCTTGTGAATAAAAAGCCTCTTCAAGTTCAACTTTATTGTCATATGTATTTAGAATACAATTAAATTCTTGTGTTCTGGCTCTCTCTGCCTTAACACAAGGATAAAGGACACACCATCCCACCCCACACTCCAAAAAAAACCCCACTACAGCCCTACATACACTAATTGATGCCATTTAGCTCTGTTGGCCAATCAGAGTGCGGCAAATGTCCACTGGTTTCCACTGGTTTCTTTTACTGTAAAGAGTAGCCGACGGGCACTGATGTAATACCAGCGCTGCCGTTTTATTTTTGCCAGCTGTGGTCAGTATTTCACCACTATGGGGAGCTCACCCTTTGGCTGGGGAACTGGCAGAGGACAGAAGTGATGTTGCTTGCATACTGAGCCATGATTTTACGGATGGCCTTCTCCACACCAGGAGGAATGCGTCCTGCCACACTGGTCATGATATCTTGGAGCTCTAACAGAGGCAGGGAAGGGTCCCTTAGTGTCTTCATTAGGGTACCCACCCACTGTTTCACCTGCAGAGAGAACATACATAACACAACGTGGTCACTGCGCTTAAAAAAAAAACCACACCAATTAAGGAGCCTGCGCTGAACGGATCCCTGTGACAAACCTTGTTGCTGAAGTAGGGCTCTGCTAGGCAGTATCCATTCATGACATTAACCAAGTTCCCCAGCACACTGTGGAAGACCTGGTGAAGCTTTTCTCCCACAGTGGGCAGAGGCTGCTGAGGTGGCAGAGAGACCTGGTTAAGCTCCACCTATGACAGAAACACAAATAAGAAAGTAAACAGCTTTCACAATTATCCACAATGAACAAAGTGCACAAGAAATTGGCAACATGCTAAAATTGACAGTATAAATGACGGATGCCAATACGTGACTGTTTGTCAATACAATGCTCAAGCCCAGATAAAACGATTTATGTATGTATTGTAATTTGGGATGATTTGGATAAACTTGCTGGGTGGATGCTACTGAGATCATCCAGGTCCATGTGGGCCACAATACAGCCAGGCTCCAGAACCACACCAGGTCTCTTTACAAAGTGGATACAGCCTGATTCCTGCACTGTAAGAGCCATCACCATTTTCATCACCTAAATCCACAAGACAGACAGCAAGTAAACAAAAACAGTCCACATGTTTACAGAAAAGGCCTCCTTGAATTATTAGTGTGGGACTTCCTACTTTTTACCAAATCAGTAAACTCTCACTTCGATCTCTGCATAGGAGTCTCCTGAAGAAATGTGGGCTCCATCTTCTACCATGTACTGTATTAGTTTACCAGCAGAGGGTGACCTCAGCACCGTGGGATCCTTCTCCTTCTCAAACACACACGTCTTGTTGCCAACAGTGATACGATAGCTGTGGGATCAAAATAGATCAGAGAATACATTTCCATTTGAAACTGAAACCTGATTACATCCTGATTTAGGCCTTCCAAATAATAATCATAGAATACTGACATAGCACAATACTGAAGTACGTAATTTCACTTGTTGTCAGGAACAGTCAAGATGTTGATATAAATGCGCAGCATGCAGTAAAATAACTTTACTCCTTACATTCTTTCTATAATTTTTGGTGATTAATTATGATGATTCCTGCAGCAAAATAATTGGGAATATCATTTTATCCATGATCACAGACAAATATCCAGCTTCTAAAAAGTCAAGAAGTCATACCTGTCCACTTCCTCCTTCATGTAGGTGGTGTGACTGCTGCCATTGTAGGAGAGCAGAAGGCCACCGTCATTCAGCCTGTGGACGTCTATTTCAATGTCTGAGCCGTTCATGATGATAACATAGGTTGTTGGGGACTGGCGAGCCACCTGCCAGATACATGGTCAGGAGGTTTTGGATTAAAAATGAAAACTTAAGAGGGAAATTGTGTCAAACAGGGAATGAGTGAAGAGGATCAGGCAGGTACCTTCAGGCAGTATTTGACTCCTTCATATATTAGGTCCACATTGACAGAGTTGAGCAGACTAGCAGCAGGGAGTACCTGGCCTCTATAGACATAAAGATTTTATATTGTGCTTTTTTTGTAAAAAAATGTTGACTATTTGAACATAATCAACTGCAGCATTTTAACGAAGATAAATTTTGACGTGCCTTTCCAGTGAATGTAAAAAGTCCGACATGCTCTTTCTGAAGTTGGCATCAGCAACATGTAAAGCTCCACAGACAATGCCAAGCATGGTATCTGGTCTCTCAGCCTACAAAGAGAGTGGAATGGCTCATATTATCACATAAACTCAGGACAATTTCAAAACAAAAACGTCAGTGATCTATCATCAATTCCTTATAGTGAGTTATGGTGTGAAGGTTGGTCTCTTTACACCTCTTACCTGCACTTTCTCTGCAATGAGATGATCCAACCAGCCAGTGTCAATATCATTGTTTCTGAAGCTCTCAGTCTCTAGCAACTTAATGAGGTACTCCACTGTGGTCCGGAAGTCTCCTCTGATGGACAGCTCCTTCATGGCAACCACCATGTTCCTGAAGCACACAGATGGAGTTTTTTTACATTATTGACTGATGCCATCACGTTAACTCAGAAGTGATACCGCAATAGTCCCAGAATTTGAATATCATTTTGTTTATAATATGGTAATGCTATTGCATTGTTAAACAAAAAGGCTACTTCATTGTAGTCTCAAACTGTATTATTTGATGGCTTGGGCACTGCCTTGTTTAGTTATATTACACGATGGACAGTCAATACACCATGGGCATTGCGATATGGGTCATTATGCCACACTGAGTACGAGTATGTTAGTTTATACTCTAGATATGTGACACAAATTGGCTAACAGAGGCACTTACGAAATAGCTTCCTCTCTATTCTCTCCCCAGGAAAAACAGTGTCCGAACTGGGAATCTGCAAACTCATGCAGACCACCAGTGGCTCCAACGCTGAAGTAACCCCAAACATTTTTACTACTGCGAAAGTTTAGCTCCTGTACAGTGCCTGAACTAGGCTTGAACCCCTGTGAGTGACAAGAAGAACAGATCAATGATCTAAACTGAAAATATATATCCAAATAAAAAAGTGGCATGTTTTTGATACTGATGAGCTCAATTGATCCCACCTCATCTGGGTTCTCGCTGATAATTCGAGCAGCTATGACATGCCCTCTTGGACAAGGTGTGCAGTCTGGGCCCTCAAAGTTGATGGTGGTGTCACCCCATGGAGATTCTCCATAAAGCAAGCGGATGTCCTTAATTCTATGGAGAGGGATCCCCATCGCAATCTATCAGAGATAACATATGTAAAAACTTTGGACCTTCATCTTTATCAGTTGCACTGGACTGACTCCTATCATTTTATTTTTGTGGTGTCATTACTGATGTTATAATTTACTGATCCCCTGAAGAAATATCCTTTTTTCACTTTCCCAGCCTCCACAAGGAGGTCATGGTGCAGGATTACCTACAAAGAACCCATCACTCAGCTTGCTGCTAAGGATCATTTCATATCAGCCTGATGCTCGCATACATAGTCACTTGAACCTGGGGTTCTCTAAATTTAGGACAGCCTCACCACTCACAACACCACCTAGCTGCCCAAACTGTTCTGAGGATTCAACAATAGAAGTTTACCTGCAGCTGAGCAGCAGGCAGGTTAACATCTGCGATCATCTCTGTACAGGGATGTTCCACCTGCAGGCGGGGGTTCAATTCTAGAAAATGGAAGCTTCCAGCCTCAGAGAAAAGGTACTCTACGGTACCTGCACTCACATAGCCCACCATCTTAGCCAGTCGTACAGCATCCTAATACAGAGAGGGAATATTTAGAAAACTGGGAGATGTAAACAAAAAACAAAAAAAACAGTGATTGAGGTTATCACCTAGCCCAAATATTAAAAGCCAAATCACCTTTTCCATCTGTTCAAATGTTGAAGGAGCTGCTATGGTGGCAGGCGCCTCTTCTATGATTTTCTGGTGCCTTCTTTGGATGGAGCAGTCTCGTCCAAACAGGGAGATGGCATTACCGTACTGGTCAGCCAGGATCTGGACCTCCAGGTGCCTGGCATGCTGGGCCAGCTGCATCACGAAAATTGGTGAACCAGGCACCTCTGCCTGGACCTACAATCAGAATGCAAATCAGTTGTGAAAAGTTCCATGATTTTCACTGTCTGAACAGCTTGGAAAAAATACATAAAATTGAGACACAACAATAAGGTATCTGATATATATATATAAAAAAATCAAACCTGTCTGAAGCAGTTGGGAAAGTCCTCAGCACTTTCCACCTTCCGGATACCCTTTCCTCCACCACCCTCAGAGGCCTTGATAACAACAGGATAACCAATTCTCTCAGCCCCCTTACAAGAGAGAGAGCACATAGGTTACAAGCTTACTCAAAGATACATTTGGCCAGGCACTATTCAAAAAGTGAATTGAAAGGTTGGATACCTTTTATAGTCTTATGATGACTTTGATTATAATGCTTACCACCAATCCATCATCTACATCATGAACACAGCCATGTGCATAGACCTCTGGAGGAACACTGACTATATTGCCAAGCTTCGGGTCCTCCTTTCCCCAGTCCACCCTCAGACCTGGCAGACCAGAAAACGCAAGGTTGGAGCAGGTCAATTATGTCATCTAGTGCAGCAAGAAATTTTTCATACAGACGTGAACAGATATGAACTTTGTCATTTGAAAATGTATTACTACAGGGATTCTATCTAAACCCAGGTGCAGACACTGCAGTCTTTGTTGGGTAATATGGCACAACTGAGATAATGAAGGGTGTCATGCATCACCTGATCCACTCCAGGGCAGGGTGGGAATGTCAGCACTCTGTGCCACAATGGAGGAGGCAACCTTATCTCCCAGAGCCCACATGGCCTTACTGGACGGCCCTGAGACATAAACAGCCATCTTTATCCAACCAAATGACATGACGCAGGAACAAATTGAATAAACTTGATTAAATACCAATACTCTGTCGATTAAAATTGGATTATACCTAAAAATGATATCCCCGCTTTGTTCAACAGCTCAGGCAGTTTGGGATTTTCCGAGGCATGGCCCCATCCAGCCCACACAGCCTGTCAATAGAGATAAGCACTGTTAGTGACAGTTCGACGTGGTTTAGAATAACAAATTCCAATTAGAGGCCATTTAGACAAAAACTTCATCTTTTTCCTCTGACAGAACTGTTCCGGATGTAGGTGAATAATGGATACCTGAACTGGGATTCGTTTGGCAATGTCCACAATCAGCTCTACATTGGCATAGTTGTTATTGTTGGACCCACCGGGTACAGGCACATAATGGTCTGCCATTTTGATGTACTCTGTTGGGGAAAACAGAGCCACAAATGGCATCAGATTTTTCCATAAGTGCCAGCTGTCCGCGGGATGGCTGGACATTAAAACATTTCTAGCCTAGTGTGGCAGTCTATTTCGTTATCTACCAACACAGGGATCGCCTGTTCGAATCCCTGTGTTACCTCCGGCTTGGTCAGGCATCCCTACAGACACAATCAGCTGTGTCTGCGGGTGGGAAACTGGATGCGGGTATGTGCCTTGGTCGCTGCACTAGCGCTTCCCCTGGTCGGTCAGGGTGCCTGTTCAGGGGGGAGGGGGAACTAGGGGGAACAGCGTGATCCTCCCACGCGCTATGTCCCCCTGGCGAAACTCCTCACTGTCAGGTGAAAAGAAGAGGCTGGTGACTCCACATGTATCAGAGGAGGCATGTGGTAGTCTGCAGCCCTCCACGGATCAGCAGAGGGGGTGAAGCACAGCAACCAGGACAGCTCGGAAGAGTAGGGTAATTGGCCGGATACAGTCGGGGAGAAAAAGGGGGAAAAATACACACACAAAAAAAAAACATTTCCAGCCAACTACTTTTTTACTAGGTTTTTTTTTTTCATAGCGAGTTGCTATTGATGTAAGGTGGCTTGCATCCAATCGAGCTGCGCCTACGTCATGAAAGCAAAAGCTAAACTGTCACTCACTGCTTGTTCGTGAACGCTTGTGCCATGAATGCTTGTGATACAATAGTGCAAACTATGTGGGAAAATCGCCTCAAACCATTTGGAAATGCACGTGGAATTATCCACGCACTGTGTCGTCTAGCCCAATCTATGAACATTTTGAGGAAAGAAAACACCCCTCATTATATTGCCAATTACAGTACGTAAGGAGGGATGTGGTGGCTTCCACAGTTTTGTCAGCCGTGTTCATATTACCCATTTAGAAGTCATAACCCTTGGGCTTATATAGTCTGATCACATGTGAAGTCTTCTTTCCCGGGGTTATTGTGTGGGGATGACAATAACAGTGTCAATCAAAATCAAATGTGGATGTAGGCCCAGAGGTCTGCTGCTTCATCCCTCTCACTGCATGTATGAACGACTCCATTCTGTTATCAATTACAGAGAAGCTAATATGTCACACAAAAGGAAAAGAGCACCACCAAGCTCAATGCAGAGGAAGGACTCTGTCTTCCTTCTTTAAGAAACCTGCTGGTCAGTTCATACAAAATGATAAAATATTTGCTTACCCTAAGATGTAACTTAATAATGGCAGCCATATTACAACATTCTATTTAATATTTTTTGTTTGTTTAATTAAGTCTATTTATGTCTGATTAAACTTAGATAGATAGATAGATAGATAGATAGATAGATAGATAGATAGATAGATAGATAGATAGATAGATAGATAGATAGATAGATAGATAGATAGATAGATAGATAGATAGATAGTCAGACAGACAGATACTTTATTCATTATTAAACAAATTTTAACTAATGTAAAAATAAGCCTTTACTATTTGCTCTACTGGTCCTATTAAAATTAAGAGACATTTCATCTAGAGAAAGCTACTCAAAAGAGCAGTGTAATAAATGTTTAAAGGTTTATTACCATCTTTACTTTAAATTTTAAAAAAAGAATACAGCGTTAAAAATGTGTGATAGACAACTTCAGCTCACGTTGTTCAGCAGCACCCCCCCCTTATATTGTGCAGTAGTACGGGGGGGGGGGCTGGCTACTACCTTCACCCAGCTGGACACTGTATGCACTAGTGGAAAATCATGTGGCAGTCCGTATCTGGGGTAGGATGTCAGGAAATCATTGCTTCCTATTGCAGCCTGATTCATTTTCAATCTTTCCCTCTAATGCTTATTTAGCCTACATAACCGCAGGGTAATAAATATGACAGAAATCAAGCTCATACTCACCTGCATTGGCTTTCAAGTCTTCAGGGGTAACCATGACCACAAAACGGATGGTCCGCTCATTCCGAAACATCTCATAGGACCAGCGACGGATAGAACGCATACATTTGACTGCTGCAATGCCATTGTTAGCTATTAACACCTACCGAAAAAAGAAGGGGCAAGAAAGGTACAAGAAAGTATGAGTTTGGCAGGGGAAGGACATTTAACAGTGGCAAAGCCAAGAGCACTTACAGTCAAACAAAAATCATAGATATGATCATTTCACAAATGCAGACACGAGCATCTCTTACTTTATCAATGACACGGTTGCCACCAAAACGGGTGACAAACTCAGCAGGAGAGGCCACTGTGAAATCTCTCTGAAGATCCATTTTTCTGTGTTCTCGTCCTTTCTTCACCAGATGAAGGCCAGACATGCTAGGCCTGACATACAAAACTAATGGTTATTTTCCTGGTGGCACAGCAAAACACGACTGGTTTATTCGGTGAGTATATTCCATGCTGAGGCTGAGCCATTATAAAATAAAAAATGTAAAAAAAAAAAACACTGAAGACACTGCAAGCTCCATATCCTCTTCTCCGCCAGCAGATCCAAGCACCAAGGTGGTAAACAGCTGCAGACCTGTGGTAACATGGGACTGTGAACAAACGCTATAACTACAACAACGAAGAGAAAAAAACAGCAATAAAAATAATGTAGGGAAGTCAAAGTTCAGACCTAAATAGGACAAACCGTTTATGTCCTGCCTTATCTTCACAGTTACACCTAATCACTGATCACCACAGAAAACTTTCATCAAACAATCAGGCTCACCTTCCCATAAGGAACCAAATGATTCAGAACGTTCACCACAGCAAAGCCAATCAAAAGGTATTTATTGTGTTGTCAGCATAAATACTCATTCATAGCAGCTGTTTGTTTCAGTCTTATCAGGCAACAGGTATGATGGACTGGTTCCAATTCTTGCCTAACACAACCTGGTTTTCCTCCATGCTATTGTCACTTGCTTTTTTTTTTCTTGGGCCCCCCCCCCCCCGTTTCTCCGAATTGTACTTGGCCAATTACCCCACTCTTCCGAGCCGTCCTAATCTCTGCTCCACCTCCTCTGCCGATCCGGGGAGAGCTGCAGACTACCATATGCCTCCTCCAATACATGTGGAGTCGCCAGCTGCTTCTTTTTACCTGACAGTGAGGAGTTTCGCCAGGGGGACATCGTGCATGGGAGGATCACACTATTCCCAACAGTTCCCCCTAGGGATGGGTATCGTTAGGATTTTATCGATACTACTACTCTTATCGGTACTGCTTATCGGTTCGGTACTTTATCGAAACTCTTATCGGTTCTTTTTGATTATTATGCAAGAAAAAAAAGATACTTAATTAAGAAAAGAATCGACATGTCTTTATTATTCTATTATATAACTTTATATAAATATAAACAAATATTATTTATTCAGCAGCAACAGCAGCAGCAATGTTTTAAATGCGTCTGAATTATAGACTTTATAATCAACATCCAACAACAACAAATAAGATAAAAAATAAAAGTAGATAAAGATAAAGAAAAAAATATATATTAAAAATAAATTTTTACAGCAAAAGGCTAACGGAAGTTCAAACAAACAAGAACATAGAACATTATCCTAACAGTTCTGCAGAAAAATCAACATATCTGCCTTCTCCAGCAGGAGTCGTGATCTCCTGACTTAGTGTCCCCGGCTATTAGCCTAGCTAACTCCGTATCTATGGCTTATATATTTGTAGCTAAACAATTAGCGAAGCAATTATATTTTAGTTATTGGCCTATTCGTAATAATTCGTTATTAGTCTAGCTAACTCCGTATCTATGGCTCATACGGCTTACCTGCAGTGGACGTGGATGGAACACTACGAGCAAAGCAGTGGAAAACGCCGCATTTCTGCAGATTAATACCATGTTTCGACAAAAGATGTTTCGACAGATTGCTTGTATTGCCACCCTTACTGGCAAATGATTTGTTGCACTTGTGGCAACGAGCGTTGTTGTCATCGACTTTTGAAAAATATACCCAAACTTTTGAACGTTTAGTTCTCTCCGCCATGATGAGCCCTTGAGCAGAGCTGTCTGTGCGTGTGTGAGCGAGTGTGTGGAGCACAGCACAGCCCCGCCCCTCGCGCAGTAAGAGAGAGAGACAGAGAGATGGAGAAAACGACAAACAAGATTATGTTTGCGACGTTTAAATTCCTCGAAAAACACAATTGCCACAATATAAATCTCACTCCATGATTTCTCGAGTACCTACCGACTATCGATAGCAGAACCGAAAACGTCGGATCTTAAAAATGCTCCGGTTTTTACTAATTTAGAACCGGTTCCCGTTTAGAACCGGGTTTCGGGGGGCATCCCTAGTTCCCCCTCCCCCCCGAACAGGCGCCCTGACCAACCAGAGGAGGAGCTAGTGCAGTGACCAGGACACATACCTACATCCGGCTTCCCACCCGCAGCCAACAGTCAATTATGTCTGTAGGGACGCCCGACCCAGCCGGCGGTAACACAGGGATTCGAACCAGAGATCCCCGTGTTGGTAGGCAACGGAATAGAGCGCCACACCACCCGGACACCCCACTATTATCACCTTTGATTTGATGTGATATTGCAAAAATCGCAAAGCAGACCACATTGTCACCTTTAACTTGGGGGGGGGATGCATTTTAAACTGTATCAGATAAACAATCTAAGAACTAAATTGAGTTGATGTCAAGTTTTAATTGCCCAATTTTAGGGTGCATTTGGACAGGTCATTATATTTGTGCAGTTGTCCTTTTTAGGACATGGTGAAAAGACTGCCTAAACATTATATTATGTCAATGAAAAATGCAGAATTCCTGAGCAAAATACTGAATCATTGGTCATTGTCAATCATTACATTTGTAAATTCCATGTTTTGCCTCCTGGTTTATTATCAATAAAGATTCTTGCAAGATAGAAATGGGATCATCACGTTAGATTTGAAGACCAGTACGGTAAAACCTAATCTTTGAACAAGGCTGAGATGAAATATGCAGCTTCAAGTTGTAGTAGCAGCAACAGCGTCAGCAACAGTAGTAGTAGGAGAAGTAGTAGTAGTTGTAGTAGGAAACAGGACATTCCTCACATGATAGGGAGAGAAGTGAGGAGACTTTACCATGTCTTGGAATACATCGCATTTTTTCAGCTTAAACATCATTATAATATAAATTAGGAGGATGTTTTGGGCTGAGATTGTACTATGGAGTTCACAACTAGCTCGTGCCACCTTTCATTCCAAAGCCTCATCATGCTGAGAACAAACAATCTCTCTGTAGAGATCTTGGGGAGTACTACACTATCTGTCTTGCATCAGTCTGTTGTGAAGTGAGTGACCAATATTGTTGAAGATTTTCCAAGGCTATATGAACTTTTGACATGACACTATTGTACAGTTTGTTCAGCGACGTGAGATTATGTCCGATGTTTCAACCAAATGTTTTTGATCGCTATTTCCAGCCTGTTCCCCCTGCTGTTTCTACACTGTTTTGATAAGTGCCCCTTTCAATAGCCAAAAGCAGAATGGAAGCTATCCAACTGGGGACTATCACTTCAGTCACAAACACAAGAGTACTTTAGCTTCTTTTGCTTCTTCATGATAACATCATAAAAACCTCTTGCTTGTTTATGCATGTACCTTACACTCCCCTCCTCTGGAGAGGGTTTTTTTTTAAAGTTCATTAAAACTACACGTGCCCAGCCAGACAAGCTCTGCAGTTACATAACAATACTCATACTATTCATCAGTTTCTACTGAAATTCTTCATATGGGCAAACATGGCCACATAACATGCAAAGGTATTCAAACTGTAAAAATGTTTGCATTATCTTTTTGAAATGAATCACATAAACACGGTACAAAACTACACACTCTAACACTGTATTGAACAAACATTGTTGCAAGAGTTTCAAATTCCAAAAATTACCACCAGCATATCATACCTTTTCAGACACTGAAACCAGTTAAGATTTTGACTTCCATCTCCCTCCATTGTAGATCATTGTGCAAACTTGAGAAGTGTGGATCACAAGTACGAAAGAACAAAACACAGACCTCCACCCAGCCCTTCCTCTGTGGTAGTCCCCTCCCCTCTACACTCTCACAGATGTGTGGCAAAATATCCCTCAGCTGAACTTCTCTGAAGGAGACTGAATACACGCCGATGTCGGCTACCATTGCATAGGTTACAAAATCCACAGCAAATATGCCCACACATTACCTAACACCAAATGTCTCATTCTACTTCATCTGCCAATCGAAAACAAATTTTCCAGACTGACAAGTGACACAATGAACACCCAGTCTTCATAGATGACCTGAGAAGCACATTAACGGAAAAAAAAATGTTTTTTTCATCACACATTTTAGCCAATGTGTATGCCTGCTCCTGCAGGTCATGTTTCTTTCATAATATGGTTGTCTTATCAAAACTAGATAAGCAACAGGAACAACAGGCCAATGCATTTAAAGTTAAGGTAAATCCATTACCTCTAAATCCTTCAATGATGATTCCTACATGTGTAACTCCTGGGCACAAAACAAAAATTACTATCCATTTTGGCTGTTGAGGTAAACTCTACCAGTTTCAAACTGATCACTTGGCTAAAAAAAAAAAAGTTTTTAAAAATAGGACTACGTTAAACATCCATCCTATCAATTATTCATGATTCCATTTGGAAAAATGACAAGGAACTCATAGTCAAACAATAACAAGGTAAAAGATGAAAAAGTGGGAATTGGATTTTAAAGTGTGTTTGTCTGCCAATAACTTTATTTCACTCTGCTGTGCCCTAGACTAATAACAGCTTTCAAAGTCATGGGCAGAGGCACTTGATCCAATAATAGTGCAGGAGCATTTGGCATGTGACAATAATACAGGTCAACACGCTGCAGTGAGGTGATAACAGGCAGCATGTGGAGACAGGGCACTTGTGAGCAGTAGGACCCATCATTGCAAAAAGTTTATCAAGCAACATCGCACTCTGCTGACCCTGGAAAGCTATTCCATCTCACTCACACAAACCTTTAAAGGGGGTGGTCCTGCAGCCATATTCATGAGGTATTTATCTTAGCACTAAGAGTACTCTCTTGCTATGGCTATAAATGTTGAACATCTACCTGTGCTGGCTAGTAATGGAGATAGTGACAATGCAAGAAGGTTGGACTGGTCAACTCTTACAAAAGAGGACATCTTAGCCTATCATGCCTGTACAGATGAAACCTTGGGTAATATACATCTTCTTAGAGATGCAGTTATGTGCAGAGACATTAATTGTAAGGATATGAGGCATAAGACAGATCTCTGCTGCATGTATGATGATATTGTTAGTGCTCTGTATGAAGGTAGTAAACCCTAGCACTATAAGTATAAAAATAAGACACATAACATCAGGCCTGGTTGGAACAAGTATGTAGCTGGGTATCATGAAGAATCCCGTGAAGCCTTTAAATCACGGGCTATGGCAGGCAAACCCAGACAAGGGCCTGAGCTTAAACACAAAAAGCTCACTAATGCAAGATACAAGTACGTCATTCGCTTCATTTGTAAAAATGAACAAGCCACGAGAGCAGATTCCATAGCTAAGAAGCTGCTAGGAAATAATCCTGCTAACTTTTGGAAAGAAGTGAGAGTTCTCAACAACTATAAAACATCTCTACCATGCACTGTTGATGGTATCTCTGGTACAGACAATATTGGTGAATTATGGCGACAGCGTTATAGTACCTTATTCAACTGTGTCCAAAGTGATCTGTATAAGGTGGGTAATATTGAGAGTGATGATTAAATGGTGATCATGTCACATGAGATGTACCAAGCTATAAACAAGCTGTCTGTTAACAAGGCAAGTGGTTTTGATCATGTTACTGTTACACACCTTAAACATGCCAGTCCGAGGTTAGCCCCTCTCCTTGCTATTTGTTTTACTGGCTTTATGGTCCATGGCTTGTTACCAGACTCAATGCTGTTTGTACTGTTAGTGCCAGTCATTAAGGACAAAGCTGGTGAAGTATGCAGCCTAGATAACTACAGGCCTATAGCTCTCGCCAGCATACTGTCAAAAGTCCTAGAAAGAATACTGCTGGACAGAGTGCATGAATTTATCAACTCCACAGATAACCAGTTTGGTTTTAAAGCTAACATGGCACTGACTTATGTATATATGTCTTAAAGGAAATTATTAACAAATATAGTGGCCAAAACTCATCGGTTCTTATGTGTTTTATTAATGGTTTTAAAGCTTTTGATCGTGTTAATCACAGAAAGTTTTTGTTAAATTGAGTCAAAGAGGGGTGCCTACATCGTGAGAATTCTGGCTTATTGGTATGCCCACCAGACTATGCAACTAAAATGGGGTAATAGCTTTTCAGCCCCATTTGGGGTTAGCAATGGTGTCAGACAAGGGGGAATTCTGTCTCCAGTTCTCTACAATTTATAAATTGATGATTTGTCCAAGCAGCTGAAAGCCTGTAACACTGGGTGCATGATTGGTAATACCTTGGTGAACCATATTATGTATGCAGATGACCTTGTCATTCTTAGTCCCTGTAGCGCTGGTCTCCAGCAGCTCCTTGATAGATGTTGTGTGTATGGTGTGGAGTGGAGCATGATATCAAATACAATGCTAGTAAGAGTGTTGTCATGATCTGCAGAACCAAACAGGTCAATTATCTAAAATGTCCTGATTTAAAATTGTCTGATAATAATCTTGTGGTATGTAATAAGGTGAAATATCTTAGACATTATATTACTGAGCAAATGACAGACGAGGATGATATTTATAGGCAATGCCACATGATGTATGCATAAGCAAACGATCTCACGCAAGTTTGGTATGTGTTTAGTTAGTGTGAAGATGTCTCTGTTCAGGGCATATTGTACACAGCTTTATACTGCACACTTGTGGTCAAACTATAAAAAAAACAAGCTTACATAGGCTTCGAGTGGCTTATGAGTAGCTTCTTCGAGTAGCTTCTCACGCTATGAGAATACTACTAAAAAGACCTAGATGGTGTAGTGCAAGTGAAATGTTTGTGGCTGCAGGAGTCAACACCTTTCTGGCTCTTCTAAGAAATCTCATGTATAAATTATTTGCGGCTCAATGACTCTGATAATGTAATCATCAAGGGTTTAACTAATATATGATTCAGTGCCACACGCTACCAATCCCAGCAGTGGGACCACTTTTATTGCTGCCTTCTTATAAGACACTGATTTGTTCCATTTATGTTATTTATTGTGTTTACTCTGTGTATTGTCTGGGGTTTGTCTATTACCTATTTGTCTTTGTCTGTTATGGACCCGGAGTCTGCAATAAAGTTTTGAATTGAAATTAATTGAACTGAATACTCCTAAATGGCACTAAAAGTTCCATCTTTTTTTCTTGGCTCACACTGTTCCCCCCAGTTCCCCCTCAACCCTGAACAGGCGCCCCGACTGACCAGAGGAGGCGCTAGTGCAGTGACCAGGAAACATACCCACCTCTGGCTTCCCACAGACACAGCCAATTGTGTCTGAAGGGACACCCAACCAAGCCGGAGGTAACACGAGGATTTGAACCGGCAATCTCTGTGTTGGTAGGCAACGGAATAGACTGCTATGCTACCCAGACGCCTAAAAGTTCCATCTTCAAGAAGTGGCTGAGACCATAGACAGATTATGAGACAATGGGTCCCTGGTTACGGACATGTAAAAGGGCCCCCCTGGCTGGGCAGGTACACTGACTTAGAGCCAACAGCACAATAACTAAATTCAACTGTACCTCAACAGGATTTACAGCGCACATACACACAATTAACGCCAACAGCATATTAACTCAGACATGCATTAACCTGCAGTTTCCTTGAGTTTTTCAGTAGGACTTTTGGGGCTCTGTTGTTGACATGAATGACTAAGCCCTTTGACTATGCAACAAGAAATGCAAAGTTAATAACAGCAATTTCAGGCAGAGGCTCTGGCTTAGGGGCCCCTGAGCCCTTGGGATCCTGGGCCTGGGCCCAGTAGGCACATTTGGTAATACATCCATGGGCTGAGACCAACTTTGACTAAGGAATTGGTTGCAGTCTTGAGCTAAGAGGAGAGGGTGGGGTTAACGTCATTGTTATGGATGACTTCCTGTTTCATTAACGTGCTCACTTAGTATGGCCACTGCGATTGGTTGACAGGGCCCACAGTGATTGGTTGACAGGTGTCAGTTCCCTACCTTTTTCTCCCCAATTGTATCCGACCGCCAATTACCCCACCCTTTCAAGCCATCCCGGTCACTGCTCCACCCCCTCTGTCAAGCCGGGGAGGGCTGCAAACAACCACGTGCCTCCTCTGATACATGTGGAGTCACCAACTACTTCTTTTCAACTGACAGTGAGGAGTTTCGCCAGGGGTGACATAGCACATGGGAGGATCATGCTATTCCCCCCAGTTCCCCCTACCCCTGAACAGGTGCCCCCGACCAACCAGAGGAGGTGCTTGTGCAGCAACCAGGACACTTACCCACATCCGGGCTTCCCACCCACAGACATGGCCAATTGTGTCTGTAGGGACACCCGACCAAGCTGGAGGTAACACGGGGATTTGAATCCCCGTGTCCGTAGGCAACAGAATAGACTGCCACACCACCTGGACGCCCCCCGGTGAATTCTTCAGGAAACGAAAAACTCAGAAAAACATCTGATCCAAACTTAAAAGATTGGATCAGATGATTTCCCAAAACACTTCCAACTTGGCCTATATAGTAGACTAACAATGTAATGTCAGGAAGTACAAATCATGTTACCATAGTCAAATAAAGAAAATATAAGTACCACTGATTAAATACATGAAATCAAAAATAAACAACTGACTTGATCAAAGTAGGCTCTATTCTTGGGTAATTAATGCACTCTCTTAAACATCTGGCACATCCTAAAATAATTATCAGACAGGCTATATAGGCTTTATAATGCAGGCTTTTCATTAACAATGTAGAATAACCATGGCTGCTAGGAACAAGATGACATACAGCCACGCTAACATAAACAGAAACCAAACTGGACACAAGACAAGGTTTTGCACGTGGGACATGCAAAAAGCCTCACATGCAGCTCCCAGTCTAACAGCAGCAGCTGTTGATGGCAGTAGCCATTTCTGGGACTGGCATGATTTGGTCTTAGTGACTGGGGAGTCCTCTCAACTTGAAAATTTTAGGAGTCTTAAAATTAGGGCTGACACACCCATTATTTTTAGGATTTTCTCCTAAAGTGGCCAATTAGGAGCCACTTTTAACCTTAGGATGTATCACGAATACAGCCCCTGGTCTCTATCGTTTAGCTGTGTGAATAACAACAACAAATTGAAGCAAGCAACACTAACAAATTAAAATAGAAAGGTAGTGGATATACAGCATGTTTGCAGACACCTACCATCCTGAAATGCTCTCAATTAAAATTATTTGCTGTGACCACTGCACAGCTGGTAGAGATTGCAAGGGTAAGTCAAATCTTATGGGGGGCTGGGTGTCAAAGAACAACAAAACCAACTCAGCGAACCCAACTCCTGGGTTTCTGAATGCAGAACTCTTGGGAGTGGGGGAGGTGTGGGTCATTTCAATAAGGGATATTTCTGTTTCAATCAGTGCCAGTCATATGCTTCAAGACTGCCAAGATATTACACATACCACCTTATTTGACCCTATCGTTAGAATTAGAGTTTTCCTAACATGTCATATCAGCACCCTATTGACATGCTAATTTGTAATTTGTGATATTGGGCTATACAAATAAAATTGACTTGACTTTTTCACAATGTCTTCATTCACATGAGCTACAAAAATCTCAAGATCCCTGGCCCCAGACATGAGGTTCATTTTAGTAAAAGACACATGATGAGACCTTACTTCATGACTGAGGGGGTGGTCTGTGCCGCATCTGAGGTCAAAGGAGGTTGGGGAGGAGAGGTGGTGGTAGAGATCGATTGTTGAGATGTTCCAGTGGGAGGTTTGGTGACCAGAGGCTCCTCATCTGAAGAGTTGTCCTCTGATGCGCCAAGAATAAACTTAAGGCGTTCTCTTGTCTCAGGCACTGCAGAAAGCTTGGGTATGATGGGTTTGGAAGGTGTCTGGGAGATGGTTGATAATGATGGCCGCTCCACCTTCCCCTCTGAGGAAGACTGAAAAGGATTGGTTTCCACTGCTGTGAGCTCTGAAACTACTGTTGAGCCACTCTCAGCCCGAGGACTGTCATCCTCAATATCTGTTGAGGTAGAAGGGTGTTTCAACGTAGAATATTCATTTGGAAAAGGGTTGTGTGCAGTGGGCATGTCCTCCTGGTCTATGGGACCACAGCCTGGTGGAGATTCCTCTTCTTTCTCAGGCATTGTTATGGCCTTGATATTAATCCTCCACAGAAGTAAAAATATCAATAGGCTTAATCCCAAAGCTGCTAGCAGGAGCATTCACAGACATCCTCCAAGCTGCAAAATGAATAAAGTTGACATTTTCAATATAACCAGATAAGAGTTGGGAATTAAACTCACATTACAAAATCTCAGTCTGAAGATGATGTCAGGTTAGCTTGTCTAATTTTTGTGCAATCCCATTCTTGTTCTAGACTGAAGACACGGGGGTTAAGGGAAATCTTTCTTGACCACGGGGTCAGGAGTTTGCACAGGACATGCAATGTGTAATTTGATCCAAGGTCAGAGGTTGGGTATGACCTCAAAGCTACAGAGCCAACTCACTCTTGCAAGGACTCAACTAGAAAGTTTTTACAACAAATAGGAGTAACATGCATGTTCGAAACTGAGCATAAAAATACCTATAAAGTAAATCAATTAAAAAAAATTGCAGCAAATATTAATAAATGTGAAAATGACACAGCTACATGTGTATTTCTAAGTAGCAACTTTTTGAGTAATTATCCAAACTATCATGCAGGAAGGTAGCGTTCCCGAACCACTAGCCAGTAAACAGCCAATCTCTAGCAGATGACAGACAAGTAATCTCATGGCATATGGGGTAAAGGTCAACAGTGAGAGAATGAAGTAGGGGGAAGGTTCAAGTATCCAAATCACACCAACAGCTGCAATGAATGTTTCGATGTAGCTGAAGAAAAAACTGACCCATAAACTACGACCGCGTTCAACTGTACACAGGACAGTGATATTCACTATACTGTACGTTCAAACAAAGATGCTTTTGTCCTCTGTCATACTTGACCTTCAGTATGACTCAGTCTCTAAGAGAGGATGTGGTACCTTTCAAATTTAATGTTAGTTAAAAAGCCCTTAGTTATGAAACACATTGATACAGCCTAATAATAAAGACCAGCTATTCAAAGGGTGTTAAATAGAAGAGGTAAAATAACAGATGGGTAATGGAGAAGATGACAAAAAATGAACTAATAAAAACGTCATATTTCCACGTATGTTTTAAAATTGGTAGTCAGTTTCATTCATAAAACTTTTTCTTTTCAGTTAATGAGTTTCTAAAGGTTGACATTCTCGCAAAGAATGCAGCGGTGTATCATCAAACTCATTCATCTAATAAATACATTGAATGACTGACTTTAGGTTGGCTTATTTGCAACTTCATCTCTAAACTCGAATTTACTTAAATATTTCCACAAATGCTTATCAACGAAAGGAAAAAAAGACTCATTAGGCTATACAAATAAAATTGACGACTCAAATGTGTGGATGTGGCTAAGGAAATGAACGTTTCAACTGCACACATCCTACAACGGTTGTTTGCGAGTGCCATTCCTAAATTAGACAAGCTAACAAGTTAGGACAACAAAACGACAAGGCAAAAACAAAACAAAACAAACGGAGAGGACCGTCGATTCAAGGCAACAACATCCAATCGCTTTTTGCACTTTCATTTACACTGTTTTGACAAAACTGGCATTTCCTCTCAGCCACCAGGGACAAATAATAAACGCTCCAAACATAAGTAGTTGTATATGATGCTGAACTGGCTAACTTAACACGATCAGCCAAAAACAGGCAATTAAATTCCGAGCACGCGAATAACGGTATTGGCTGCTGTCGTCGTTCCAACACACATTAGCAAACGGCTGCGATCAAACACTCCTTGTCAATTTTCCCAGCGTCGACACTGCAAAATGAAAACAGTTTTGGAGTGAGCTGCATCGTTCAATACTCCCTCACCTCGACGATTCGAAGCGCACCGACTAAACCGTACCACGGATAAGGATTGTGGAACTTTAGTGGTTAGCTGCAAATGTCGAGTCGACCTCGCGTCAGTACAACAACAACCCGGACGACCCGGACTGTGCGTGGCCCACGGCGGCGCGATCGTAAACATGTGGAGCAGTGGGCGGGGCTTGTGGTGCGGGACCCCTCCCACTGAGACGCGGCATTCACACAGAAACGCGCCAAAATAAGAACTAGACAGCCTGGTCCGGAGATTGTAAATGTCGGCCAGCGGAACACTTTTCCAGGAGACTTTCTTTGATCACACTCAGCCAAAGTTATATACATTTTTTTTAAAGGAGAGAGGGTGTTGTGGTTTGGTTTAATTCGCCAGACCACGATTCGAAGATGGTTCTGCAAAACAGCGGAAGTTATAGAGCGGACCGGGGACAAGGTGATCAGGAGAGTCAACAGTAAGTCGGTTTGCCTACCCGTAAAGATGCAAATTCGGTTTTTGTCAACCCTGTTAATAACGCAAAGCTGCGCTAGGCTTTTATTTTTAATAATGTTAAACAGTAACCAGGGATAGTTATTGAATCCGCTGTCCGTGTTTTCACCCAGGGATGACGGGTCCTCCATGTCGGCCCTCAGGAGGCTGGAGCGCAGTCAGTTTACCGACGAGATGGACGCCCGTTTCGGTTTTGAGCGGATGAAGGAACCGGGAGAGAAGACCGGCTGGCTCATCAACATGCACCCTGTAAGTCTAGATATCAAACACACACACACACACACACACACACACACACACACACACACACACACACACACACACACACACACGTGAGTCTACTGCCAAAAAACATCAACGACTGTGAAACGTCATTTAAACCTTTTTGCTACATTTAGACAGAGATCCTGGATGATGATAAAAGACTGATCAGTGCCGTGGATTATTATTTCATCCAGGAAGATGGCAGCCGATTCAAGGTGAGGATAGATAACTGTGTTGGAAAAAGCACTTCGTTGTGCCACAAGCGATGTTGATCACTGTGCAATGTGTATTTTTAAAAAGACACTTGGCTGTCCACAACACATCTGGACCTACCCCTAATCTCTGTAAAGTAATAACTATGTAATAATAAAATAAAAATATGTATCGTATTTAAAGTACAACCTAACCTGACTGTACAAATTGATTACTTTTATTTTTTATTTTCATTTGTAGGTTGCTCTCCCCTTTAAGCCCTATTTTTACATAGCTACTAAAAAGGTAAGTCAAAGCCTGGTATCAGCTCACACGCCATATGAAGATGTTTAAATTTCTCATTAAAATACTTCTGAACCTTCCACACAGAACTGTGAAAGAGAAGTCATCTCATTCCTGTCCAAGAAGTTTCAAGGAAAGGTGGCAAAACTTGAAATTCTCCCTAAGGAGGATCTAGATCTGGTGAGAATGCAAACTATTGACTAAGCCTTCTTATATTCTAATGTGATTTTTTTTTTTTTTTGCTGCTGGCAAGTAAAAGCTTTGTATCTGCCAAAAATTCAATTCCGTAGTTTTTCTGTCTAAAAGCTATATGTTTTTGAGAACATTTCGTAATAGGATTGAAGGACACTCACACATTCTAGTCAAATAATTCGGCTTGCCTGTGAAATAAACTTGATACCAGATTCTATTATATAAAAATGAAATTTTGAGTGGTGAAGTTGTAAGATTTGCACATGATTGCTGTATTGTGTTCAATATACACTAATGTGCTGTTTGAGCGCTGATGATATTTTATTGATGCTAAGTTCTGAAACCAGTCAATATGTCAAATATAACTGACCTGTACCCCACAGCCTAACCACCTAGTTGGACTGAAGAGAAATTATATCAAGCTATCATTCAACACTGTGGATGACCTCATCAAGGTCAAGCGTGAGATCTCTCCAGCTGTGCGCAAGAACAGAGAGCGAGAGCAATCCAATGACATTTACACCGCAATGCTGTCAAGGTGCTGTGTGTCTATTAGAAGATACCAACAAGATTCAAATTCTTTTCTTTGATCAGAACCCTCTGCCATATAAATATTTCTATACACATCATTTTAAACTGTCAAATTTTGAGATTCAGTCATTTACTTTGCTGCCATTATTTTCTGTTTCTATTTTTGGTTTGCCCTCCTCACATCCCTGTCTGTTCCTCAGCGCCTTGTCAGGTGGAAACGTGATGACAGCAGATGAGGATGGGATGTCAAAGAAAATTTCTGACCAGTTAGACAACATAGTGGATATGAGAGAGTATGATGTGCCCTATCATGTGCGCCTTTCCATCGACCTCAAGATCCATGTGGTAAAGATATTAGGGGTTCGTTGTCTTGATACAGAAGAAAACATCTCTATAGTCTTAGTTTCCTGAACTTTGCTCACTTTTTTAGGCACACTGGTACAATATTCGATACAGAAGCAGTGCTTACCCACCAGAGATTGTACGGAGAGATGATCTCGTGGAACGCCCAGTATGACAGTTTTTCCATTTCTCTTATATTGTTTGGATATTCTTTTCAATCGTCCAACCTCCCAGTGGCTTTTCAATATTATTTTTAATTTCTTTCAGGACCCAGTTGTTTTGGCTTTTGATATAGAAACCACCAAGCTTCCTCTGAAATTCCCAGATGCAGAGACAGATCAGATTATGATGATCTCGTACATGATTGATGGACAAGTGGGTTTTACTTCCTTTTACAATGTTAGATGTCTCTACTAGTGCTCTGTGTCTTAGAATTACTTGTACCTGAAACGTTTGATAACTCATTGTTTCTTCTTTTAAAGGGCTTCTTAATTACAAACAGAGAGATTGTCTCTGAGGACATTGAGGATTTCGAGTTTACCCCCAAGCCAGAATATGAAGGACCTTTCACCGTTTTCAATGAAGCTGATGAGGTAAAGTGTGCATGTGATGGGCATAACTAGGCATGACACACACGTCAAAGATGGAAATGTGCTAGTGTCAGCAAAGCTTTTTGCTTATATAAATAATCCTGTGTCTACATGATTTTCACATTAGGCAGCCCTCATACAGAGATGGTTTGATCACGTTCAAGAGACCAAACCAAACATCTTTGTAACCTACAATGGAGATTTCTTTGATTGGTGAGCTGTTTGAAATCTCTTCAGAATTAAAGTGTCTATTGTTTCTAGACTGTACAGTTCACCTGTCATCTTTCTGTCGTTGTTTCCCCTTCTTTTTAGGCCTTTTGTGGAAACTAGAGCCACCCACCATGGATTGAATATGCACAAAGAGATTGGCTTCCAGAAAGATAGCCAGGGAGAGTACAAGTCCAGTCAGGCTATCCATATGGACTGCCTAAGGTGTGTTACTACATTCTTGTAGAAAACAAGTAGTCGTTTTGCCAATTATATACCTATATTAAACAACTTGCTATCATACCTCACTGTGTCCTAGGTGGGTAAAAAGAGACAGCTACCTGCCAGTGGGCAGCCATAACCTAAAGGCAGCAGCTAAGGCCAAGCTGAGCTATGACCCTGTAGAGCTAGACCCTGAAGAGATGTGCCGCATGGCTACAGAGGAACCACAGGTGACCTGTACAACTTAAAAAAGCATGCCTGAGCAAGGGGATTGATTGATCAGAATGCTGTGCATGAATCTCATTACAGTTTTGCTAACTCATATCTCTTCGACTTTCTGTCAGACTTTAGCCACCTACTCTGTGTCAGATGCCGTGGCCACATATTATCTCTATATGAAATACGTCCACCCCTTCATCTTTGCTCTCTGCACCATCATCCCTATGGAGCCTGATGAGGTTTGTCATTAATGCTATTGTTAAAAAAAAACAACCCTGGAACTGACACACTCTTATTCTTATGGGTTTCTTTCTCTCCATTATTGCATTTTTATTTATATTTTTTTTCTTTCTAACACCAGGTACTGCGTAAGGGTTCTGGAACTCTCTGCGAGGCCTTGCTCATGGTGCAGGCCTTCCACGCTAACATCATCTTCCCCAACAAGCAGGAGCAGGTCTTCAACAAGCTGACAGATGATGGCCACGTCTTAGACTCTGAGACCTATGTGGGAGGCCATGTAGAAGCCCTGGAGTCAGGTGTATTTCGCAGTGACATCCCCTGCCGTTTCAAAATGGTACAACCTATTCCATGCAAGCTAACTGCCGTTCTTGATTTGAGTAGCTTTTGTACAATTAAAAGAGCCCTTTGTGTGACTTTGTGGCCTGTTATGTCAACAGAACCCAGCAGCATTTGACTTGCTGCTTCAAAGAGTTGAGAAAACAATGCGTCATGCTGTTGAGGAAGAAGAGAAGGTCCCTTTGGAGCAGGTCACCAACTTTAATGAGGTCAGGTGTTATTTTTGAAACACTGATAATCTTGTCATCACAATGAGTGGGTGTCCCCAGCACTCATCATTATATGCTGTCAGGGCCGCCTGATGTTCTGTTTATTAATCCTAATTTGTCCTCAGGTCTGTGACGAGATCAAAAAGAAGCTGATCTCCCTGAAAGAAGTTCCTAACAGGATAGAATGCCCTCTCATTTACCATCTGGATGTCGGGGCTATGTACCCTAATATCATCCTCACCAATCGCTTGCAGGTAAGAGAACCCCATAGCTTTGGGAGGAGTAATGAAAAGAGTAAGTGAGAGGAAAGGTATATAGATACTCAAACTTTGGAATTTCATTTTTTACTCGTGCAGCCATCCGCTATGGTTGATGAGGCTACTTGTGCTGCCTGTGACTTCAACAAGCCTGGTGCCACTTGCCAGAGAAGGATGGCATGGCAGTGGAGAGGGGAAATCAGTAAGTTGTTCATGTACTGTTTGTGCTATTGAGTGAGCCAACAGTTTTGAGTTATTAATCTGTTTCCCGAAGAAATTAATTTCGTGTCAATGTGATTTGATGCTGTTTGTTCAGTTGATCATGTTAGTAAAACAGATGCTCTGTTTCCAGTGCCTGCAAGCCGCAGTGAGTTTCACCGTATCCAGCAGCAACTAGAGTCAGAGAAGTTTCCTCCATTGTTCCCTAATGGCCCACCTCGAGCCTTCCACACTCTGACCCGGGAGGAGCAAGCAAAGCATGAGAAGAAACGCTTGGCAGGTGAGTACTGTTCAGATTCTGTTGAGCGTCATTCAAGAGTTATGATCTGCCAAGATGCTACCTGGCCTTTTCTTGTCCAGTGACTATATCATCAACTCCAGTATCCAAATTCAGGGGTTACCAAACATGGGGTCCAAGGACCTCCATGGGTCCTAAAGCAGCTTCCACGGTGTCACCAGCAAATTGAAGAATAGTTGAGTTTCACTATTCATTATTTAACAAGCCATTGAACAAAGAGAAAATGTGAAAGAAACAGCATTTTAATCATGGGTTTTATTTCCTCACATTATAGTTATGCTGTCAACGCTAAATCCTAACTAATGACAAACATCTTCTCAGAAAGGGTTCCTCAGAACAAAATCTTATCAACCGCCGATCTGAGGTCTGTTGTTTGGAAAACCTTTTCTAACTATTGCATGCCATGAGCTCAAAATCATGTTCTCTTTTTCTTTGTACAGACTACTGTAAAAAGGCTTATAAGAAGATACATCTTACCAGGCTGGAGAAGAGAGTCACTACTGTCTGTCAGAGAGAAAATTCCTTCTACGTCGACACAGTCAGAGCTTTCAGAGACCGGCGTTATGAATTCAAAGGGCTGCACAAGGTAATTTTTATAAAGTTGGTATCTAAATTCACCTCTTGTCTGGACTTCACCTTGCCCACTTATATGTGACCATTTTAGAAAATCTCATTCATGATGCAGGGCTCAGCTCACTGCATTTACCACCTCTACGACATGTTCCCACTCAACAAATGTTATTTTCTTAGAGAATCTAGCTGACAGATCATCAAATAATATTTCTTTCTGGTTTTTACCTCACCAACTAACATCTCCATTTCTCAGTCTGTGAAATTGCATATTTTTTGTCCATTTGGCCATTTTGTTCACCAAGAAATAGTTGGTTGAGAAACTTGGGCTGTATCTGCACATAAATGTTCAAAAAGAGTGTTTCATCAACCATTTATGGCAACCTTTTGGAGGTAACTTGATTGGATGAGAGGCTTGTGCATTCATGTACAATTTCAGATTGATTGAGATTTACAAAGGGAAAGGGCACAGGATTTGATGCACACCGTTTCATAAATCAGAATATTTTGGTGTGTATGCAGGTTTTCCTGATTGTGCGCAGGAAAATATTTAGTGTACAAAGTCTTACACATGAGGCCCCTGGTCTAGAATTTCTCTAGAAAGCATATTTTTTAAATAGTTCATTTATTTGTCATATATGAAAGCAAGTATACACTTATTCTCATAATGAATGTTTGTTTCGCTGGCTCAACACACAAGTACTTATAGTATAATTACTTGTAAGAGTAAGTGTAAAATGGCTTCACCCTAAAATGATGTGAACCACAGTGCTTTTGTTTAGTAAAGTTAACATTTAATACCCCACGCTCCCTCACCCTGCTTACCAGGTATGGAAGAAGAAGCTGGCAGCAGCGCAGGACTGCGGAGATGCTGCTGAAGTGAAGCGCTGTAAGAACATGGAGATCCTCTATGACTCTCTTCAGCTGGCTCACAAATGTATCCTCAACTCCTTCTATGGCTACGTCATGAGGAAAGGGTAGGAACTAACCTCAGTTTTCCTCAGGAGATGTTTTTTTTGTCACAGCCATTATATTCCATTATTCCCCAATTTGATTGCCTTGTTACATAAGCCTTTCAGCCTTAACCACAGGGTAAGTCTATCACTGCTGAGTGGCTGATGGTGGTTGACCTAAAAGTGTCTTTGATGTTGATGTTTTTATGTCCCTTTTAGGGCACGGTGGTACTCCATGGAGATGGCGGGAATTGTGTGTTATACTGGTGCCAACATTATCACTCAGGCCAGAGAGCTCATTGAGCAAATAGGGTGAGTGTCATATTAATTATAATGTGAATATTTTGTTATGAAGATCTTGCTGCACTTAGAGTCTCGACAGTACTGTTAAGTATGCCAAACTGCAGAGCAGTGGTTCTGAAGCTAAGTACTAAGGATCAAGGGTCTTGCTCATGGACACTTAGGTAAGGTGGATGTTTGTTGACATGAGTGCTTGAAAACAACACACCTGGAAGAAGGATGGTATCTTAAAACTGGGTCATTTTACTGCCCCGGTTATTTCTATTTTGTCACAAAGTCACAGCTTATGTTTGCACTTCAGTTTGTAACAGTTCTGCCTTCTTGAAGTATAGCATGTCTTAAGTATCAGCAGAGTTTGCTAAATGGTAGTGATTAAGACAACGTACATACAGGCCCCTTTTGATTTGTTGTTGTTATTCATATTGCTGAACAATAGAGGTCAGCATTCCAATAGAAATTACACATAGTCTCTTAGACACTGCATGGTGACAGGTTGGTCCGCTAGTAAAAGTAGCTGGCCTGTGACTGTAAGATCACAGATTTGATCCCTGGCACCACTCTGTACCTTTTCTGTTTAAAGAGTTTTTGAACTTGGCATTGACCCTTTACCTGCCTACTCTGGATAAATGCATCAAGTTTTAAAAGCTAAATATCTGGATTACAAATATCATCGGGCCACACTTTGTTTTCTCTGTGAGTCAGGAGGCCTCTTGAGTTGGACACTGATGGTATCTGGTGTGTCCTCCCCAACACCTTTCCTGAGAACTTTGTGGTGAAGACAAGTAATGAGAAGAAACCCAAGGTGACCATATCCTATCCAGGGGCCATGCTGAACATCATGGTAAAGGAGGGCTTCACTAATGACCAGTACCAAGAACTGGTTGATCCTGCCTCCCTCACCTACGAAACCAGGTCAGAGAACAGCATCTTCTTTGAGGTGGATGGGCCCTACCTGGCCATGATCTTGCCAGCCTCTAAAGAAGAAGGGAAGAAACTGAAGAAAAGGTACTACAGACATGGAACTGCACTGATTCTATCTTCTTTTTTCCAGTGATTTTAAAAGTACTGTCTAGCACTGGTTTCTAACACTGAGTGTTTGTTCAATGGAGGTCAAAATTAACAATACATTTGGGTTGCTTTCTATCATCTAGATATGCTGTGTTTAATGAGGATGGCTCCTTGGCTGAGCTAAAGGGTTTTGAGGTGAAGAGGAGAGGAGAACTCCAACTCATTAAGATCTTTCAGTCCTCGGTGTTTGAGGCCTTCCTCAAAGGCACCACTCTGGAGGAAGTATATGCCTCTGTGGCCAAAGTGGCAGACTATTGGCTGGATGTGCTCTACAGCAAGGTAATTATCTACGCCCAAGAGGCATAAAATGGTTATTAGATCTTACAAGTCTGCAACATAACAATAAGTCATTAGTTTGGAATAGATATTTAATCAGAATTTAACATTGCATTAAATAAATGAAGTTCCTCTCTTTTATCTTCTCTTTCTCCCCCCCCCCTTTTTTTTTTTGTTATTAAATTTGCCTTTATGTCCAGGCTGCCAATATGCCAGATGCGGAGTTGTTTGAGCTGATCTCAGAGAACCGCTCTATGTCCAGGAAGCTGGAGGACTATGGAGAGCAGAAATCTACTTCTATCAGCACAGCCAAGAGACTAGCTGAGTTCCTGGGGGATCAGATGGTTAAAGATGCCGGTCTGAGCTGTCGCTATGTCATCTCCCGCAAACCAGAGGGATCCCCTGTCACAGAGAGGTAAGACGGAAACTAAGAGACTAAATCTTAGGAACTAGTTTCAACATACTTTACATGGGTTTGTTTTTCTATGGCTTTGTGTTGTACTAATGTTGACTTCATTTATCATTGATGTAAAGAGGTGTGTGTATTTAAAAAGAAAAGAATGACGGCTCCACAACGAAGAGCAGAACTGCATCCATTAGATAGAGAAATAAGAACTTTCAGGTTAAGAAATGTTCTCAGAGGATCAGGAAAAGAGATTTTAGAAGAGCAATGGGAGGAGTTACTTGGCCCGATCCATTCTTCATCTGTTTGTGTCAGACACGGCCTCATACAATTTAAGGTGTTGCACTGGTCTGAACAAAACAGAATATTCCCAAATATTGACCCCTCATGCAAACTTGGTGAGCTTATACCAGCATCACTGACATACATGTTCTGGAGGTGTCCTAGTTTGTTAAACTATTGGAGAACTATTTTTCATACTTGGTCTAAAGTATTGAATAGAAATGATGATTTAGACCCTCTAACAACTGTTTTTGGTGTTATCGATCCTCGTGTGGGGAAAACTAGTTCAGAATGCAATGTGATAACATTTGTCAGTCTGCTGGCACGCCGATTAACGCTGCTACTTAACTAGAGGCAGGCAGCAGACCCTACCCATGCAAATTGGATGACAAGTGATGACACATTTGGATTTGGAGAAAATACAATTCTCATTAAAAAAAAAAAAGGAGGACAAGTTCTACAAAATATGGCTGACTTAAAAATTACTTTAACCAGACCAGAAACTGAAATAATAACAAATATGAATACCACCATCTTAGCTACTATAGATGCACAAGTTTGTTCTTTAACAAGGGTTAATATACAGCCATTCCTTTTATTTTTATTTATTTACTTTTTAGTTTTTATTTTATTCAGTATCATTCTTTACCTTTTTTAAATTGACTGTTTTATTTTTCTCTATTTGTAAAATTGTTGGTAAGAAAGCACACTCTTCAGTGTACTATAAATTTATATTTTAAGACATATTGTTTATCATAAATGAATAATTTTAAATATTATCCTTTGTATGGCCTCTCATGTAGAGAGTTGTGTTTTACAAGTTTCAATTGTTAAAAGCACAATGAAAACAATGTTAAAAAAAGAAATGTCTTCAGTAGAGCACAGAATTGGTGAGGTACAATTTAAAACATTCAAATCAGAAAGTTAATATGTAGGACCATAATTTTTGTGACAAGAAGGAATAAAAATGGGCAAATTTGACATCCTTATCTTATTGCACAATAATATATTATTATTTTAATGATTATGATTAGATTATATTGGGCAGTACGGTGGCACAGTGGTTAGCGCAGTGACCTCAGCAAGAAGGTCCTGGGTCGAGCCCCAGCGTAGTCCAACCTTGGGGGTCGTCCTCTGTGTGGAGTTTGCATGATCTCTCCATGTCTGCGTGGGTTTCCTCTGGGTGCTCCGGTTTCCTCCCACAGTCCAAAGACATGTAGGTCAGGTGAATCGGCCATGTTAAATTGTCCCTAGGTGTGAATGTGTGTGGGCCCTGTGATGGCCTAGCAGCCTGTCCAGGGTGTCTCCCCGCCTGCTGCCCAATGACTGCTGGGATAGGCTCCAGCATCCCCATGACCCTGCGTAAGGATAAGCAGTTTGGATAATGAATGAATGATCAAATCAAAAAATAGCTGCATACAGACATAGCAGTTCAACTGTATCTTGGAAGACTGATACTTTTTCCAATTCAGATAAGCAAAAGTTTTTGTTGATGGAGCCCCTTATATGCTCTTGTGTGTATCTATAGCACCATTGGTTCCACGATAGGCTAGCAAGGTTGTAAAAGCACTGCAGTTTCTTCCTGTGCATCAAAGAGAAAAATTATTTACTCAGGGAAAGCTATTTGATGCCGATCACTTGTCTCCCTTTGGTCTGTGCCAGTAGCCGAGGAACTGAAATGCCAAAAGAACCTGGATGTGCAAGGGAATGGGAAAGATCCCTTTTTTGGTTGTGTGAGAACTTTGTCTAAAGAGATCGCATCAGCAGAAGATGCCACAGTAAAAAGAAAGGACTCATGAGCCATTCTTAGTCATTATATATGTATATACGTATATATAAACCTGTTCCTTTGCTCTGTCCAAAGTGCACCATGTGCTAAATCTCTACTGCTCGACTCTGAGCCTTTCTCAAGGGCTGTTTTAATCCTTTAGGAAAGACTGTGGGCATAAAAGCGGCACCAAGCGCAGAGCAAGGGTCATTGCTAGTTTCAGACCGATGCAGTTGTAATTTTCCCATCCAGCGCCCGCATTGTTTAAATAGCAAATGTACTTAAGCCCATCTGTGCACCCGTAGGCATGTTGGTCTTAAAATGAGGTGTGGTCAGGTGCATTGTTGGCGCATTGCTATCTCAAGGCAGTGGAAAGCAATTGCACTATTGACCGACAAAAACCTGGTCTAAAGTCAATGGCGCAGTATTGTCCTGCTATTTAAAGGGCGCATTATTCAGATAGTAAGTTGCGCCTACACAGGCAGGTGCACAATGCTCATACATAGGGCCCTACCAAATTCACGGTACATTTCGCTCAATTTCACGGACCTAGTTTCTCGAAAATCACAGATTTCACGGAATCTATAAGAAAAATGCGACATTTCACGGCAATGATTAAATTACACTTTTTCTTCACACAGGGCCTTAATAGCCCAGCCTACTGTACACAGCATAACCGTACTAGTGGTTGAATGTAAGCATTGAGCATCCTGCGACGGTGCTTGGCTTCATGCTCTGTCTCTGCGATGAAAGTACTTGTCCATGTTTTGACACGGCCCTCTCCGCGTCCACAGAGTTCGTCGGGATTGACAGACAGCGCCACGCTACTTTAGCAAGATGTGGTAGCCTAGATTCGGAGGATTTCCAAAAAGCTAGCGCTGGTAAAGTTGTGTCCACCTCTTATGCAATTCCAGCCTACAGTTTTTGTCAAATCCAGGAATGTCCGTGCTGAGTGAGTTTAAATCCACCGTCAAAATAAGTATTTGTGCAGGGTCAAAAATGCGCACTGCTTTCAGGAATTCGGCCGCTGGTTGTTTAAATCTACTTTGCGTAATGTTCTCGTTTGACTCGTCTCCGAACCACCTTGTGGTTCTTTTTCGGCAGCCCTCTTTTTGTTGAGATGAGTTTCACTTTCCAAGTGACGCTGAATCGTTGCTCGTCGACTGTGATCTAAGGAGATATTACAACTCGTACAAAATAATTTCCCGCCATCAGCGTGTAAAATATGTTTTCCAAACTCAATTACTCTGTCGTCTGCAGTAGTGTTTTTTGAGGTTTTAGATTTCGACATCCTCAGCACGTTATGTTACGGGTCTAGATAGATCGATGCCATCGGCTATCCACTAGTTTACCCTAGATACACATGACCCGCGCTCAGGAACATGTTACAACACTTTTGATTATACTTGGCTGCACTGAGCAACTCGTGTGTGTGTCATTCTTTATAAGATAGCCTACTGAAACCTGGTGTCAGAAGTCGGAGAACTTATTTCTTATTTTACTAGCTCGCATGTTTAAGTTTGTAGGCCTGAGTAGGTCACATTTCAGAGCAAAGTACTTCTGCTGAAGACGTTGTCACAGAGGAGCTAACGCTAGCATTACCGGCGCCGATAGCATCACATCCAATGGCAGCTAACGTGACTATTCCACCACCGTCCCCGACGAGCTTCACAGGCGATTGGAGTGTCAATTGGGACATTTTTCGGGCCGAATATGAAGACTACGTCCTCGTCACGGGCATACTTGGCAAGGACAAGAAAATACAAGCGGCTACTCTAAGGAGTGTGATGGGAAGTGAATGCAGGCATATTTACCGCCACAATCTGAACCTCTCAGAAGATGATCAAGGGGATCCTGACGCCATACTGAGAGAGTTGGGGAAATACTTCAAGCCAGCAAAAAACACAATATACGAGAGGTACATTTTCGGGAGTTGCAAGCAGGAGGAAGGAGAATCGTTTGATACCTTTGTGACGAGACTTGAGAGAGAGGGCAGCAACCTGTGAGTATGGACAGTTGAAAGATGAAATGATCCGTGATAAGATAGTCCTGGGAGTTGCAAGCGAGGCCGTTAGGCGCAGGCTGTTGAGAGAGAAGGATTTGAACATGGTCACAGCTATTGACATGTGTCGCGCAGCAGAGCAAACTGACATCCGTATGAGAGCAATGGAGTTTGCAACAACACCGCAGCCAGAGGCAGTGCATGCCGTTGCTTGGCAACCCAGACAAAACCAATTGAAACAGAACAATCCACCCAGAACAGCAGGAGATGCAGGCAATTGCAAATACTGTGGCAGCTCGCATTCAAGGGGCAGAGAGCATTGCCCGGCCTTCGGGAAACAATGTAGGTCATGTGGGACACTTAATCACTTTTCTAAAGTGTGCTTAAAGAGCAAAAAGGGGCATGCTGAGGGCAAGGTAAACTGTGTGGAATACACAGAAGAACCCCCAGAGCACAGTAATGATGCAGATGATCTGTACATGTTTGAGTCAATCGGCGCAGTGCACACCAAAGGAAAGAAGTGGTTTGTGACTCTGAAACTCCACGACAAGCCACAACAATGTCAGCTGGACTCTGGAGCCACCTGCAATGTAATGGGCTTTCAAGACAAGAAAAGGCTGGCCCCAAACACACCTCTCCGCCTGAGTGACACCAGACTGAAGCTGTATTCGGGGGAAACACTGAGCTCTATGGGCACCTTTGAGACTGACTACTGTGAGAGGCCAAACACACAAGCTCTCATTCGAAATAGTGAGGACCAGCCAACATCCTCTTCTGTCAGGCTCCACCTGTGAACGCTTAGGGCTCATGCATTTCACAATTCCAGAGGATGTGCTCAAAATGGAACACACACAACCAGGAGCCCTAACTAAAGAACAGCTTATCAACAGATACAGTGACGTGTTCAACTCCCCTGTGGAATCCGTGCCTGGGGAGGTCCATTTTGACCTTGATCCTAGTGTTGCTGCAGTACAGAGTGCCCCTCGCAATGTCCCAATCGCAATGAAAGCAGCAGTCAAAGCCCAGCTGGACAAGTACGAGGCTGACGGCCACCTTGCGCCTGTCACAGATCCTACAGATTGGATCAGCAACATGGTGATTGTTAAAAAACCGGAGAAGCTGAGAATATGCATTGACCCTAAACCATTGAACAAAGCCCTAAAGCGCTCTCACTACATCATGCCTACCTTGGAGGACATTTTGTATAAATTGCCCAAGGCCAGAGTCTTCACGTTAGTGGACGCTCGGGATGCATTCCTGCAATGCAAACTGGACTATGAGAGTAGCCTCATGACCACGTTCTGGACCCCCTGGGGGAGGAAGCGGTGGCTCAAGTTACCATTTGGAGTATCGGTGGCGCCCGAGGTATATCAGCGCAAGCAGCACGAGCTCCTCGCCGGTCTGAAGGGCGTTGAGCCCATTGCAGACGATATCCTGGTCGTCGGCTGCTGGGACACAGACAAGGAGGCTGGGGACGACCACGACGTCAAGCTTGCGGCGTTGATGGAACGCTGCCGCGAGGTCAAGCTTCGCCTCGGCCTGAAGAAGTTGCAGTTCAAGGTGGCTGAGGTGCAGTTTCATGGCCACCGTCTCTCATCTGCTGGACTGAAGCCCGATCCAGAGAAGGTGAGAGCCATTATTGACATGCCGAACCCAACAGATGCCAAGGGCGTGCAGCGTCTCATTGGCTTCGCTAACTATTTAGGCAAGTTCATGCCTCATCTATCTACTGTCTGCGAGCCGTTGCGACGCCTGTTGGACAAGGACACACCCTGGCACTGCCTGCCTAAGCACGAGGCGGCGGTTCATGAGCTTAAGGCGCTGGCGACAGCCATGCCCGTCCTGCGCTACTATGATGTAACTAAGCCAATCGCAATCCAGAGCGACGCCAGCCAGAGTGGTCTCGGATGTTGTCTCATGCAGGAAGGTCAGCCCATCGCATTTGCCTCGAGGGCTCTTACCCCCACCGAAAAAAACTATGCACAAATTGAGAAGGAGTGTCTCAGTATCGTCTTCGCCTGCCAGAGGTTTCACCATTACCTATATGGCCGCGACCCAATCACAGCAGAGACGGACCATAAGCCTCTGATCTCTATTTTCCGCAAGCCACTTCTCAATGCGCCCAAGAGACTCCAGAGCATTCTCATGACTCTGCAGAACTACGACCTGAGGGTAATCTACAAACCAGGCCCAGAGATGTTCATAAGCGACACGCTCAGCAGAGCTACGGCTGGATGCTCCGGCAGAGGGACTGCATATCAGCGACACGCTATCTGCTCTCTGCAACAAGAGCAGGAAGACATACAGCACGTGAACCAGGCAGAGTACCTGAATGTGACTAACCAGCGGCTGGAACAGATCAGACGACACACCGACAGAGATGAATGCTTACAGGCACTGAAGAACACTGTTCTCGTGGGCTGGCCAGATGTAAAGGAGGAAGCGCCCCTCATCGCTAGGGAGTACTGGCCCTTCAGGGATGAAATCAGTGTGCAGAACGGAGTTCTGTTCCGGGGGCAAAAAGTCATCGTCCCAAAGTCACTCCGCCCAGAAATGTTGACGCGCATACATTCAAGTCACATAGGGGGTGATGCATGCTACCGACACGCTCAAGAGACATTGTACTGGCCCAACATGCAGTCAGAGATAAAGGACTTTGTAAGCAGCTGCTCGACCTGCAATGTGTACGCCCACAATCAGCAAAAGGAGACCATGCTCTCTCACGAAGTACCAACCAGGCCATGGCAGGTCTTGAGCATGGACCTATTCAGCTTCAGACAGAAAGACTATCTCCTAATAGTCGACCACTATTCCGATTTTTGGGAGATTGAGCTTCTACCCGACATGTCTGCAGAGACAGTCATCAAGCGATGTAAGGCACAGTTCGCCCGACATGGTCAGCCAGAGAAGGTTATTACAGACAACGGCCCTCAGTTCACAGCTCAGTTCACACGATTCGCTTCTGAGTGGGAATTTGAGCACGTGACCTCCTCTCCCAGACACCCGAAAGCGAATGGCAAGGCCGAGTCGGCCGTGAAGATTGTAAAAAATCTTCTGCGTAAGGCCGCGCATGATGGTGAAGACCCCTGGAAAGCCGTGCTTCACTGGAGGAATACACCTACGGAAAACATGGGCAGCAGCCCAGCACAACGCCTCATGTCCCGCCGGTTGAAGACGTCCATCCCGGCGGCAAGCAAGCTCCTGGAACCAGCTGTTGTCGTGGGCGTCACTGAAAAGCTGCGCCACAGGAAGCAACTCGCCAAATCCTTCTATGACAGATCTGCCCGTGAATTGCCGGTACTTGAAATTGGGGAAGTCGTACGGATGAAGCCCCTGCCAGGTGATAACACTGGCCGCTGGAGAGTCGGAACTTGTCTCCGCAGGGTTGCGCCGAAGTCTTATCTTGTGGACATTGATGGCTCCCTGTACCGTCGTAACAGGATCGATCTCAGAGTGGCTGAGCCAGCTGCACGAGCCGCGCACGATCCTGTTGAATCCGCTGCGGCACACACACCGGACGGGGATCCAGCTACAGAAACTGTCATTGAGACCCCTCAGGCTGTGTTCGAGCCGAGCCCCATCAGGTCCATGCCCAAGGCGCCATCTACTCCTGTTGGCGCTCCGCGTTCGGATGGACACACTTACACAAGGGTTGGACGGCTGTCTATACCTCCACTGAAACTCACTATGTAATCTGAATAATGTTGATGGTTGCTATGTGGGAGAGAGGGGGAAAAGAGGAGAAAGGTTATCATACGCTACTGTGGTTATTACACTGGTATGGGATATGAAGAGATTTACTGCTGTTGCATTGTTATTGGTTGTTCGTATATGAAAGTAATTTTATTTTGCACTAACTTCATGTGTATGTGTTTATACTTGGAAAAGGAGGATGTTACGGGTCTAGATAAATCGATGCCATCGGCTATCCACTAGTTTACCCTAGATACACATGACCCGCGCTCAGGAACATGTTACAACACTTTTGATTATACTTGGCTGCACTGAGCAACTCGTGTTTGTGTCATTCTTTATAAGATAGCCTACTGAAACACGTTAGGGCCTAAGCTAACATGCTGGCGACAGCTAACTCAAACTATGCTAGTAACAACAATGATCCTTGCGACCACCCCGGATGCTCATTTAACCAATCAATGTCTTAGACACGTGAATGCTTTTATTCGCGCATCCAAAATGTCAATCATGTCAGCACAGTATTTTCTCGAACTGGTTGTGCACTTAAATTCTGCATTTCACTGCATTTCACGGCAAATGGTCAATTACACGGGAAGAGGCTGATTTCACGGTCCGTGACGCGATTTTCACGGCCGTGAATTTGGTAGGGCCCTACTCATACACTCTGCTTGTTACACACACAGGGATGCACAGCAGCGCACAAACATTCAAAGATTACAACTAAAAACATTACAATGTGAAAGATATTTGTGTACATCATTATATTTAAAAAATAAATGTCAAAATGGAGTCCGAGCTTTGGTGGATTCCTGCTGCTCCTGTAGATGATCTTCTCGTGCGCGCTTTCACTTGATGCACGAGCAGATCCATTTCCTCAGCAGAAAACTGTTCGTTTCTCCAACTTGCAGGATCTGCCATTTAAATCGTAATGCACCAAGATACATGCACATCTGGCTTTTAAAGGGAATGGGAGATGACACTGATTGGTTTGATTCATGTTACGCCCAAAACACACCTATGATTAATTACGAGATTAAGTAAAACCCCTTTGCGCCTTGCACCTTACTTTGCGCCCAGATTATGCACCAAAAGTGGATTTGGACATGCCCTAAATACACTTGTGCCATGCACTTAAGACTGTGCGCTATAGATTGTTTAAATAGGGCACAGAGCATTGCTTACCTTCTTCCTCCACCCAGGTTCACCCAGTTGGTCTGGTCAGATACTTAGTTCTCTAATTTTAAGGCTGCTATTGTCACAAATAGTATGAGAGGAGAAATTACAAATTATGACAATGAATGAGTTGTGGTTCTCGCCATCAGGGCCATACCCCTGGCCATCTTCCAAGCTGAGCCCAGTGTAAAGAAGCATTTCCTTCGTAAGTGGCTGAAGATGCCCACCCTGAGTGACTTGGACATCCGCACTGTAAGTCTTGAGAGAGACGTTCTTATACTTCATGGATATTAGACGCATAGATAACCAATTGGCAGTCTTTGTTTACTGTGTAAATGCAGGCCTGTTTGTGTGTTCTCCTAATATTAAAAATAACATTTGCCATCCAGATTCTTGACTGGAGCTACTACATTGAGAGGCTGGGAAGTGCAATCCAAAAAATCATTACCATTCCAGCAGCTTTGCAACAGGTAAAAGAAAAACATTTAATTGGATTTATTCTGCTTTATGTACAGTTGGAGATAATAGTGTTGTTTCTGTTCATCACAAGGTAAAGAATCCAGTACCCAGAGTTAGGCACCCTGACTGGCTTCACAAGAAACTTCTGGAGAAGAATGACATCTACAAGCAGAAGAAGATCAGTGAGCTATTCATCAGTGAGGGCAAGAGACAGGTAGGTTCACTGCAAGGAATAGTCATGATGGTCATGCATCACAGCAAAACTTCAACCTTGGGCGTACGTGTAGAGTAGCAGGGATCGCTGGTTCGGATCCCCGTGTTACCTCCGGCTTGGTCGGGCGTCCCTATAGACACAATTGGCTGTGTCTGTCGGTGGGAAGCCGGATGTGGGTGTGTGTCCTAGTCGCTGCACTAGCGCCTTCTCTGGTCGGTTTGGGCGCCTGTTCTGGGGGGAATAGTGTGATCCTCCCACGCGCTACGTCCCCCTGGCGAAACTCCGCACTGTCAGGTGAAAAGAAGCAGCTGGCGACTCCACATGTATCGAAGGAGGCATGTAGTAGTCTGCAGCCCTCCCCGGATCAGCAGATGGGGCAGAGCAGCGACTGGGATGGCTTGGAAGAGTGGGGTAATTGGCGGGATAAAGTTGGGGAGAAAAGGGGGAAAATGCAAAACAAAAAAAAAACTTCAACTTCACACTATGCTTACATGACACTCACCCTCTGACCAATGAGATACTTGGTTGATCTCTGGTAGGAAAAAATGTTTTTTCACTGGCACTCTTCCAGGGCAGATTAAAGCACTGGTTCGGCTACAGAATAGTGCCCTTCTTAAGGATTTAGTGTTTTACTCAAGGACACTTCAACAGGAGGATTCTTGTTGATGGTGGAGGGAGCAGCAGTCAGGCCCTCCAGGTATAGAATAGTCTCTCCAACCACTAGGTCTCCCTGGCCATCCCAAACTGCGCTCCACATCTTGTCTCTCAGAGGCCTTCTTTCTCCCTGTCAGGTGGCCCACCAGACTCTTGAGCCAGGCGAAGCTGCAGATATGGAAGATTTTGGGATGCAGGCCAGGCCGCTGCAGCCAGCCATCTTAATCAGTACCAAGCGTAAACGGGTGTCCCAGGGCGAGGACAGCCAGGTGGAGTCCCAGGATTTGGAGCTCATACAATCTTGGAGGGAGATTCTGGGACCGCCACCACCAATGGGAGCAACACGAGTAAGCAAGCAGCTTCTTTATTATCTCTGTCAGGCGGTAGTCTGGAGGGGATTTGTCCGCAGCTAATCTCACATACTGTTGGACCCATCAGCCCAATATTTTTTGTGCAGTTATGACTGAATGATCAAGATCCTCTTGTGGTTGCAGTGATTCAAAACCTTTGAAGAAGTCCGGGTAGCATGGCGGTCTATTCCGTTGCCTACCAACACGGGGATCGCCAGATTGAATCCCCATGTTATCTCCAGCTTGGCCGGGCGTCCCTACAGACACAATTGGCCGTGTCTGTAGGGACATAACCACATCCGGAAGCCGGATGTGGTTATGTGTCCTGGTCGCTGCAGTAGCGCCTCCTCTCGTTGGTCGGGGCGCCTGTTCGGGGGGAGGGGGAACTGGGGGGAATAGCGTGATCCTCCCACATGCTACATCCCCCTGGCGAAACTCCTCACTGTCAGGTGAAAAGAAGCGGCTGGCGACTCCACATGTATCGATGGAGACATTTAGTAGTCTGCAGCCCTACCCAGGTCAGCAGAGGGGGTGGAGCAGTGACCAGAACGGCACAAAAAAACAAAAAACGTTTGTGCTCGCTACCACTGCTCCCTCTCTTCATTCACTCTCTAGTTCGCTTGACCGACGCTTCTCTCGCGCTCTGTCTCTTGCTCTGTCTCGCTCTCTCTGTCTCTGACCTGATCGCTGTCTCTGACCTGACTGTGGTTTTCTGGAACATTAGTGAATGCAAAGCTACTAGACTGCAACCAAAAAGGTCGCGTAGCCAACTGTTTCTTTTAGGAAAGTGCAAGTTCATATTAGACTTGGTCGCATTTGTGCAAGGGTCTACCTAGGAGGTATCCACAAATTGACAGGCAACATGTTTATATTAGGTAGATTTTTTTTTTTAACTTGAGCACTGCTTATTAAAAAAAACTTTTTTTTTTCATATTTTCTGTTCAATTGACTTGGGCGCTATGCAAAAGTCTTATAATGGCAGCAGTGTGACCAAATATTCATGTTTATACTAGAGTTTTAACGAAAAAGTCCTTGCCCTTTATTGGTGTCTCATCTTTTGGGTTTCTGTCTGTACAGGAGGAGCGTCTAGTGTGGCTTCGCTATCATAAGAAAAAGTGGGAGCTGCAGCTGAAGCAGAGGAAGGAGAAGAAGAAGAAGAGGAAATTATTGGATGGAGAGGCCCAGCCAGTTGGAGGAGGGGTGATCAGAGATGGCCCCACCTCAGGCCTGGGCAACTTCCTACGCAGAACAGCCCGCAGCATCCTGGACATGCCTTGGCAGATTGTACAGGTTGCCCACAGTTAAAATTGAACAGAAATTTACAGTAGATTGGGTCATATAAAACATTTAGTGTTGTTGATTTACAAAAAGAAACTGCTTGTCTAAGCAGATATCGTGTTTCCTGCCTCCCAGATTGCTGAGACAGGTCACCCCGGTCTCTACAAGTTGTGGGCTGTGATTGGTAATGACCTCCACTGTATGAAGCTCAGCATCCCACGGGTCTTCTATGTCAATCAGAAAGTCCCTAAGCAGGAAGACGGAGCCATATACAAAAAGGTACATAAATAAATGGCTTTTCAATCATCAATCAGCTGCACATTTAAGAAAATCCATTGTAATTATGACGCATACTTTCTAACCATGGATTAGGATGGTGACAAAAGATTTACAAGGGTAAATCTTGACAAGTCTTATGTCTTCAGGTCAACCGAATGCTGCCTCGCTCCAACATGGTTTACTACTTGTATGAATATTCTGTATCAGAAGACATGTACCAGGAGCATATCAATGAGATCAACGCCGATCTCTCAGCCCCGGACATTGAGGGGGTCTACGAAACTCAGGTATCATTTACCGGCTAGTGGTGCCTTAATAATGCCATCCTGCATGTGTTTGTCTTTGAATTGTGTATCAGTTGGCAAATAACCTGAGTTTAGTAGCACCAATATCACAGAGAAAATGCATGCACACACAAAAGAAAAAAACTATCTCAATAATTTTGATTCGGGGCATCTTGGTAACTTACTTGGCTGCTTTTATCCTCAGTATGTTCACCAGCTGTATTTGTCGATTGAATCATAAATCCTCTACTTCAAATACTGTTTTTTTTTTTTCTTAGCCATATGATATCATCCATGTGCCAATTGGTTTGTTAGTTGTTCAAATCCATGTTTGTCCACATGTACACCATGTGATCTTGTGTGCTCTCTTCCAGGTCCCCTTGCTGTTCCGTGCCCTGGTGCAGCTGGGCTGTATGTGCATGGTCAACAAGCAGGTGGTGCGGGATCTGGGTGGCAGGGAGGCAGACACTTTTGATCTGGAGCATCTGGAGATGAGATCTCTGGCCCAGTTCAGCTACCTGGAACCTGGTACGACTTGTCTCATAAACTGGCAGTGTTACCTTAAACTTAACACATACACACACTCGTCCATGTCACAAAAAAGAAAAAAAAGTGGCAATCATTTTGATTTGGGACATCATGGTGGCTTAGTGGGCTGCTTCTATCATCAGTATGATCTTCAGCTTTATTTATCATTTACGTATGTCTTCATGCATCATAAATTCTCTCTCCTTTAAGTCCTGTTTTTTATTCTTAGTGATTTTATAATCTTTGTTACTTTGTCCGCTTTCCTCTACACAGAAATATTTAAATTTGATCTAATACAGCGTTTCTCAAAGTGTGTGGCGCCTGGGGGGGGGCACAGAGGCATGATGGAGGGCACGCGTGACTGGGAGGGAATGTAGTGTGGAACTACTGTTTTGACGTCAGAATCTTTTTCACGGTGGAACAATCAACAAAACATGCTTTCATGAGACAGTCTATAGATTCACAGAATGGAGAGATATTTGACAGGGACGAAAAGACAGGCGATGCTTCCGAGACAAACAAGACAAAGTGCTTAGCTGACGGTAATCAACCAAAAACCAAGTTAAGAAAATATGATGAAGCCTATCTTGCTCTTGGGTTCATAGTGAATGTGGTGGGAGATGAGGAGAGACCAGTGTGTATTTTATGTCTGTAAACTCTGGCAGCTGATAGTACGAGACCAAACAAATTAAGGAGAAACTTAAGAGACATTACACCCCAGTCACGTCAATAAGCCACTCGAGTTCTTTTAGAGAAAACTTGGTGCATACCGTCAGCAGGAATATTGCTTTGTAAAAGCTGCATCAGTGAGCAACAAAGCACTAATGGCATCATACAAAGTCGCATACAGAATTGCCCAGTGCAAGAAACCACACACAATAGCAGAGGAGCTCATACTTCCTGCGGCTTTAGATATGATGCCAACTATGTTTGATAAGACAAGCGCCGCAAAATTGAAGGCTGTCCCTCTGTCCGATACAGTTGCAAGATGTATATGTGACATTTCAAATGACCTTGAAGAACAACTCATGGAAAAACTGAAAGACAAACATTTCACCTTACAAGTTGAAGAGGCTACTGACAGCAATAAAGACTGCTTGTTTATTGCTTATGTTTGCTTTGTCACATCGGAGTCACTGTGAGGATTTGCTGTTTTGCAAGTATGTCCCAAGTAGACCGACAGCTGATGAGCTCTTAAGGCTTTACCTGACAGAATGTGGACTGAAATTGGGAGAACTGTGTGGGCGTTTGCACGGATGGTGCACAGACCATGGCAGGGAAAACAAAGGGATTGCAGGCACTAATCAAGAGGGCTTGCCAAATACGCAGTGGACGCACTGCGTCATACACAGAGAAGTGCTAGTATAAAAACAGATTAGCCCTGACCTAAATGAGGTTTTGACCAATGTTGTTAGCGTGGTCAATTTTATCAAAACAAGATCCCTGAGAGCACGGCTGTTCGCTTCACTTTGTGAGGCGATGGGAGCTGAACATTTAGCTGTGTTGTTTCACAGTGAGGCTAGGTGGCTCTCACGAGGTTAAGTCTTGTTGCAAGTCTGAGCTCAGAGAGGAAATTTGGGTGTTTCTGGAGGAGGAGCGTATGCATGAAGCTGCAAGCAAGTTTAGTGATGAACAGTTTCTGATGAAACTGGCCCATTTCAGCGATATATTTGGAAAACTGAATTAAATCTTCAGCTTCAAGGCAGAGACAAGCACCTTCCTCACCTGACAAACAAGATCAGTGCATCCACTCAAAAGCTTGAGATATGGGGCAGGCGACTTGATCAAGGAAATATTGCTTTCTTTGAGAAGCTGAGTGAATTTGTTGAAACCAGTGATTCTGGAGCCACCACAGTGATTTCATGTCTTAAGGAGCACATCTCTTCCCTGAGAGGATTCTTTGAAAAATACTTCCCAAACAACAGTGCTCAGTATGACTGGGTGACAGATCCATTCAATGCAGCATCACCTGCTGATTTCAGCTCTGCTGAAGAGGACCAGTTCATCGAGATGACATCTGACTCCACCCTGAGGCTGAGCTTTACAGCTCAGACACTAAGTGAATTTTGGCTTGGTGTGGAGAGGGAGTATCCACTCACAGGACAGCGGGCTGTGGGCATTCTGCTTCCTTTCACCACCTCCTATCTTTGAGATGGGCTTTTCTTTAAAAAAAAAAAATGCTCTCACAAATTGACTTGTTCATCATTTTTCCCAAATATCTGCATTTGTTCTTTTTTTGCACAGATTGAACTTTATTGTTATTGTTCTAGCAGTGATTTTTAAATTTTATCTCATTTTTCTGTTTTTGAAAAAACACAGACTGGTGGAGCAATCTAGTGACAAATATCACAGAAAGAGGTTTGATAAAGTTGAAGTGGAACTTGCGTTTGTTATTTGCACAACAGAAATTACTGAAAGAAAAGTGAGAGGAATGTTCATGATCTTGATGTTATTTGAATAAAGTTAAACTTGGCCCATTTTGTCAGCATTTTGTTGGGGCAGGGGGGCATGAAAATTTTTCTTCCTTCAGAGGGGGACATGACAGAAAAAGTTTGAGAACCACTGGTCTAATATAAGGCATACTTTACAGTGGACGTCATCCAGCTCTGACCTTTTTCGCGTCGCTACCCTGTCATACTTACCAAATTTCCTGTCTCTCTCTCCATTATAGATCACCCAGTAAAATGCAATAAAATTCCATTCAAGTATTATGGAATAACATATTTACATGGTTCATTTTTTCTCAGGGAGTGTTCGCCACATCTACCTGTACCACCACAGCCAGGGTCAAAAAGCTTTGTTTGGTCTATTTATCCCTTCACAACGCAAGGCCAGCGTCTTTGTCCTGGATACCGTAAGAACAATATGACTTAAATTTTACCTTTTTTAACCACTGCTAACCTGTTGTGGGTTTGACTTGTATACTTTGTCACCTGAGATGCTCCAGTTTCTCCCAAAGGACCCAGTTGGTCCAAATAGCTGGGACGTGTTAAAATGACAACCTTCCTGTTAAGGACTGTTTTCCCACCACTCTGCCACCAAGCTGTACACATACTTGGGTTACAGGAGAAAATGCTGATCTTGGTTGAGCCTCATTTTTTTCTGTCCCTAAGGTCCGAAGCAACCAGATGCCAAACCTGAGTACCCTCTATGGAGCAGAGCGCACAGCCCTCCTGGAAAAGACTACTGAGGAGCTCCTACCTCCAGAGAAACACAACTTTGATGTGCGGGCCGAAAATGACATTAAACCAATCCACAGGGCTCTGCAACGTATACTGCTCAACTACAAGGTACATTGCATATTTCTCTTTTCACTCTGGTCAGTTGTACATAGATCATCACGGTTATCAAAGATTGGCCTCATGTTGCGATGAAAACCATGATGAATTGAACAAGCACCTTTCATAATCTGTCTTTACTGTTATCTCTAGGGGGAGCGTCGTGGCCCCACCCTGATTGCAGTGCAGTCCAACTGGGAGTTGCGGCGGCTAGCGGCCGGGATGCCATTGCTGGAGGAATTCCCAGTGGTTCCAGTGCATGTGGTGGATGAGATCAGCTATAACGTGTTGGACTGGCAACGTCACGGCGCCCGACGTATGATACGTCACTACCTCAACCTGGACAGCTGCCTGTCCCAGGCCTTCGACATGGCCAGGTGGGAATTCCAAACTGCTGGTTCACGTTCACGTTCACATTCATCCACTCCAGCAAACACTTGTCTTTAAAAGATACAGTGGATTTTCCTTCCCAACCTTTCCAACTCTTGGCTTGATAACAGCATACTTAAAAGGAAAAGATTTAACTAGTGCATTTTCTGTCTGTAGTTTTTCTTTTTCAAGCTCAGATGTTTTATTTTATTTTGTCACCTCATCCCTCTCATCGTCCACCTATCCTTTGGTCTCAGGTACTACCACTTGCCAGTAGGAAACTTGCCTCAGGATGTATCCATCTTTGGCTCAGACCTGTTCCTAGCCAGACACCTACGGAAGCACAACCACCTGCTGTGGTTATCCCCCACGGCCAGACCCGACCTAGGGGGTAAGGAAGCTGATGACAGTCGCCTGGTGATGGAGGGCGACGAGAGGGCCTCCATGGAGATCAATTCACAAGGGTGTTACTCTACAGGTGTGCACCACCAATAAAATTCCATTATCTACTTGGATTGCACCCATAAAGGGTTAGACAAACATCATTGCACAAGTATATAGTTTGCTCTGCCAGAGATAAAAACAGGAGTTCTGAATCCCTATAGCTTAGTTGGTAGAACTGGCTTGTACTTGTGTGTCTATTAGCGTTTGTTCATTGGTTGTCCTGCTTCACTCAGTGTGTGTGGAGCTTGACCTGCAGAGCCTGGCAGTGAACACCATCCTGCAGTCGCAGCATGTAAACGATATGGAGGGAGGGGCCAGTCTGGGTGTCAGCTTTGATGTGATCCAGCAGGCCTCACTGGAGGACATGATGTCAGGGAACCAAGGTGCCAGTGCGTTGGCCAGCTATGATGAGACAGCTCTCTGCTCAAACACTTTTAGGTATAGAACCTACTTTGTGCATGACCATCAAAATTATCACATCTTGGAGTTTCAGATGTGTACTCCATATTCAGGATTTTGCCAGTATTTATACCTTGACCTGAGAGAAATGCTCTCTTCTGATTTATTGGAAGGATGTCCATCTTTGTTTTTATGTCTGGCACCAACATCATCCATTAATATTGTTTAAAGATGTAGCTTGCCTGGCAATATCTCATGTTTTTACTGATCTGAGTGTCTGCTCTATATCTGATGAGCAGGATCCTGAAGAGCATGGTAGTGGGCTGGGTCAGGGAGATTACACAGTTCCACAATGTGTATGCAGACAATCAGGTGATGCACTTCTATCGCTGGCTGCGCTCCCCCAGCTCTCTTCTCTATGACCCAGCTCTGCATCGCACCCTACACAACATGATGAAAAAGGTCTTCTTACAGTAAGTGTCTTCTCAGTCAGTAAGCTGTGAAAATCTAGCCATTTACTTTGGTATAGATTGTGAATTGATATTATTGTGATGGTAGTAGAGTGATCTGCCTGATTTCAAGATGATTTCCGTTATCTTCCATTGTCACTTCAGTTGAGCTTACACAATGGGTGAGAAACAATGTGTTCTGGACTCTTAGTCATTGTTTAAGTTTAGACCTTTATTCTGTCGACAGATTTTTATTTTGAAGTACTTCCTTCGCGACCGGCAAATTGTAATCAGGAGGTGTTATACCATCTTACCAGTGCGTTGTGTGTGCTGCAAAAGGTTATCCACCATTCTTGTTTCTTATGTCTTGATACACGCAATGTTTTTTTCACCTTTTGGCAAGTAAACATCATAAACTTCACTCCGCCTCCTGAAATGATTGATTGCCGAAGAGTTTAGCTGAGTGCATAATTGGGTTATTGCTCAGATCCTCCGAGACCAGTACAGTGAAAAAACAGCATATCATCAAGCCGTAAGAAGGGAGCGGCTGGATAAGAGACTGAAGGACTGTCATACAGGCATTGAGCAAGCCTCCACGACACGCTCCCCTGATGTCCTCACTTCAGCGAGCCCACACTTCTTCTCTCACCATGGCAGAAGGAGGCGCACATGCTAAAGCGCTAGAAAGATGTGCCACAGAAGAGGACCTCCACTCATTATGTTCTCATTCCCCCAAATCATCAAGTAGTTCCAAACCATCACTCGCCATCACCAAAGCACGAGCCAAGGCTGAGGCAGGTATCTCCAAGATGACCTATGCTCAGAGGGAGATGGAACTTAAACTACAGAAGGCCCGTCTGGAAGCTGACCTAGCAGTGGAAAAGGTCCTCATAGAAGCCACCCTAGAGGCTCTTCCAAGTAGAAAAGGAAACGGACGCTGCACGGATTGAAACAGAAATACTAGAGTCAGGTTTGATGGACGAAGACCATCAGTCATGTAGCAGTAGAGCCTCTAATCATCTCTCCCCCCAGACACGACTTCAACGTATAGAGCACTATGTACTGGACCAAGTCAGCCTGAAGTCCAACCCATTCAGCTCACATGCCTCACCTTATCATGAACTCCAAGTCACAAGTCACACCCAGCAGCCTGCTACATCCATCCCACTCTACAGACCCCTTCCCATGAAAATGGAGCCGCTCTGGCAGAACGACGGAGGAGCAGACAAGAGAGATCAACAACAACCCCTCAGTGATCCTAATAATAACCAGAACAGAGTGGTCAGCCCAGGCACCCCTGACACCTCCACCACCAATGACCTCGTCAGCTTTCTTGCACAGAGCCAGTTGGTGACCTCAGGGTTGACCAATTTCGATGACAAGCCAGAGAATTACTGGGCGTGGAAGTCCACCTTCAACGGAGCCATCACAGGCCTGTGCCTGTCAGTGGGAGAAGAACTTGATCTTCTCATCAAATGGCTCGGCAAGGAGTCTTCGGAACAGGCACGGAGACTCAAAGCAGTCAACATCCGGCACCCTCGGGTCGGATTGATGATGGCTTGGCAGAGACTGGAAGAATACTATGGCTCACCTGAGGCAATCGAAAGGGCTTGCTTCAATAAACTTGAAGACTTTCCGAAGGTGACGCACAAAGACCCGTACAAGCTCCGCGACCTGGGTGACCTGCTCCTAGAAGTGGAAGCCGCAAAGAGGGATGGCTACTTACCCGGCCTGTCTTACCTGGACACCTCCAGAGGAGTGGCTCCCATCGTCAACAAACTTCCGTACAATCTTCAGGATAAATGGGCATCATTTGGATCCATGTACAAGCAACAAAACAATGTGGCCTTCCCTCCATTCACTGTGTTTGCTGACTTTATCCGCAGGGAAGCCAGAGTTAAAACAGATCCCAGCTTCAACCTCCCACCATACCACGTGGCACCTGTAAGGAATGAGAGGTCAGACAGACAAAGGAAGACCGCTATATCAGTACACAAGACGCAGGTGTCTCCTACAGAGAAAACTGATGATCAAAAGAAAGATATTGACCCTGGAAAACACTGCCTCATCCACAATAAACCCCACCCACTGCAGAAATGTAGAGGCTTCAGGGAGAAGACTCTAGAAGAGTGAAAACAGTTACTCAAAGACCATCACATATACTTCAGGTGCTGCTCCTCCGCAACCCACCTTGCTAGAGACTGCAACATAGAAGTAGACTGCAACGAATGTGGCAGCGACCGTCACACCTCAGTACTCCACCTGGGTCTGGCTCCCTGGAAGTCCAAGTCATCTCCTCCCGCTTCAGAGAATGGCGGGGAGGGAGAACAAGCGGACAACCAGGAAGTCACCTCCAACTGCACTGAAGTATGTGGACAAGGAATGAGTCTTAGAGCATGTTCGAAGATCTGCCTAGTCAAAGTTTATCCTGAAGGATGTCGGGGGGAGTCCAGAGGGATGTATGCCATCCTGGGCAAGCAGAGTAACCGTTCCTTGGCAACACCAGAGTTCTTCAGCATCTTCAAGGTAATGAGTAGTCCATCGCCCTACACACTCAAGACATGTGCTGGACTCAAGGAGACAGCCGACAGAAACGCCTGGGGCTACATTGTGGAGTCAGCAGACGAGAAGGTCAGTTTCCCTCTCCCCACACTACTTGAATGCGATCAGGTCCCAAACAACCGGTCGGAGATCCCAACTCCCAATGCCGCTCGCTACCACAGGCATCTGAAACGGATTGCAGACGAGATCCTACCCCTGGACCCGGATGCAGGCATGCTCCTGTTGCTTGGCAGAGATATTCTGAGAGCACACAAAATCAGGAGCCAGATAAACGGTCCTCATGACGCCCCATTCACCCAAAGACTGGATCTTGGATGGGTCGTCGTTGGCGATGTGTGCCTTGGAGGAGCACACAAGCCACCTCACGTCAGAACTTTCAAGACCTCCATTCTGGAAAGTGGGCGCCCCAGCTTTCTCAGCCCATGCAGCAGCCAGATCCGGGTGAAAGAGATATTTGCCCACAGCTACCTGGTGTCAGCTACCCTAGATGGCACACGGAAGATGCTCGACAGAGAGAACCTGAGTCAGTCGGTCTTCCTTCACACAGCCAGCGACCACAAGCTTGCTCCTTCGATAGATGACCTGAGATTCCTGCAGATCATGGACAATGAGTATCGCCAAGATGAGTCTAAAAGCTGGGTCGCACCCCTACACTTCCAGTCACCACGGAAACGACTGCTCAACAACAGGGAGTACGCCCAAAGCCGTCTCAACTCTCTCCGCCGCACTCTAGACAAGCAGCCACAGATGAAAGCCCACTATGTAGAGTTCGTCGAGAAGATGCTTACCAACAAACATGCAGAGATTGTTCCACCCTTATAGGTGGACGCAGAGTCTTGGTATCTCCCATCATTTGGAGTCTACCACCCAAAGAAGCCAGACCATATCCGTGTGGTTTTTGACTCCAGCGCACCTTACGAGGGAGTCTCTCTCAACGACGTGCTCCTCAAGGGCCCCAATCTCAACAATAGCCTTTTTGGGGTGCTCATGAGATTTCGGAAGGAACCTGTTGTCGTCACTGCTGACATTCAGCAAATGTTCCACTGTTTCATAGTATGTGAAGACCACATGGACTTCCTCCGCTTCATGTGGTTCCGCAATAACAACCCCAACAGTGACATTGTGGATTACAGGATGCGTGTCCATGTCTTCGGCAACAACCCATCTCCTGCAGTTGCCATATACGGCCTGAGGAGTGCCGCCAAGGAGGAAGAAGAGAACTTCGGTAGCGACGTGAGAAGGTTCATCGAACGGGAATTCTATGTTGACGATGCACTGAAGTCTTTCCCTACCGAAGCAGAAGCCATCAGTGTCCTCGGACGTGCCCAAAGGATGCTTGCAGAGTCAAACCTCAGGCTGCATAAAATAGCCCCCAACAGACCTGCTGTGATAGAAGCATTCCCTCTGGAAGATCGTACTAAGGATATCAAGGACCTCAACCTTGTTACTGATGACCTTCCCCTTCAACGCAGCCTCGGCGTCTCCTGCAACATTGCCTCAGACACGGTCACATTCCAGGCCATGGATGAGAAGAAGCCCTTCACCTGTAGAGGGGTGCTGTCTACGGTGAACAGCCTATACAACCCCCTCGGTCTCTTAGCCCCTGTCACAATACAAGGCATGCTGCTCCTGAGGGACCTCTCCAAGCAAGCCAAGGACTGGACTCACCCCTCCCCAGAAGCATGGAAACAGAGTGGACAAAGTGGAGAGACTCGCTAAAAGACCTACAGGAGTTCCAGATACCCCGCACTTATACGTCTTTCTCACCCTCTGGCACTGTATTCAAGGAGCCTCTACAAAGGCCATTGCAGCAGTAGCTTACCTGAAAGCCACACCTGAAGAGGGACAGACCGAGGTTGGCTTCATCTTTGGAAAAGCCAAGCTGGCACCCCAACCAGACCTCTCAGTTCCTAGACAGGATTGTGCTCAGCAGTACTTGCAGTCGAGATCGCAGAGTTGATCGTCGAAGAGGTGGACCTGGAGTTCCACCGCACCACATACTACTCAAGACAGCAAGGTAGTCTTGGGGTACATTCATAATCAAGAAAGGCGGTTCTATGTCTACGTAAACAACAGAGTTCAGAGGATCCAGCAGTCCACAGCTCCAGACCAATGGAGGCATGTTCCGACTGACGACAACCCAGCTGACTATTCAATTCAATTTATTGTCATTAAAAACAATGTGCAGGCACATGTTAAAAATGAAATGAGGGCTGTGGCTTCACCAAACAGTGCAAGACAGACACAGACAAGCACAGCAAACACAATATAAGATATACACACATGAAGACCAAAAGCTAAAAATAAGTTAAAAGAGAGCTGGAGTACAAAATATTTAAAAATATCTACAGACATTCAGTGTGTAGCCAGGTTCAGGTGGGCAACAGCTTGTGGAAAGAAGCTGTTTTTGAGCCTGGTAGTGCGGGCTCTGAGGCTCCTGTAGCGCCTCCCAGAGCGCAGGGGGGAGAACAGTCCATGGTTGGGGTGGGTAGGATCTCTGCTGATGCTCAGACCCCTTCGAAGGCAGCGTTTGTGATAAATGTCTTTTATGGCTGGGAGCTGGTTACCGGTGATATGCTGGGCCGCCTTGATGATCCGCTGCAGAGCTTTCTGGTCTACTGAGGTGCAGTTGCCATACCACACTGAGATGCGGATGGTCAGGATGCTCTCTATGGTGCAGTGGTAGATGTGGACTCCAATTTAAAGCTGGAAACACGCTCCACTTCTACCCCATTGATGTGAATGGGGGAGTGGCCGCAGCTTCTAGACCTCCTGAAGTCCACAATCAGCTCCTTTGTCTTCTGCACATTAAGGACAAGATTGACACCATGATGTCAGGTGCTCAATCTCGTCTCTGTAGGCCATCTCGTCATTGTTTGTGATATGGCCAATGACTGTGGTGTCATCTGCAAACCTAACTATAACATTTGAAGGGTGAGTTGGCAGGCAGTCGTGGGTAAAGAGGGAGAAAAGGAGGGGGCTCAGAACACAACCTTGAGGGGCACCTGTGCTGAGGGTCAGGGTGGAGGAGGAGTGGTCACCTAACCTAACAGACTGAGGTCTGTTGGTCAGGAAGTCCAGGATCCAGTTACAGAGGGAGGGGTTGAGGCCAAGGGAGAGGAGTTTGATGGTTAGTTTGACGGGGATGATAGTGTTGAAGGCAGAGCTGTAATCTATAAACAGCATCCAGATGTAGACTATGGGTCTAGATCTATCCCAGCAACTCTCCTGGGCAGCACAACATGGCTCTCTGGACCAGCCTTTCTTCAGAATCCATCTCCCCACTCTTTCGAACCCCAAGAGACGTTCAATCTCGTCAACCCTGCCTGTGACTCCGATGTGCGCCCTGAGGTTGCTGTGAACCTCACCTTAGTCACTCAAGGCCTGTTGAACCCCAACCGCTTCAAGCGTTTCTCAAAGTGGACCACTCTCATCCCCACAGTCGCACGCTTGATCCATATTGCTCGCTCCTTCACACTGCCTGCCCAAGAGGGCAGCTGCCGTGGATGGCATATCTGTCACAGAGGCCCCTCAGAGGAGGAGCTGGATAGAGCCAAGATCTTTGTGATGAAGAGCGTCCAAGATGAGCTCTATGCTGAAGAACTGAAGAACATAGCCTCCAAACAAAGTCTTCCCTCTCGGAGTAGTCTGCTGAAGCTAAACCCTATCATCGACAACCAAGGACTCCTCAAAGTTGGAGGCCGTACAGCTCAGTCCAAGCTAGCAACTGAAGAAACGAGCCCCATCATCATCCCAGGTCATCATCACCTCGTGACCCTGCTTGTGCGACATCACCACGAGGCCGTAAAACACCAAGGGAGGCACTTTACAGAGGGCGCCATCAGAGCAGCTGGGCTCTGGTTGGTCGGAGCTAAAAGATACATCAGCAGCCTTCTCTTCAAGTGCGTCACCTGCAAGAAGCTTCGCGGGAAGACAGAACACCAACAAATGGCAGATCTGCCTGCCAAGCGTCTCCAAGTCTCCGTTCACCTATGTCAGTTTGGATGTCTTCGGACCATGGGACGTTACCTCACGTCGTACCAGAGGAGGACACGCCAACAGCAAAAGATGGGCTGTTGTGTTCTCATGCATGTGCACAAGAGCCGTGCACATTGAAGTAATAGAGACTATGAGTGCCAGCAGTTTCATTAATGCCCTGAGAAGGTTCTTTGCCATCAGAAGCCCAGCAAAACAAATACACTCAGACCAAGGCACTAACTTCATCGGCACCTGCAGAGAACTCAAGATGGATAAACCAATCTTCAGCTCAGAGACTGTGGAGAAGTATCTCCAGGAGCACAACTGTACCTGGGTATTCAACCCACCCCACTCTTCTCACATGGGGGGCGCATGGGAGCGCATTATTGGAATCGCCCGTCGCATCCTTGACTGTATGCTCCTTCAAGGTGGATCATCGCGTCTCACACACGAAGTCCTGACTACCCTCATGGCTGAGGTTACTGCAGTCATGAATGCTAGACCCCTTGTCCCAGTGTCCTCAGACTCAGAGTCTCCTCTCATACTTACTCCAGCTATGCTCTTGACCCAGAAGACATGCGTTTCCCCTCCCCCTCCAGGTGACTTCGGGGCAGGAGATCTTTTCAAGGACGAATGGAAACAGGTTCAGAGTCTAGCGGACATCTTTTGGAGCAGGTGGCGAAAGGAATATCTCCACACACTTCAAAGCCGTCGCAAGTGGCAGGACAAGAGGCCCAACCTCCAATTAGGAAACATCGTCCTAATGAAGGACAGTCAGGCCAAAAGAAACCAGTGGCCTATGGCTATGGTTGTGAAGACGCTTCCAAGTCAGGATGGGATGGTGAGGAAAGTAGACATCAGAGTTGTCAAAGAAGACACACAGAAAGTATTCTCCCGCCCAGTCTCCGAATTGGTCCTGTTGCTTTCTACAGAAGACTGATAAGTAGTTTGGGGTTTATTTGGGCTCTTTAAAAGACCCCAGGTGGGGAGTGTTTTGGACTCTGTTAGTCATTATTTAAGTTGAGACATTTATTCTGTCGACGGACTTTTATTTTGAAGTACTTCCTTCGCGGCCGGCAAATTGTAATCGGGAAGTGTTATACCATCTTACCAGTGCGTTGTGTGTGCTGCAAAAGGTTATCCACCATCCTTGTTTCTTACGTCTTGATACACGCAATGCTTTTTCACCTTTTGGCAAGTAAACATCATAAACTTCACTCCGCCTCCTGAAATTATTGATTGCCAAAGAGTTTAGCTGAGTGGATAGTTGGGTTATTGCTCAGATCCTCCGAGACCAGTACGCAATGGAAACAAGTTAAATGATCTCACCCAGTAGGTACCTGTTTTGTTCCACTTGTATTAAGGAAAACAAGATTTTAAAGTTCAGTACTGAATGACTTATCAAGTTTTTACCATTACTTACAGTGCACAAAACCTTACACTACCTTCTATGTATCAATCAGTAATACCATTTTCAGATCATTCCTATTTCAAATTGGAATGACTTGTCTATCACATTTTGCCCTCTGTCATATATTTATAAAGATAACAAATGATCTCAAATATTTTCATCATAATCACCATTTCATAATCAGCATTTGCTTTACATTAATTCCATTTTTTTCTAATTGCAGTCACACTACAGTATTAAAAAAGACGATTCACCCATTAATCATCCTCTCATCCTGCTTTTAGGCTGGTTGCAGAGTTTAAGCGTCTTGGCTCCACTGTGGTGTATGGGAACTTCAACAGGATCATCCTGTGTACTAAAAAACGGAGGATAGTTGACGCGATCGGCTATGTGGAATACATCACCAACAGGTGTGAGAGCTGCACATAGGGGTTAAAACACCAGTGTTCATGTTTAAAAATCACCTCAAAGAAACTATGCATTTTAATGGTATTTGCCCAGGAGCACACAAAGCAGGAAATAATTCTCCACTGGAAATTATTAGGGTGTTATGCCCAGGGATTGTGTAATGGTCAGGATCTCCCCACATTTTTAGAACCACTTGCACCTGTACTGGCTGCACATCAAATCTGGGGAAAAATATGAAGAAATTCAAGTAATCTTGGAGATGAAAAAAACTTTAATGTTAAAATTATAGATAGATGGATAGATAGATATAAAATATTTTGCCCTCATCAGGGTTATAAAATGGAACTTGACATGTTCACATGCATAGCCCACAATAACTATATTCCATTAGATGACATCCTTGTTTCTTGTGTCTTCTACTCTCACCCATTCTGCAATCCTGCTGCCTCAATAAAGAACAGAACACTTCTTATGTGTCCCAAACAGTGAAAAATTACCTTCTTGGTTTTGTTTAAATCTTTACCATGTCTCCCTCTAGCATACATTCCCGGGAAATCTTCCATTCCCTGTCCATCTCCTTTTCCCGATGCTGGGAGTTTCTGCTGTGGATGGACCCATCCAACTATGGAGGAGTGAAGGGCAAACTGCCTTCCAGCCTCCTGTATGGAGAGGTACTTCAAATAGCAATCTTCACTGTCCAGTTTTCACTTCCATTGCTATAAATTAATTTTCACTTAAGAGGGCAGCTCCAAAATGACATAAATTGCATGTGCTCTCCAGGTTTGCCATGGGACCTCCCATGTCTACCATATTAGCTTTTCCATCATTTAGATTTTTTTGAAAAAAGTGTTTTATTTTGTTTTGGGTATTTTTTCTCTCTCAAAATGTTTAAATGAATAACTCATACTATTCATGCATGGCTGCAGTAATGTCAGATGCATACACTACTGGACAAGTGGCATGAAGGTTTGTCTATCCATCAAACAGAAGGTTGGAAGTTCAAATCCCATTTCCAAGAGTTATTGGTTAAAAAGGAAGGGAGTTCATTTCAATAGCAGTTGCTGCCATTTGTCAGTCACAGTGAATTTAATCCATCGATGGATACTTAAGGTCCAAACTCAGAGACTGATGGTCCACTTATCAAAAGATAGAACATTAGTTGGTCAGTAAGGTTAGTAAACATGTGAGGGTCAGCACTTTTAAATGGACTCATAGATGGCATTCCTAAGAACGAATGATTTCCTAGGGTGTTCAGGCATTTCAGCAAAATTTTAATGATCTATGGCCAAATGTTTGTCAGTATATCTATCCATCTGTCTGTATCCATTCTTCCATCTATCAATGTTCTGATCTGTTTTTATGACCATCTACCATACTTTCTAATTGGCTTCAAAAAGTCGTCCTTTTAAGTGTACATTAATTGGTTCCTGCAGTTTTAGTCATTCAAGTTGAATATGGAAATTGTTTCTCCCATGTGCCAATTTAGGATAGAACCAGTCAGAACATAAAGAAACGCAATAATGATGAGGAAGAAGGCAGTGATGATGAGGAAGAAGAACAAGCTGCTGGTGAGGAAGATGATGGGGATAGAGAGATTGATGAGGTGGAGGAGCTGATTGAGAGCAACTGGAACATCATGCAGTATCTGCCGCAAACTGCCTCCTGTCAGAAATACTTCCTGATGATCGTCTCAGGTAAACACACATGTTATGATAATGTAACGCATCTGGAATATTTTGTCAATACGGCCATCACAGCAACCTGGAACTGTGTCACTGCACATATTGGTAGTTTCCTCTGGCTATATTTTAGTGGGAAACAATCTACACTCACCGGCTACTTTATTAGGCACACCTGTCCAACTGCTCGTTAACGCAAATTTCTAATCAGCCAATCACATGGCAGCAACTCAATGCATTTAGGCATGTAGACATGGTCAAGACGATCTGCTGCAGTTCAAACCGAGCATCAGAATGGGGAAGAAAGGTGATTTAAGTGACTTTGAATGTGGCATGGTTGTTGGTGCCAGACGGGCTGGTCTGAGTATTTCAGAAACTGCTGATCTACTGGGATTTTCACGCACAACCATCTCTAGGGTTTACAGAGAATGGTCCGAAAAAGAGAAAATATCCAGTGAGCGGCAGTTCTGTGGGCGAAAATGCCTTGTTGATGCCAGAGGTCCGAGGAGAATAGCCAGACTGGTTCGAGCTGATAGAAAGGCAACAGTAACTCAAATAACCACTCATTACAACCGAGGTATGCAGAAGAGCATCTCTGAACACACAACACATCGAACCTTGAGGCAGATGGGCTACAGCAGCAGAAGACCACACCGGGTGCCACTCCTGTCAGCTAAGAACAGGAAACTGAGGCTACAATTCGCACAGGCTCACCAAAATTGGACAATAGAAGATTGGAAAAACGTTGCCTGGTCTGATGAGTCTCGATTTCTGCTGCGACATTCGGATGGTAGGGTCAGAATTTGGCGTCAACAACATGGAAGCATGGATCCATCCTGCCTTGTATCAACGGTTCAGGCTGGTGGTGGTGGTGTAATGGTGTGGGGGATATTTTCTTGGCACACTTTGGGCCCCTTAGTACCAATTGAGCATCGTGTCAACGCCACAGCCTAGCTGAGTATTGTTGCTGACCATGTCCATCCCTTTATGACCACAGTGTTCCCATCTTCTGATGGCTACTTCCAGCAGGATAACGCGCCATGTCATAAAGCTCGAATCATCTCAGAGTGGTTTCTTGAACATGACAATGAGTTCACTGTACTCAATTGGCCTCCACAGTCACCAGATCTCAATCCAATAGAGCACCTTTGGGATGTGGTGGACCGGGAGATTCGCATCATGGATGTGCAGCCGACAAATCTGCAGCAACTGCGTGATGCTATCATGTCAATATGGACGAAACTCTGAGGAATGTTTCCAGTACCTTGTTGAATCTATGCCACGAAGGATTAAGGCAGTTCTGAAGGCAAAAGGCGGTCCAACCTGGTACTAGCAAGGTGTACCTAATAAAGTGGCCAGTGAGTGTATATACAATGTATTTAATTTTTATTGCTCTCGTTATTTTGTTTCTCTTATCTTGTGTCATCACCCAACTTATTGTTTTTAATATACTTACTCCCCTCTCAGCCTACATTGCAGCCATCTATCACAGCATGAAGGAGGAGCTGAGACGCAATGCCCCTGGGGCAACACCAGTCAAAAGGCGGGGTGGAAGCCAGGCTTCCCAGCAGGCAGCAGAAGATTTGAGTACTCTCCCTGGTAAGTCATAGTCAGGGAGACTGATGCAGTCTCTAAACAATTCCGTTGAATTTGCAGTGAGTTTCTCATTAGACTTGATCACTAGATTAAACGTCATTGGTATTCACTACATATGAGTAGTACATACTATGAGGGTTTGTTTTCCATCCTAAATAACTTAATTTTCCTCTTAGGAGTAGATGTTTTAATGTTTCAAAATGCTGCTTCCATAGGTATGATCTCCTTCTCCCAGGAATATGTGTCAAATGAGCTGACTCAAAACATTTTCACCATCACTCAAAAAATCCAGAAGAAGGTAACAGGTACCAGAAGTGTGAGTCAGCAGTCTGACATGTTCCCTGCCCTACCTGGGTCCCACCTGCCACTTAACAACCCAGCCCTGGAGTTCATCAAATATGTGTGCCAGGTACACCAACAACCATTCCAATACTGGTGCTGTATTCAAGTTGGGGATTTTAATTTAACATGATCATCTATCATCAGCTGCCAAACTATCTCCAGTGTCCTATTGATCCTAGTGTTGGTCTTAATGTGGTATACAAAACTAAAATTATTGTAAATTGTGTATTGGTTTTGGAGACACTGACGTTATGGGTGACATGTGTTATTCTGCAGTGTTTTAAAACTTCTTTGAGTTGTCAAACCCTGAACATGTCTTTTTGGCATTGTGAATCATGCATTTCTGCTGCATATACCGATTCCATCCATCCTCTCTGCAGGTGCTTTCACTGGATACCAACATTTTGAACCAGGTGAACAAACTGAAGAGGGACCTGCTGCGTCTGGTGGATGTCGGAGAGTTCTCTGACGAAGCCCAGTTCTGTGACCCCTGTAACTCCTACATCCTGCCAGAGGTCATCTGCCACCACTGCAACTTCTGTCGTGACCTTGACCTCTGCAAGGACCCAACAATGGCACAGGTCAGAGATGAGCAGAGGAAACTCAACCGATAGTTCTTAGTCTATTTAAATAGTCTCTGGAAAGCCAAGTTTTTGTTTTTTCCTCCCTGAAATTGCCAATCAAATCAAATTAAGTCCTCTCTTAACCATCCCATCTAAGACCTTATGACCAGATATGTGTTAATAACATGCTTCAAATGTTTGTCAAATCCATAGGATGGGTCAGTCCTTCCCCAATGGTTCTGCTCCAATTGCCAGGCCCAGTATGAGACTGAGTCTATTGAGATGGCTCTGGTGGATGCCTTGCAAAAGAAACTGATGAGCTTCACTCTACAGGACCTGGTGAGTTTGAATGCCCATGTACCCTCAAGATAAATTGTTATCCATGATGGAACATTCTTTAATACGACAATAATCCCAAACCAAAATGTTATTTGTTTGCATTACCTTGAGTGTGGTCGGGCGTCCCTACAAACACAATTGCCCGTGTCTGCGCGTGGGAAGCTGGATGTGGGTATGTGTCCTGGTCGCTGCACTAGCGCCTCCTCTGGTCGGTCGGGGCGCCTATTCACGGGGGAGGGGGAACTGGGGGGAACGGCGTGATCCTCCCACGCGCTACATCCCCCTGGCAAAACTCCTCACTGTCAGGTGAAAAGAAGCAGCTGGTGACTCCACATGTATCGAAAGAGGCATGTGGTAGTCTGCAGCCCTTCCCGGATTGGCGGAGGGGGTGGAACAGCGGCCGGGACGGCTCGGAGAGTGGTGTGATTGGCCAGGTATAATTGGGTAGAAAAGGGGGGAATTTAAAAAATATATATTTGTTATCATTATGGGAATGGTAGAGATGTAAGAAATGTGAATGTGCTTGATTAGAATTTACAGCTTAAAAAGACTTCATTTGAATTGCTTGGTTCAACCCACATGGTATAGAATAGCTCATTCATCCTAAAGCTGTCTCATTGTTGATGAACCTGTCTTTGTTTCATTGCAGGTATGTACTAAGTGTAAAGGGGTGAAGGCAGCAAACATGCCCCTCTACTGTGACTGTGCTGGAAACTTTGACTTGACTTTCTCAACCAAGGTGTGTGCTCTAAATGCATTGTATCATAAGCCTACATTCCAGAACAAATACCTAATAATCTTCACCAACTGACATTGTTCTAAAACCAATAATTTCCTTTGTTTCTCCCATTTAAAGAGCTTCTCAGAGCAGATCAATGTGTTCAAGAACATCGCGTCCCACTACAACATGAGTTTCCTTGGGGAGACCATTGATTGGCTCCTGGTCATGAACCCACAGATCAGCTCGACTGCTCATTAACTAATATCTGCCACAGAGATCCTTACTGCAGTGTGCTATATGGACACCCTATGCTAATCCATTTTTGCTACAGGAAGTCCATCAAAAAACTGTAATTAAGCCTACTCACTTTTTCCTCTTGCCATACCTAGTCAGCACGATGTATTTCTGATTGTGTATAATCAGGAGTCATAACTGTATGGTTCAGAAAATAAATATGGATTGTAGATATGTTTACATTATTGACCATGTTGTATCAGAATTTTTATCAGTATCTATTGCCTGATTTTTCTTTTTTTCCATTTCATGTACAAGTCAATAAATATTTTATAACTCATAAAATAAAATTTATTTGGCTTTGTGCAGTTACATTTCAGCGCTTTTCTGGTGAGATCCACTCTACATTGTACTTTTGACTTGCATCATGTCTAGTGCCGAGGATCTCCTAATTCAGCAATCACTAAGTGGCCTAGCTTCCTTTTTACTTTGCTGCCAATATGTCTCTTATTAATTATCTCAGGATAAACGGTTTCATCATAGCCCAATCTATGTCATCGCCACATCCTCATTTATAAAGCTAAGATTCCCTCCCTCTGACACATAAGTAGAGACACGCATTGCTGCGTGCTTGAATGACATCTCAGAGTGGATGGCGACACACCACCTGAAGCTCTATCTGGACAAGACCAAGCTGATGTTCCTCCCGGGGAAAGGTTGCCCACACCAAGACCTGGCCATCGCCATTGACAACACCGTGGTGACGCCAAATCGGACTGTGAGGAATCTGGGTGTGATCCTGGACGACCAACTGTCGTTTGCTGAAAACGTTGCATCGGTTGCTCGCTCCTGCAGATTTCTCCTCTATAACATCAGGAGGATTCACCCATTCCTCACTGATGAGACGGCACAGGTGCTCATCCAGGCTCTGGTCATCTCCTGGCTGGACTACGGCAACTTCGTCCTTGCCGGCGCCCCGGCGTCGGCCATCAGACCTCTGGAGCTTGCTCAGAAAGCTGCAGCTCATCTGGTGTTCAACCGCCCTAAGTTCTCCCACACAACTCCCCTTCTCATGTCCCTACACTGGCTCCCAGCAGCTGCTCGCATCCAGTTTAAGACTCCGGTGCTAGCCTACAGGGCAGTGAAAGGAACAGCTCCTTCCTATCTCCAAGCCCTACACCCCCGCCCGACCACTTCGCTCTGCTGCCTCGGGGCGCCTGGTTGCCCCGTTGCTCAGAGGCCCCTGCTGCTGATCGACCCGGTCACGGCTCTTTTCTGTCCTGACCCCATAGTGGTGGAATGAACTCCCCACTGATGTCAGGACAGCGGAGTCGCTGCCCATCTTTCGGCGCAGTTTGAAAACTCGCCTCTTTAAGAACTACTACCCTGTTACTTGCTTTTAGCACTTATTGTATTCACTCATTAAAAAAAAAATCTCTCTTGTACTTTTACTTTAGCACTGGTTTTGCTCTTAGATGCTTGTTTAGAGAGAAGACGCACTTATGACCTCTGATGACTTGTAGTTCTCCTGATTTCCTATGTTAAATGCACTTATTGTAAGTCGCTTTGGATAAAAGCGTGGGCTGAATGACTGTAATGTAATGTAAGATTGACAGGCCTCTCAGCAGAGTGTACCCTGATTCTGAAGACTAAGAGAAGTTTTTTAAATAGTTGGAATTTAATGATTTGATTTTGCTGTAATAAATATGAGGAAAACCTTCACTGGGTAGCAACTGTAGCATGTGCATGTTGCTCTGGGTCAAAATTACCTCCATCATGGTAACCTCATTATCCCTCAGATGACTCACTATGTCTGCTGATGGGTATCTCCCAGACCAGTAATCACATTTTGGACCATGAGCCGAGAAACAATTAGATTAGCTCTTCAGAGTTCCTTGCTAACAGATAGGTTGTCTCAAATGAAGGAATGGTAGCACTTAGTCTGCCTTGCAAAACTTGAACCCACCAGCTGTGTGTTCTCTGCATTTTTATTTCCCTTCCCCTTATACATTTTAGGTGAAAGCAGCATGATCTCGTCTCACAGTGTAGTAGTAGTGAAGTGTGATTGTTCAGCATTGCCAATAGCATTTACAGCTAACACTGTTTCCTTGTTTTATTTCTTAACAGTCATTCTTTGCAAAAATGATCACACAATTTTATATTAAGGCATGTGGCTGTCTGTGGTGCTGCTCTGTCTAATGACACGAGTCCACTCACGTTGGCATTTGCATAATTCTCCTTTAGGAGTCCAAATGGATTCACACGTCCCCGCAGTCTTGTAAGAAACCATTTTGTGGGAAATGTCAGTGTTATTTGATTACTGCTCTTGGGTGTAGCTCTCCCCATAGATCCCAGCAAACATTGGACGTCTGAGGGACGTGCAGATCAGGTCTATATTGGGTCAGTCCGTCAAAGACCATTTCTAGACGTCTGTGCGACGTGCAATATTTTGACGTCTAAATATGACCCCTCTTAGGCGTCAATATGCAGTTCAATATCTGAACGTCTGGCTAAGTCATTTTTTTGGACGTCTGTGGACGTCTAAAACAGGTGCAAGAAATTAATATGATTAGGGAAGGATATTTTTTTTATTATTTATGATTGGAGAAATGATTAACAACATTCTTGTTGTTAAAAACATGATTAATTCATATACAATTATTATCATTAAAAAAACTTCTCAACGGTCAGCCTCTGAGTTCAAACAGTGAACGCTATCCTGGTTGGCTGAGGCAACACGACATCTTCAGACTCGATAGTGAACGTCATTCTGATTGGCTGAAGGACGTGCTCTGTCTAATCGTCGCCCCCAAGGTCGCCCGTTCCGACCCCGCCATTCAGAACTAGCTAGCTGTCAATGTCAACTGTCGTGCGCGCGTTGTGAAAATCTACAAAGTTGAGGGTAAGTCCAACTAATTTAATTTTGTGTTTCTAAATGTGTTTGTTACTTAGCTTTGTCTCAACCATATCATGAGGTCGATCTAGTTAGTTAACGTTCGCTAGCTAGCATTTGCGTCTGAATCAGCCAACTGCATGTAGCTAATAAACGTAACGTTAGCTAGCTAACAGCTAGCTAGCTAACGTTTCAAAAAACTAGAATCTAGGAAAGGGTGGCCATTGGTTCGGGACAGTCCCGGTTTTAAGCTCCGAGTCCCGACTCGAGAGATATCTGTAAAAAACAGAATTGTCCCGGTTTTTGTGATGCACCAACGAACGGTCCCGGTTTTTAACACGCGCTGGGTTTTTGCTCGTCCGGGGATCAAACCCGGGCCATTAGTGTGTAGTGCGCTCAATTGTAACTTCACGCATGCTCGTGCACGAGACTACGCGGAGCTAGGACTATGTAAGGCCCCTTAATGTGCAGCCCATTTACCATTGTTTTGATGTGATCTATCTGAAAAATGTGTGCGCGTACAAGGATGTCACATGCGCGTGCAAGGATAAGACGTGCACTAAGTGTCCCGGTTTTAGGATTCGAATATCTGGTCACCTTAATCTAAGAACATTATTTGTCGCTTTCAGGCTTTCCACATGCAAGTGCAGCATCTCAAAGCAGAGAAACTTCAACACCCAGTGAGTATTTGTCACACTTTATTCAAAAAAATCACCCTTTTGCTTACTAATCAGCCAAGTTAAATCTCAAAACATTTGTCTCTTCAGGAGCTCGACAAGAAAACCGCAGAAAGGATGGAGGTCCTCCAAGGCATGGCTATCGCTTCAGGTACAGTGTAATATGGTTAGGGCACAGCATAAGTAGCGACTGACTTCTACTGGTTGGTCTCAGGCCTACATACCAAATCACATTTGTGATTACGGCCTTCAGGATGGCTTAGGCCAGGCTAGTCTGTGTACCAAACGTGTCATGGGACGGTTGGACGGGGTAAAGACACGTCTGGCCCAGTTCCCGCTTTCAACTAGTCTTCCACAAAGATGGCGAGTCTTCGGAAATCGGAGGCAGGGATCTGATAGGTTCTGAGTTTTTGAATCGGCCAATGGCTAGTTAGCTTCGTGCCACTGCCCGCCTACGGAACTGCTTTGACCTATTTGCATGGAATACAGCCATAACGTCATCTGTATATCCGCTGTCTAGAGGCTCATACACAAAAATTCCATGCTCTCCATACACTGTAATGGTGAGCGTGGTACCGAGGCTAGGGCTTATCGCTGCCCTAGCGATTAACGACAGGCCTAGGGCACTTGTCAGCAGGGCAGGGCAACTATGTTTGTATCAGAGGAGGCGTGATTGTCAACATCGAAGACCAGTAGGGGTTAGTCTTTTTCAGTGTGACATGGTATTGTAGTATTATGTCCAATAATTAAATGGTCACTTATGTTCTAGGTCCGGTGACAGAGCCAGCATCAGTTCTGGACACAGTGTCGGCTCTAGACCCAGTGTCGGATACCGGCACCGGTCCAGGTCCACCCACGAATCTAGGTACAGCAAAAGGTCCAGCAGTGGCTCGAGACATGATCACAGGTCCCGCCGCAGTCATGGGTCGAGGGAGACAAGGTCCAGACTTGACAGGCAAAGGTCCAGCAGTGGCTCGAGATATGATCACAGATCCCGCCGCAGCCATGGGTCAAGGGAGATTAGGTCCAGACTTGACCGATCCAGGGACAGGCATGGTGAGTGCCTAAGTAATCAGTCTTTATAATTCGCCAACAATTAGTATCGGTGCATCCCTATTTGTTACAATATACCAGATTTATTATTTCTCGTGTAATGTATGGTCCTCTGTGTCTTTGGAAGTTTTAATGCAATCTAAAACACTTTTTTTTCTTACTACAGGTGTTGAGACAGTGACTGAGAAGCCAGCAGGGACATTCCCATTGCCACTAGCAGGTAAGTGCTGAGCTATTTCAATGACTTAGTAAGTAGCCTTGAACCAATGGTTCTCAAGCCGTTAGGCTCATAGGGCAGGAGCATATCTCCTGTTTCCGTAGCATGAGGCAGCTTGATGTACAAGTACGCCCCCTGGACATGACGCTAGTATGTCGTAAGGACTTACCCCCAAACCAACCCTTGATGCTGAGTGTCAGGCAGGGAGGCTATGGGTACTATTTTTAAGTAGTATTTGGTATGACTCGGCCGGGAATTAAACTCACAGCCTCCCTGGACTCGGGGCAGACACTCTAACCACTAGGCCACTGAGCCGGTATTTCAATTGTTTAAGCAATAAGACCGTGCTTCACGGGATTATACCTCTAGGAAGTACGGCAAACCCATCCTTGTTTTCAACAAAAGCTTTGAGAGTGTTACTTTTCTTTCTTTCAGTGTACCAGAAGAAAGTGCTAAACATGTTGATAGACATTCGCAATGAGGTGAGACTCATAGGAAGAGCTGAACCGGTCGCTTCAGCCAGTCGTGTGGAGAGGATGGAGGACATGGAAGCCTTCAAGAGAGAGGAACAACGCCTGTCTGATGCCAAAGCTTTCAATACCCTGGTAAGTTTTACAAAAGTCTGGAATTAATGAACAGCATAACACAGTATAAGGTGCACTTGCACACTATTTTTTAGGTCAAAGTTTTCATGGACTTATTCCAACAGGTGCTGCAACTTTCCCGTATTGGCGGGAAAGACACAAAAGACTGTGTTCACAAAGTTCTTGACAGGTATGTTTTAACATGCAATAACCTTTAACTTAAGCATCACAAGGGTAAATTCATAAAGTCCTAATGATTGTCACACACACCGGAGTAGTCACTTTTGTGGACCTTTGTCAGATCTTGGAAGCTGAGCAGGGTAGGGCCTGGTTAGTACATGGATGGGAGACAGTCAAGGTAATTAAATGACAGGTAAAGTTTTACTAGGCGTGTCCTTCGCCTATGGAAGTGCTCATGCGCATTAAAGACTTCCTCTAGCCTGGCACAGCCATCCCTACTACGTTGGTATCATTTAGAATGAGATATTGATGATGTAGTAGGGATGGCTGTCTATCCCTATCCATCCCTACTTCATCATTAATATCTCGTTCTAAATAACGTAGTAGGGATGGCTGTGCCAGGCTAGAGGAAGTCTTTAATGCGCATGAACACTTCCATGGGCAAAGGCCACGCCCAGTATGACGTTACCTGTCAAAATACCTTGCTTGCAGTGAGGCCCAAGGTAATTAAATGACAGGTAGAGCCATACTGGGCGTGGCCTCTGCCTATGGAAGTGTTCATGTGCATTAAAGACTTCCTCTAGCCTGGCACAGCCATCCCTACGACGTTATCATTTAGAATGAGATATTGATGCTATAGTAGGGATGGGCATGGATAGACAGCCATCCCTACTACATCATCAATATCTCATTCTAAATGATAACAATGTAGTAGGGATGGCTGTGCCAGGGTAGAGGAAGTCTTTAATGCGCATGAACACTTCCATGGGCAGAGGCCACACCCAGTATGGCTCTACCTGTCAAAATGCCTTCGTGAGGCCAAAGGATAAGGGACCTCCCCCTGAAAGAAAAGGACACTTTAAATCATTCAGCCTTTTGGAGTTTGTATAGATGCACAACTATGTCTACCTATTTTTGTAAGTCGCTTTCTACAAAGGCGTCCTCTTAAACGATAACTAACTAACGATTACACCAGTAGTGGATGTACAGGAAATGTATTTTTTGCATAAATATGGAGACTTGTTGTTTAAATGCATGTTGTCTTTTTCTATGCAAATGCAGTCATGAAATTTGACCCTAAGGCCACAGAGGGCATCATTAAGCAGCGTGTCGCAGACCATCTCAAGCACGCTCCAGCGAGATGGGGAGGTGGTGGACACACACCAGGCACTCAGTAGGGTAGCCGTGTAGCCATGGGTGGGCAGGGGTAGGTGGCCGCCACCAAAGGGAAAGCCCCGCCCACACAGAGGCTTTATTTTTGTATTTTAGAGATGGTGTGCCAAGTTCTGGGCAGAAGGACCAGTTGGTCCAGTTTTTTTTTTTCAGTATTACCTTACTGATTGGAAGGTGCAAAATGTGCAGTTGAGGAACTACTTGTCTTGGCAGAGCCACTGAATAACAAAACATGATTGTCCTAGCCTATATTGGTGAAATTAACATGTAGACTTGTATAAAAGCAATAGAACACTTGAGGTTGTGCAATATCGTGTGATATCAGCACTGCTGTGATTGTCTGTGGTACTGCCTACCACCAAATCACAGCAGTGTCGATATCACACGATATTGCACTCCTGCTCGTGTTCTATTGCTTTATTATTCCACCTATGGATTACCATATGCATACTGTTTTACTCACTCTGGAGAAATAAATGTCTCAACTGCAAAGCCCTGAATAGTTTCTGTGTGGGTATGGTGTGTGTGTGTGTGCACATGCGGTGTGCGTGCACTACAGAATGAAAGCAAATCAGCCCACTACGATTATTGGGTTGATCTGTCTTAAACTGTATATGTATGATGGGTTAATTAATGCAATTTGTACTTAAAATAGGAACAATGTTACATTATCTTGAAATCTACCTTAGGAATAGTATTAACCTGTGTAGTCCTGCAATTAAAAGGACCAGGTTGGCGTAAAGACAAGTCTTTCTAAAAATTCTTCAATTTTCTGAGCTTGGCAAAACAAAAAGTCTCTAGCCCCTTCCTATGATTTATGATTTAAAAACGACGATTAAGCAAAATTTTGAAAAATTCAGAGAAAATCACAGGAATGAGTAAGACTTTTTCAAAGAGACTTTTGCTCAGGAGATTATGCACAAAAACTAGTTGCCATTCATTTTTCCAAAACAGGAAGTATAATTTTTTCAATGTACTTCCTGTTTTGGAAAAATTAATGGCAACTAGTTTTTGTGCATAAATTCCCGAGCAAAAAGGTATTGGAGTAAGTCTATCTGATTCCTGTGATTTATGAATTTTTAAAGATTTTGCTTAATTGTCATTTTTAAATCATAACAAATCTTAGGAAGGGGCTGGAGACTTACTTTTTGTTTTGCCAAGCTCAGAAAATTGAGGAATTTTTAGAAATAACTTGTTTTTACGGCAACCTGGTCCTTTAATTGACAGAAAACGGGCCAGTGTCTGAAAATGGGGGCGTATGCACTGATTAAGCAGTATTAAAAAGTGGTCTAAAATACGTTTAAATTTGACGTTGAAAAGACGTCCAAAATGACCACATTTGGACTAGAATCAGCCCTTATATAGAGGTCCTGTGGATGTCAGAATTGGACGTCCAGAAGACGTCAGAAAAACTCAGTCTGCACCCACCACAGACCAAAATTGGACGTTCAAAAATTACCTTTAAAAGACGTCGATTAGACGTCTAAATGTTTGCTGGGATTGCATGTCTTTTCCTGCACTGAAGATGAAGCAAACTAATCAGAATATTGTCAGAGACATGGTGATTTGACCAATATGTTATGCAGTTTTCTTAGTAAGATACGATGGTCTTCATACTGCCTTACTTATTATGCCGCTATAATTCAAAGAACAAAGACGTTTTGAACATAATTTCAGACAAACTTTATATTTTAAATAAATGTTACTTCACAGACACTAGAATTCAAACCAATAAAGGATATTTATTAATGGTTTGAACGTCATTGCTACATTGGTTGACTGGCATATCTTGTGTGGGTTTGCAGAATAGGCTTCTCAGCAGAGTGTACTCGGTCTTGTTCTATGACACAATTTTTCGTAGTCAGTTGAGCGAGAAGTAGAATTTATTCATTAGGGTACAATTCAGGCCCTTACACTGGCAAGATTTGACATGTTATATACACATCGACTCCGCTCCACAGGCCAGTGTCAGCTCTGCAGGATCCCTCAGTGTCTATGGCTCTATTTCTGTTTCTCTATTTTTCATCACAGGGCCTCTGCAAGACACCTGAGCAAACAGTCTTGAGTTGTTGCCCTTGCCCGAATCTCTTGTTAGAGGAATATACGGTACATATGTGGCCTGGCCTGGCAGCGTCACAGCGGAACACCCTCTGAAAGGTCTGAATGGTTTGAGCCATAGCTGATGATTGTGAACTCTGTTGAAATGGGCTTTTTTGGATCCTTACTAACCTGTGGAATTTCGTGCAAAAACAACAAATATCAGGATATATCAGAGGATGTGAGTGAACATGATGTCTACACAAATATTCTCTCAACATATCCACACATGAGTTTTCTTTTGCATAAATTATTAAGACTATTACAAGACAAGATTCATATGAATGCAATTAAGTAGCATGCATGGCTGCTTAATGTGGAGCATCCTGAAGCATGATTTGACATTTTGCAGCAAAAGGCTTCGTGCATTTATTAACAGTTTGTGGCCTTGGAACTATGGAACAACCATCTGACATTTTGCCAAACATTGTAGTTCTACAAACAGGCACTTAGAGAGGTTTGTTTACAAAAGTTCAAGTAGGCAAAATGTATTTTGGAAAAGTTGCTATGGGATTTGAAAACGTCAACACTTGGCACCTAAAAACTACTCCAACTATAGATGGAACCAGATAACATATAAATATAGTCGTATAGTAGTTCCTACTCACATTGTCAAACTTTCTCTCACTGTAGACTGCATTCGTGTCAATAAAAGTCAACATGATCCAGTCACAAATAATTGAACACTGTGGGTGACAAAATTAGTGGTGAGCGAGCAGAGAAGTGGAAAATGGAAAAAACACTGCATCACAGTGGCAAGATGATGGAATTCGACATCTTCCACTTTATCTAAAAGAGGTGTGCCATATTCTTTCAGACCATTTTGTGTTCTGAGTGTTTCTACAGTAAGTATCAAACTGGGCTGCTGCCTATGGCTCGTTGATAGGATGGGGGCCAGGGATGGGGATTGGTATAATGTGTGGACAGGGGTTGTTGTAGTCTTTTGTCTATCTTTTTGATAATCTGTCAGACAGTCCAATAAAAATAAGCAGTGATCACAAATAGGGAAAGGATCTGGGGCAAAGTTAGACGTTATGAGACAGTGAAGGAAAAAAACTGACCAAATACTCACAATTCCAACCGATGTCATAGCTGTCACTGCATTGATGATGGTTGGGATGGGACTGAACTTACCCGCCTGTAAAAAAGTTAAAAGAATCACATGCATTTAAATATGTAGATACTACTAAACAACCTAACACTTGGGTACAATGGTTTTATCCACCTACATGTCCATAAACAATGACATCCAGACGAATACCATAGGCCTTGATAAGCGTCCGAGACTCTACTCCATTCTTGCTGTAATACTTAGCGAACCTATCCATCATACAGCAGATATGAAGGAGGGAAAAAAAAGGCAGAAAATAAGGTGAAACAGTTGTATTACAAGTCAACGTGAATACTGTGCAGACAGAACACTCCTGTGTTTGATGTTAGTTTACCTGTAGTAGTAACCAGAGCTGGGCAGATCCTTTCGCAGATCAAGGCGTCGGAAGGAATACGTGGGCCTACAGTATGAGGGGTCCAGGTCGAGGTTGCACTGCCAGTTGATGAAAACACCAATCACTCCTCCCTGACAAAAGATGACAAGTGGATCCTAAACAATGCTTCTACGAGTCGGTTTGTTACTTTCAGACGTGCACATGGGCATTCCAGTAGGTATTGCACACTCACAGTCCTGCAGAGCTCGCTGAACTTCTCCCGTGCTCGCTCCGCGATGTAGCCCAGACGAAACTTGGGACAGTATGGCTCTTTCTCCTTGTCATAATGACACTTGTTGAGATATTTCTGCATGTTGCGTCTGTTTGACGAGTCTTTGATATTTCCTCTGTCAGACAACAGGCATGTTGAATAACTGCACCTCACAAGCCAATAGCAAAATCTCCTGTTGTATGTTTATGTTTATGTTTTGTTATGGGGTGTCTTTCCATAATGGGTGCTTAGGTTGGTGGGAGAGTCACAATATATTATACCTTAGCACTTTAAATTTGGGGAAGTGGATTGAATTCCTAATAAATACTGTGAAATTGATGGCCTCCTCCAATGCTGGTTCCCTGTTAAAGACAGCAAGTAATTATGCATTACAGCCAAATCTACTACAGCACATGATGACAATAGTTTCACTGTTTTATCCAGGCAAAGCAACTTGCTGCAAAGCACTGATGAGTCTGCCATACCGTACAGCGGCAAACTCCTCAATGGGACACCAAGTCTGGATCTCACAGGTGTTAAAGGTTTGGTTGTAGTATGGCACACATCGCCCCGTCCTCCTGCCTACAGAGTGTGTTGGTTTACATGCAGATGTTCAGTGAGATAAACACAGACAGACCTAACAAACTGGGAGAAATCTTGACTAGGGAGTAGAACAGGTACCGTGGCCAGCAAAATCAACCTCTCCGGCGATACAGTCAGAATCCGTTGTACAGTTGGCCTTGGCAACAGAGAAATGCTGCAACAAAGCAGTTGTTCAATCATGGAAATGTTATTTTCTGGGAGTGCTCATCACCTATGTAACTGATGCTGCTCTATAACATTGTCTTTTCCTTTTTATCAGCTTTGACACTGTGTTTTCTGAAAGGCGCTACATATGTCTTGAGATGATAGTGTCAAATCCTACCAAGCTCATGTTTGTTTCCTGTTTTTTTTTTTTTTTTTAGCAACACCAACTTAAGTATGACTGGGAACTCTTGCTGACCTCTCACCTCAGCGCAGGCTCCTTGCTTCTGATCATAAGTGACTTCACGTCTCAGTATTGTGCTGATCACATCACCACCCTGCAACGAAAATGTCGAAACAGGAAGTTTTGAAGAAGGTGCTAAAGAGTGCTAATGGGCGTTTCGACTTTCCAGATTACTCTGCAGCGTTTGCTGTGGGCCATCTGTGAATGCAATGGGATGGCCTCACCTCTGGAGGTCGAGCATACTCCACGGTGTCCAAGATATGGTTGCCCTGAATCGCCACGCCTTTCAGTCTGGTGTAAACAGAGCTCTCTGGACGGGTTTCACTCTCTTGATATGCTTTCTCACTTATGAAGACGTACCTGCAGGGTGATATATCATATTATTGATGTCACATTTTGTTTCGTGTTTTCTCAATGGGGAAAGCCCCCCCCCCCAAAAAAGATCCAATACTTCTCTCCTGTTTGAAAATTAAGCTAGAGAAGACTGAAGAATCAAATTCAGAGTTGGAATAGTATAATCACTTCAATAATCAACAACAACAGAAGACTCCTCAATTAATTCTTGCAAAGCCTCCCCAAAATAATCCTTCCAAAATGTCCTTCTTTAAAAAAAAAAACGTTTCTCTAATACTAAATTCAAACTAAGTCCTCCCATCATTCCTACTTGATAATCAGAATCAACTTTATTGGCCTATTGTGCCTATGCACACGAGGAATTTGATTTCAGTACACAGCAGCTTCTAACACATGCAGACATCACTCACAATACAGCAGTTGAATGTATATTTACAATTGTACATTTGTGTTGCAAAGCTACAATTGTAATCTTAAGCATACTTATAGTAAATGCAGCTGACATGACTTGCATTCTTGGTTATGACATAATTGGTATTTATCACTAGGCAATCTTATCCAGAAAGGACCAGTGTGGGTGCAGGCTTTTGTTCCAACCAAGCAATTACACATCTGATTGTAGTCATCGAGGTTCCTAGAAAGACTCTCAACTGGTTGATTAGCAGAATCAGGTATGTAACCCACCCTTTCTGGATAAGATTGCCCACCTGCTAATTCTGATTCTCTTGTAATGTGCTTTGGATTAAAGCATCTGTCAAATGAATAACTATAATGAAAATTGTCAGTGATGGGCAGTGAGGCTAACCATCATGCATTACATTAGTGATTCTAATACCCTGCTGTAATGACGTTACGAGGGAAATATTTCCTCATCACAAAGCAGATATTTGTTTGGTTTGGGAATTTCAAGTCAGACTGCATTTTATCTGACCGTCTTAATCAAGATCCCTGGACGCAAAACAATATATTTGAATATTTTACAGATCTGCATTTTATAAGCAACATTCATAATTCTCTCTTTTACATAGCTTCTATGGCTTACATAGCTTCGATGCTGAAACAGAAAAAAAATTATAATGACAATTTAAATCACCATAACCCTTTGCATTTCTCAATACCTCGGTATTATCATTTCAAATGCATGCTTTTGGTCATTAGACATGCAACAAAAAAAACAAGCTCAATGCTTACCAGATGAAATAGGTGATCACAAGAAACTGTACTACCCTATATATGATTCCAAGAGTTCTGTTTTTAACTACCATCACCTTTGGGGTTTCATAGTCCCAGAAACTAAGAAAATAATCTTTTATAAACTCACGCAGTCCCATTGTGACCATAAAAAGTGCCTGTGCCGTGCGGTTGTCCTGTGTCTCGTGTAATTTGACTCGGTCTAATCGATCTCTTTCTCTCTCTCCCAACAGATCTCTCTTTCTTTCTTTTCTTTCTCAGTCATTGCCCAATGCTACTCCTCGAATCCAGCTCTGGCAGAAAGAGATGGGGTGGGGTTTAGATTATGGTGAGCGAACAATAAATTTTATATTTTGTCCTTTTTGACTTTAAATGTGCATTCTGGTCATTATACAGGTCTAAGACAAGTTTTGATGAGATCAAAATCAATATGGCTTTCCTTTTCAAATAAAATAACTGTCCAGGACTTGTTTTCAGCGTTTCAGCCCCATCTGGGGTTAGCAATGGTATCAAAACAAGGGGGAATTCTGTCTCCAGCTCCCTACAGTTTATATGCTGATTCTTTGTCCAAGAAGTTGAAGGCCTCTAACACTGGGTGCATGATTAGTAATACCTTGGTAAACCATATTATGTATGCAGATGACCTTGTCATTCTTAGTCCCTGTAGCGCTGGTCTCCAGCAGCTCCTTATTATATGTTCTCTGTATAGTGTGGAGCATGATATCAAATACAATGCTAGTAAGAGTGTTGACATGTTCTGCAGAACCAAAGAGGTCAATTATCTAAAATTTCGTGATTTTTAATTGTCTGATAATAATCTTGTGGTATGTAATAAGGTGAAATATCTTGGACATTATATTACTGAACAAATGACAGACGATGATGATATTTATAGGCAATGCCACATGATGTATGCACCAGCAAACACGCTCTCACGCAAGTTTGGTATGTGTTCAGTTAGTGTGAAGATGTCTCTGTTCAGAGCATATTGTACACCACTTTATACTGCACACCTGTGGTCAAACTACAAAAAAAGCAAGCTCACAGAGGCTTCAGGTAGTTTATAATGATGCAATGAGAATACTACTAAACAGACCTAGATGGTGTAGTGCAAGTGAAACGCTTGTGGCTGCAGGAGTCAATCAGGCTCTTCTAAGAAATCTCAGTTATAAATGTATGTGCCGGCTCAATGACTGATAATGTAATCATCATGAGTTTAACTAATACAAGAGTCAGTGCCACACGCTACCAATCCCAGCAGTGGGACCACTGGTATAGCTGCCTTCTTATAAGACATATGTTATTGTGTTTATGTTGCAGGCCCCGGGTTGCGGTCATGCAAGCAGATTATATTCCTTGTAATACGGGAGAAATAAATTGACAGAGAAATATACGCTGCTTTTCAGACGTTGCTCTCAATAGAATGACGAATCCTAGCGATCGCCGAGAAACAACCATTCACTCTAATGCTGCGTACGTTCCAAAGTCAGGGCCCCCTACTGGCTGGGAGTGACAGTGAACCAATATTAACCAAATTATTATTATTCTCCCCTGAATGGAATTTAATAAAACACATACAAAATGTGACCACATATTGTGTGCGTCACATTTACCTATTTGTCGTTGTCTGTTACGGACCCTGAGTCTGCAATAAAGTTTTGAATTGAATTGAATTGAATTGTTTCAGATAAAATTTGTGCAGAAATATCTTAATTGTGCACATTCCATCTATGGTGTCTGAAATTATACATAAATTCTATCAGATCCTAACAAACTGCTGGTGTATGTGCGCATGCATTTTTGTACGTGTACTCAACTCAATGCGCAGAAGTTTGAGAGGCAAGAAGACAGACAAAGCATATGATAACGTATGTTTTAAATGTGATTTGTACAAATATTAGTGTGCTATGCTGCAGTCTCTACAGTGGTCTGGCCTATTGTGGTGTAGGAAATATGTGTATGGAAAAAAACTGTTCATGCATCTTGATTTATACACGATCTTAACTTGGCTTTGTTTAGATTTTTATGTTATCGTGAGCATTATCATTATGTAATTTCTTCATTCATTGTTATTTATTATAGTATGGTACAATCATCTATTTTAAGTTTTAAGTGCGCTGGCAGTAGAAATTTACATTTTGTTGCGCTAATAAAACGGTTTGAAAAGGGGGGGGAGAGAGAGAGAGAGAGAGAGAGAGAGAGAGAGAGAGAGAGAGAGAGAGAGAGAGAGAGAGAGAGAGAGAGAGAGAGAGAGAGAGAGAGAGAGAGAGAGAGAGAGAGATCGGAATTTGATTTGATTTGATTTTTATTCAGGCAGAAAAACGGGCTACTAGGTCTCGGCCCCCGTCGACGTGTTTCTTTCGCGCATGTCAAACAACACGTGCGTTGGCTCCGGGTTGTGGTGGATAGCTCGCTGTTTACATATTTTCCATAATTAAGAATATAATTGAACAACGGGGGATACTCTTTCGATATGGGGGGTCTTCAAAAGAAAAAGGTAAGTGTCCATGCACAAGGCGCATCAGTAATGCCACAGCAACACCAAATGCGATAGCGAGTTAGCTAACTTTAGCTATCAACAACTGATATTGACTTTGTAGAGGTAATTATAGTAGTCTAGGAGGCATAAAGGGATCATTCCAGTGTGTCCAAGACTGGAAATAAAAATCTTTCTGGTTTGTAGATGTCTAATATAAGTATGTTTGGATTTCCAAGTTTGACAGGGGCGCTGCCAGCAACTACATAACTAGGAACAAAGCTCGCAAGAAGCTGCAACTGAGTCTGGCAGACTTCAGGTATGGTTGCTGAGTCGATAAAATATCAAGGAGTCGCTACTGCTTGTGAATGAATCTTATCTATGCCAGCAAGCAGTCAAATTCTCTAAACATAACCTACAACAATGCCAAATATGGGTTATTTTTCTCAGACGCCTGTGCATTCTCAAAGGCATCTACCCCCATGAGCCCAAACACAAGAAGAAGGTGAACAAGGGATCCACAGCCCCAAGGACATTTTATCTGTTGAAGGACATTCGCTTCCTGCTGCATGAACCAATTGTTGGAAAATTCAGAGAGTACAAGGTATGAAATAATGTTTTGCTTTCATATTTTCCTCGGTGGACCCCATCTTGCTGTATCCCAGATGGCCTTACCTCCTTTTATTTTTACAAGTACGAGTAATTTTGAAATTGGATAACAACATTTTGTGTGGTTGTATACGCTTGCAAAAAAATTGTGCTTATAATGCACAATCTTCTAAAATTGTCTTGTCTCTATCAAGTGTATCATTGTAGAGCAGCACTTGACTATTTTTGGAACACTGAGCCTCATTCATCAATTGTTTGTGTGTACAAATTTGTTCTTACACACCCATGGCATTTTTTTAGCTCTCAACATTGTCTGACAGCCAGCAGCAAAGCCTGATTGTTATTTGCAATTCCTTCCCCCAAACATCTATTGTGTACCCCTTGCAACAAGCAATTGCCCAGGCTTGCAAAGACATCAGTGTTAGCCAACTGGTGTCTGAATTCAGGGGTTATCCAGCTTCTACACTGGTCTCTTAGACAAACTTCAGGTTTGTCTCAGAGACATTGGTTTGTAAGATAACATTTATACGAACAAACGATTGATGAATGAGGCCCACTGACTCTTTTATGTGACTTTTTGATTTAGTTTTAACTGACCTGACTACCATTGTGGGTTTTTTTGTTTGTTTTTGTTTTCATTTATCAATATGAATTTTGAAGTTGTATATTATTTCCTGTACTATACCCAAAGCTCTATTAGAGTGGAACTATACTGTATAAATCAAAGAAAGTTGAATCAGTTCATCTGAACACAACGTTTATTGACAGAATTTTTTCATCACTCATCTCAGTGACCTCTTCAGTCTAAACTGACTGCAGGTATCCCCACCCTTATAAACAATACAGTTGATTATTTGACCGAAACCAATGATCAGTTTCAAATAGGCGTGACCATTACCCAGGAAAAGCTACATCTAGTCTGTATGGTTTACCTAAGATACATAAACAGGATGTGCCTTTACAGTCTAGTGATTTTATGATTAACTCGGTGACCTATAACATCTCCAAGTTTATTGCCTCTATTCTTAATTCATTTGTAGGCAGTAATGAACATCACATTCAGAACACTGGATTTTGTGGATAAGGTGAGGGACATCATTATGGCAGGGGATGAAACAATGGTCTCTTTATGATGTTACAGCTCTCTTCACATGCGTTCCTGTTGATGAAGCAGTGGAGGTAGTCTTTATGAAATTACAAAACAACCCCACCCTTAGCAATAGAACTGCCCTTTAAACACTGACCAAGTGTGTCTGCTCCTGAAGCTGTCTTCTGTCCACGTACTTCACATAGGTAGGCATGGGTGTGCTATGGGTTCCCCATTCTCACCTATAGTGGCCAATTTGTATGTAGAGGAAGTGGAAAAGAGGGCTCCGATGTCCTATCCAGGGACACCACCTAGCCATTTGTTCAGATTTGTGGACAACATTCATTCATTCATTCATCATCAGCCGCTTCTCCGGGGTCGGGTCGCGGTGGCAGCAAGCTAAGTAGGGCACTCCAGATGTCCCTCTCCCCAGCAACGCCCTCCAGCTCCTCCTTGGTGATCCCAAGGTGTTCCCAGGCCAGATTGGACATTTAGTCCCTCCAGCAAGTTCTGGGTCTATCCCTGGGTCTCCTCCCAGTTGGCTGTGCCCAGTAAACCTCCAAAGCAAGGCTTCCAGGAGGCATCCTAATCAGATGCCCGAACCACGTCAAACGGGTTCCTTTTGACAAGAAGGAGCAGCGGCTCTACTCCAAGCTCCCTCCGGATGTCCAAGCTCCTCACCCTATCTCTAAGGCTGAGCCCAGACATCCTACGGAGGAAATTCATTTCAGCCGCTTGTATCCGTGATCTCACCCTTTCGGTCACTACCCAAAGCTCATGACCATAGGTGAGGGTTGGAACGAAGATTGGCTGGTAAATTGAGAGCTTTGCCTTCCGGCTCAGCTCCTTCTTCACCACAACAGTCCAGAACAACGTCCGCATTACTGCTGATGCTGCACCAATCCGCCTGTCAATCTTCTGCTCCATTTTACCCTCACTCGTGAACAAGACCCCGAGATACTTGAACTCCTTAACTTGAGGCAACAGCTCATCAACTTGTGGACAACACCTGGGTTAAAATTAAATCTCAGGGCGCACCACATTTCACCAACCACATTAACTCTGTGGACAACCACATCCAGTTCACCATGGAGGATGTGAAAAATGACAGGCGGGGGATACATTTGGTTGTTGATGTTTACCATAAAACAACATGTACTGATCAGTACTTGAGGTATGACTCTAATCATTCACTGGAGCACAAACTAGGAGTCATCAGGATGCTGTACCACCAAGCTGACAATGTCCCCACCAACACAGCAGCCAGGGAAGGGGAGAAATCCCACATTAAATAGGCCCTGGTTAAGTGTGGTTAACCTAACTGGGCATTTGTCAAAGCCAGGCAGACACCCAAACAGTGTACCAGCCGATCGAAGAGAGGAGAAAGACAACACCTGCCTAAGCGTAAACCAGTGGTGATTCTGTATGTGGTGGGAGTGTCGGAAAAGTTGCGCTGCATATTTTCCAAACATCATGTGTCAGTTGCTTTCAAACCCCAAAACATGCTGTGCCAGAAATTGGTCCAGTCCAAGGTTCGGGTCCCCCGGCACAAACGAAGCAATATAGTGTATACTGTTAAGTGCCAGGAGGATTGCCGGGACTTGTACACTGGGGAAACTAAACCGACACTGGCCACTGACCCGCACAACACAGAAGAGCTAACACGTCAGGCCAGGACTACGCAGTCTACACCCATCTACAGACCAGTGGCCACTCTTTCAAGGAAGAGGATGTGTACATCCTTAATAGGTAGGAACGCTGGTTTGAATGAGGAGTCAAAGAGGCCATCTAAGTTAAGAGGCAACAACCATCCCTGAACTGAGAGGGGGCGGGGGCGGGGGGCTAAGAGTACATCTGTCGCCACCTTACAATGCTGTGATTGCAAACATTCCCCAATCCTCTGTGAATAGCGCACATGGCCATTGAAACTCTAGTTAATGGTCACGCATATTTGCATATGAGACTTATCGTTGGTTTCGAACGTTGTGCAGCTGTATTGTTTATAAGGGCGGGGATACCTGCAGTCAGTTTAGACTGAAGAGGTCACTTAGATGAGTGGTGAAACGTTCTTGTCAATAAACGTGTCCAGATGAACTGATTCAGCTTTCTTTGATTTTCTTACTTGGATTATTGAGCACGTATAAAGACCTATACTGTGCAAAGTGATGTGTCCATCAAATATAAGCACAATGTTTTACTGGTTTTGTGTTCTACTTTTATCAGGTATTTGTACGCAAACTAAGAAAGGCATATGGAAAATCAGAATGGACGGGAGTGGAGAGACTTAGAGAGAACAAGCCAGTCTATAAGCTGGACAATATCATCAAAGAGAGGTGGGTCAAAAGAAGTGTTTTAACAGTCAACAGAAGATGGCATCATTGAGCTGTATTAATTTCCAAAACAGTACAATGCAACCCTATTACAGCAGAAGATATAGCTATTACCATCAAATTATGTGTTTTTTCTTTGTACTGTTTGAATTATATCAAGTTGTATTGGCTCTTTATGTGACAGGTACCCCACCTTCATTGATGCCCTCCGTGATATGGACGACGCTCTTTCGATGTGCTTTCTCTTTTCCACCTTTGCCCGAACAGGAAAATGTCATGTCCAGACCATCCAGCTTTGCAGGCGTCTTACTGTAGAGTGGATGAACTATGTAATCACATCTCGTGCACTCAGAAAGGTAAGAAGCACCACTTTGCAAAATTCAGTTTTAATTAGACTGCCCCTCTTACTGTAACAAAGAAATGAGAAGGCTGGTGGAGAGACATTTGACTAGGGCTGAACGATTAATCAAATTCAAACTGACATCGCAATGTAATAGATCTCAATTTTCAAATCTCAAAGGCTGCGATTAAAAAAAAATTATTTTTTTTTAATGTTACACAATCTAACCAATCAGAGGGTCGGAAACACCTGGGCATGTGGGATTCACGTACACACATGCTATCCTAAGCTCACATCAAGTCAAGTAAGTTTTACTGGTCCCCAGAGGGCAATTGTTGTGTAACAGCGGCAACATTTAAACACACAAACACTCCACAGAACACATGAGGCAAATAAATACAACATGTAGTGAGGAGACCAAAGCCAATGAAAAGCAATGCAACAGTAAACAGTGTTAACAGTGTTTATCGAGGTCGAGCTGGTATTACCTCTTACCATTGGAGTTTAGTAGTGAAATGGCTCAGGGAATGAAGGAGGGTTTGTACTGGGTATTTGAAGCGGGAACCAGAAGGCAAGGTCTGAAACTCTAGGTGCAGGGGGTGGGTGCTGTCAGACAGGATTGATTCTGTTTTCCAACACTAAAATGACCAAAGCCATCATTTTGACGGTTTTGGATTTTCAAAGTTTAATAGTTTTGCCGGAAAAAAATATACAGACTTGCCGCTCCGTGAATGCTCCTAAAATTGCATATATTTGCATTAAAATTAGTTTTAGTTCAATTGCACACAAAAAAAAGTTAAGATAAGATCTACCTAAAACGATCGTAATTTGCGCGTGATTGTGTGTTGGTCACATCATTTCCTTCGCAAAGTTCATTGCTCTGTCCTAAAAAACACTAGCATTCTCTAGTGTAGAGTAATGGTCTAAACTTGATTTTTGATTATTGCCAACATATCTGGTCTCAGATGCACCATGACTACCACCGAGGCGTTGCAGTGTTTACAGGCGTTGGACAGCGGCCATTTTAAATTGTTTGAAAAATAGTATTAAAGTTGTTAAAATTTTAATTTGGTGTCAATCTTTTCTTAACAGACATGCTAACATATGCAATCCATTAATATCTCAATTGGGTATTTATCTTGACAGAATATAGAGCTTAAAAACCGTGGCAGTCAAAATGACTGCCCACAGTCGTTCTAGTAGTTTTTAAGTTACGGTCATTGTTTGGGACTGTTTCAATATTTATTTTCAGTTCGTTTTTTATCTTTTTTTTTTTTTTACATTTCACATTTTATAAGCCTTGTTACGTTTGTTAGATTAGCAATATGTGTTTTCCGTTTTGTTTTTCAAGTAATATTTTCACTTTTTTAATTTCGCTAGTCAAGTTCGACCATGTCTCTCTGAAGTTTAATTTGTTTAAAAATAGTATTATAGTTGTTAAAATGTTAATTTTAGTGTCAGTCATTTCCTAACAGACATACTAACATATGCAATGCATTAATATCTCAGTTGGGTATTTATCTTGACAGAATATAGAGTTTAAAAACCGGCTGTCATTTTGACCGCCCATGGTTGTTTTAGGTAGGAGTAAAATCCTGGTCGTTCTAGTATTAACATCCACTTGTTATATAAATAAGATAGACTTCTGTTGGGTACCTGTGATACTACTGCAGACCTTGATCACCGTTGTTAGTACATTTTTCTGTTTAAGATTGGGAGAGGCATACCAACCAATAAGGGAAAAAGTAATAACCAACTCGATAAAAGATCTGTAGAACAAAGTCATCAGGGACCTGTTGACACCGAACTTGGCTTGGCATAGAAAATTGGTATTACAATCAAAGTTCAGCTTGTTATCAATTATAGTGCCCAAGTACTTGTATGACTCAGCAATTTCAACCTCCTGACCATTAATCTTAGCGTTGACGGGGTTGGAGGGATTACATCTAAAATCAATACACATGTCTTTGGTCTTAGTCAGATTTAATTCCAAAAAGGCTTCCTGATACCATTTGGAGATGGTGACATGCGAGTGAGAGCAGTAAATGAAGAAAACAACTTGCCGCACTATGCTTTGATTCTAGCAGTTACGTTACTATCTTGTGAAAATGGTCTCAGCAGAACTGAACACTGAAGCGGTGACTTTAGTGTCAAAGAGGAGCAGTGCGTCCTTTGTCTGGACCCATTTTGGATTTAGGAAAGAAGATGCTGCACAGTCAGGTATTGTGCAGAATGTGCCTTGTTACAACATGGGGCAACACTACAAACCTGTTACAGCATTTAAGAGTGTATCACAAGTCCATGTATGACAATTGCATGGCTAAAAACCTGACCACCAGTGTGTCAAGTAGGCCAAATACCACCTGGCAGGGATCACTGACGGAAATGTGCGAGAGTATATCTCCATATGAACGAGAGCGGAGTTCATAGCGTAAGTTATGATGCCCCTCAATATGGTGACAAAGGCCAGTTTTACATCTTTGGTAAAGACACTGAATAAGTGGCACAGCATGCCATCCCAGACATATTTTAGCCAGGTTACCATACTGGAGCTATATAAAACATGTATGTAGAGAGTTGCAGCGGAGCTAAAAACAGCAGTTTTTCACAACTACCACGGACATGTGGTCAAGCCGTATAGCGGAACCCTATCAGAGTCTGACTGTCATTTCATCAATGAAGAATTCAACCTCAAAGCTCGCTGTCTTCAGACTGCTTGCCAGCCGGGCGACCACACTGGGGAGAACATTGCAGCCAGCCTGAGAGAAGGGCTAGCCAGCTAGGACCTTGATGAAGCAAACCATGTCTGCCAAATGACGCACAATGTATCGAACATGGTGAAGGCAGTGCAGCTTAACGAGTGGCCCAGGCTCCAGTGTTTCAGCAACCTATTACATCTTGCCATTGGTAAGTTCTTTTTTTTTCAGTATTTTTGTCTGTTTGTGTGTGAGGTGAGAGAGAGAATAAGAAAACGTGGAGGATTATGAACAGAATGGTTGAATGAATGATTGTTTTCTAGTGTGTGTGTGTGTGTGTGTGTGCGCGAGCGCGCTTGTGATAGCCTTGTAACACAAAATTTAAAGTGTATGAAGTAAAAAAATTTTTTTTTAATTCTTTCAGAAAATACAATGAAAAATGACTGTCAAGAGCAACAGGGCTGTGGAAGAAGCTGGTGTGGCAGTTCTCCCACAGTTGGAAGAAGGCAGCAATGACTGAGGCATAGAAGGAGCTCAATCTTCATGAGCACACCCTCATAACTGAGTGCCCAACAAGATGGGGATCAAAAGAAATGATGATTGTAAGAGTGCTGGAACAGACCAAGGTCATATCCCAGGTATTGTCATGCGATCAAAATGCCCACCGACTTGGCAGGATTTTGACGTTGTTGAGTCCATTCACAAGGCGCTACATCCTCTCCAGGAATTTACTGATGCTCTTTCTGGAGAGGAGTACGTCAGCATCTCCTACCTCAAGCGAGTTATCCATCTTCTGGCCACATCAATCCTGCCTGAAGGTGATGAGGACACTGACCTGTCTGGTTGATTAAAACCAAGGTCCTGGCGTACCTCAATGGCAAATATCGTGACCCTGACACCCAGCAACTTTTGAACATTGTGTCATTTCTGGACCTGAGGTTCAAAACACAGTAGTACATCACTGCAGAATACATCCCTGCCATTAAGACCCGACTGAGACCGAAATGGAACACTTAGCAGGATGTGTATATTTAAATAACCAAGTTAATATAAAGTCTAATATAAAGTCTAATATAAAGTAAGGTTCATTAATATGATACTGACAGTGTTATCCACGCACACACACACACACACACACACACACACACACACACATACAGTGCTGCTTGAAAGTTTGTGAACCCTCCAGACATGGTCACTGTTTTTGTAAAAAACATTAAAATCAGCTTATTACACATACATCCATATCCCAATTTGTAAAGCACACCTTCCAAATAATGGACACACACACAAAAAGAGATATATTTTCATTATTTAATTCAAGAAAGGTGGTTTATTTCACAAAAACTGAAAATTTAACATGTGCAAAAGTATGTGAACCCTTGTATTAGTAGCTTGTGGCTCCTCCTTTTGCAGCCATTACTTCAACCAAACGTCTTCTGTAACCACTAACCAGTCTCTCGCATCTGCTTATGGGGATTTTTGCCCACTCTTCCTTGTAGAACTCAGCCAGTTGAGAGAGGTTGGAGGGACATCTGGTATGTACCAACTTCTTCAGGTCTCACCACAACATTTCAATTGGATTAAGATCCAGACTTTGACTGGGCCAATCCAGAGTACGAATCCTCTTTCTCTGAAGCCATTCCTTTGTAGTTTTGCTGGAATGCTTTGGGTAATTGTCTTGTTGCATAATCCATTTTCGTCCCAGCTTCAACTCCCTGACTGATGGCAGGAGATTCTGGTCAAGAATTTGTTGATATACCGGAGAATTCATGGTTCCTTGGATAATATGGAGTCGTCCAGAAGCAGAAAAGCAGCCCCAGACCTTCACATTTCCACCACCATGCTGCACTGTTGGGAGGAGGTTCTTTTCTTCATATGCAGTGTTGGCTTTTCTCCAAACATGTTGGTTTTGATTGTGACCAAATAATTCTATTTTGGACTTGTCTGTCCAGAGAATGGACTTCCAGAAGGTCTCTGGTTTGTCCAAGTGCTCTCTGGCAAAGTTGAAATGGGCAGCTTTGTTCTTTTTTGAGAGCAGAGGCTTCCTTCTAGCAACCTTCCCATGAATGTCATGGCTATTCAATTTTCGTCTGATTGTAGACGCATGCACATTTGTCCCAGATGCTATCAGAGAGGTCTGCAACTCTCTAGAGGTGATGTGTGGGTTGGCCTTTACCTGATTTATTATTTTTCTGGTGCTTCTGGGTGATAGTTTTGATGAGTGTCCACTTCTAGGCAGAGTTGCTGTCATGTTGAAGGCAGTCCATTTGTAAATTATATGTCTTACAGTGGATGGATGGAGCTGGAATCTTTTGGAGATGGTCTTATATCCCTCCCCAGACTGATGGGCTATCACTACCCTCTTCTTCATGTCCTCGGATATCTCCTTTGCTCTCGGGATTTTTGATTTGTATGGGACCACAGTGGTTTGGTTGGTTTCCTCTCTCTTTTAATTAGTGCAGGCCAAACCCTTTCCCAACGATGTCTCATTTCATTGGTCTGCTTAAATGATTAATTAAGCACCCAAATGTGTTTCACCCGAGTCTGTTACCTGCTTGACTTAACCAATGCAGCTGGAGGTTCACTTACTTTTGCACATACACTAATTCCATGTTTCATGTAGTTTTTGGGCTACTTAAACAAGTCCCACTAAACAAGTACATGCAACTGATAAACATATATCTGGCATTTCATACATAAAAACTGGTGATGATAGAATAAGAAAATCATGGTAAAACAACCGAAAAATCTAAACTGCTCAAGGGGTTCACATACTTTCAAGCAGCACTATATATATATATATATATATATACACACACACACACACACACACATGTATCATGGAAGCTCAAGCTCCTCCATGAGATGTACCATTGACAGATAGAAGACATAGCTGATATTGAGAAATTCTACCAGTGGCTAGAAAAGGCTGGATTGAAGGACAGCACAAAGGCTCTGATCATAGCAGCACAAGAACAGGCACTCAGGACCAGATTGATTGAGGCAGGGGATACCTCACCAGACAAGACCCAAGATACAGGCTGTGCAAAGATGCCCCTGAGATAGTCCAGCACTTAGTAGCAGGGTGTGATATGCTAGCTGGGAAAGTGTACACTGAAAGGCATAATCAAGTGGCTGGAATAGTGTACAGGAATATCAGTACTAAATACAGACTAGAAGCCCCCAAGTCCTAATGGGAGACACCGCCAAAGGTGGTTGAGAATGGCAGAGCTAAGATCCCATGGGACTTCAAGTTCCAGACTGACAAGCAGGTGCTGGCTAACCAACCAGACAATGTGGTGGTTGACAGGGAACAGGAAGACAGCAGTAGCGATCGGTGTAGCAATCCCCAGCGACGGCAACAGCAGGAAGAATGAACATGAGAAGCTAGAGAAATACCAAGGGCAGAGAGAAGAACTAGATTGGATGTGGAAGGTGAAATCCACAGTAGTCCCAGTGGTAACAGGAGCACTAGGGGTAGTGACCCCCAAACTGGGAGAGGAGCTCCATCAGATTCCAGGAACAACATCTGAGGTCTCTGTCCAGAAAAGTGTGGTCCTAGGAACAGCTAAGGTACTGCGCAGAACCCTCAAACTCCCAGACCTCTGGTAGAGGACCTGAGCTTGAGGAAGACACAAACCACCCGAAAAAGGATGAGAGGGAGATATATAGCAAAACTAAAGGCTGGTTTTTTTTGGGGTTTTTTTAGTCCGGCAGGAGAAGAGGTCCCATACTGAAACCATTTTGAAGCCTCACAGTACGAAGTCCTCTGCGGAAAAGGCAAAGAAGTCTTTTGGCAGCTTTTTCAAGACCAGTGTGGCATCTCCTGCTTTGCCTGTGCAACTTGAAGATGTCATGGAGGCTGAGTTGAATAGAGTTACCTGATGACCCCTGCCATCGATGGAGCTGAAGGTCCCCTGGCCTGGTGGAAGCTGCACAAGATCACCTTTCTGTGACTGAGCAAGTTGGCCCACAAGTATCTTTGTGTACCAGCCACAAGTTCCCCCTCAGAACGTCTGTTTAGCACTGGAGAGAATATAGTAACTTCTACTTGTTCGTCCTTAAAACCAGCAAAAGTCAATATGCTGGTTTTCCTGGCAAAAAAACCTGTGGGCTACTGAGAACCATACAGTAGGATGACATAGTGGCTGACAGAGCCATGATTCTTGTTCACTTTTGTCTGTGTGGATTGTTGTTGTTACTGACTGGATATCAGTAAGATTAATATATATTTAATATTTAGATTAATGTACACACCATGTTTCTTTCTCTTTTTAGGTTTTATTAAAACGTGCAATCCTCATGCTTACATATTACAATGTTTATTACACCGACTTTGAGTTATCTAAATATTTTTGGAGTGGTAGAGCCAGATTTGTTCTTTTTTATATTTCTGCACTTTATTTTGCGTGATTTGTTACTTTTACTGACTGGAGATCAGTAAGATTCGTATTTATTTTCATATTAATGTTCACACCAGGCCTGTTGTTCTGTAGTGCTTTGCTTTTCAGATTTTATTAAAAAGGTGAGTCATGATAATTATATTATGTGTTTACAAGGCTTTAAGTTAAATCAATCAGTCAGTATTCTACTGGGATTGAAGGTTTTTCTTTTTACAGTTCAATAGTTAAAGTTATGTTATTCATATCAATTCATGCATCAATTCATCTCATTTCATCATAACGTAAGCATGGCCTATAGGAAAGAGCAGTTTATATGTTGACTGTTCTGTTGGTCATACTATAGAATGATTTATTGCTTGTATTTAGTGGATAACACAGGATAATCAACTTAAAAAAAATCACATACTAAATCGTAATCGCAATATTTGTCTAAGAAATCGCAATGAGATTATTTTCCCAAATCGTTCAGCCCTACGTTCGACCACTGGATATATCTTAAGTTGACTGATTTCTCTTCTACAATGCACTTAATACATTTCTTTCCCTGCTAGGTTTTCCTCTCAATCAAAGGGATGTACTATCAAGCTGAAGTCCTTGGACAACTCGTTACATGGATGGTGCCCTACCAGTTTGCCCATGATGTGAGTGCAGAGTGTGTGTGATTGGGATAAAACTCTATTACACTCCTTTTCTTCTTTCGGCTTGTTCCCTGTTTCCCAAGGGTCACTACAGCAGATTTGATAGTTTCTATCGGTACCCTGTGAAGGAACAGCACCGATGGCAGTTGTTGTTAACCCAGGCCTTGACTGATCCGATATGGTCTTGTCAGTCTGCATAATTATTTGGCAAAATGTTGCATCGGATGCCCTTCCTGACACAACCACCAACCCTATGGGCGGGGGCACAGATGAAGCGCTGGACGCCAGTATTTGTGGACTGGCGCCCAAGCCTGTCGCTATAAAACTATAAAACTAAAACTCTGTTACATAATACTATTACATAAAATATTCTAATACATAAAACTCCATTACACTGTTAGACTCTATTATAGTCATACTGAGCAGTCTTCTGTATGTTTCTGAAATAATGCTGAAGTTGTGTGAAAAGGTGTCCACCAGTGACATCACTGGCAGAAAATCTGTGAATGTTGTTGCTGCTGTACCTTTGGTGGGCTACATCGACTACACTGTATAAGAAAAGACAAATAACAACACTACATACAGCTGTTGTAGGTCAAAATAGGGAGAAAGTGGTACAGACCTACTTACATTTGCTTATGTCTGGAAAAACATTATTTTTATAATAAAAATGAACTCTCCCTTATTCAATGTGGCTTCCCTGCTGTCACAGAAGAAGAATTTTGGTCCACTGAAAACCACAACTAGACCAAAACCTAGTATATGGCTGGACCATGTACAGTCATTGTTTGAAATTGTGGCCAATTTTGTTACAGGGATAGTCAGTTGTAGTATCTATGTATAATGTAAATTATTGGATATTAAATGTTAATCTGCAATTTTTTTGTGTGCATCCCCGCAACCCTGAGAACAGGATAAGTGGTTAAGATAATGGATGGATGGATATAAATATTCTCTTCTGTTGAGTCAACATTGTTTTCTGGTTCTGGTTGCCAGCTGTGGTTTGTTTGTGACTCTGCCTACTTTTTAGCTTTTAACAACCTCTTAATGCATTCATGAGACCATTGGATAATTAGGGTTGTTTTGTGCTGGTTTGTTGCTGTTGTTTAGAAATGTTAGTGCAATTCCCATGAGATGGTAAATGGTAGAGACATGAGTTTTTGCAAATTGATTGGAAGTTGTGTGTAAGAGTTGCCCAAGAAATATGACCCCAATCGGCCTGATGAGGGCACTATAATTAAAGGTCAAATGTTTTATTTTGAAAAGTCATAACTCCCACGCCATAAGTCCGATTTACACAAACTTGGTACATCGATCTATCCTCACTCTGCAAATTTGCCCCAAGAACCACTTAAGTCCACCTGACTAGATTTTCTGCCATTTTGAACAGGGGCATCACTAGAGATTTATGAATAGGGGGCCTAAGCCTTTACTCGGGGGGGGGGGGGTTAAAATGGCCCAAAAATGTCTGTTTGTCATGAATTTTCAGAGTAGCAATAGGTGTAAAATCAATCAAAAAATATGGTTATTTGGTCAAATTGGCACACAGTAGATCCGTATCTTCATAGTTTGTATTAGGCACGGCTCTAATATGACTTAAATACTATCCATCCACTTACAACAGGCACAGATCCTAGGTGACAGAATTTCAAGGTCATAGTGACATTTGACAACACAAATATTAAAATTTCTCAATTTTTTTTAGTTATTCTCACAAATGAGTATATATGAAGGGAATGACATTTCTGCAAATATGGAAGAAATCAAAATCCAGTCCATCCCCAGCCAGAGGACAATAGGGCTGTTAGTCAAAAAGCACCAACAAAAAGGCATATGCATAAGATGGCAGTATACATTGCAATTTACATGCTGGGTTGTATTGAAATCAACATCTTTTAACTTTCAACTTGCTGACTTCACTTCACAGTGTAGTATGGTTTAGATTGGCTGACATTATTGGCTCCTACAGTGTTAAGATTATGTAACATTTTTGATGTTTTGTATGGAAATTGTTATGATATACCTGGACATGGAACTTTTTACATGTGGGTAAGTTTTCCATGGAAAATATTTTCCACAACCATGCAAAGCCACACTCAAACAGTAGACAGTGGATCATGCATAAAATATTTCATGAAATAGACAATATTCAGAATGCACAATATAGGATGGTTTGTGACTGAGCAGAGGTTTTGCCCTTGAACCAACCTCATAGTACTAAACACAAGGAGAAACACAATGGAATGAATGAATGAATGAATGAATGAATGAATGAATGAATGAATGAATGAATGAAAGATCAAATGGAAAAGAATTTTAACACATGGGTTTATATAACCCTTTTCAGCAGTTACTTCATTTACTGAAACTGAAAAGCTGCTATTTGTAGAGAGAGACTGTTTTGTGGGTGGGAGCATCAAACAATACCTTATGTTTTTGAAGGTGGCAAATCGGTCTATGATTCTGTTGTGACTCAGCAGCCCTAGTGTTTTGCTCTCAATTGACATGGCTGCAAGATTGTGAAGCCTCTTCTGCCCCATTGTTTTATGTAGTCAGGAGGGCAGCCGACACAGTGCGCTAAAAGACCTTTCACAAGAGCAGCTGCTCACAGGTATTGTTAGGGCAACTGAATGATTGCCTTTAGAGAGGGAAACATATCTGAGTCCTGGAGGCTGTGCGCAGCTAACATGTCTTGGGGTGGACATCCAGCCTCTGTTTTGCTGGCAAGAAAGTTTCTGGCCACCAGCACCTCTTCTGTTTTGAGATCAGTGTTGTAGTGATTGGCAAGCTCAGTTAAATATGATTCACTCAAGAAGTGCTCTGAATTAGGGCTGCATGCCTGTATGCCTTTTAGTAGGCTTGCATCTACACTAGAAAATCATTGTTCAAGCTCATTAACCATCCTATCTAAGCAGGGGAACAGCAACTCTGTTTTCAAGGTTCCTGAGCTGAACCAATCTGTGCTTGAACCCAAGGTTGTCTCCTACACAAAATCACCCATTTTCCTCTGTTTATGCCTTTTTTTTAGCATCTGGTTCTGGGATATTGTCAGTGTTGCACAGGGCCTTGGTTCTCTCATATACAGCTCTGTGGCAAATGCATGTGTGTTTGCCTCTGTGTGTCACACAGCTTGTTTGCAGGTGACAGCCTCTTCCAAGTCTAAAGTCTCTTTTTGTAGGAACTTGTGAAGTCCCTCAGTTACAGAAAGTAGGGACTGAAACATTAGTAGTAAATACGCTGTTGAGAACTTGTAAAACTTCTTTCCTAGACCAACAGCTCTGGGGGATCCAATGGCAGACAAACCTTCAAAAATAGCAGGTAGAGTGTCAAGAACTACATTAAAGAATCGCAGATGGCATGCACAGTGAGTGGGTGAAAGTTGTATAAATTCAGCTGATGTCAATCCAAGTTTGGACTGAGCTTCTTTGAACTTGTGGTGGTTAACTAGGGAGGTGCTAAAAAATGAATAGACACTTTCCAACAAACTGAAAAACTGCAGCCTCCGAAACAGCCCTGCAAGTATGGCACAAGTTCAGCTCGTGAGCATAACAATGCACATAAATTGCCTCTGGGTGCAGCATTCTGAAATGTGCTTGCACACCCCCAGTGGACCCACTCATAATGGCTGCACCATTCTATGTTTGTGCAACACATTTTAGCTCTGCTAGCCCATTGATTTGGAGCTGCTGCTGCAACTCAGTTGCTCTGGACTGGGCATCAAATGACTTCATTTCTGTTAGTGCTAGAAAATGCTCCTTAACTGACCCCTCTGTAACATAGCTCTGACTGTCCAGCCCTGGCCTCATCTGCCATAATGGCATACATTCTGGATTTTGTCATCTCAGAGATTATGACATTAGGAATTTCTTGAGCACAACACTCATCATCTCATTCTGAGATGTCGGAAAGAGATAAGTGGTGTTCAATGAAGGATTGTACTTTTGTAGGAAAGGGTAAAATTCCTTCAAAAGTTCCATACATGCAACAAAGTTGCCTCTATTTGTGCTTTCATTAGCTTCAGTGCTACCATGAAAAGGGAGTCCCTGTCTTCCTAACATGGAGGTGACAGCAACAATTCGAGTTATTCCCTTCTCTCTGCTATCTCGCTTACATGTGCAGATGCTATAATCTGAACAATGTTTCTCTGACTGCCAGTTGCCTGGTAGCTTTGCTATGCTACAATACTGTCTTTATGGGTTTGTGCCATCTCATTCTTTTCAAAGATAAACAAGGCTTTCTTCCTGTTTTTACAGCCATTACTGACCAAAGCATCGTGTTTTATGTTTTTGCCAAATACTCGACAGGACAGCTGATGATTGCTTATATCATGAAACAGGCTTGTACTGTCTCATAGAGAATTTACTTGACTAACTGTATTATTTTGGTCCTTATTTGTTGAGCACTATCCCTACCGTTGAGTGTTTCTTTTAACAAAGTTTTTATATATATATGTATATATATATATATATGAAAGCCGCTGTCTTTTAACATGACTAGGTCAAAACCTAGTATATGGCTGGACTGTGTGTATGGTCAGTGTTTGAAATTATGGCCAATTATTTACAGGGATAGTCGGTGGTAGTGTCTATAATATGAATTCCTGGATATGCGATGTTCATCTGCTATTTTCTGTGGTGGTCCCAGTAATATTTGTTGTTTAAGTGTACTGACGTAGCATATCACATGACATGGTTAAGCTATATCTGAGTAAAAGGTTGTGCAGTTGCAAGAAAAATACTTTCCACTCATATTTTGGGATGTTTGATTTGAAAGAGAACGTAATCCCCCTCCTCTTCCATCTGTTTCTGCATGCAAATGTCTCGTTTATCTAAGACTCACTTTTTATTTACAGGCGAATTTACAAAGAAAGACTTGCGTATCACTTACAACCGCTACCTGCCTAATCCTCAAGGTCCATAAAAGATTGCACAAATGATATGACAGTGCAAACATGCCCATAAAGTTTTGCAGCTGAGTGCAATTTACCCTTGTTTGACTGCTGATTGCAGTTATCCATGGGTTAAAGTTTAAATGTGTCACCAAGAACAAAGTAGGCAGGCTCAGTGTAATCCTTGATATCAAGTGTTGCAAGAATCGTCTGACCTTTGAGTCTGTATCTGAGAAGGATTTTGGTCAACATTTTGGTTGAAACTTGTTGCGTTGCGTGCGAGGTACTCTGTATTTGTGTTTTGTACCATTTTATTAAGACATGTCACTTATAAGAATTATTTCCTCTGTGAGTCTTGTTTTGTTATTAAACCTCACTTATGTATTGCAAAACAGCTCCCTTTTTCCATTTTTAGGGGTCCAAGCAGGGACAGCTGCGGAATCCTGTTGTTTTTCTAAGGATTATTATTATTATTGTTGTTGTTGTTGTTGTTTTTTCCACATCGGCTCCAGTCCCAGCACTTCTACGTTTTGAGTCATATCTCGGGCTCTGTATGGAATTTTTGAGAAACTATTTTTTTCCTCTAATTCCTTGGAAGCTCCCGAATCTAACGCATCCATCCCCACCAATTTCCGCCTGCCAGAATTTCCCGCCATTTTCAAAAAACCGAAAGTGAAAATACAATTAACTAGTCCTAGCCTGTTCATCCAATTCGCATGAAATTTGGTTTGCGTCATCTCCAGACAATGCTGATTAAAAAAAAAAAAGCTGTTAAAATAATTTTGAAATGCCATCCATTTCGAAGTTAGATGTCAATCAAAATTTTAAAGTGTGGTCCATAGAGATTCTATTGCTTATATCTAGTGATGTGATTGTCCAAACTTAACGAAACTTGTCACGCACAATCACCACAACATTCTTTGGAAGCATGCCAAATTTTGTGAAATTTCGTCCATAGGGGCGCTACAACAGACACATGTCAATATCTTAAAAACCGCTCAAGCTAAAAATCTGAAATTTGATATACTTATGCTTGGACCCATTTGGCTACATTGCCTAAAGTGCCGATTGGCTGGATTACCAAAATGGCCACCAAACAGCCAATCAAAATTCAATAGCTAATATTTGTTAGTGTGAATGGCCGAGCTTCATGAAATTTAACAGGCTTGTTCTTTGTGGCACATAAAAACCATGTACCAAATATGAAACAGATCGGACACATGGGGGCGCTGCAAGGTTGGTAGGCAGCTGCAATACTGCTTGGACCCCATTAATCACTGCTTGTGGCCATATTGTTGTTGTTTTGCCCTGGAGCCTCTTTTTCCCCTCCCCACACCTTTTGGGGTCCCCCCCCCAAATTTCAAGTAATTGCCCACAACCCTGCTCCCTCCCTCCATCCTTCCTTGTTTTGTGGTCTAATCTGTTTTTAATGGTGTTTGGCAGGCCCTGTTCTGCTCCTTTTTTCTGCCTTCTCCCTTTTCAAAGTCATTACTGTTCCATAATGATATATTAACTATATATACTTAGATATGAAAACCTCGGGGCGTCCAGGTAGCATAGCGTCTATTCCATTGCCTATCAACACGGGGATCTCCGGTTCGAATCCCCGTGTTACCTCTGGCTTGGTCAGACGTCCCTACAGACACAATTGGTCTTGTCTGCGGGTGGAAAGCCAGATGTGGGTATGTGTCCTGGTTGCTGCACTAGCGCTTCCTTTGGTTGGTCGAGGCGCCTGTTCGGGGGGGAGGGGGAACTGGGGGCAATAGCGTGATCCTCCCACGTGCTATGTCCTCTTGGCGAAACTCCTCACCGTCAGGTGAAAATAAGCAGCGGGCAACTCTATATGTATCCAGGAAGGTAGACTGCAGCCCTCCCTGGATCGGCAGAAGGGGTAGAGCAGTGACCGGGATGGCTCAGAAAAGTGGGGTAATTGGCCAAGTACAATTGGGGAGAAAAAGGGAGGGAAAATTAATAAAATGTAAAAAAAAACACCTATATATAGATGTATTATTTTTTTTAAAAATACATAGCAGTACAAGCTTGTTTCGTGCGTCGCGCACTCATCAGCTCCTAATGTGATTCAACAAAGAAAACACACAGTATACGTTTCCCCGCATCACGTCCCTTATTTCGGTGGACAGCAACCAATCAGAGGAGAAAACATTTTAACTATTACAACCAATGGGGTAGGTAGTTAAGATGCACAGCAACCAATGGTGGGGTAGAAAACATTACAACCAATGGGTAAGGGCAGGGGTCAGGAACCTTTTTGACTGGGAGAGCCATAAAAGCCAAATATTTCTAAATATATTTCATTGAGAGCCATATAGTATTTTTAACGTATAATAAATTAAATATGTCTTACTTTTAATGCGACTTCTGGTGCTGCATGGTTTTGCTGATGGCCTTGTAGTCTGGTTCATACGTGGTGATGTTGAGCTTCATGCAGGTGTTGAGGCTTCCATCAGTTAAACGTGAGCGTAGGTTGGTCTTAATGTTCCTCATATGCGAGAATGACTGCTTACATGCATATGTAGAGCCAAACATGGTCAATACGGCAATACTCACATGCTGCATTGTGTGGTATGTCACAGGAAGCTCGTTCCAAGTTTTAAGAATCAGCTGGTCTTCAGGTTGAAGATTTTTCATTTCTGTCCACTTGTGTTCCCTCGCCAGCTCTGCTTGCTGTCACGCAAGACTTTCCAACTCTCCATTAAGTGACTTGAACTTACTCATCCACATGTCTGATGTCTTCAGGTCAGCAACTTCCAGCTCAAAGTCTCCGATAGAGACCCCGGGGATGCATGTCAGGTCGATTTTGTCCACTGCACACTCATGTGGATGAGTGATGAACTTGAAAAGACCAGTGCGCGCACGAAATTCTCCAAAACATGCTTTGAATGACTGCAGGAGATTGGACGTAAAGCCAGCTAGCTGCTGGAGATCCAGATGTTGAGTGGAGTCACTTGCTAAGCATGCATCTCTAAATTGTTGCAGTCTTTCAAAGTGCAGAAGACGACCTGTTTCAATGTCCCTGAGAAAGACTTCCAGCTTGCTTTCAAATGCAAACACTGCTTGTTGAAGGGATGAGATTGTATTTCCAATACCTTGTATTTTCACATTGAGCTGGTTCAGATGGCCAGTTATGTCCACGAGATAGTGAAACTGCAGGAGCCAGTCAGTGTTGTCTAGCTCAGGATGCTTGACGCCTTTCATTTCAAGAAAAGTCCGGATTTCACTCAGGCAAGCTGCAAAACGGCTGAGCACCTTCCCCCTTGACAACCAACGCACGTTGCTGTGTAAAAGCAGACCGGGATAATGATTCCCAACTTCTTCTAACAGCGCTTTAAACTGGCGATCTTTTAAAGCTCGGGCAACAATAAAGTTGACCACTCGAATGACCAGCGACATCACCTCACCAAGCTCCTGGCCACACGTCTGAGCGCAAAGCGCCTCCTGGTGCAGGATGCAATGAAAACTTAGGATGGCTCTCTTTTCATGTTCACGGAGAAGCGCTACTAATCCTTTGTTCTTCCCCAACATACAGGGTGCACCGTCAGTACAGACAGAAATAAGTTTATCCATCGGTAGTTTTTTTTCTTTAGCAAATTCCATGAAAGACGTGAATAAATCCTCTCCTCTTGTTGTCCCTTTCATTGGCAAAACAGCCAAGCTTTCCTCACGCAGTGTGTCACCTGCAGCATACCTGGCAATTATACTGCACTGAGATAGATGGCTAACGTCTGTTGACTCATCTAACGCGAGAGAAAAGTATGTCCCGGCGTTTATGTCCTTAATTTGTGTTTCCTCGACTTGATTTGCCATCATGATGCTACGATCGTGCACAGTTCTTGCTGACAGGGGCATGTCTTTTATTCGTTTGATTATCTTGTCTTTATTTGGGAAGTCATCAAACAGTTCATTGGCCACATCAAGCATGAATGTTTTGGCATACTCGCCATCTGTGAATGACTTTCCATTCCTTACTATTGCCAAAGCCCCCGCAAAGCTAGCGGAATTCCCGTCCCCTTGCTTGGTCCACACACGTAGTTGCTGCTGACTCGTCTGCACTCTCCGCTGTAGCTCCTCGCATGCCCTTTTCCTGCTGTCTGTCCCCCGCTGGATATTTCCATGCAAATGAAGCATGGTGCGTATCGGAGTGCCGCTTTATATTTGACCGTTTCATCGATGCAATTTTATCATTGCATATTAGACATACCGCAGATCCTGCTCTCTCCACAAATGCAAATTCCTCTGTCCACGCAGCCTGGGATGCACGGTTATCATCGTCTTTTTTTCTTTTCACCATCTTTTCCGTTACAAGGATTGAAGCGGATAAACTAGTTGGCTATCTGATAAAATTGATTTCTTCACCTTTACAATGACCCGGACATGCTCGCGAGCCATTGGTTCCCGACCCGACCCACGGGTGACCCGTGACATTTATCTTCAAAACTAATTTCTGTTTACTTTAAAATGACACAGTATTATTAAGAAATATCACAAGTATTTTAAAATCAGTTCCAAACTGATTTTTTTTATTTTTTTTTAATTTTTTCAACTCAAATTGTCTGGGAGCCATATGCCGTCACCGTTCCGACTGTGTCCCAACACCACCCCACTATATGATTTACATAAATTACCCCATTTGACGTTACCGTGTTATATTCTAAATGTATGCTATTTCAAAAGTGCCCTGGTCATTTAAATCTTTTTTAAAACAAGCCCCAGCCCCTTACCCATTGGTTGTAATGTTTTCTACCCCACCATTGGTTGCTGTGCATCTTAACTACCTACCCCATTGGTTGTAATAGCTCAAATGTTTTCTCCTCTGATTGGTTGCTGTCCACAGAAATAAGGGGCATGACACGGGGAAACGTATACTGTGTGTTTTCTTTGTTGAATCACATTAGCAGCTGATAAGTGTGCAACGCACGAAACAAGCTTGTATTGCTATGTATTAAAAAACTTGTCCTATATCTGTATTGATATTCTGCTCATTAGTTAAGCACTCTTATCAACACCATTGATGGTTTCCAAAAAAAAGCTATACACACACATATATATATATATATATACACTCACTGGTCACTTTATTAGGTACACCTTGCTAGTACCGGGTTGGACCCCCTTTTGCCTTCAGAACTGCCTTAATCCTTCGTGGCATAGATTCAACAAGGTACTGGAAACATTCCTCAGAGAGTTTGGTCCATGTTGACATGATAGCATCACGCAGTTGCTGCAGATTTGTCAGCTGCACATCCATGATGCGAATCTGCCGGTCCACCACATCCCAAAGGTGCTCTATTGGATTGAGATCTGGTGACTGTGGAGGCCATTTGAGTACAGTGAACTCATTGTCATGTTCAAGAAACCACTCTGAGATGATTCGAGCTTTATGACATGGCGCGTTATCCTGCTGTAAGTAGCCATCAGAAGATGGGAACACTGTGGTCATTAAGGGATGGACATGGTCAGCAACAATACTCAGGTAGGCTGTGGCGTTGACACGATGCTCAATTGGTACTAAGGGGCCCAAAGTGTGCCAAGAAAATATCCCCCACACCATTACACCACCACCACCAGCCTGAACCGTTGATACAAGGCAGGATGGATCCATGCTTTCATGTTGTTGACGCCAAATTCTGACCCTACCATCTGAATGTCGCAGCAGAAATCGAGACTCATCAGACCAGGCAACGTTTTTCCAATCTTCTATTGTCCAATTTTGGTGAGCCTGTGCGAATTGTAGCCTCAGTTTCCTGTTCTTAGCTGACAGGAGTGGCACCCGGTGTGGTCTTCTGCTGCTGTAGCCCATCTGCCTCAAGGTTCGACGTGTTGTGCGTTCAGAGATGCTCTTCTGCATACCTCGGTTGTAATGAGTGGTTATTTGAGTTACTGTTGCCTTTCTATCAGCTCGAACCAGTCTGGCCATTCTCCTCTGACCTCTGGCATCAACAAGGCATTTTCGCCCACAGAACTGCCGCTCACTGGATATTTTCTCTTCTTCGGACCATTCTCTGTAAACCCTAGAGATGGTTGTGCGTGAAAATCCCAGTAGATAGACAGTTTGTGAAATACTCAGACCAGCCCGTCTGGCACCAACAACCATGCCACATTCAAAGTCACTTAAATCACCTTTCTTCCCCATTCTGATGCTTGGTTTGAACTGCAGCAGATCGTCTTGACCATGTCTACATGCCTAAATTCATTGAGTTGCTGCCATGTGATTGGCTGATTAGAAATTTGCGTTAACGAGCAGTTGGACAGGTGTGCCTAATAAAGTGGCCGGTGAGTGTATATACACTACCGTTCAAAAGTTTGGGATCACCCAAACAATTTCGTGTTTTCCATGAAAAGTCACACTTATTCACCACTATATGTTGTGAAATGAATAGAAAATAGAGTCAAGACATTGACAAGGTTAGAAATAATGATTTGTATTTGAAATAAGATTTTTTTTACATCAAACTTTGCTTTCGTCAAAGAATCCTCCATTTGCAGCAATTACAGCATTGCAGACCTTTGGCATTCTAGCTGTTAATTTGTTGAGGTAATCTGGAGAAATTGCACCCCACGCTTCCAGAAGCAGCTCCCACAAGTTGGATTGGTTGGATGGGCACTTCTTTGAGCAGATTGAGTTTCTGGAGCATCACATTTGTGGGGTCAATTAAACGCTCAAAATGGCCAGAAAAAGAGAACTTTCATCTGAAACTCGACAGTCTATTCTTGTTCTTAGAAATGAAGGCTATTCCATGCGAGAAATTGCTAAGAAATTGAAGATTTCTTACACCGGTGTGTACTACTCCCTTCAGAGGACAGCACAAACAGGCTCTAACCAGAGTAGAAAAAGAAGTGGGAGGCCGCGTTGCACAACTGAGCAAGAAGATAAGTACATTAGAGTCTCTAGTTTGAGAAACAGACGCCTCACAGGTCCCCAACTGGCATCTTCATTAAATAGTACCTGTTAGAGCCTGTTTGTGCTGTCCTCTGAAGGGAGTAGTACACACCGGTGTAGGAAATCTTCAATTTCTTAGCAATTTCTCACATGGAATAGCCTTCATTTCTAAGAACAAGAATAGACTGTCGAGTTTCAGATGAAAGTTCTCTTTTTCTGGCCATTTTGAGCGTTTAATTGACCCCACAAATGTGATGCTCCAGAAACTCAATCTGCTCAAAGAAGTGCCCATCCAACCAATCCAACTTGTGGGAGCTGCTTCTGGAAGCGTGGGGTGCAATTTCTCCAGATTACCTCAACAAATTAACAGCTAGAATGCCAAAGGTCTGCAATGCTGTAATTGCTGCAAATGGAGGATTCTTTGACGAAAGCAAAGTTTGATGTAAAAAAAATCTTATTTCAAATACAAATCATTATTTCTAACCTTGTCAATGTCTTGACTCTATTTTCTATTCATTTCACAACATATAGTGGTGAATAAGTGTGACTTTTCATGGAAAACACGAAATTGTTTGGGTGATCCCAAACTTTTGAACGGTAGTGTATATATATGAAAGCCTCTGTCTGTTAATATGACTAGGTCAAAACCTAGTATATAACTGGACTGTGTGTATGGTCAATGTTTGAAATTGTGGCCAATTTGTTACAGGGATAGTCAGTGGTAGTGTCTATAATGTGAATTCCTGGATATGAAATGTTCATCTGCTATTTTCTCTAGTGGTCCCAGTAATATTTGTTGTTTAAATGTACTGACGTAACATGTCACATGACATGATTAAGCTACGTCTGAATAAAAAAAAAAGGGCTATGCAGTTGCAAGAACAATTCTTTCCACTCATATTTTGGGACGTTTGATTTGAAAGAGAATGTAATTTAATTGTAATTATAACTGTTCTAATTATCTGTTAACTCCCCCTCCTCTTTCATCTGTTTCTCTCTGCGGATGTCTCATTTTTCCACAACTCACTCTGTATTGACAAGCAAATTCACAAAGAATGGATTGCGGCCACTGATAGCGCCATGAATTGGGCATCACTTGCAATGCCATCTGCCCCGTCCTCAAGGTCCGCAAAAGATATTGCACGAATGATATTACAGTGCAAACACGTCCATAAAGTTTTGCCGCCGAGTGCAATTTGCCCCTTTTTTGCATCTGATTGCAATTATCCATGTGGCAAAGTATATATGGTGGCTTTGCAGCAAAAACACAGTAGGCAGGTTCAATGTTATCCTTGATGTCATCAAGTGTAGCAAGAATTGTTAGACCTGTCAGCCTGTATCTGCAAATGATTTTGGTCTCAGTTAAATCAAAAAGTGATAGTCTCCTGCGAAATACCTGCTCACGAGTGTGCCTGGCATGACAACACCTTCGCCTGGCTACAATCACTGCTGCCATGTTTGCTGGAAAGCCTGGGCGTGACACCCCTTATAAATACGGTTCAGTTACAACCAACTGTGAAGACGCAAATGATTTCACTTTAAATGCGCATGGCTATTAGCACTGATGTTTATGAATTTGACTTTCTTTCTTTTTTTTGCAATGAGGCTCATTTGCATAGAAAGGGGCCAATTTTGTGCCAAATGTATGCATATTACCTAATTTATATGTGTGCAGATAGCAGTGGTGCACTGAGATGCTATTCGTGGGTGCTTTGAGAATTACATGGTTTCTTTTTGTCTCATTTATGCAGGTTAAGCGGCCGAAAAAGTCACGCAATCTTTTTGTGAATTTGCTTGTGAATGTTTTGTCAGAGGGATTCTTTAACTGTGTGCTCTCCTCATGCCTCTCGGCGCTCGGCTGAGCAATTGTGCAACTTCAGGGATGTTGTCAGTCACCTGATCCAGCGGCCCAATCATGTCAAAAATGATCACTCGGTCAGTCAGTTAGCAACATCTACGTTTGTGGGGCTGGCCCGCCACCTGGTCCAGCCAAGAACTGAAGGAACATAATTTGGCTTCAGGATCTTCTATTTTCCACCAAACATGTTTTCTTTCATGTCCCTATTACTATAATTGGCCTAGGTGAAATGCAAGCTGCATACCCACATATTTTGAATGGTACTTGTTGGTCTCCATCATACGTAGGGTGTTTTATCGTTCTCAAATCATTGCTTGTGAAGGTGAAAGCCGGTGAATGTTTGGCATTTTACTCCTTGTTTTAGCGTCCTCGTGCTATTTCACCCAGACACATTGCATTGCGATAGCATGTTTCCAAAGAACGGTCTGTTTCAACTTTCTTCCTCATATAAAACACAACAAAAAGAAAAAACAGAAAACCTAGTTTCATTGTCCTGATTGGACGTAATACACTTGTTAAGTTACGTGGTAAATACTAGCCAATGCATGCACATAGCCCATATGCACTATTGCAACATGGGAATTGAAGGAGCACCAAGAAAAGTCAAAGGGTAATTTTCTATGTTGATAGGAGTTTTCGTCGTAAATACTGTTGTTTCAGTAGACTATTAACAGCGTGAGTGTTCTCCTTAAAGGTACTCACAATGCTGACTGTATCCTAAATAAGTAAAAAATGCATACCCTGGTTTTCCTAAGTCTGCTTCAAAAAGATAATGTACTGATGCTGAATTCTTGGTCTTCCAGCACCCAACAGATGTGGACTACAGAGTAATGTCAACGTTCACTGAGTTGTACACCACGCTACTGGGGTTCATCAACTTTCGTCTTTACCATTCCCTCAACCTTATCTACCCACCAAAGGTACCTTATCCCCTAGGACTGTGTTAATACTACAGGGGCCCATCTTGCCATATCACAGTATTTGTTTTATTCCATAACGTATGTGTCTGCGAACAGTATTACACATGGTTGAGATTTCCTGCCATTTCGTCAGTAAATTTCTTCATGCCGTGGTAATCCAAACCCTCCTTTTCAGCTGGTCTGTGAAGGAGAGTCAGAGTTGAAGGCAGAGAACGAAGACGACTATGCTATGGACTCTGAAAGCTACCTAGAGGTGAGACCATTTCTAGCCATCATGAAAATTGGCTGAGAGGCCATATATGTAAAGGTTGCCTTTTCTCCTTGTCTAAGACAAACAATATGATTCTTTTCTTGGTCTTATTCTCTGCTACTGCCCTGTCCTGCAGAAACTGTCAGCCCTGAGTTCCAGTCTGGCACGGGTGGTTTCTACGGCGGAGGAGGAGGAGGCTGAAATGGACCACTTCCCTGCTGAAGGGGTAAGGATACAGCTTGTAAGCGCACCAGTCTCTCAGGACAGTGTCACACTAAATTATACCCTCTACCCATCATCGTTTTAAAGCTGCTATGAGGAGTTATGGAGATTTTTGCTGACTTTGCCTGCCCCTGTGGACAGAAGGTGTAGTATTTTGCATAAGCATTTCCTCTTCTTGCAAAGATCTACATTCACCCTCTGATAGCTTGTACATTTGTTTTGATAGGACGAGTGAGAGATGTAGTGGTGTTTTTTGAATAATTGGTGTTTGCAATATACAATGAGGAGGTAATGCAGCTGTCTGAATCCTGTCTGTGTGCCATAATTGTTTCATCAAAATTCACGAGGAATGTGGCCTTGAGATATGCATTTTGGATCATTATATAGCAATATCTAATCTTCTCACTGGTGGTCTTAATTACTATAATGATCACATAGAGGCATCAAAATTAAACTGAGATTGATAAATAATGAGGCTAGTGAAAAAACCTCATTGCAGCTTCAAATAAACAGAAGAGCCATTTGTACAGTTTTACAAAAGTTAAAAGATAAAAGTTGTTGTAAAAACATAGCGGTAAAACAGAGGAAGGTTGATAAACTAATTGACCTTAGAAGGTAGAACTGAGATGTCAACTATATTTGTCAGAGAATTTATGTCATTAGAGGTGTGAGACAAGAGGTTAGGTTAGATTTCTTTGGTTAGTTGCTAAGGATGAGGCGTTTGCCACCTTGAAAGGCTTGTTTTTACCAAGTTGGTATAAAGGTTAAATAAGATTTCATTTTAGTGTAAACCTTGGTCATATTTATTTATTTATCTAGTTCATTACTGCAGAGTAGGAATGGGTACCGAAACCCGGTATTAAACGGGCACTGGTGCCAAATTATTAAAAACCGTAGTATTAATAAGCACTAACATTAATGGTTCTGCTACCACACTCTATGTAAACAACATTACTGAACAATATTTATAACAATAACTTCAGTAAAATAGAGGGAACGTGTTGCTCTTAGGAGGTTGGCTAGAAGGAGCACATTTTGGCACAATGGCATTAGCAGCAAGGTGGCAAGAATCTCTGGAACCATCTGACCAGTAAAAGAAATAATACAAGAAGAAATATGTTGGGGAAAAGACTGGTGAGTAGGCAAGTCATAGAATGAAATAAAAATAAAGATGTTTCCTACCTCCTTAAATTAGCAATTTCTGCAGCAGCTCACTTCTCTCAGCAATGTCAACTATAACCAGGTCACTGTCCAGGGCCATTAAAATGTCTCGCTCAGTAAGCCATGAGCATAAATGCCTCCAGGTGCTAGCATCCAGGTAGCGTGGCGGTCTATTCCATTGCCTACCAACATGGGGATCGTCAGATTGAATCCCCGTGTTGCTTCTGGCTTGGTCAGGTGTCTCTACAGACACAATTGGCCTTGTCTGTGGGTGGGAAGCCAGATGTGGGTATGTGTCCTGGTCGGGGCGCCTGTCCGGGGGGAGGGGGAACTGGGGGGAATAGCGTGATCCTCCCAAGCATTACGTCCTCCTGGTGAAACAACCCACTGTCAGGTGAAAAGAAGCGGCTGGCGACTGTATCAGAGGAGGCATGTGGTAGTCTGCAGCCCTCCCCAGCTTGGCAGACGGGGTGGGGCATAGACCAGGACTGCTCGGAAGAGTGGGGTAATTGGCCGGATACAATTGGGGAGAAAAGGGGAGGAGAAAAAAATCCAAAAAAATAAAGCTGTAAAAGGGTCTATGAGTTCAACATTTCAAAATTCGCTGTAGCACGTCAACCTTTTTTTTTTGTGTCCCGCCCCATCCAGGTTGTGATTGGTCAGGTCACGAAAAGTGACACTGATGAGCACTTTGAACAAAAGGCACCTAATATAGCTAAAAAGCCAGCTAGCCAAACCCAAACATTGCTTATCTTATCCATATTTTCTTCTGTCTTACCACCGCTTTAGCTGCAAAACCTTGATTAACAGTTGAACTGGTATCACTGGGCTCAATGGGCTGCTCTCTCTGCTCTCTGTTGCCAGTGCCTTCAGGCACACTAGACTGAGATGATTGATGGGAAACAGTGCCAAATGAACAATTTCTTATTTTAAAACATTTGGCTGCATCAGCCTCAAGGGACTTCAACCTCTTCTCTCCTCGCTTTTCAGCACCACCTTTATGTTTTTTTCCCCCTCTTTTTGTTTGTCCATCTTGCTCCACTCCACTATTGATCCAAATATTGCCTTTTAACAGAGACGAGCAAGGGGCGGGGCCCAGGAAATGGTAGAATGGACCGGACCAAAAGTAACTGACTGGGAGAGAAAGGCTGACAGATTTAATACCCAACCGCAGTCGGCCAGCAGCCCACTCGCCTGGGCCAGTCAGACACACAACACTTGGTTATTTTTATTTAAGTGGGGCTGGGGTTATTTATATTTTGCGTTGCATCAACCCCATTGTCAAGCGGCCCACCAGGAAAACTCACGGTGCTCCAGATGGCCAGTCCGCCATTGATCTTTGCTATTCCCAATCCAGAGGAGCTCTCTCTCTCTCTCTCTCTCTCTCTCTCTCTCTCTCTCTCTCTCTCTCTCTCTCTCTCTCTCTCTCTCTCTCTCTCGCTCTCTCTCGCTCTCTCTCTGAGCCTGTCATATGTGTGAGCCTCTGTTCTCAGACACGAGAAAATAAAGCAATGTTAATTCTGTTCTTAATTTTTGTTTTTTGTTTTCTCTTAAAAAAAATATCAAATGTAACTGATTAGATTACCATTAAAGTACCGGATTGATAAGCAGTATCGGTAAGAGTAGTAGTACCGTTAAAATCTTAATGAATACCTATGCCCTATTGCAGGATGAGCAAAATGTTAAAAAAATTTTAATTTCCTTGGTTTGTCCTTGCATTTTATTATTTTACTGCTACTTGCAATGATGGTAATGGCAGTTTGTTTTGTTTTTTTAAATTAATACTGCTGTGAGGTTTTTTTGGCTAAAGATAACCAGGAAAAGCTACAGAATTTTTTTTCAGTGTTCCAGGCTATAAACATTTGTTGACTATTTCAAGAATATGCATTCTATCCTGTCTTGGCCAGTGACAGGAAGGTTTAATTACACTGATTCTGTTTAAGCAACAACTAGCCAATAAAAAAGCAAGTTTAAAATCCAAAACATTAAAGGAATAATAGTCCAAATAACAATTTCCTTGATTCTCAAGTGGTTGTTATTGGAAGCCCACACAAGAACAAGGCATTTAAAAAACGATTAACTGGACCTAACAAAAAACTAAAAAGACTAAGAAAAACATGGAGAACTTTGCAGGAAATAAGTTATTCTGGGATCATGGTTAACATGCAACATGTAACATGGATGCAAAAATAACTGCATTTTGTGCAGTGTAGTGTCAACATCTCTGTTGATAACAGCCCCCCCCCACACACACACACATACAGATATCACAAGTTATCCATCTATGAGAAGTAGGATTTACAGTTTTGCACAACCATGTGAAAGTGGTTTCTTTAAAATCCAATTTTTATACTTCTTTCCAGGAGGATATGGAGAAGATGGAGGCTAGAGAGAAGGAGCAAAAAGAACAGGAGGCTCAGAAAAGACTCTTTGAAGGACTTAAGTTCTTCCTCAACAGAGAAGTGCCCAGAGAGTCTCTTGCTTTTGTCCTCAGGTGAGTGTGTGCTGCTTTAATGGAATTCATTTGCAAAGCTTTGGCAGAGGGATCAAAGAACCTTTGACCATCCATGTTTAGACAGTTTTTATAGTCTTTTTTTTTAATTGTTACTGAACTTTCAGATGTTTTGGTGGTGAGGTGTCCTGGGACAAGTCTCTTTGCATCGGTGCTACATACGACATGACAGATGAGACCATCACCCATCAGATTGTTGACAGACCCAACGTGGACAAGCAGTATATCAACAGGTAAGGATATTGTTGCATGAAGTCTGTCATGCTGTGTTTTTCTGTAATTTTAAACATCTTCATTCCTTTCAAGGACCTGTGTCTATATAGGGCTATTTATAGACAGACAATCTTAAATCCAATACTTTAGACAGCAAAATGGAAAAAGGAAGCTGCTTGACAATATGTAAGCGAAGTTTATTGATGAAGTAAGGCTGACACAGCCTGGCTGAATAAGAGCATTTTGATTGAACCGTATTGCGTGCTAGGTACCCTGCATTTGTGTTGTGTACCATTTAATTAAGACATATCCCTTATAGGAATTATTTTCTCTGTGACCCTTGTTTTGTTATTAAACCTCACTTATGTATTGCAAAGCAGCTCCCTTTTTCCATTTTGTTGTATTTTTTATTTTATTTATTTATTTATTTATTTATTTATTTGCCTTGGAGCCTCTTTTTTCGACACCTTTTGGGTGTTGTTTTCAAAATGTCAACTAATTGCCCACAACCCTCCTCCCTCCCTACGTCCTCCCTTGTTTTGTGGTCTAATCTGTTCTTCATGGTGTTTGGTAGACCCTGTTCTGTTCCTTTTTTTCTGCCTTTTCTCATTTCGAAGTCATTACTGTTCCATAATGATATATTAACCTCCTTACATATGAAACCCTCTGTCTTTTAACATGACTAGGTCAAAACCTAGTATGTGGCTGGACCATGTATGGTCAATGTTCGTAACTAATTGTGGCCAATTAGTTACAAGGATAGTCAGTGGTAGTGTCTATCATGTGATATGAAATGTTCATCTGCTATTTTCTGTAGTGGTCCCAGTAATATTTGTTGTTTAAGTGTGCTGACGTGGCATATCACATGACATGGTTAAGCTACAACGAACAAATTCAACAACAACCGTGTGGTAAAGATGGCAGAGAGGGGTGCCCTGCTGGCTCACCTGGTAGAGCGCGTACCACATAAGGCTGAGTCCTTACCCCAGCGGCCTGGGTTCGAATCCAGCCCAGGCTCTTTGCTGCATGTCATCCCCTCTCTCTTCCCTGCCTTTCCTGTCTCTTGCTCGACTATCGCTGTCAAAGGCAGAAAATGCCACAAAAAAAAAGGAAAGAAAGAAAGAAAGAAAAAAAATCTTTAAAAAAAAAGATGGCAGAGACTTCACAACCCAACTCAGCCGCAGAGAGAGTGATTTTCACTCCGAACAATTTTAGAAGACCCGTTTGGAAATACTTTGGATTTTGGTCAGAAAATGGGGGAAAAAAATGTGGAACCTCGAGATAAAGTCATATGCGAGCTATGTAAGCTACAGTTAGCTTACCATTCCACTACTGGTAACCTGAGGGCAAATCTCGAAAATGTGCATCCAAAGAGCATGGCCTGATGTCCAGAACTCCACCCAAACAGCCATGTCTCAACTCATATTTTACACCACCCGCCACAAACTCGCTATCTGCAACACGACAAGAGACTTGCACGAAGAAACTTACTTCGTTCATATACAAGGACATGAGGCCAATCAGTATAATTGGTGGGCTGGGCTTTAGAGAGTTCTGTCTATCAAATTCTTTATTTAAGGGGGCGCTGCTGAGGTAGCAATGGAGTAGGATGTGTTTAGTTTGAGCTCTTGCGCTTTCCATTATAGAACATTCTGAAATCTGACCCAGTGTGCATCTAGGTCTATGGCAACAAATCTATGCAAATATAAATACAGCGGACCATCCAGAACTAGGCCTGACGCCGCCTCGAATTCAAGCTCCACCAGCAACCCGGCGCGAACGACACCGCCTCTGCCAGAAAGCCCAAACATGGATGCTGAAGCCCTAAAATCAGAGATCCTTCTCTCGCTAAAAGCGGACATCTCGGCGGTGATAAAATCTGAACTGAAAAATGCACTTCCCGAAGACTTTAATTCTCTTTAAAGTGAGCTTCAAGCAGTAAAATTGAAGGCAGCCATCCATTCTGAGATTGACCAGATGAAAGCTACAATCAAAGAGGTGGAAGGTGGGCTGTCAGTGGTCAGACGAGGTGGCAGCTCTGCAGACAACGGTAACTGATTTGAAAGCAGAGGTGGTAGGGCTTAGAGAGAAATGTGAAGACATGGAGGGAAGAATGAGGAGATGCAACATCAGGATACCGGGTGTAGTCGAGACGAATGGATCAAGCTCCACTGCGTCGGTCTCAAAGCTGCTGAGAGAAGCAATTCAGCTGGATAAAGGCGTGCTTGTAGACCGCTCACATAGAAGCCTGGCTCCAATAAGACCAGATGGAAAACCACGCGCTATCGTAGGTCAGTTACACTATCATCAAGATTGTGCTGAGCCGTGCGCGTGCTCGAGCTCCTCTTTGATTCAACAGGGAGGCGATTGCTATTTTTCCAGACTACACTGCAAGCATCGCCAAGGCCAGGGCTGCGTTCACAGACACTAGGAAGCTGCTCCATAACCGCCAAGGCGTCTGGTATGGCATACTGTTTCCAGCCCGTCTCCGCATCACGTACAAAGGAGAAGAGAAGCAATTCACAGACGCGGATAGAGCGATGGGCTACATTGGGAAGTACATCATCCCTACAACAGAGGTTGGAGTGTGAGAGACTGACCTTTATATTTCTTATATGTTATTCCAATTTAAAGCTTGCCCCAAGGCGGAAATAATCTGTTTATATTCATAAGAAGTGGGGAGGTGAAGGTAGCTTGACTAGGAGACCTTTTTTTCAGTTTTGTTAATACACCTCTCTCCTTTATTTTGTCTCTTGACATACTGGTAATCACCAATTATGGGTTTATAATGTTTTGTTCCACTTTAAGGCCAACTTTAAAGGGGCGATGTTTGTTTAAACTTATCACTTTTTTTGTCAATGCTAGCACTTTTATTACAGTTTATGTAGTTGTTAGGGGGCATCGGCCTGACAATGAAGGCTGGAGTGTGATTGTGAGACAGAGCTTTATGTGTTTATATACCATCTCAATCTAAAGCCTACTACAATGGGACAATAACTTATTTGTTTATATTCACAAGGGGTGGGGAGCTGAAATTGGTTGGTTTGACCAGGAGACTGTTTTCTAATGCTGTTAAGGCTTCCTTTCCTCTCCCTTTAATTAATGTTTATTAGTTGATATATTATTAGTTACCCGCAGTCATGGGCTTATTTTGCTCTGTTATATTTCCAGGCTAACTTTTACAGGATAATATGTGCTTAAACATATTGTCACTATTTTTGTTATTATTACCAGTTATATCTTATTTTATTATACAGCAAAGTTTATGATATATCATAATGTGCTATATAAGTTGTTTTCATATAGGAGGCTCGGCAGGAGCTTGAGCGGTTTGTGTTGACTACTAAACTTGTTCTGAATAAACACGACGTTTATCTTCAGTGAAACCGACTTTATTCACTCCATTTCTTCACGATACCAAGCGACCAGCAACTTGCTCTCGGCATCCGCACCACCACAACTGCGCATGACAAGAGACTCCCGCCTAGAAGGGGCAATACACTGCACATGCATAACCTGACCAGAAGGGGAGCTGTCCTCCATTACATTAACTAAATAGGGATGCATAGAGATAACAACATGTTAACAATCTCATTCTCTTTTTTTAAAGAAATAAACAGAAAACAAAAAAAATGAAATTCACAGCGTGAATTATGGAACATACATTTCCAGAGAAATCAACATGTCATGGAAACATTTGAGAACAAAATCAATTGTCCATCCAACACCCTTTTAACCCGGGTCCCATTCTCCTTTCTTTGTGAGACAGTCAGCGAGTTGAGTTTTCGTGTCTGACCAAAGAAAATCATCTACATGACATGCAAGCACCCCAGTGACCTTACATTGCTCATCCAACCAATAAAATATTGCTGGATCCACCTGAGACACTCTACCACCAGTAGTCTGCATGATTTCCTTCACTTTGTTGTACCAATATAGTGATGCGTCTGCAAGTCCATAAACACATTTCTTAAGTTTCCATACAACATGTTCACAGCCTGCTTCTGTAGGGGGGCGGATATAAATATCCCTGGATAGCTCCATACCCTGTAAAAATGCCGATTTGATGTCCATAGAATGCACTTCCCACTGGTTTTGACATATCACTGATAACATAAGTCTAAGTGAATCAGTAGCACATGTAGGGGAATCCTTTTGTAGCTCTTGAATATTTATCTCTTCAAAACCTCTGGCAACCAGTCGTGCTTTAGGCACAATACCCTTAGGTGTTTCTTTAAGACTACAAACCCATCTAGTAGAGATACATTTCTGACCTGCATCTTTAACTACCTCGAAGACATTATTATTGTGCCAGTTCTTTATTTCTTCCTGTTTAGCTGCATCAAATGAGATGTCTTTCGTTATAAGTACATCAGCTTCTCTGTCTGTTTCTATGTGGAGATTATCAACTTCTGAGATATCAACTGATACCTTCTGCCCATCACTTCCATTATTCTCTAGATGTTGCATGTTATACCATGTTTTATATTTCCCTGTAGCTTTGCCTGCTCTCCCCAAGACTCTTGCTCTAAGTAGAGTATTGTCACCTCTGTTCATATATGCTACAGTCTGTCCTGTTTTTAAACTCATACCTGCAGAGGGGACAGGATTATCATGTGCATTAGGCTTATGGGCCATTTCAGTTTGTGCAACATTACTTTCAGGTAACTCATTCTCTCTATTTTGTTCACTGGCTAAATCATCAGCTTCATCAGCTACATTGTTTATACCTTGTTCATCATTTCCTGTTTCTGTGTCTTGTTCATCATTTACTGTTTCAGCATCATTTTCATTTTGTACCATTTGTTCTTCGTTAACCCTTGTGTTCACCTTGGAAAGTCTAGAGTGATGTACTCGCACTAAGATTCCACCATGCCTTACAAAAACAACAGCTCCATCCTGACCAATAACAATTCCTGGTCCTTTCCACTCATTACATTCAGCTCGTTTGTAATACACCTTGTCACCCATGTCATATTTTTCATCTGTAGCTCTGAGCTGTTTACGTAGTGCTCGTCTTATCCTTTCTGAGCACTCTGCTTCAGCGAATGCTTTTCTAGCAGCATGTAGGGCCGAAATGTGCTCTCCTACTCTAGCACTCATAGTAGTACCCTCTACTGCGGGTGGTTTATCAACCAGTACAGAAGGAAGGTTAGGATTCAAACCATACACAAGTTGACGTGGACTGTAGCCGTGCACATTATGCATACTGTTCTTAGCCATAAGAGCCCAGTCCAGGGCCGTTTCCCAGTCACAGCCACTTTCTCGCCTGACCTTCAGAATGATGTCGGTTAGGGTCTGATTATGCCTCTCCATTAGTCCGTTGCTCCAGGGACTGTATCCCGCTGTTGTTTTCGTCTCAATGTTAAAGTTCTCAGCCATATCACGGAACTCTGCATTATTGAATTCTCCTCCGTTATCGCTGTAGAGCCTCTGGGGGGCGCTGTGGATTCCTATCCATGTATGAAGAAATGACTTGACGATCTCTGAGGACTTCTTGGTTTTTACAATGCTTCCTGCGCTGAACCTTGTGAATTGATCAATGATGTGGAGGTACCATACCCCTGGTTCCAACTCATGCAAATCTACTGCCACCGTTTCATTAAACGTTGAAGCAAGAGGCAAGCCCACAGCAGGCTTTGGCTTCGTCTTGCTGTATCTCTGGCAAATGTCACAGTCCTGTACTATGTGCTGCAAAATCGTGTCACACTCTGTGTCTTTATTTCCAGAGCTATGGATGAGCCGCTGTAGCCTCTCGGCGGAGGCGTGACCGAACTGTTTATGCAATTTCAGAAGAACTTTGTGTTTCTCATTTGCGGTCATATTTTCTGTGACTGTGATGACCTCATCTTCATTCAGGCTGTTCTCTGGAGCCGTCAGTGCTTCAGTTTCTATTGGCTTTGTTTCTGTGCTCTTGTCTCTGATATCTATACAATAGTGTCCCGAGCTGGTTAATTCAAGAGGGATATTTTGATTAAACATCACAGCACTATCATTCTCCATATCCCAAATGGTCCCTGCCCTTTTCAGTGAAGTCTTACTCAGAAGCAGTGGGATATCAGCTTTAACTACTTCAGTTTCCACTTGACATTTTGTCTGTCCTATTTTTGCAGGCAGTTTCAGTATTTTGGAGGAATGTACTATATTCCCATCTCCAAAGCGAAATGGTCTGCTGCTTGGAATTTCACTTTGCGCTATCTGGTTCACTTGGCTTAGACTGAGGTCTGCGACAAAATTTTCCAACCACTTTTCTCTGCATACTGTGCGGGTACATGCAGTATCAATGATAGCTGTCCCTAACGACTCAGTCAGAAAGATCTCTGATGCTGATTCAGACAGCGAGGCTTTGGTAAACAATGTGTCCTCTACTTTTGCTGGCTCGCTATTCTTGTGGGGACAGTCCTTGGCCCAATGGAACGTGCTCTGACATACAGCACATTTTGATCGCCTACCGAACCTATCCAGTGGGTTAGTACCTTGTAACGGTGGCTTTTGTTGTCCAACCTGTGTTGTCTGTGACTCTTGTCCAGCTTGCTGCACAACGTTACTTGTTCGTTTAAATCTTCCTCGCGAGCGCTGCTCTGTGTAGAACACTTCATCTTTTACTTGTATGCCATTAGTCGCGTCGACTTGTATTTTCCCTCCAAAAATCCTCTTGAGCGCGGACTTCATTGCCGCAAACGTTAGGTCCGTACATGCTGTCAGCGCCATTTGCCTATTTTTCTCGTCTAGACAAGCCGTATCCAAAAGTTTAAAAGCTAATACGGCATCGGGAAGAGTCATATCATACTTTTTCATTCTATTGTATCGCTGCTCAAAGTCAATCACATAGTCCGCCATGGACACAGAACTGTCCTTCTTGATACAGTCAAAATACGAATAAGCATCGTAAGCGCGGTCCCTCTCTTCTTTGAGAAACATTCCATCTAGTTTTGCAATTAAAACGTCCATACCCCCATCTGTATTCAAGTCTGCAGCGGGTATTTCCATGGCGATATCCCTTGCCCTTCCTTCAAGCCCCAGGACGACAGCAAGGGCCTGTTTCTTCTTATCCAGCTCAGTAACGAGCTTCCACATAGCAAATTCATTTTTCCAACTCTCGTACGGTCGGGACTCATCGAACTTCGGTGGAACTTTGTAGCTAGCAGAAGCCATTTTCTGCTAACCGTCCTCTGCTACCAATGTTGACTACTAAACTTGTTCTGAATAAACACGACGTTTGTCTTCAGTGAAACCGACTTTATTCACTCCATTTCTTCACGATACCAAGCGACCAGCAACTTGCTCTCGGCATCCGCACCACCACAACTGCGCATGACAAGAGACTCCCGCCTAGAAGGGGCAATACACTGCACATGCATAAACTGACCAGAAGGGGAGCTGTCCTCCATTACATTAACTAAATAGGGATGCATAGAGATAACAACATGTTAACAGTTTGCTCTATAGAGTTCCCCAATACTAACACTAACTGTGTGGATTTGTTTTGGCGGGGTACTGTGTTCACCTTGTTTTCGTAGGTGTCGGGGGGGGGGGATGTTAAATCACTTAACCATCCAGTGAAGCATAAAAAGGTATTTGCACATACACATTTAAAACGGCTTAATACAGATATTGCATTCCTTCAGGAGACCCATCTATGCACAACAGACCATTTCTGACTGAGAGGGGGATGGGCAGGATAGATATATCGCTCCAATTTCCATTCAAAGGCTAGAGGCACAGCCATACTAATTGATAAAAATACACCATTTACGATGACAAGTGTAGAGTCTGACTCTGCAGGGTGCTACATTATTGTGGTGAGGGAACTTCATGCGTTTCCCGTCATCTTGGCCAATATTTATGCACCAAACCGGGATAACCCGATGTTCTTCAACAATCTTTTTACTCGTTTGCCAAACATGACATCACACAACCTTCTTCTTGGTGGTGACATGAATTGCGTACTCTCCCCTGTCTTAGACCGCAGTTTACCCAAAAAGACCTCCCTGTCTGAATCAGCACATTCGATTCAGCTTTTTCTTTAATCGTACAGCGTAATGGGTGTGTGGTGGTTTCGTAATCCCACTTCTAGAGTGTATTTCTCCCCAGTTCATAAGACCTATTCACATATAGATAATTTTTTTGCTGGATAAAAGACTTCTTCCCCTTGTAACCAGTTGCGATTACAGAGCTATAGTTATTTCAGATCATGGTCCCTTAACTATGAAAATGCTAATACACAGTCCAGTTATCACCCTTGGAGACTTAATCCTCTGCTTTTGTCAGAGGAAGCCTTCACTAATTTCATAGTGTCCCAGATTACAGTATTCCTTGATATTAATCAAACCCCTGGAATGTCTTCTTTAACTACGTGGGAATCGCTGACGGCATATTTACGGGGCCAGGTAATCTCATATTGTGCAAATCAGAAAAAAATAAACACTACACACCTCAAAGAGCTGGCGGATGAGATACTGGAGTTAGATAGGTTATATAGTCATCTGCCCTCTGCAGACACAATGAAAAAACGTATGTCATCACAGGCCAAGTTTGATCTCCTGTCAATGCGACAGACTGAATACCTCATCTTTCAGTCACGACACGAGTGCATGGGGAACATGGGAAAAAGCTGGACGGATGGATACTCACTCATCAGTTGCGACAAAGAACTGCCAATCAAGCCATTTCTGCAATTAATGACGAGAAAGGCTTATAAAACACAGATAGCCTAAAAATATATTCCTGCTTTCAAACTTTTTATCGGTCATTATACACATCTGTAAGCCCTTCCACACCGGAAGATTTTTTTGAAGACCCTGCGTGTCCCTTCTGTTGACCTTGGGATGGCTGCTGGGTTAGAGGACCTCTCAGCTGCAGAGATAGCATTAGCAACCAGGTCTATGCAAAGTGGTAAGTCTCCAGGACCGGACAGTTACGCAATGGACTTCTTCAAAAAATTCTCAGACCAACTCCTCCCTTTATTACTGTTAGTCTTTGAAGAGTCACTTTCACTAAAATCTCTTCCTCTAACCATGAGCTAGGCAGGTATCTCCTTAATCCTCAAGAAAGAGAAAAGCCTTCTTGAATGCAGCTCATTCCGCCTAATTTCTCTTCTAAACACCGATGCTAAAATCCATGCTAAAGTTCTGGTGCACCGATTGGAGGGGTTTTTTCCCTCCACCATATCACCCGACCAAACGGGTTTTATTAAGAATCCTTAACATTAGACGCCTTTTGAATATCCTTTACAGCCCCTCTCCACCCAGCATGCCAGAGTTAGTGTTCTCACTTGATGCCGAAAAGGCATTCGAATGGGTGGAGTAGGGCTATCTTTTCAACACAGTGGAGAGGTTTGGATTTGGCCATAAGTTCATATCATGGCTCAGACTCTTGTATACATCTCCAATGCCGTGCGCACTAACAATAATCTGTTCACCTACTTTGAGCTCCAATGCGGCACGAGAAAGGGGTGTGTGTCCCTTGTCTCCACTTCTATTTGCAGTTGCAATGGAACCACTTGCTCTAGTGCTGAGGCAAAATACTGATATCAAGGGAATTCAGCAAGCAGGATTGGAGCATTAACTTTCGCTTTATGCGGACGATATGTTATTGTACATATCACAAACCCTTTTGAGCCTCCCTAAGTTAATGGTCTTACTAACAGAATTTGGCAAAATATCTGGCTACAAAGTTAATATTCAGAAAAGTGAGCTGATGCCTATAGGCACTGGGGCTGGTCAGATGCCTTCAGAATCGCTTCCTTTAAAAATTAGCCCTAAGAAATTTAAGTACACTTTGTACAAAAGTATTGGGACACACCTCTTAATCTTGAATTCAAGTGTTTCATTCAGACCCATTGCCATAGTTGTATAAAATCAAGCAGCTACCCATGCAGTCTGCATTTATAAAAATTTGTGAAAGAATGGGTCGTTCCAAAGAGCTCAGTGAGTTCAAGCGTGGTGCTGTCATTGGATGCCACCTTTGCAATAAGTCAGTGCGTGAAATATCTTCCCTGCTAGATATTCCACGGTCAACTGTAACTGGTATTATTGAAAAGTGGAAGCATTTAGGAACAACAGCAACTCAGCCACAAAGTGGCAGACCATGTAAAATCACACAGCAAGGTCAACGAGTGCTGAGGTGCATAGTGCATAAAAGTCGCCAACGCTCTATTGACTCAATAACTGCACACTTCCAAACTTCCTCTGGCATTAACATCAGCACAAAAACTGTGCGCCGGGAGCTTCATGGAATGGGTTTCCATGACTGAGCAGCTGCATGCAAGCCTTACATCACCAAGTACAATGCCAAGCATCGGATGGAGTGGTGTAAAGCACGCTGCCACTGGACTCTGGAGCAATTGAAATGTGTTCTGTCGAGTGACGAATCACGCTTTGCTGTCTGGCAGTCTGATGGACGAGTCTGGGTTTGGCGAATGCCAGGAGAAAGTTACCTGCCTGACTGTATGGTGCCAACTGTAAAGTTTGGTGGAGGAGGGATAATGGTATGGGGTTGTTTTTCAGGGGTTGGGCTAAGCCCCTTAGTTCCAGTGAAGGGAAATTTTAATGCTTCAGCATACCAAGACATTTTGGACAATTCTATGCTTCCAACTTTGTGGGAACAGTTTGGGGAGCGCCCTTTTCTGTTCTAGCATGACTGTGCCCCAGTGCACAAAGCAAGGTCCATTAAGACATGGTTGGGTGAGTTGGTGTGAAAGAACTTGACTGGCCCGCAGAGCCCTGACCTCAACCCCATCGAACACCTTTGAGATGAACTAGAACGGAGATTGCGGGCCAGGTCTTCTCGTCCAACATCAGTGCCTGACCTCACAAATGCTTTTCTGGATGAATGGGTAAAAATTCCCGCAGACACACTCCAAAATCTTGTGGAAAGCCTTCCCAGAAGAGTAGAAGCTGTTATAGCTGCAAAGGGGGGACCAACTCCATATGAATGCCTATGGATTTAGAATGGGATGTCATAAAAGCTCCTGTAGGTGTAATGGCCAGGTGTCCCAATACTTTTGTACATATGCTGTATCTTGGGGTATGGGTCACATATAACTATAAAGATCTATATGCAGCTATCTATCAGCCTTTGTTATCTAATCAGAGGCAAGATATTGAGGGCTGGGACCTCCTACCTCTCTCTCTGGGTGGAAGAATAATACAGTAAAGATGAATGTACTGCCTAAATTTCTGTATATATTCCAGTGTCATCCAATTTTTTTAACAAAAACGTTCTTCTCCAAACTAAATAATCACATATCGACTTTCATTTGGAACAAAAAACACCCCGAATTAAAAGAGGCACACTACAGAGGCTTCGTACAACGGCAGGGATGGTACTCCCAAACTTCATGTATTATAACTGGGCGGCCAACATAAGAGCATTGTTATGCTGGATGAGGAAGGATGTCACTGTCCCCGAATGGACAATTCTGGAGGAGGTGTCTGTTGGGTCCACTTCTCTAGCAGCCTTATTGTGCTGTAAACCGCCATTCACACAGTGTATTTCTTGCTTCACTTCTAATCTGGTAGTTGTACACTCAATTGAAATCTGGAATCAGTTTAGAATATCCTTTTCTCTTAGAGGCCTATCACAGGCAGTGCCAATTGCAAAAAAAAACAGATGTTTGTCCCATCAGTAATGGCTGAGGCTTTTGATACTTGGTCCAGAAGGGGTATGGTCTCACTGTCTGATCTCTATATTGACTGCAATTTTGCCTCCGTCAAACAGTTAGTGCAGAAATGTTATATTCACAGATCACATTTTTATAGGTACATGCAGCTCCGGCACTTTGTAGCCTCAAACTTCGATTGCTTTCCATCATGCCCTCCCATCATGCCCATTCAATTTTTAAACTTAAACCTGTCAAAAAACAGGCTATAAATATAATTTACAAACTACTATACACATACAATTTGACGCCTTTGGACCTCCTTAAAAATAAATGGGAAACGGATTTAGATGAACCAATCTCTGAAAAAACTTGGCATCAAATAATACAGGGAATTTTCTCCTCTTCCATATGTCTTAGGCATGCTGTTATTCAATTCAAAATTGTACACCATCTGCACTGGTCTAAATTCAGACTTTCTAAGATCAAAGCCAACATAGATCCCACATGTGATCGATGCAGGCAGGCTCCAGCCACTCTGCTGCACATGTTTTGGACATGTTCAAAGCTTTACACATTCTGGCAAACCATCTTTGAGACCTTCTCTAAGATATTTGGAAAAGCAGTAGCGCTGTCTCCATTCATTGCACTGTTTGGTGCGGCCCCAGTGGACACCCCTCTTAGTGGATGGGGAGTCAGCATGTTGGCCTTCTGTTCTCTTTTGGCCAGGAGACTGATACTGTTTAAATAGAAAGACCTAATACCACTGACATGTAGTAGTCATTGGATCAGGGAAGTCATGTACCGTCTTAAATTGGAGAAGTTTAGATATACTGTCAGAGAGTCCACTAGGAAATTTCATATTATTTGGCAACCTTTTTTAACCTTTGTTGAGGATATGGAAGCTGACAGTATGACAATGTAACCCTTCTTTTCCCTTGTTTTTAATATAATTTCATTTTACTTGTGTTATTTGTTTTTGTTTTATGGATGTCTGGCTAAACAAAATTATATGTGCATGTCTGTTATTTTGGGGGGGGATTGGTTAAGTTTTTTCTGTTCTGTTGAGCTTGTTTGGACCGGTGATATAATGTGAAAATAAAAATAAAAAGACCTTGAAATCATTTTTTTTTAATATAAACCAGTATGAAAATTACCTAATCTGTGTAAAAATTAGGCTATCGAATAACATCAATTATGAATCATTCCTCTCACCACTGGCATAAATACAGGTGGTGCAGCCGATGCAGTGGCACCAGGGCCCATCGCTAGGGGGGGGGGCGTCAATATTTCTGCATGCATTGTCATAGTCCAATGTTACGTGCCTGTTTTGAGCATGTGATTGTTTAGCGTGCGCAATATCATTTACCTATCTAGCCTACCTAAGTAACATTATAAAAATAAAATCAAGCAAGCATGCAGGAGTTACACACATAAAAGTGGATGTAAAAAGAGGAAGGAGAGCAAGGAAAAAAAGGAAAGCTGCAATGTGTTCTGCGTGCGTGCCAAACCATGCAATCCACCAGGTTATGAGTCTGATGTGTGCTCCCCTGTTACTGTCGAATGACAAGGCTATTAGCTATATTACAGCCTAGTTGCTTTGTTGACTTGTTTCATTGCCTTGTCGACTGATTTGATTTAAAGACCATCTGTTTAGGTTTCCGAACTCTGTCCATGGTGCGTCCGCTCTCCGTGGTTCTGAAGTGTAGCCAATCTTTGACGTACTGACCTTTACAATAACTAATCTGTGTAAACTTTGTCTGTTACTTTGTTATTTCTATTTTATTTGTTATATTTTATGCTGTGAAGCACTTTGTGATTGTATATCTGTGAAAGGTGCTATACAAATAAATTACTAAAATTACTTACTAAACCCACCTATGGTGGTGGTGGTGGTGGTGTGTGTGTGTGTGTGTGTCTGTGAGAGCGAGTGAGAGAGAGACGGGGATGGGGGGGGTCTACGAGGGTTGCTTGCCCCAGGGCCCATAATAAATATGTTACGCCAGTGCCTCTCACTCCAAAGACTGTGCGTTCTCATTTCTCACTCTAGCACCAACTACAGCGCAGAGAGAGAGAGGGGGGTCTATGGTCTTTAAATGAAATTTTACGGTATAGGACATTATTTTATTTGTTTATTTTGTAATTGTAGGTATGTAGGTCTTTTAAAAGACATGTTTATATTGAAATAAATATACCTGTACAAGTAGTTATGTCTCTCATTGTATTGGTTTGCCTTCTTATGGACATAATGCAAAAAAATACATTAGAATGGGTTCGAACCTATGTGTGTGTGTTTTTATTTTTATTTATTTATTTATTTATTTTGTAGAAGGAATAACCGGACGTCATTTTTGGCCAATTTTGACAGCCCTATCAGCCCTGTCAGTCAGTCAGTCAGTCACTCAAGTCAGTCAGCAACATTTGCGTTTGTAGGGCTGGCCTGCAGGTCCAGTCCAGCCAAAAAAGAAAACTGTTCTCAACTAGTATGTCAGTATGTGAGTTGACTGTTTTGTCATTCCATGTTTTGTCTTTGTAATTTTTAAACTCTAAAAGTAAAACAAGACTCACTTGTTCTTTTCATGACTGGTTATTGTCATAGCTGTTGAATTCGTGCTATTTTGTGTCATGGTAGGTACTATATCCAGCCCCAGTGGGTGTATGACTCCATCAATGCCAAAGTGCTCCTCCCTGTGGAGGACTACTTCATTGGAGTGTCTCTGCCTCCCCACCTGTCTCCCTTCGTGGAGGAAAAGGATGGAGACTATGTGCCCCCTGAGAAGCTCAAGATCATGGCCTTGCAACGGGGAGAAAAAGCTGGTATGAACCAAGAGTCTTCTCTAGCATTGCAGCTAAAAATGTTTCCAATGAATATGTCTGGAAGAGTCAACTGTTTCAAAAATAAATGTGTTTCGGTTCTTTTATCATAACACAAGATGAAGATGAGGAGGGTGACGAAGAGGAAGAAGAAGATGAGGAAGAAATTGAAGAGGATGAGGAGGAAGTAGAAGAAGAGATGAATTTGAAGAAGATGGAAGAGCAGCGATCCCAGGGCAAGGTAAGCGACATCTAATAATTTGTATGGTTTCCCCCCAGCATCTGTCTCTATCCCCATTTAAGATACCAGTTAAACCATTCGCTTACAATTCTGCTCCTTGCAGTCTCTACCAGTGAAAGTGACTCCCGGAAAAGTGAAGGTAGAAAACCGTTCACGCTTGGAGCAGGAGGAGAAAGCAGAGGAGAAACGGCTTGCCATCATGATGATGAAGAAAAGGGAGAAGTACCTTTATGACAAGATAATGTTTGGAAAGAAGAGAAAAATCCGAGAGGTGAGTTCCCATTTTGTTAATAAGTATAAATACAGTAGAAGACTGATGGTGTAAACATGTGGGCCTCTAAAGTAGCTACATAGTTGACCTCAGACCCTCCAACTGTTTTCTATATCTGGTCTTGATAATGGTTAACAGCAATGGATAGCTGGCACCTTGAATGCTTACAAACCCAATAGTGGTCGATTTAGAGGGAATGTGATCTCCCTTTTGTGGCGTTAAAAACAAGTAGGTTCTTTGCTCCTTCAATCATTTATTATTTCAATTTCCCTTCCCTCCACAGGCAAACAAGCTTTCTGCCAAGAGAAAGGCCCATGATGATGCCAAAAAGGCAGAGAAGAAAAAGGCCAAAAAATAATGGTCATCTTGTATTTTTCACAGACTGACTTTTTGTATGCTAACCAATGACGCTGCATGTATTACTGATTAATGCATCGTGAAACAAGTGAAACATTTTGGCTCATCTATGTTTTCAGGCCTCAAAGCAGGATGAAACGTAAATAAGTGTCATTAATATGCCTATGTATGTAATGTTAGATGATCTGGTCTGTGTAAACTGTGTTCAGTAGTATACAAGGAAGTTTCCTTCTCTTCATTTTAAATCTTGTATAATAAAAATGGTTCTCTCTTCTACAGTAAAACCTCTTTAAAACAATTCATTGTTTTTATTTTCTAAGTCTCAAAACAATGTGTTGGTTAAATTGTATGACAATGTATAATTGTTGGAGATTGTGCACTCCGTTTCATGATAGACTCCATGTCTAAGATGGTTAAAATGGAGAAAGATTTAGGGGTCAAGATGGCAGATGTGTAGCCTTGTGGGTGTCAAATTCCACAGCTGGAGGAATTGGAGGATTCTCAAAGGGTAGAATTCTACTCGACATGCTTTTAAGAGTTTGCATCCCAGCCATAGAAATGGGCCTAGGTCACTGTTGTGGGGGTCTTGAGTGTTTGGTCCACAATGGCTGGTGGGTGGCAATGACGAAAGCATTAGCATCCCTGGGCCCTGTGATGGTGCTGTGATCTTGGTGGGCCAAAGGCCAGGCCAGTCATGCCCTCCGCTTTTCAATCTCCTCATTCAGTGACCAAACAAAAGCAACCCTTCTCAACAAAAGCCTTAGTGTTGAGGCAGGACGCAACCAGGGTGGGATGAGCAGTATGATCCTCATGCCGTCTCCCTGTTTTTTAAAGGGCCACAGTGTGGAGAGAGAATTCACATATATTGTGGTGGGTGAGGCTTTATGACCACATATTGCTACACCTCGACACAGCGCCAAATAGACTCGTCAATCTACTGTTGCATGTCTATTTTGTTCTATTGATGACCTCGCTGCCATTACTACAATGGTAGCAAAAATTCCAATTACACATGTTCAGGATATTTACAGTTAAAATTATTATTCTGTAAGTTACAGGGTTCTCTACAAACAGCCATTAACCACAACTACAATACTGCGGGTGATGTAAAAAATTATTTACCCATAAATACTCAAAAAAATTGATAATCACTTTATATTTCAGGCTTCACCTTTTATGTGCCTGGCTCACAGTTGCTTATATTATTGCTTTATTTGTAGTTCAAAACAACTTGATTTACATTGTGCTTTCCTCTAAAGCTACCAAACCATGTATGGACACAGCTTGCTAAATAAACATTTCAAACAATACAGAGAAAGACCAGTCTTTATCATCTGGCACAATTAAGGCCTTTGTGCCTCATTTATTGCATTTGTCCTTTTTATATTACTTGCCACCTATCAGCTTGCAGCTACGACTCCAGTGTCTGCGCTCAATAGCCCTCTGTATGTTGTAACAACATAGGGACTATACAGCCAACCCCACCCCCCCACCCCCTTCTCTCTCTCTCCCTTCCTCTTTTACACACTGGCAAGTGCAAGTCCCCTGACAGTGAGCTTGACGTCACAGGTGGCTCGATGAGGCTCCCTGCAGTGCTTAATTCAGCCGGATGAATTTTGAAATTGAAATTGGGAAAGGAGGTGGAGGACGGTCATCAGGTGTGTACGTAGTGGGAGGGGAGAAGAGGAGGAGATCACCTACCAGATGAACAAGCACTGGAGGAGAGCTGGCCTGGGTGGTGTTAATAACAGCATGTGCATGTCAGGATCAGACATAAGTCAACAGCAAGGGAGTACAACGTCCGTCAGACATTTGGATCAGAAAGGAAAGGCTGGGGACTGAACACTCATAACAATGAACGTGGTGGAAAAACACCAACCATAGGATTACTTTTGGATCTGTGTATATGGGTAAGAAACCAGTGAATTCTCAAACATTGTTGTCCAGAAAAAATTGGAGAGTTGGGGTTAATTCTTTGCCAATTTTGTTTTCACTGTGTCTTGTAATAAGAACCATAACGATATATCTGTAGCATATATACGTGTGAGCGACTTGGGCTTGTTTAAAAAACAAAATCTTCAAAACATTACTGTTATTTAACCTTGGGATGTATGAACACATGAAATGTAGCATTTGGGGAAAAACATTTCAACAAATATAAATATTCAGTACTGTTCCACAAAAGATGTTCGTCATCAGCTAGTGAAGTTTTATTCAGTGTGTGCCAATCAAAATGTCCCTGAGTTTGTGTCTCTTGTGTTTGGTGTGTGCCGCCATGTCATAACATAAGCTATTTGACCAGGTTTCATTGAGGGATGAGAAACTTTAAAAAAAAATCTGTCAAAAAAGTACTGAGTGCTTTACTTATGTCGCAGTCACTGTTAACCTAATAAAATGTGACAAGGCAAAATAGAGATACCCAAAACAGATTTATTCATGCTAAGCAAACAAGGTCAAGATGTAAAGCAGCTTTGTTGGGGTCTTGTGCCAGCCAGGATGGCAAAATATAAAAAAATTGAAAGTTACTGACGATTCACACTTGGGGACATTTGCAGGCACAACTCCTCACAGCTGCACCCGAGTCAGCGTCTATGCTTGAAAGTGTCCCATTCCACTTGCTTCTCTTCGGAGGGCCGAATGAAAGCTCCCTCTCATGCCTCCATGATAATGGGGCCTTCACCAAGTCCAGACAAAAGGGGGACAAATTCACTCTTAATCTGTGTTTGGTGAACAATGTTTGCTTTACGCTGTCCTGATAAGAAAGGGGGATCCGAACTAGGACAAGTGCGAGTGTGACTGCAGGGTTTGTAAAACTGTAGAGCGGAGGAAATACTTGTCTTTGTCCAGACTTAAATCAAAACCCCAATAGCGGACTGGAGGTGCATGGTGTTAAAATGACATCAGGACTCCGGTTCAGCGGATCATTGCGTGGGTCTAGATCTACTCAGCATAAATAGCATACCTCCGGTAGCTACGATGTAACCTCAACTCTGAATGGATCAGTTAAAACGGACGAGGCCTCGACCTCAAAGAAATCGGCCAGACAAATAACGTCAATGTCCGGTCTAAAGTACAGCAAATGTCGGATGATGGTGAGCACAGGCACAGGGCCGCTTTAGACTTTCATTCTATCAACGCTTCTGCACTCTTTTATTCGGTCAGTTTTCTTCTTTTACCATCGCCGTATTTTATTCTATTTTTATCTGCGCACTTTCTTGCGTGTCGTGTATAGCGTGTTGCATTTCACGTTTTTTTTACGAAATTTGCAATTTGAATGACGTTTGAACTGAGCGAACTGAACGATAACCACGCTCGGCGCTGTGCAGACTGCCTACAATGACGAACACCGTGCGCGCGCGGCGGGGACCCCGCTAACGGGGATTCTTAACTTCTCAGTTTGTTCAGTAAACTAAGGTAAGATTGGGGGGGGGGTTATTTTTAAACTGTTTTTGTAGCAATCATTACGTATGTGCGTATTCGTTACGTGCAATCGACGTCATGGTTCATGAGCCTGACGATATTAATTAGAACATTTTTAGCTAACAGTTGTAAAATGAACGTTACGCTACGTCCGATATTGCCTCGTTAGCTGTTGTTTTTCCACGACGGGGTTGCGCAACGTTTGATGCTCTTCTTCGGAGCAGCGGGAATGGGGAAGAAATTATTGATTAAAGTCATGAAAGGAGAAACGGTGTCTTCTAGTTGTTACTAAGCAAATGGAGCAGATAATGTGAATGAAACGTATTGTATGAAAGAATGACTGCGGTGCTAAAACCTGACTGACAGCAATATCCACTGACGTTTTTCTTCTTCTTCCAGGCATGCAAGTTCACTCAGCCACTCCCAGCAACAACTTTTTGAGGATATCGTTTGAAAATGTGTATTAAAGTCTGGAAAGGAAGATGCAGAAGACAGGAAGAAATAGAAATGGAAACGGATTATCCGCTGTGGCGACCCCTAATGGGAGCAGCCGAAAGTAGTTAGTAGTAGAGTGGAAAGGCACCGTTTAACGACATCTCAGAGATGAGTCGGTCTGTGGGTCGTCTCATTACACAGCGAGGCTTGGGTAGGATCACTTACCGCAGGAATGCATTATTCATCAGTCACAGGTGATAGAGGAACACGGGGCGGGCTGTTGCAAGACATTGGAGTGTTTAAACCCAGCGTTTAAAATGTTTATAAAAAAAGAATTGGAAATTCTGTCTTCAAATGTCATTGCTACTTAGAAATGATTTTCTATTGGTGGGCTCATGGGCCACTTGTGGACAACGCTGGATATAGCTAAATATTGAAGTGATGTTGTATGAGGATAATGAGGTGATTTTGGTGATTTTAACATGACAATGAGGGTTGTTTTTTTTGTTGTTTTTTTTACATTTCTAAGGTAAACCTAGGACCATGGTTGGCAAGAAAGGGAGGCAGTGGAGGTCCATGTGCAAAGGCCTTGTCCTGGGTACCCTCCTCACCAGCTGCATGATTCTGCTTTACTGCCTCTCGACTCCACAGGTTCACTTCAGTCTGCCTGAGTAAGAGTCACAATAGTGAATGTACATGTATTTCTGTGAAATGCATTTTTTGAGCGTGATCATGCAATATTGTGTAATGTAAACCTAAATTACATCAAATTTATTTTAAATCTTTAAAATATCGCCATGTCAAATTCTTAGAAAAGCCTCACTTTTTGAAACTCAAAAGAAAAGTCATAACTTCAAATTGTTTGTGTTGGAAAAGTAAGTTTCTCTGTTGGAATGATGTTCAAGTTAATCAGACTATCTTTGAGATAGGTGGCTACTCAAAATTAGACATTTGCTATCACAGCTAACTGATCTCATGAGGGTGGTTATCGAGTCACTCTGTTCACCCAGTTTTCTGATCCAGCCATGAGAACATTTACATTAAAGGGTCGATGTTGGTAATAAATTGTCGTGATAAATAGTCAATCACATGAAACTTGGACAGAATGTGTGTATTTCTCTCCGGAACATCATAATTTAAAAGTGTAAGCAATGCAAAAACAAAAGCCCTGTTGTTAAGGCATGATGATGGCTTGTCTTTAACACGTCACAGTAGAGATAATGTAAAAGGCTTTAGAAGTTTGCAAAAGTAGACAATTCTCACAGAATTTGTACTTCTAATACCATCAGGAAAAGCAGAGGGATTATGATGATCTTTACTTTCCTTTGCTTGAATCACCTTTGCTTTGTGATCAGCTCTATTATCATCACAAAGTTTACAATTCTGTTTTTTATAATGTGAAAAGTCATTACATGTAAAATGAAAATATGGCATCACAGCATTATCTAAACTGTATAAGCCTGTGGTTGAACCCAAAGTTTGCTTACCAACTCATCAAATGTGCTTTGTGAGACTGGCGAGACATTCAGACAATTTAACCCTGTAGCAATATAGCTTAGTATGAAATTGATTTATTTTGTTGCGCTTGTGCATACAATGCACACATTTAAGAGCACAGAATTATGGGTGCCCTGGTGGCTCACCTGGTAGAGTGCATACCGTATCTGAATCCTTACTGCAGCGGCCTTGGTTGGAATCTAGCGCGGGCTCTTTGCTGCATGTCATCCCCTGTCACTTTCCTGTCTCTCTCAACTATTGCTATCAAATAAAAGTGGAAAATGCCAAAAAAAATCTTAGAAAAAAAAGCGTACAGAATTACGAGGTCAAAAATTAATGATTGTCTAGGTGACGTACAGAAAACAAAAAGGGAATAATTAAAAAAAATCTCAAAATTAAAAAAAAATCAAAATATTAAGAGGATCTCTTGCAGGTTTTTAGTAATTACCTAAAATGTACATAGAAATACATGGGGGATGTGTTGAGTTTCACTATATGTAAGTGATGGTATCCACTGCATTACATTTAAAAGTTAAGGCAATAATATTAGAGAGGGTGCTCTGTATTGCGGCGATGGTAATACAGTAGCCATAGTGTTGTGGTTTCTGTGGAAGTGCTGCCGCCAACATCAAAGCATTCACAGCAGAGGTTTAGACTCGAGTCACATGAATTGGGCTCGAGTCAGACTCAAGTCACAAATTTGATGACTTTAGACTTGACAAAATTGAAAAAGACTTGCAACTTGACTGACTTTGACACCACTGACTCATGACTTCACTTGGGCTTGAGCCTTTTGATTTGAAGACTTGATACCTTCTCTAAGCCCAAAGATAAATTACTATTAAAAAATGTTCAGCCAATCAACACTTCATTTCTATAATAACAGATTCACTTTGAATCAATTTGTAATAAATACAATTTTTTAAAAGCATTCATGATTTGCATAAATCTGGGAAATTAATAATAATAATAACATTAATAATAATAATACATTTTATGTGTGGGCGCCTTTCAGAGCACTCAAGGACACCTTACAGAATACAGTTAAAAAAAACAAGCAGCACTGTATCAGACAGCATAAAATCAAAACAAAGCAGGGTAGACAATAAAGAGTTAACACAACAGATAAGTATAAAATCAACATCAGCACGAAACTCAATGACGCACGGATCAGACCAGATATGCAAGTTTGAAAAGGTATGTTTTGAGATGGGATTTGGAGGTTGAAAGAGAGTCAGTGTTGCGAATGTCTTGTGGGACAGAGTTCCATAGGCGGGGGGCAGAATGACTGAAGGCTCTAGACCCCATGGTAGTCAAGCGGGCCAATGGTGTAGTGAGCTGGAGAGCAAAAGAGGATATGTGAGTGAGAGTGCCTTAAGGTGAGGAGCAGGATCTTCAAGTCAATACGGTATTTAACAGGGAGCCAATGGAGTTGCTGAAGAACAGGAGTGATATGATCTATGGAAGGAGTTCTGGTAATGATACGGGCAGCTGAATTCTGGACCAATTGAAGTTTATGAAGACACTTGAGGGGAAGACCAAAGAGGATAGAATTACAGTAGTCAATACAGGATGTAACCAGGGTATGAGCGAGTATGGCTGTGCTTTTAGGTGTAAGTGACGGGCAAAGATGATTAATATTGCATAGGTGGAAGTATGCAGACCGAGTAACATTGTTGATGTGAGCTTAAAAAGATAATGTGCTAGGGCACCCTGGTAGTGTAGCGGTCTATTGCGTTGCTTACCAACATGAGGGTCGGTGGTTCGAATCTCCGTGTTATCTCCGACTTGGTCGGGTGTCCCTACAGACACAATTGGCCGTGTCTGCGGATGGCAAGTTGGATGTGGGTATTTGTCCTTGTCGCTGCACTAGTGCCTCCTGGTCGCTGCTCCACCCCCTCTCTGCCGATCGGGGGGGGCGCCCCAACCAGGACAGCTCAAAAAGAGCAGGGTAATTGGCCAGATACAATTGTGGAGAAAAAGGGAGAGAGAAAAAAAAGCTATTGTGCTGTCCAAGATGACACCCAGACTCTTAACCTGAGGTGATGGAGGAACTTAAGAATTGTCAATAGTTAGAGAAAAACTATCAGGTCCTACCTAATATTAACTATTACATTACTCTTTTTTTATTTTGAAACAGCATTCAATTTGATGAAGAGCGCATAATGACTTGTTTAGGACGTGAAACTCAAATTTTAGGACTTGGAACTTGACTTGGGACTTGCCCATTTTGATTTGGGATTGGAGTGTCAATACTTGAGACTTACTAGTGACCTGGAAAAGGATGGCTTACTTAAGAGTATCATGGATTCTATACAGTGGTTAGCAACTATTATGCATGGCTGGAAAGCATTTTTCAATGTAGTACAAATACTCAGGATTACAGAAGATAAATATTGCAGGCTTGGCACCTTCTTCTTATGACGTTTTCAATCAATAAGATTGCTCCATTGAAACCACCTGTAAATTATGTTAAATTATGCTGCATTTATGATTTGTCCTTTCTTTTTTCTCTAGGGTTCCAGTGCCTTACTCATGTGCCCACCGCCCAGCCCAGCTTCACACCCTGCCAACCACAAACAGCTCCCAGCAAACAACAGGCCAGATAGGCCCTTGTTTCCCTCAAGTAGATGTCATGTTTATGAAGACTCACAAGACAGCCAGCAGCACTTTCATTAACATCCTGTTCCGCTTTGGGGAGAAGCACCAGCTCAAATTTGCCTTCCCTGATAGTAGAAATGACTTCTCCTATCCAGCACTTTTTCAGCGTTCCCAGGTGAAAGACTACAGACCTGGAATGTGCTTCAACATCATTTGTAATCACATGCGCTTCAGTGCACCCGAGGTGACCAAGCTGCTCCCTATGGATAGCTCCTATATCACTATTCTGCGAGACCCTGCAGAACTTTTTGAATCATCCTTCCATTATTTTGGCCGTTTGGTACCCCTGACCTGGAAGATACCAGGGGAGGATAAACTGGCTGAGTTTCTACGTGATCCCAATTACTACTTTGACCCAGAGGGATTTAACTCGTTCTACCTCAAGAATCTGCTGTTTTTTGACTTTGGCCAAGAAAACACTCTGGAGCTAGATGATCCTCGAGTAGAGGAGGGCATTAGATTTATCAGTGACCGTTTTCAGCTGGTCATGCTGGTGGAATACTTTGAGGAATCGCTCATCCTGCTCAAGGATACCCTCTGCTGGGAGATGGATGACTTGCTCTTCTTTAAACTGAATGCCCGCAAGGGATCCACTGTATCTAAGCTGACACCTGAACTGAGAGCTAAGGCGCTTGAGTGGAATGCAATTGACTGGAAGATGTACCAGCATTTTAATAACACCTTTTGGAAGAAAGTGGATGCATACGGACGAAAGCGTATGGCAGAGGATGTGGCAGAGCTTCGAAGGAGAAATGCAGAAATGGCAGCAATCTGTATTGAGGGTGGTCGCGCAGTGGAGGCTGGAAGCATCCAGGAGACAGCCATGCAGCCCTGGCAGCCCATTGGTGAGAAATCCATCATGGGTTATAACCTGAAGAAGAATGTGGACAAAGCACACCGCAAATTGTGCCGGAAAATGTTGATGCCAGAACTTCAGTACCTGACAGAGTTGGGGGTTAACCTGTGGATCACCAAACTGTGGGGCCATGTTAGAGATGTCATTAATTGGTGACTCAGTAGAGGAGCAGAAGGGGTCAAACCAATTTTGAAAGATTGATTGACAAAGAATGGATGAATTTGACTGTGGTTGATACAATGGGAGGATGTTTCAATGTTACATTTTCCCGTTTTTTTTTCTTTTTTTGTGTGTGTTGTTTGTATCACATCCCCAATCATATGAATTTATTGTTTGAATTCATCAGTATTGATTTGTTTGCATTTTACATAGGCTGCAATGCATATGTTGGGTGCTTTAGTGGAGTATTGTTTGCCTCACAATCTACAAGTACTGAAACCAGTTCAGTAATAGGCTAGGCCTATTATTTTTCCTTCATGTTTATGAGTCTGTTTTAAAATATTAAAATATTCTTGGCTTGACAAATGTCATTTTTGGTTAAGTTTAGGGTATAATGATTTGCACTGCAAGACTTATTCATGGATATTTTGAAGATATTAAGCCCAAAAGGTGGTGTCACAGCCAACTTTTAAGACAAAGAAAGTTGATAATACATGAGTTTAACCCTCATTTTACATATATTGTTGAATAACTTATTTGGGGCTGAGTCTGGTTAAAATCTTGCAATGTCCATCCACCAAGTTGGCAAGTTTCTGTGCAACTGGTCAGAAACTAGCAAAGACATCACCTTTGATGATCCCAAATAAGTATGTGAAAATTGTGAATGTAACTTACGTCCCACTTTCCCACACTCCTGGCAATAAATGATAATCTCTTCTTTGTTGTCGAAATAAATTGAAAATAAAGTGAAAATCACGTGTTACATCTAGTTTATTTGGTGTTTTGTCTTTTGTCAATTTATCTCTATTTCCCTCACATCTACACTACCGTTCAAAAGTTTGGGATCACCCAAACAATTTCGTGTTTTCCATGAAAAGTCACACTTATTCACCACCATATGTTGTGAAATGAATAGAAAATAGAGTCAAGACATTGACAAGGTTAGAAATAATGATTTGTATTTGAAATAAGATTTTTTTTACATCAAACTTTGCTTTCGTCAAAGAATCCTCCATTTGCAGCAATTACAGCATTGCAGACCTTTGGCATTCTAGCTGTTAATTTGTTGAGGTAATCTGGAGAAATTGCACCCCACGCTTCCAGAAGCAGCTCCCACAAGTTGGATTGGTTGGATGGGCACTTCTTTGAGCAGATTGAGTTTCTGGAGCATCACATTTGTGGGGTCAATTAAACGCTCAAAATGGCCAGAAAAAGAGAACTTTCATCTGAAACTCGACAGTCTATTCTTGTTCTTAGAAATGAAGGCTATTCCATGCGAGAAATTGCTAAGAAATTGAAGATTTCCTACACCGGTGTGTACTACTCCCTTCAGAGGACAGCACAAACAGGCTCTAACAGGTACTATTTAATGAAGATGCCAGTTGGGGACCTGTGAGGCGTCTGTTTCTCAAACTAGAGACTCTAATGTACTTATCTTCTTGCTCAGTTGTGCAACGCGGCCTCCCACTTCTTTTTCTACTCTGGTTAGAGCCTGTTTGTGCTGTCCTCTGAAGGGAGTAGTACACACCGGTGTAGGAAATCTTCAATTTCTTAGCAATTTCTCGCATGGAATAGCCTTCATTTCTAAGAACAAGAATAGACTGTCAAGTTTCAGATGAAAGTTCTCTTTTTCTGGCCATTTTGAGCGTTTAATTGACCCCACAAATGTGATGCTCCAGAAACTCAATCTGCTCAAAGAAGTGCCCATCCAACCAATCCAACTTGTGGGAGCTGCTTCTGGAAGCGTGGGGTGCAATTTCTCCAGATTACCTCAACAAATTAACAGCTAGAATGCCAAAGGTCTGCAATGCTGTAATTGCTGCAAATGGAGGATTCTTTGACGAAAGCAAAGTTTGATGTAAAAAAAATCTTATTTCAAATACAAATCATTATTTCTTACCTTGTCAATGTCTTGACTCTATTTTCTATTCATTTCACAACATATGGTGGTGAATAAGTGTGACTTTTCATGGAAAACACAAAATTGTTTGGGTGATCCCAAACTTTTGAACGGTAGTGTATTTTCTGACCCTAATGATAGTTTTTAATATATTAACACAACCTTGGTCAAACACACAAATCACCTTAACATTAAGATACTGACCCAAGATTAATGACCTGGATGAAGTTAAATATAACTCTGAAGGCAGGGGACATGTATGAGGGACCGATGTCAACTAAGTGTCTTTATGCATGCTCAATAATCCAGGCCAGATAGCAAAATTGCTGTGGCCCTGACCCGTCCCACACCGACACTTTCATCCAGCCCACATACCACGTGGAATGATTGCACTTGGGCGGTCCACTCCTGTTTGCCAGATCTGGGCCAGAACCAAGCCATAGCAATGCCGCATGTGCCACATATTTGCCAAAGGTGGCCCATATTTGTTATGTGATATTTGGGCCATATTCACCATTTACTACATGGGCCACTTTAGGGTCACATCCAGATTACATGTTGCCAAGAACACCACATCTTTGCCAAAAAAGGCCCACATTTGATTTGGCATATTTGGGCCATAGTTGCTATTATACATGTGGGCCACTTCAGGCTCACATCCAGACCAGAAGAAGGCCATCAGTGCCGCATCATTGCCTGAAGTGGCCCACATCCAGATGCTATCTGGGAGGTAAGGAAATCACAGAGTTGAATCAGTTCATCTGGACATCTCAATAACTGTTGTGTCCAGATGAATTGATTCAACTTTCTTTGAATGACAAATAAGAGATTTCAGATTTTGCATTAATTTTTGTAGCTCAAGGAGAAAGATTTTTGTAATGTACTGCTATTTACACAACTATGCACTAGATTAGAGGATGGGTATACTGGATGGATTTGGGAATAAACATTGCAGTCACACTACAGTTTTTAAAGTTTTTTTAAATTTTCATTTATTACACAAACTGACCGCTCAACAATGTATCTTAAGTCTGTTTATTTTACTACGTAGATTATTATTAAAATCAAAATTCAAAACAAAAAAAAAGAAAAGAGAATCCTCTTTAAGATATCCCTGTCATATGTAAACTATTGTGTTACCTGCATGTGGTTTGAGGTCTAGAAATGCAATAAAATCAGTATGTTATCTAAATTTTGATTAAGTTGTGCATTAATGCCGTAGCTTATTTTTCATGTTGTTTGTTTGTATTTTTGGTGTAATTCTCTGGCAGCAATGTTATTTGTTTCTTAAACGTGTGAAATAAAATTTAACAAATTAAAACAAAATATTGCATATGCAGCAGGCAGGAGCTATGGTCATAAGGTCATCAGTGCCTGTCGAGGCGGCAACCTAAGAACCCGCTGGTGGATAACGGCGGTGAGGGAAGCCATCAGACTGAAGAAAGAGGCCCTTCGGGCTTGGTTGGCCCAGGGGTCTACTGAAGCAGCAGACAGGTACCAGAAGGCCAGAAGGGCTGCTGCTTCGGCGGTTGAGGAGCAAAAACTCGGGTGGAGGAGGAGTTCGGCAACGCTATGGAGGAGGATTTTCAGTTTGCCTCAAGGAAGTTCCGGCAAACCATCCGGTGACTCAGGAAGGGGAAGCAGTGCTTGACTCAGGCTGTGTTCAGCTGGGGAGGGAAACTGTTGACCCGGACTGGGGATGTTGTTGAGCGGTGGAAAGAACACTTTGAGGAGCTCCTGAACCTGGCTAACATGTCCTCAGTGGAGGAGGTAGAGTCTGAAGACTCAGGGGAAACCCCACCCATATCCCTGGCAGAGGTCTCTGAGGTAGTTAAAAAGCTCCTCGATGGCAAGGCGCCAGGTGTGGGTGAGATTTGCCCTGAGATGCTGAAGGCTCTGGACATTGTTGGACTGTCTCGGTTGACAAGCCTCTTCAGTGTCGTATGGAGGTCGGGGACAGTACCTGTGGAGTGGCAGACTGGGGTGGTGGTTCCCATATTTAAAAAGGGGGACCTGAGGGTGTGCTCCAATTATCAAGGCATGACATTGCTCAGCCTCCCTGGGAAAGTCTACTCAAGGGTGTTGGAAAGGAGGGTCCGACCGATTGTCGAACCTCGGATCCAGGAGGAACAATGAGGATTCCGTCCTGGCCATGGAACAATGTACCAACTCTTTACCCTTGCAGAATTGCTGAAGGGGACATGGGAGTTTGATCAGCCAGTCTACATATATTTTGTGGACTTGGAGAAGGCTTACGACCGTGTACCCCGGGGCACTCTGTGGGGGGAGTATGGGGTACCGGGGCAGTTGCTACAAGCCATCCAGTCCTTGTATAACCAAAGTGAGAGCTGTGTCTGCATTCTCGGCACAAAGTTAAACATGTTTTCAGCCAAGGTTGTTCCTTGTCTCCTATTCTGTTTGTGATATTCATGGACAGGATCTCAAGGCGCAGCCAAGTGTGTCCATTTTGGGAACCTCAGAATTGCATCTATGCTCTTTGCAGATGATGTGGTTTTTTGTTGTTGTTTTTTTGCCTTCACCACAACACGACCTCCAGCATGCACTGGGGCAGTTTGCAGCTGAGTGTGAAATGGCGGGGATGAGAGTCAGCACCTCTAAATCTGAGGCCATGGTTGTAATGTCCGTAGACGCCTTGTCTTACTGACATAAGAATAATCCAAGAATTAGCCGACTTCGTAGGTTCTTAACTGTGTAGCTTTTACTAGCGTTCGTTCAACATACAACCTTCATAACATCCACGTCTAACTTCCTGTATACGTCACACGCACTGCACGTACACCCGTGAGTAGGTCAAGTTAAACACGTGACAGGACCTTCAAGATAATAACCATCTTTCATTCATTACATCTCCCCCTCTAAGATGATTTTCTAAACATTTCTCTGAACATTTACTGCCAACAATTTTAACCTGTATATCACCCCCCTTTTCACAAAAAAATAAAAAATCTCCCACAGTACACAAGTCCATACGCCTCACAAATCCAGCCGGATTGCTGGCTTGCTCACCCTGCCAGAGCGAGTAACATATGGTGTGGAAGTTGGCATTTCTGCTGCTCGGGACTCATCCGTGTTTCCATTCTCCCCTGGAGTGACATGGTCAGGATCCCTGCTGACAAAGGTGAGTGTTTTGGGTGTGGCCAACAGGTGGCGCCTGTTCCTTCTGTAATGTTCACCTTGAGCTGTCTCCACTATGTAGGATCTGGGAGTGGAGCTCTGACTGTGAACAACTGATGGCATTGTCCATGTTTTCTGTCCATCAAGTTTGGTGAGTACTGCGTCACCCGAGTTCAGTGGGCGCAGTGTCCGCACGCCGTTCCTGCGGTTGTAGTAGAAAGCCTGCCTCGATTTGGCTGCGGCGTCAGCGGTTTTGATCAGTTCCTCTTTAGGCCAGGCCGGTTTCAGGTTATGCTGCAATGTGGGTAAGGTGGTTCTGAGTCTCCTACCCATGAGCAATTCCGCTGGACTGGCTCCAGTGGAAGAAGAGGGTGTAGCTCTGTATGTCAACAGGGCGAGGAGAGGGTCTTCCTGCCTTAATATGCTTTTGGCTATCTGAACAGCCCTCTCTGCCTGTCCATTACTCTGGGGGTAGTGTGGGCTTGAAGTCACATGGATGAAATCATAATCCTCACTGAACCTCCTCATCTCTTCTGAAACTAGCTGTGGCCCATTATCGCTAACTACAATTTCAGGGATACCAAAACGTGCAAATGTAGCCTTCAGCCTAGCTACAACCTGACTGCTAGTAGTTGTTGGTAGATTTAGGATCTCCAAAAACCTGGAATAATAGTCAGACACTATCAAGTAGTTTTGCTTTTTGTACTCACACAGGTCTATGCCAACTTTCTGCCATGGTCTGGATGGGAGCTCACTTGACATTAAAGGCTCTTTTCTCTGTGTGTTCTTGTGTTCTCTGCAGAATTGACATTGCTGTATCTTTGTTGTAATGTGCTCTGTCATTTTGGGCCACCAGACTGATTGGCTAGCTCTCTCTCTGCACTTAACTATCCCCTGGTGCCCGTCGTGTATTCTCTCTAAGATCACCTCCCTCATCTGTGGGAATGACGATACGACTGCCTCTGATGACTAAACCATCTACCGCAGATAACTCCCCTCTCACCTGATAAAAGTCTCTGACTGTCTCCGGCACTGTATCGACATACTCAGGCCAGCCGTGTCTGATGAAGCCCAACACTGTCTGGAGCTGCAGATCCCCATCCGTGCTCTGTTTTATCTCCTGCATCCTTTGAGGTGTGGCAGGCACCTGGCACACGATGGCATCGATGTGTGCCGCAACATCATCATGAGAAGCACCATCTCCGTAGTGCTGCTCTGGGCCTCTGGAGAGTGCGTCAGCCACAGCTAAAGTTTTGCCTGGTGCGTATTCAGCCACTGCATTGAAACGCATCAGCCTCATTAACAGTCTCTGGCACCTAATGGGCACATTATCCAAGTCTTTGCTGTTCATGAGAGGCACTAGTGGTTTATGATCTGTGACAAGTCTGAAATTGTCAAGCCCAAACAAGTACTTCTCGAACCTTTCACATGCCCAGACGCTGGCTAAGCACTCTTTCTCGATCTGTGCGTACCTTGTCTCTGCGTCACTCAGCCATCGGGAGCAGTAGGCCACGGGCTTCCAGTGTTCCCCGTGCTGCTGGAGCAGAACGCCCCCCAGCCCGTAGCTGCTGGCATCTGCTGACACCACCGTAGCCTTAGTGACGTCATAAAAGGTGAGTACCGGGGCGGTGGCGAGTGCTGCTTTAAGGTCTTGGAATGCTGTGTTCTGTGCAGGTCCCCACAGCCACTCTGTTGTTGCTTTAAGCAGTCCATAAAGCGGCTGACCTACAGTGGACAGCTCTGGGACGTATTTTGCCAAATAGTTCACCATCCCGAGGAACCTCTTGAGTTCCGTCACGTTCTGGGGCTGAGGAAAGTTCTCTATTCCGGCCACTTTGTCCGGGTCAGGTCTGACGCCTGCCTCGTTGATGATGTGACCAAGGAAGCGGACTTGTTTCTGTTTGAACTTGCATTTCGCTTGGTTCAGTTTGAGACCTGCTGTTTCAATGACCCCCAGCGCCTCTGCTAGGCGCCGGTCATGGATTTCCTCAGTCTCTCCATGTATAAGGATGTCATCCATGTACACCTCTGTGCCCTCTAGCCCGGTCAGAGTTTCTGCCATCTTTCTCTGGAAAATCTCTGGAGCACTCGTTATACCAAATGGAAGGCGGCTGAAAGCATACCTTCCAAATGGGGTGATGAAAGTGGTGAGCCCCCTGCTGTCTTCATGCAAGGGGATCTGGTAAAACCCACTTGCTGCATCCAACGTTGTGAAGAACTTTGACCCTGCGAGCCTTGGCATTATTTCCTCCATAGTGGGCAGCACGTATTTCTCACGTTTCACCGCTCGATTCAGCCTCCCGAGGTCAGCGCAGCAGCGAACCTCTTTCTTGTTCGGTTTCAGCACCGGCACCATAGCGGCGCACCATTCTGTGGGCTGAGTCACTTTTTCAATAATGCCCTCATTTTCCATGCGCTGCAGTTCTTTCTTAACCAGTGGTACAAGTGGCAGCGGTATCCGTCTGGCTGTATGCACCGCGTATGGCTGGGCACCCTCCACCAGAGCTATTTTCACTGGGTCTGTTTTCAGCAGTCCACTTGAGCCGAAAACTCCACTGACCTCATCCATCCGCTTCACTAGACCCATCTCCACTGCCTCTAGACGACTCAGCAGACAGCTGCCTCTCCCCTTGATCACATACACTGGAAAGGAGTATTGTTTCTCCTTGTATTTGGTTGTGGCCTGAAACTGTCCTATGCAGCTGATGTTTCCACCTGGGCTTATGAAGCATGTGTCAGGAGGTCCCAGTTTTATGTTTGGCTTCAGCTTTTTAAATGTCCCTTGGTTGATAACAGTAGCGTCAGCCCCCGTGTCAATTTTAAAGGTTATTGGTACATCACTTATTGTTAAACTAACAGTCCAATCCTCTTGACTGCTCTCTTTGCCAACTTCTCCCAGAAAGTACAGATGTTTAACCTCTTCAGTGACTTCTCTCACCGCTTTAGAGTGACATACACGCTCCCAATGTCCCTTTTTATGACACTTGTTGCACTTACTGTTCATTGCAGGACACTTCCGCTCATCGGTGTGCTGCGTCTTGCCGCACCTCCCGCATTCACCTACTTTGTTGGTTGCAGGACTGCCGCCACCATGACGCTGTCTGCCCTTTTTCTTTTGGTGTCCGTCCCGCCGTCGGACAACATTGACGTTAGCCAGCTGGGCCTCTGGTTGGTTAGCTTGGAGGCTGAGCTGCTTTGTTATTGCCTCCGCCTGGCGCACTTGTTCAGTGACTTTCACCAGAGTAAGGTCCGCTGTGAGCTGGAACTGACGGGAGAGCACTTTGTCTTTTATGCCCACTACCAGACGGTCTCTGATATGTTCATCCCTCTTGTCCCCAAACTCACAGTGTTCAGACAGCTCATACAATGTCCAGATGTACATCTCCGCTGTTTCTCCTGGCTGCTGGCTACGTTGATAGAAGCGCGCCCTCTCATGTATGATGTTACGGCGGGGAATAAAGTAGTCGTCGAACTTTTTCAGTACGATATCATAGTCCACTTTATCATCCTCCGCCGCGAAGTCAAACGAGCTGAATATCTTTTCAGCCTCGCTTCCCATTGCATAAATCAGCGAACTCACTTGAATCTCCCCGTCGTCTTTACCCAGCTTTGTCGCGAGCCTGAAGCGCCAAAACCGTTGTTTCCACTCCGGCCATTCAACGGGGCAGTCAAACTTGAATTCACTCGGCGGATTAAACTTCGGCATGACCGCTCGTGTTCAGATACACAGACTATTCTGACACCATGTAATGTCCGTAGACGCCTTGTCTTACTGACATAAGAATAATTCAAGAATGAGCCGACTTCGTAGGTTCTTAACTGTGTAGCTTTTACTAGCGTTTGTTCAACATACAACCTTCATAACATCCGCGTCTAACTTCCTGTATACGTCACACGCACTGCACGTACACCCGTGAGTAGGTCAAGTTAAACACGTGACAGGACCTTCAAGATAATAACCATCTTTCATTCATTACAATGGTCCTCTACCGGAAAAGGATGGATTGCTCCTTCTGGGTTGGGGATGAGTTGTTGCCTCAAGTGAAGGAGTTCAAGTATCTCGGGGTCTTGTTCATGAGTGAGGGTAGGATGAAGTGGGAGATTGACAGGCAGATTGGTGCAGCATCAGCAGTAATGTGGACGTTGTACCGGACCGTTTTGGTGAAGAGGGAGCTGAGCCGGAAGGCAAAGCTCTCAATTTACCAGTCAATCTTTGTTCCATCCCTCACCTATGGTCATGAGCTTTGGGTAGTGACCGAAAGGGTGAGATTGCGGATACAAGCAGCTGAAATGAGTTTCCTCAGGAGGGTGTCTGGGCTCAGCCTTAGAGATAGGGTGAGGAGCTTGGACATCCGGAGGGAGCTTGGAGTACAGCTGCTGCTCCTTCACATCGAAAGGAGTCAGTTGAGGTGGTTCAGGCATCTGATCAGGATGCCTCCTGGGCGCCTTCCTTTGGAGGTTTTCCAGGCACGGCCAAATGGGAGGAGACCCAGGGGTAGACCCAGGAATCGCTGGAGGGACTACATGTCCAATCTGGCCTGGGAATGCCTTGGGATCCCCCAGGAGGAGCTGGAGGTTGTTGCTGGGGAGATGGATGTCTGGAGTGCCCTACTTAGCTTGCTGCCACCGCGACCCTACCCCGTGTAACAGAGTTGAAAATGACCTCACCCAGATAAAGTGAATTCTCCCAAAATTTGTATTTTAACATGTTATTGTAATCCAATGCTTTTTGATGGTTTGTGTAAACCCCAGATGTTGTACCGCATTCACTAAGGTTAAATATGAGGCTGCGCGACTGTTTGTCTATTTACTTTCGCTTTGACACATTTTGGGCATTTGCGCTATCCGTACCATAGAGCTAGACCATCTCCGCTGGAGGTAAGCAGGCTTTGGGAGCGCTCCGTGAATAATTTGATATTTTAATAAATGAACATGTTTTTCTTTACAAACTATGGGTTGGATATAAATGTGTATAAGTTGTACTAACTAATGCTCTCGAAAAGTAACGATAGAAAGTGATTTGTAAGTGTTTTAACCGAGTTAAAGTATAATTTTGGCGGCAACCACGCTGCGCTGTGCGTTATGGAGAGCATTGTTCTTATTTTGGTTTTTATGCTATTTTAGACTTGTATGCAGTCGCGTTGCAGCAGAAATCTCATGGATTGTTGTTTTATTTGTGAATGCAGGTACGTGGTTTATGTATAATGTAAATGTGTAAGAACTTGGTTATGAATATTGCAAGAGTCAAGAATTTCTATGTTAAAACTATACGATCACTCAGTGCGCTATGCCAGTGCTGTCTGTCCTTTTGTTTGGTTTGTTTTGTACTTTTGTTTACACGAAGATTAATGAGTTGTGCATTTTGATTTCTATGTAGATGTAAGGTAGTAATGTAAATCCGCCACAGGGTGGCACTGTTACGCTGTATGTTCCCCTGGGAATGCCGCAAATGGCGATGTTTGTCCCTTTTGCAACACCGTACCCCTAAGTCTTGTCCCGGGCAAAAGGCTACGTTGATAAAATGTTTTTTTTGTTTCTTCTGCCGGAAGCTGTGAGTATGAGGCCAGCGGCCAGCTGATTGATGAGAGGTGAAGTGTAAGCGAGTGCCAATAAAGTGTCCAGGTCTCAGCCACGATCCCAAGCCTCTGCCTCCTTCCTTTTCCACGCAAACATCATACTACAACAAACACAACGCAGAGTCCCAGGGCGTGTAGGGAGACGACGGCCGAACGCAAAGTGCGGGTTACATCATGGTGCCGTGACCCGGATCGTGGTGCTTCGAGATCCAAGGAGATACAGAGACTCGCGTCCTCGCCTTTGCTGCTGCATTGAACTGCGTTACCTTCAGTGACTGGACAGCGTGGTGGACTGAACTACTGTCATCGGCGCTGCAGCATTGGCAAGATACTCACCTCTTCAAATATCCTTTAAAGACTGTTGAAAGCTTGCTATATCCATTTGAGGACTTTTTATGATATTTCGATAAACTTAACTGTTATTTGAGTTGTGTAAAAGTGTGCTATGTGAGATCCTGCTATAAGAACACTGTGTTTAACATTATGCTGATATATATCATTCATAATTTTTTGGTTTTGGTTAAGGGTTGTGTATTGACCATTTGACTCAGGTTTAATGTGAGTTTTGAGTTGATAGTGATTATTGTTTTTTGATATATTTACTGGAAAAAAAGGGGAGATTTTGCATACACAGCTAAACTTATTCTGTGAACACAGTGAATCATTAAGTCATCTGTTTTGACACCAACAGTTACACCAGTCATAGTGATTTAGAAAAAAAATATATATCAAAATGTTCAGTGACTATGCAGATTATCAGTCAAAGCAAGAAGGTGCCTCTGCTGCCACACCGGGTTCCCAACTGCCCCCGATGCCCACAGCCAGCCACAACTGTGACACTCCAGCCCAGACACAACCCCACCTTTCAAGCAAGGGCGTAACAACCACCAGTGCTGCAAATCAACAGCAATCAGTGAGGTCAAAGCTTAACAACTACTTCACTAGCCCCACCACCACCCAACAGCTGATCCTCCCTCAAGACCACCACAGCAGTCAGCAGCCCCCATACCCAGGACTAAGTGCACCACTCACACCACCACCCCCAATACTGTCACCTTACCCTATTCACTACTCCACTCCAGCTCATGCACCCACCTTGCCAGCCTCTAGAGCTCCAATGCAAGCACCCTCACTATGTTTTGACAGCAGCCCAGCTGCCAAACCAATCCACCGAAACAGCAGGCCAGACTACAGCCTGCCCAGTGCATCCCTTCCAGCTGTACAGATATTAGTGGAACCTAATCCCCCGGCCCAAGCCAGTGTGAACCAGCACACACACCCTTTGCCCATTCACAGCCTCTCGTGCCCCACCTCCATGGAAATGCAAACTGTACAGCAGCCGACCATGACTCACCCAGACACCCCTCCTTACCAAAGCCCTGCTGCCGAGCCTAAACCCCAGGTCTACACTGGTCCTGCATATAATCCCCCTGTGCCCCAGGCCCTCATGCCAAGCTTTCAAATGCCACCAATGATGAACATTATGAGCTACCCCTCTTCTACTGGCCAGACCCTTCAAAGTTTGCAGCATGGATCAATCCCCCAGCTGCATATGTCACAGCCTGCTGCCCTCTACCCCCAAGAGGTGACCACCCCACTAGCAGTGCAACATGTAGCCCCTAACCACACAGCCCCTGCCTCAGACCCTTGAGCTGTCATGTACCACAACACACTCCCACAACACCCTCCACCACACCCATCCACCACCCCGCACATGCACCCACGTCCGTAAGAGCCCCCAATGAATGCTGCCGTCAGAGCCGCAGCCAACACAACCCTTCCACCAGCTGCATATGGTGGGTTCATGTAAACTCATCAGGTAAAAAATGTCCAAATCTTCACTGGCAATCCAGACAGCAAAATACTTTTAGAAGACTGGGTTCGTGATATGCAGTACCTTCTGGAGGCAATCGAGCTCCCCACACACCTCCGCTTTTCGACTGTTGTGCGACACCTGAGCGGTGAGGCCAGGAAGCTAGTCCTGAACCTACCCCCCCACGACCAGACTCCAGAGAAGGCGTATGAGGAGCTCAGGGCTGAATACAGCGACACACAAGGCTCACTTGATCCACTAGCCGACTTCTATGAGCGCAGCCAGAGGTCCGGAGAGTCTGCCTGCTCTTATGCTATTGCTCTGGAGGCAACACTGAGAGCGGTAGAGGAAAGTCAGAGAGGGGGCAGGCAATTTCCTGATCGTGATAGTAAACTCACTCGACAGTTTCTAAGAGGGCTTATGGATGAGATGGTGTATGCAAGGATCGCACCAATGAAGCCCAGGCTTTTGAGTTTCCGGGAGCTGCAAGCAGAGCTTAGAAACCTTGCAAAAGAGACTCAGAAGTTCCAGTCACAACACAAGACAAAGAAAGCGCTCACCCAGTTGCAGGTCACATCAGAATGTGATACCAATATGAGGTCAGAGAGGTCAAAACACACTTCAGAGTGGACAGAGCTTAAAGATATGGTCAAGAAATTAGCTCTTAGCCAAGAAGAACAGATGACCAAGTTGGCTCACCTTGAGTTGAGAATTGCTGCACCTACCCCTGCACCAGCCCCTGCACCCCCACTAAGGCCCCAACCATCTCCCAGAACAGTTACTCAGGGCTCCAGTGTTTTTTGCTACCAGTGTGGGAAGCAAGGGCATATAGCCCGAGTATGTCGAGCGGTGCTCCCAGATCCCAGTCCACCCTGGACTCACCGACCCCAGCCTGCGACCTCCGCGGAGAGCACCACGCCCCACTCAACGCAGCATTTAAACGCCTAGAGCCTGTGGTAACTGGGGCAACCATGGGCAAGCAGCAAGACCCCCCACTGCAGGTGAGCGATACTGATGATGGAGTAGAGGACATTCCTATTGTGGGTCCCAGGAATGAGGGTGAGGTGGAAGTCAATGGATTAAAGTGCAGGGCTCTTATTGATTCCGGCTCTCAGGTTACCAGTATTACTCACGGATACTGGTGCAACCACCCTGAACTCCATGGACAGAAACTACGGCCCTCTAAAATACCCATAGCAGGTGCAGCAGGTCAGGATGTGCCTTACTCTGGTGTCCTGCGCATTAAGTTGAAAGTGCTGGGGAAAGAGTTCCAGAGTGTGCCGGCTTTTGTTGTCCCTGACTCTGAGTATCGCTCCTCCGTCCCACTGCTTGTGGGAACTAATGTCGTCCGTGCCGCCAGGAGGCACCTCCAAGCAACCTATGGGGAGCAATATCTTCAGCGGGTGAAGGAAAGCCATCCAGAGTGGTACACAGCTTTACTGGAAACTGGCGACACTGAATATACAGGAGCAGACGACATGGTGGGCCCTGCTGTGTACACTGGCCGTAAAATACGCATCCCGGGAGGGAAAGAGATGGACTTAATGTGCAAAATCAAAGCTGGCCCACAAAGAAAGACATACACAGCGCTAATTGAAGGCCACGCCTCCATTCGGCTTCCCCAGGACCTTATGGTCGCCAAAGTTCTTGCAGATGTGAAGAAAGGCTGTGCTCCTGTCAGAGTGATGAACCTGTCCCAACAAACTGTCACAATCAAACCACACACACAGCTGGCCAGCGCCTTCCTGGTGGACAGTGTTGTGGATTTTTCAGCCACGGAACAGGGTTGTCATCAAAATGAGGAGAACAAAGAGACATACCTGTGTCTGAACCAAGTTGTGAGCAGTGATGGGGTGGACATAAGTGAAGCAGCAGTGGAGAATGAGCACCAGTGCGCCCTCCTAAAAGAGCTTGTAGAGAGGAATATGGGGGTGTTCTCACAGCACTCGATGGACTACGGCCACACAAAAACAGTGCAGCACGAAATCCCCCTGGTCGACTCTAAGCCCTTTCAACTCCCGTACCGCAAGATTCCCCCTTCACAGTGGCAGGATGTGAGGAAGTTGCTGACAGAAATGGAAACAGCAGGGGTTATCAGGCCTAGTAAAGGTCCATATGCTTCGCCAGTAGTGATTGTTACCAAGAAAGACGGATCACTAAGATTATGCATCGATTACCGAAGGCTTAACGCCTGCAGCACAAGAGATGCATTTCCACTGCCCAGAATAGAGGAGGCCCTGGAGGCTCTGGGTCAAGCAAAGTATTTCTCAACACTTGATCTCACATCTGGATACTGGCAGGTAGAGGTGGCGGAGCAGGACAAACACAAAACAGCATTCAGTACTCCCATGGGGCTGTTTGAAGCCAACAGAATGCCTTTCGGCCTTCAAAACGCTCCGTCCACCTTCCAGAGACTCATGACCTGCTGCTTTGGCGATCTGAACTTCACCCATCTCCTGATCTACCTTGATGATCTGATCATATTCTCTAAAACCTTTGATGAGCATCTGGAGAGGCTGCAGCTGGTGTTCGATCGACTGAAGGAGCATGGCTTGAAGTTGAAGCCTTCCAAATGTCAGCTTGTGAGAAAGGAGGTGCACTACTTGGGTCACCTGGTGTCTGCGGAGGGCATCAGGACAGACCCAGAGAAGATCAGCAGAGTCAAGGACTGGGCGAGGCCCACGAATCGTAAAGAGGTGCTTCAGTTCCTGGGATTCACCGGATATTACAGGCGGTTTGTGTGCAGTTACTCCACCTTAGCCGCGCCCCTGTACCGCCTTACCGCTGGTGACCCTAGAAAGAAACGGAGAGGGGGGAAGAAGAGGTTAGTGCCTGACCCGCCCTTTGTCTGGACTGATGAGTGTGAGGAGGCTTTTCAGTCACTGAGAGAAAGATTGACAACTGCTCCAGTGTTAGGCTATCCAGACTACAGCCTACCCTTTCTGCTCCAGACTGACGCCTCGGGGGAGGGGCTTGGTGCTGTATTAGCCCAAGTTCAGGACGGAGTCGAAAGAGTCATAGCTTATGGCAGCAGAGGCTTGAGCCCAGCAGAGACGAGGTATCCTGCACACAAACTAGAGTTCCTCGCTCTGAAATGGGCAGTGACCGACAAGTTCTATGACCATCTATATGGGCGCAAGTTCTCAGTCAAGACAGACAATAACCCCCTCAAGTATGTCATGTCATCTGCAAAATTGGATGCTACAGGTCAGCGGTGGGTGTCTCGGCTGTCAGCATTTGATTTTGATGTGCAGTATCGAAGGGGACAGAATAATGCGAACGCTGATGCCCTCTCCCGGCTGTCTAACCAGGAGGTCACCCAAGTCCTGCAAACCTGTCCTCAGCTTGTATCAGCCAAAGTACAAAGGTGTGTAGAGGAACAATCTCCCCAACAACTGGAAAGCTCCGCTTCAGAGGGACCTGAGCATCAAGAACCTCTGTCACACACGCTCGATGAATCCTATCAAGATGTGGGGATGGACCCTCTACCTGCATTGACAAAACAGGAGATTCGTGCAGGGCAAAAAGAGGATGCTGTAATCGGTCCCGTTTTGCACTTTAAAAGTGTGAACCAAAAACCAAGCCGCAGCGAGAGGATTGGTGGTGGCAGGCAGGTTTGCCTTCTCTTAAAAGAGTGGTGGAGGTTATTAGTAAGGGATGGAATAATGTATCGTCAGGTCCAAGACTGTCAAAGGGGAGTAGTAGAGCAGCTGGTACTACCAGAGAGATTTCACACATCCGTCAAGACTGCACTTCATGATGACTCAGGGCATTTAGGGTTTGAGAGAACGCTGCAGATGATAAGGGAGAGATTTTACTGGCCTAAGATGTTCCAGGAAATCAAGGCTTGGTGTGAGCAGTGTGAAAGGTGCTGCCTCAGAAAGACTCCGACTGCAGGCCTCAGGGCTCCCCTGGTCAGTATTCACAGCAGCGCTCCTATGGAACTTGTGTGTGTAGACTTTCTGACTCTGGAGAAATCAAAGGGAGGCATAGAAAATGTGCTTATTGTCACTGACCACTTCTCCCGGTACGCCCAGGCCTATCCCACTAAAGACCAAAAAGCCTGTACAGTGGCGAAGGTACTATGGAAGAACCTTTTCTGTCGGTTTGGATTCCCAGCAAAACTACATGCAGACCAGGGGCGTAATTTTGAAAGTGCTGTGGTGAAAGAGCTGTGTAAGTGTACTGGTGTCACTAAGACACACACAACCCCCTATCACCCCCAGGGTAACGGCACCACCGAAAGGTTCAACCGGACTCTCATGGACATGCTGGGGACACTAGAGCCTCACCTGAAACCCCGCTGGCATGAGTATGTGGATGCAATGACACATGCGTATAACTGCACCAAACGACTCTACTGGGTACACACCGTATTACCTAATGTTTGGTAGACATCCACGACTCCCAGTCGACCTGATTTTTGGGCTTTCTACCACCAAAGAGCCATGTGAGTATAGTGAATATGTCCAGACCCTGCATGACTGTCTGTCGGAAGCTTATACTCAGGCTAACCAGGCCTCACGACATGCAAAAGAGCAGCAGAAAAGGTACTATGATCAAAAGGCAAAGAGTCAAGGTTTCAGCCCAGGGGACAGAGTCTTGGTCAAAATATGTCATGTGGAGGGACGGCAGAAACTGGGAGACAGATGGGAGTCACGCCCATACATTGTGGTGAAGAAACAACCCAGTATACCTGTGTATGTGGTCCGAACAGAGGATGGTGAAAAAGAGAGAGTGGTTCACCGCAACCTTCTTACACAGTGTATGTTTCTTCCGGTGGAGCGGGCTGGTGCAGCAACAAGTGCAGGAGTTGAGTCTGACATGGGGGACTGGGAGGTGGATGGCATGGAGGTAATGGGGGAGGAAGCCGAAAAAGTGAGTCAAGGGGGGGAAGAGGACATAAATGTCAGTGACACCAACGCACTTGATGGCCCCAGCCTGAGGAGGAACCCACAGAGAACTCGACGTCCCCCAAAGAAACTGTCTTACGAGTCACAGGTGGTGAGATCAAAAGAGGAACAGCAGAAGATAGAGAGGGGCTGGACATTGTGGCAGAGGGCCATAGCAGAGAGAGTAGCAAGGCACGTATAATCCACGGAAAAAAACAAAAAACAAACAAGTTTTATTAATGGTTTATTTACTTTGATTGCATTTACACATCTACATTTCATATGCAACTCATGGTATTAATACGTCACTTTCAGTGTGATCTGTTTTAATGTTTATGCTCATAAGTTTTATTTGTTTTGTTTTGTTTGGTCTGATGGCTGGGACCCCATCAATTAAAGAAGGGGTAGATGTAAGGTAGTAATGTAAATCCGCCACAGGGTGGCACTGTTACGCTGTATGTTCCCCTGGGAATGCCGCAAATGGCGATGTTTGTCCCTTTTGCAACACCGTACCCCTAAGTCTTGTGCCGGGCAAAAGGCTACGTTGATAACATGTTTTTTTGTTTCTTCTGCCGGAAGCTGTGAGTATGAGGAGGCCAGCGGCCAGCTGATTGATGAGAGGTGAAGTGTAAGCGAGTGCCAATAAAGTGTCCAGGTCTCAGCCACGATCACAAGCCTCCGCCTCCTTCCTTTTCCACGCAAACATCATACTACAACAAACACAACGCAGAGGCCCAGGGCGTGTAGGGAGACGACGGCCGAACGCAAAGTGCGGGTTATATAAGTTTAGTATGCTATGCAACGCATGAGGTTAGCCAGAAGAAACATTGTTTGCTAGCTCATGCACGAGAGAGCTAGACCATCTCCGCTGGAGACTTGTATGCAGTCGCGTTGCAGCAGAAATCTCATGGATTGTTGTTTTATTTGTGAATGCAGGCAATAAAAGCCACTGTTAGGAACCCCTGGTCTGAATCTCTATCACGAACACCTGCACAAGTGAGGGTCGTTACACCCGGAGAAGCGGCTGAAGATGAATGAATGAATAAAACAAATTGAGGGGACTTCCCGGTGACGCCACGTTCGAGGCAACAGCCTAAAAGTTGAGCTCCGTCCATCTAACTAATAATTTCCAAACAAAACTACTAAAAACTCGGCAAAACCGCACAAATTCAGCATGGCATCGTCTTGTCAGAGGTAAAAGCACAAGTAAACAGGAGAACTCGTAGGATAAGAATTAAAATTTGAAGCAACAAATTCAAACTCCCATAAGCGATACAGCTAATGCTAGCCCACACGGTTCAGAATCCAAAATATTAGCTGAGCTGGAGAAACTAAGGAAAGAAAACCTGGTGTCAGAGGTAAAAGCACAAGTAAACTGGAGAAGTTGAAGGGTAAGAACGAAAATTTGAAACAACAAATTCAGACTCCTGTAAGCGATACAGCTAATGCGAGCCCAAATGGTTCAGAATCCAAAATATTAGCTGAACTGGAGAAACTAAGGAAAGAAAACCTGGAATGACACAACCAGACCAAGCTAACGCTGACAAAGTTGGAATCATCAATGCAAGAATTGAAAGGCGAAATGACAAAACTTGAGAAAAGAACCGATACCTGCCGCACCGGGAGATGGATCTGACCAGGGGCGATGCTAGGGTCTGTTGCGGCCCAAGGAAAAAATTCTCAGGAGGGGCCCCCAACCAGCTAGTTAGGTTAACTAACAAAAAAGTGACACCTTGCTAGCTAGCTGAAGAGTTATTAAAGTATCTCATCCATTATGGCTATACTAAACAGCATTGTTATCTGCTTAATCAGCAGCTTTTCTGCTCCACTTACCACTGACTTTCTTTTTTCCTCCTCTTTTTCCCCCTCCTCTTCTTTCCTGCTCCCGAGGGATAACTCCTCTTCATTTTCCTTCGTTGACATATCTTGATGTGGACGTTGGGAGTAACTTTCACTTTCGAAGAGCTCAGGCAGTGCACGTGCAAAGCGAATGACATGGGGCCCCTAAAAGGGAGCTTTCCTACTGTGATTTCATGTCATTGGAAATCGTCCATTGGTTGTTTAAGGCAGAGGGGGTGCGGTCACTGCTTTGGAGTAAATTCTGTCATTCCTCGGGGGCCCCCTACTGCCTGTTGAACCTGCTTGCAGAAGCTTCGCCTCTGGATCTGACGGCCAGATGCGAAGGCCTGCAGAACAGGTCTAGACGAAACAATCTGAGAATTTACCAGTTACCTGAAGAGAGTGAAGGAAAGGATATGAAGGTGTTTGTGAAGAAGCTGATTCAATCAGTCCTTGAACCAATGTCCGAAGCGAATCTACAAATAGAGAGAGCCCGCCGTTCTCTGACAACCAAACCAAGAAACCACACAGCTCCCAGGTCCATAATTGTTAAGTTTGTGGACTATTCGATGAAAGACGCGATCCTAAGACAAGCATGGAGTCATAAGCAGATCCTCTACAAAGCAAAAGCGATTTTTTTCAAAATATTTTTATTGATTTTTTTTTTTACCAAAAATTAACAGGGTTGGGCACATATATTCCACAATGCTACACATCAATGTACAGAACAAGCAAAAACAAACAAAACCCTGTGGCAGTGACAGTGGTAACGGTGGTGGAGTGAAACAGCAACAATGGATGGATCAAGTGTACAGTGCTTTTAAAAATGGGAGGAAAAGGGGAGTGGCCATCCTATTCAATAAACCAGTCTACTTCAATTATGAAAAAACAATTGATGACAAAGAGGGTAGATATACGTATGTGATGGTAATAGGGCCTATTGGATGCACTAAAATAACAATGCTCCATTTATATGCCCCAAATTAAGATGGTATTCTTTAAAAATATAGCATCTTTATTAGCAGACAAATCAGAGGGTACCATTTTGATAGGTGGAGACTTCAATTGCATTTTGAGACAAATTATGGATAGGCTCCCAGCAGAAGCAGGCCCCTTGTCCAAAAAAAATCCACTATTCTGCAGTGTTGTAGTCGAGTCACTAAACCTCGAGTCCGAGTCAAGTCTCGAGTCCCCAGTGTTCGAGTCCAAGTCCGAGTCCGAGTCACCAAATAAAAGTCGAGTCGAGTCCGAGTCGAGTCACTATTACCCGAGTCCGAGTCATCAAGGTTGAGTCTGAGTCGAGTTCCAAGATGGCTCCAGTGATCCACTCGGGCACAGTCAAAGATCTGACATACAAATAAAAAAGGTCTACATTAAACAAAAATGACACAGCTGTCACCATTTCAAAGGGAGTTTATTTACTTTGTGACACGATAGCCAAACAAATGCACACCCACACACTCGCACACATGCACGCGCAAGCATGCGCGCACACACACATTTTTAGAACAGTCTGAATTTCTTTGACATTCTGAACATTGGATGTGCTTCAAAACACATTGATAGCTGTGAATAGCATGATATTAGCAAATGGTGGAAACAGTATACAGAAGTAAGTTCTACAGCATACAATACATTCATAAAAACTAGTCAAAAGACATTGTCTCTCAGGAATAGTTAGGAACAAAAGGCTAGTGGCACTAGTTTTAAGCATACATGTTGCATTTCAAAAACATAAGATCTGACAGCATGGAACTACTCAACCTTGCACGGTGAGGCCTCATCAAAATGCCTCCATGACTAAATACCCTTTCAATGGCCGCACTGGAGGCAGGGATAGAGAATACCTGTGTGGCAATCTGATAGAGGGTAGGGAATTTGGATTTGTTTTGCTGCCAAAATCTGAGGCACGGGACTGAGTCAGAGTCCTTCTCAGTGATCAAGTCGAGGTATGCAGTCAACTGAGCCTGGCCAGACGGCTTCTTCTCGGTGGAGGAGGGAGTCCTCCTATAGTGGGAGAACATTCTCAACTGCTTCTCAGGAGGAGACTCTGAAAGTTCACCTTCCCCTGGTCCTGTTGCTTCCGCTGCATCTGCTGTTGATACCGCTTGCTTGTCACCCTCTGCCTTTATATACTCTGAAATGAGAGGGGGCATGGGGGACTCATTACAAATATGTTATTGACTAGGCCTACATGACAAATGACACGCCTATGTGCTTTATTGTAACACCTTCAATGATATAAACATCACAACAATCAAATAGTTAATCACTTAACTAACGTTAATCAAAACATTTCTCACCTTTGATCTCAGTCTTCAGCACATCTTTGATGTCACTGTCCAGCTGCACATCATGTTCTAGCCACTGGAAGCCAAATGCTGGGTCCAACACAGATGCTATGAAGTAGGCATTGGTGAAAGGAAATTTGGTGGGGCCTCTTCCTTCAGCTGGCTCACATCCTGGTATCTTGACTGCACTGAAAACCTCTGCAAACCTTGTTTTCAAGGAGCTCTCCAGAGCTCTCACCAGAGGCCCACAGTATCTGGCTTTTCCTCTTATTTCCTGCAGGTGACAGCGCAGTGAGGACACAGGGCACAATCACACTGACGGTGACAGTAGTCTCACCCTGAGTTAGGTTGGTTGCCTCTAAGAACGGATCAAGAACTTCGATCAGTTCTTTAAGCTGAGCATACTCTCGCGGGGATAAGATAAGGCTTTTGTGCCCCTCTGATTCCAACACACTGGACAGCTTTTGCATGTCTAAATGCACATAAGCCTTCACCTTCTTCAGAGTGGAATTCCATCGTGTGGCATTCACTGTTGGAATTGTTGCATCACCAAAACACGCTTCAAAGCAGTCTTTAAATGAGGTGCCACTGTGGAGGAGGTTGGCTGCACGGGATAGCTTTGCTAGGGTGCTTGACAGCCCACTGGTGTCTTTCAGACCATCTTTTATGACCAACTGCAGTGAATGTGTGAAGCATGATAGTCTCCGCATCTTACAGTTCTCAGCCAAAGTGTCACTGACTGTCTGTTGATCTTCTGGCATCAGGTCTTGCCATATTTCATCATCCTCCTCAAATGAGCTGGGATCATGAGCTTCAGCATCACAAGGATCCTCTAGGGGAAAGCTGGCCTGGAAAGCTTTTCTCATGTTGGATGCATTGTCAGTTATGACAAAGTTGATCTTGTCCTTAATCAGGTATTCTTCAGCACAGCATTCAAACATCATTGCAATCTTCTCTCCTGAGTGTTTCCCATGCACTCTTTTGCAGGAAAGAAGATATGACTGAAGGCTGAGTTCCTGTTTTTTTTATCCATTGCCACTGTGTGTGCTGTCACTCCAAGGAATGACTGCATCTTTCGATCACTCCAAATGTCTGTGGTAACAGCAACACTCGATGCTTCTGCCAGCTGGTTCTTTATCTGTTATTTCTTGACTTCCACCATTCCTGGAATGGTCACAGAGGAAATTGTGGATCTTGCTATGGGCCGGTACTGAGGGTCCAGGACATGCAGGAAGTGCTTGAAGTCCTCGTTGTCAACGATGGAGAGTGGCAAGCAGCACTTAATGATTAGATCTTTTACAAGGGCATCACTTATTGCCTTCTGACGTGGATGTTTGAGGTCGTACATCCTTTGCTGTCCATTATTTAAAAATGATGTGATAGTCTTCTGACCTGAAGCAGCTGGCATCACATCTGAAGCAGTGGAGGCACGGTATTCTTGGAACCTAGGGGAAGATAGGATACACGCTTTAGCTTGCTGATGCCAAACTGTTTCAAGTAATCTTTCTCACAGCAAAAAATGTGTAACGTTATAGCTATAACAATATGCAATAACAATACAAATGTTACACATTATACATATAGTTGTTTGAACCATAACCAGTTAAGTTACATATTTAGTTATCTATATAACTAACATTACCATATTAGTAGATTAACTAATGTAAACTAGCTGGATAAATGAAAAGTATGAGAAAAGGTACATAATTTATGAGACTAACAGGACAGGGACTAATTAGCAAAACCCAGTCATTTAATTATTGATTTAAGTATGTTACATGCTACCTAGCTGAGCTTTAACTCTCTATCCTCCGTGAGTCTGTATGTTTATTCTGTATGGGTCAGGGAGGGTGTGATTTTGTTAGAAGATAGAGCCAGTTCATAGTACTGTTCAAAAGCTACGTCGCGCGTGTCTATTTTTAGAATTTGGCACACCCAATGCTGCATATATGCAAAGAAAAATATCCCCATATTTACAGTAGCCTATGCGGTGTCACCAATCACGATACGGTTCGGTAGTTTTCGGTACATCGGGGGGGGGGGAAATGCCACATCCGTCAAATCTCGTACTGTCTCCAGCTCTCAAGAAAACCAGTGGCGGCATCCACATTAGCTTTTTCAATTAGTCCATTTAGCGAGTAATAGCCTACAATTATTTTTATTTGCATTGTAAAGTTGTGCACATTTTATCAACATTATTTGTGGATGCATATAGGCTAGACTTCTTCCTTCTCCGCACTTGGAGAATATTCATGGCGGAGATCTGCAATGTGCGGATTTGTTATTGCTAGTTAAGATAAATGCTAACACGGTAGTTCAGAGTGGTGTGTTTTTTCCGTTAAGTGTATGCTACTTGGTAATTAGCTAAATGATAAATAAGAAAAATCAGTTTTAATCTCCCTATAACACGAAGACGCTGCGTGTTACTTACCAACTCATCATTAGTGAGATCGATGGCACGCTCGTACCGAAAGCGAACCGTACTGTGACTTTTCTGTGCAATGCTGCATTAGCACTCTAACAGTAACGTTACTTAACTTACCTATACAATCTCACTTGGTTCTAGTGATATGATATACCCGCCATACCACCTAACCCAACGGTTCTAGTGACATGATATACCCGCCACACGACCCGACCCAACATCTTGGACCAGTGGTTGAGTTACTTCAGAGGCTATTGTTACCGTAGCTAGATAGCGAGCTAGCTAACGTTAACTGATCACCAACCATATCATCAGCTGACTGCATATCACTTACTTTTCTGGGTGCATCCTTGACAGATGTCTGTTGAAGTTTGAGGTTGTCCCGGTCTTCTCCTCAATAGTTCGTTTACATATCGAACATCTAGCAGTGATCTTGCTGGAATTTGTTGTAAAATCTGTGTAAGCAAAGAGCACAATTCGGGGCGTCTCTTTAGGCATCTTCGCGCTACTGAACACGACGGTATGCACGCCACGTGAATCCGCATGTAGGTGGAACACACGTGCCTGCCCTTACACGACATTTGAATAATGTTACAGTATTAATATAGCGATCAATATATTTTAGTAGGGCCTATTATTTAAAAAAAATCTAACAAAAACAGTCTTTATCAATTAAAAAGTCAGAGTCCGGGTCTCCAACTTCCGAGTCCAAATGCAGTAAATTCGCGAGTCCGAGTCCAAGTCCGAGTCATCAGTGCTCAAGTCCAAGTCGAGTCACAAGTCATGAAAATCAGGACTCGAGTCGGACTCGAGTCCGAGTCCTGGACTCGAGTACTACAACACTGCTATTCTGTTAGCAATGATGGGTGAACTGGGCTTGGTGGATATCTGGCACCACCTGCACACCAGAGAAAAAGACTTTCACGCATAAAAAAAGAAATAAAATATCAGGCATATTGACTTCCGGTGTTGTTATGGCAACACGTATACACCGGTCTTACCAGCGTCAGCTACAATACAGGCTTTAATGATATATTTGTTAAGTGGATTACAATATTTTATAAAAACCCTAGATCTAGAGTTAGGGTAAATGGACATTGTTCTGAATTTTTTACTCTCGGATGTGGGACGCACCAGGGGGATGCTCTATCGCCATCCTTGTTTGCACTCAGCATCGAACCACTGGCTGAACTAATAAGAACTAATCCCCACATACAGGGAATATCTGATGAAGGAAACGATCAACACAAATTAGCACTACTTGCAGATGATATATTATTATTCTTAGAAAGCCCTGTTACCTCTGTCCCCGCCCTCTTATATAGCCTTAATGAGTATAGTGCAGTGTCAGGGTAGAAGGTCAATACAAACAAATCCGAAGCCACGATGATAGCTGGGCAATGGCCTTCCCAATTAGATGACCTGATCCCTTTCAGAAGATCCAAACAGGGATTCAGATATCTTGGTGTAGTTATCACACCTAAAATTACACAGTTATTCTCCTCAAATCATGACAAATTGATTAAAGAAATTAATAAAGATTTAAACAGATGGGATATGCTGCCTCTGTCATTTTTTTTTGTTGGCAGGATTGAATCAGTGAGAAGGAATATTCTACCAAGATTACTTTTCGTATTTCAATCCCTACTTGTATTAGTACCACAAGCCACATTTAAGCTGTTAGAAAAACGAATATCAAAATTTATTTGGCAAAACAGGAGACCAAGAGTCAGATTAAAAATATTGATGCCAACAAAAGAGAGCGGAGGTCTGGGTTTACCCAACCTAAAACTTTACCATTGGGTAGCCCAGCGCAGAGCAGTAGTGGCCTGGGTTGTCAAGGATCTAGAGAATTGATGGGTTTCTATTGAACAAAACTCCTTACCAGGAGTATCATTATCTTCTCTTCCATTTCTTAGCTAACAGTCTTGGAAAAAGGTCAAAATAAATAATGTATGGATTAAAAATACACTGAAGGTCTGGACTTCAATCCAAAAGCAACTAAAGGGAGCTGCAGCTTTGTCAAGGACCATGCCCATAGTAGAAAATATAGAGTTTCTCCCATCTATGTGGGATGATGCTTATAAAAGACGGACTGAACGTGGGTTGAAGACAATTAATCAACTGTTTGATGGGAATACATTTAAATCTTCAACTCCAAGACAAGTTTGCTCTACTCTCAAGTGACCTATATTGATATTTACAAATTAGACACTATATCACAGAAAATACAGACTGGGATGATATTAAAAGAGAAACAATAAATATAGAAACCCACTTCATACAGCTGTTTGAACACCCTGTATTAACAACAAAAAATCCTATATGTACAAAAAGCTAGTGCTAGACACATCTGATACCACTATACATATCAAAGGACAATGGGGACTGGAGTTGAATACAGTAGTGGACAATGACGATTGGGAAGGCTCAAGGTTGTCATAAGGGGATTGGGAGCCAGTTATGGAAAGAATTTGACTGAAAGGTTAAAAATGAGGTTCTTTAGGACCCCACTGACAGCTTGTGTCTTTATAAGCAATTCTACCAACATGCTGGAGAGACTACATATTCTGGGACTGCCCGAAAATACAGACATTCTGGAAAAACGTCAAAGAAGAAATGGAGAACATCCTGGAAATGGACATTCCCCTAGACCCGTTATTGTTTCTATTGGAAATATCCCATAAGTACTTGTTTACCAGAGACCAGTGCTATATGTATACTACGTATTTTGTTGATGGTTGCAAAAAAAGAAAAGAAAAAAAACGATAAACTTGTTGAAGCCTAACCCCCCCACACACACACACACACAATGACTCAATGGTTGCAAAAAGTCAAACATGTCTACATGATGGAACACATGACTGCCCAGCCACAACTTAAATTGCCTATTTTTATAAGGAGATTGACACCAGTTAGCTATACCTTAGTTAGGAAACTTGTACTGTATTGTTTTGATGCATAATCTATGTATGTGTGTGTTCTATCCATGTATGGTGTTATGTCATCTATACGCGCATGTATGTCAAGTGAAGCCCAATCACAAGATGATTATGTTCTGCATTGTTAATTGCCTGTTAGTAATTGTAAATGGCTCGATGATTCCTCCCTCTCCACCTCAAGCTGATGAGTGGTGAGCGTTCTGGCGCAAAATGACTGACGTACATCACCCAGGTGGGTGCTACACATTGGTGGGTGTCTAGAAAAGCGCAATACAAATGTAATTATTATCATTAATAATAATATAATAATAATCTTTATTTCGGACACACCGCCAGTCCATAACATACAAGCAACAATACAATAAAAGAAAACAATACAATTTTAAAAAAATTAGGCCTACATGACACCCCTACACTCCACGCACGCACACACATGCGCACACACACACACACCTACACACACACGCACACACACACACACACACACACACACACACACACACACACACACACACACACACACACACACACACACACACACACACACAACAACATGTGAGGCACACGCACCGTACAACACAGTTCATAACAGATACAGGCTGTCTCGCCAGTGCTTTTGAAGTCTGGATGTGAACCGATAGCAGCTTTTCGTAGGGCTGGTTAGAGCCTATATGTTGCTGTTCTCGAACACATCCAGGCGACACATAAAATTATACATTAGCTGTCTTAAAAGTACATCACATGTAGGCACATCTGAGGACACAAACCACTGACTGGCACTATGGCATCTGGGGACATGAAGCAACAAGCTCATAGCATCATTGTAAGCCTCTCTGAGCCTCTGCATACTTCTCTTCCTGTAAGAAGACCAGAGATGAGCTGTATACAGAGGTGTTACATAAGCTCTAAACAATGAACACTTGACATTAACAGAACACATAGAGAACTTCCGAAGCAACATATTAGCCTGGGCGTAGATTTTACAGCATTGTCGGTATATATCTCCGTCATCCGTCAGATCATCAGAGAGGACATGTCTACGATATTTTATTTCCTTGCATGTGTCAAGAGAACTATCTAATAACTGAAACACAGGAAAATTTGATTTCCTGTCTTCTCTAGTTCTGACAATCATGACATTACTTTTTTGGCGTTATATTTAATGTCATGTTCTTCGCCATACTGCGAGCACACCTTCAGTAGCTGCTGAAGTCCAACACTATATGGGCTAACTAAAACTAAATCATCAGCATACATGAGGTGATTGATGACAGAGCCACCCACAAGACAGCTCGTGTTACACCCATTCAGCTGCCTCGACAGGTCATCCATATACATGCTGAACAAAAAAAGGAGACAAAATTCCACCTTGGCGAACCCCATTGCCTACATGGAATGGGGCAGACACATCATTGTCCCATTTTACCTGAAACGTCTGATGAGCATACCAGAAGACAAGAATTCTGACTATATAATTTGGAACACCTCCAGCCAGCAATTTCTACCAACATGCTGGAGAGAATAATATTGCAATATTATTATTTTTTATATTATTTTTATTTTTTAATATTCTTCTTCTTCCTCCTCTTCTTCTTCTTCTTCTTCTTCTTCTTCTTCTTCTTCTTCTTCTTATTATTATTATTATTATTATTATTATTACTATTATTACTATTATTATGTTAACTTAATGACTGGCAATAAAGTTTAAAAAAAAACGAGGGAGGCGGATATTTGCCCGCTCAGCCAGTTAGATGCGAGTCTGCGTGCTGCGTCTCTAAGGACTACCGGAAGTAACATGGAGCCACCAATCTAGCTTCATCAGGGGTGTGGACGATTAGCTGCGTGCTCTCGATGACAGCTCTTGTTTTGCTGGAGTAGCTGCGATGTGTAGCTTGGAAATTGATTAGTAGTTTCCGGCAATTTGAATGAATTATACAGCAGAGGGCTGCTATAAAGGAGAAAGAGGGTTTGCATAAATTAATAATTTCACGCCTTTATTTTCCTTGCTGCCATTTGCAATTTATCGATAATGCTAAATAAGTAACTAAGCTAGCTGGATAGCTAGTGTTAGCTACACAGCTTTTTCTATTTTCTTTTTTGTGTGTGCATATATTGTTGTTACCGATCTCTTTCCGCTGGGATAATGTGAATATATGAACGTTCCAAGCTGCTCTGTTAGCCGATAGTCGCTGACCAGTAAATCTTCAATGCAGGAGGACAGTTTACACTGATCGTGATGGCGTCGCTCTAAGACGCGCCTCGAGCTAACTGGCTCTGAATGTGATTAGTTAGCTGTGGCGAGGATCGCGACAATGTCTTGCAGATCTACCAAAGTCGCCCCAAGTGTTGATTTCGACCACAGTTGTTCAGACAGCGTGGAATATCTGACGTTAAATTTTGGGCCATTTGAGACTGTCCATCGGTGGAGGAGGCTCCCTCCATGTGACGAGTTCGTTGGTGCAAGGTAACTTGTTGACAGACATGCAGCTATGACATTTTCTATTTTTTCCTCTTTTTTGTTGTTGTTGTTGTTTACTGTTCCGCCTCAAACACTTTTGGCTTTATTCAGGCGCAGCAAGCATACTGTTGTGGCATACAGGGATGCCATATATGTCTTCGGCGGAGATAATGGGTGGGTAATTGTGTTGAACTTTGACAGCTCCTTTTTGGTCGTTTTAATAGTCCACCAGAGTAGCTGATCATCTGTGCTACCCATCCCTCTGTTTAGGAAGAATATGCTGAATGATTTGCTTCGTTTTGATGTGAAGGACTGCTCTTGGTGTCGGTAAGAAGGCTCATCATACCAATTCACCTTTCCACCATAAATTCACCCATATCGCCCACATCGTGTGATTTTGTTGTTCGATATAATAATCTGTTTATAGAGCCTTCACCACCGGAACCCCACCTGCTCCCAGATATCACCACTCGGCTGTTGTTTATGGCAGCAGCATGTTTGTTTTTGGTGAGGTGTGGTTTTTGCTTACTTTTTGCTTATGAAATGTCACTATCTGCACTAGTCAAACGCAGTAGTTGTTCAAATGTTTGGTTTATTTTATTTCAGGGGGCTACACTGGAGATATCTACTCAAACTCTAACTTGAAAAACAAAAATGATCTATTTGAGTACAAGTTTGCCACAGGACAATGGACAGAGTGGAAAGTAGAGGGCAGGTATTAATTGACCTCAAATAAAGACTGATAAAGATGTAAAAGTTCTATTTGCAGGATAGACTTCACTATTTCAGTGCCAGTAAATCTCTATAAAGGTAAGTTACTATTGTTTTTTTTGGGGGGGGGGGCATTTTTTCCATTTTAGCTTGCCAGTGGCCAGATCAGCACATGGGGCCACAGTCTACAATGATAAGCTATGGATTTTTGCTGGCTACGATGGAAATGCCAGGTAGGCTTGATGTTAGCTTTTGTCGCATCCAATATATGGATGTTCCATTGGACCTAATATTACTTGATTTTTTTTTTGTATCCAATCTATGGATGTTCCATTGGACCTAATATCATTACTTGATTTTTTTTCCCTTCTTCTATTGTCTTCTGCAGATTGAATGATATGTGGACTATCAGTCTTCAGGATCGCGAGCATGCTTGTTGGGAGGAGGCAAGTATAGAGAAATTCTTACAGAATATTCATAATGAGATGACTATCAAAGTACAAACAAAACTAACAAAACACACACAACATGTATTAATCTTTCCCCATGTTTTTTTTTTCCCAACCAGATTGATCAGAGTGGTGAGATTCCACCATCTTGTTGCAACTTCCCTGTGGCCGTATGCAGGGATAAGATGTTTGTTTTTTCTGGGCAGAGTGGAGCCAAAATCACAAACAACCTTTTCCAGTTTGAGTTCAAAGGGCACATGTGAGTAAACCTTTAGCTCATAGGACTTGTCCAGTTATAATTGTGTAATTTACAAATTGAAGCAGATTTTTTTTCTTGACGTCATCTATCCAACAGTTCTAGATGTTAGACCTTACTAGTTATTTTAATGATCGTTTAATTCAGGTGGACACGCATCCCCACTGAACACCTATTGCGAGGCTCGCCCCCACCTCCCCAAAGACGCTATGGCCACACCATGGTAGCGTTTGACCGCCACCTGTATGTATTCGGAGGTGCTGCTGACAACACTCTGCCCAATGAGCTTCACTGTTATGATGTTGACTCTCAGACTTGGGAGGTGATCCAGCCTAGTATGGACAGTGAGGTGTGTACTAGAGTATTAGGCCAATGTATAGTGATTATGAATGACTGAAATCACAAATGAGGCCTCCTCAATACCTGTGCCTCAAGGTAGTAAAATTCATGTCATATGTCCATTTTATTGTCATTTGTACAACCTACTTATGGGTCTCCACCCATATTGAAGTATGTGTGTGAAAGTTGTTATTTGAAATCCTTATGTGTTAATGCTCTTCCTTATCACATTCTACATTTTAAGGCCGTATCATTGGTAGAAATATAGTTTACTGTAAAAATGTGGTTTAAAATTTTGAGCCCGGATTCTTTTTGTTGCACACATCTACACTTTTATTTTGTGTCAAATTGGCTGACCTGTGCCATACTGGCCTATATGTTTAATCTTCAACTACAAGTTTTGAAGCAGTCCCTTAATGGGCCAGAAGAATCTTTTATCGGTTTCTTCTAAACATTGAGGTGAAGATGCTCAAGCTTTATATGTGTTTCTGGATTTATATTTTTATGAATTGCTTCATTTCTCTAACTTTTTTTCTCTACCCCCAAAGATGCCAAGTGGGAGACTCTTCCATGCAGCTGCTGTGATTCAGGATGCCTTGTACATCTTTGGCGGGACAGTGGACAACAATGTGCGCAGCGGGGAGATGTACAGATTCCAGGTCGGGATTTATCATCTCTACAATTGACCTGAACTAAAACTATATGATTGCCAAGGCTTGACTTTTTATAACTTGGGTGTAGTTTAAGATTTGTCATCTAGTTAGAATTTCTATTTTCTCTTTTTGTTTCTTGCAGTTCTCTTGTTATCCAAAGTGCACCCTCCATGAGGACTATGGCAAACTTTGGGAGAATCGTCAGTTCTGTGATGTGGAGTTTATTCTCGGGGAGGTGGGATCTCATTGTTGTCATGTGCTGCCAGAAGACTAAGCTCCAACATTGTTGGGGAAGAAAATACAAAGTGATTTGTAGATTCCATCCAGCCAAAGTTTTTTTTAATTATGGTTGTTTTGCTTAATACAGAGGGAGGAGCGAGTTCTGGGGCATATTGCCATAGTGACTGCAAGATGTCAGTGGCTCAGGAAGAAGATCTTGCAGGCACGGGATAAGCAAAGACAGGTCAGAGGTTTACTGTAGTTACACTTCATTTTTTCCCAGATGACAGTAGACTATAGTAGAAACACTAGGCAGCAATTTTTATGCACCCATTGGCAGCTTATAAGATGAAAAATCTGCAAACTTGATCATGTTCTATATGCCCTCCACTTGGCTAATTAAAATAAAATACTCCCCAGCGCGAAACAATTGGCAGTCAAGTTGAATGACATGTTTTCCATTGATGAGACAAGTTCTTTTAATGTCCTTCTCACTAGTCTATAATCTAATAACGTGTCTTTTCTCTATTATTACCTCATGTACCTTCACACTTGGTTCTGTACTATGTATCATCGTATCAAGAGTTGGGATGTGTATAGTGTTTATTAACTGTATATTGTGTGTCTTGGATCATACATTTTAAGTCTTTGCATCAATTTTACAATGGCAAATTCCTTTGCATTCATTATACAAGATATATATTTTAGCTGTCATACATGGACCCAGTTTTCCTTTCATTTTTTTAAGAATGTCACAGAAAGTCATAGAAGTATGTCTCAATTTACATTTCTCCAGTAACATCAAAGAAAGCACTTTCCAGTCAGCATTTTTTTTAAAATTTGCTTTCAGTTTTCTCCACTCCTTACTATTCCTAACTGCACGCTGAACTTCAGTGCCAGTCAGCGCAAGAGCACTGCAGTTTACTATTGCTGAAAAAACCCAGCCAAGTCGACAATCAAGAACCATGGGAAAACCGCAGGCTAGATAGGCTGACTATGAAGGATTTGCTGCATACTTTTTAAGAAAATTGTTGGAAAATATTTTCATTCACAGTGTGCATATGGGTAGGGTGTAAAATCAACAACCTTTTTGATGTGAGGAAATGCGTATGAGTGTCAAAACATTATACATATTAATACAAATAATCATAACATTGGGGAATCTTTGTATAGAGGAACTTCAGTTGGAATGTTCTACAGAATGTGTTGGGTAATCCACTCTCTTAGTCCTGTCTCTGTGTGTAGAAGAGTAAACAGGACAGCAGCGAGGAAATTGAAGAGGGGGCAGCTGGTGGCCCAAGAGATATCCCAGGATGCAGCAGGCCATCGGGTACGCAGCCTCTGCTAGAAGTATCCATCAGGGAAGCAGAGGCCCAACCCTTTGAAGTGCTAATGCAGTTCCTCTACACAGACAAGATCCAGTACCCACGCAGAGGTCAGCCCTCTCCTGTTGCTAGGTCAGCCATTGGCCTGTAACTACATTACTCCCCTATAGAGGGAGAGAGATAGATAATTATCTTTCCCTGACTCGTAGGTCATGTCCAGGATGTTCTCCTGATCATGGATGTGTACAAACTCGCCCTTAGTTTTAAGCTGTCACGACTAGAGCAACTCTGTGTTCAATACATTGAGGCATCTGTAGACCTGCAAAATGTTCTGAGTGTTTGTGAGAATGCCAACAAGCTGCAACTGGACCAGCTCAAGGTATGTCAACATAACTCTTCAGAGTGGACATGGTAATAAGAGGTGATGCTTCAGATTTGGTGCAACCTTAATGCACAAACTGATTTCTCCTTACTCCAGGAACATTGCCTTAATTTTGTGGTGAAGGAGTCGCACTTTAACCAGGTGATCATGACGAAGGAGTTTGAGCACCTGTCTACTCCTCTGATTGTGGAGATAGTGCGACGTAAGCAGTTGCCTCCTCCCAGGCTGTACTCAGACCAGCCTGTGGACATAGGAACATCCCTGGTGCAGGACATGAAGGCTTACCTAGAGGGAGGTGGTTTGGAGTTCTGTGACATTATCCTGCTGTTAGATGGACACCCACGGCCTGCTCATAAGGCCATACTGGCTGCCCGCTCCAGGTAGGCACCTAAAAGTATAATTTGCAAGTTCTGACTTGGCTTGTTTGTGTGCCCTCTGTCATTCTGGTGTATTTCCCTTTGGTAATGCTTCCCATGCTTTTCTTCTCAAGTTACTTTGAGGCGATGTTCCGTTCATTTATGCCTGAGGATGGTCAGGTGAACATCTCCATCGGTGAGATGGTTCCAAGTAAACAGGCCTTTGAGTCCATGTTGCGCTACATATACTATGGTGATGTCAATATGCCTCCAGAAGATTCGCTGTATCCTTTTCAAATGCTAATTCTTTATTTTATTTTTTCAATTTTTACTCAACTATTATAACCAGTTATATCTTTTACAGATAGACAGGGTCAAAAAAAGTAGAACTAAGACAAACAGAAGAACTGCAAAGAATAAAGACGTGAAAATACCTTCCAATGATATCAAGCACAAAGTAAAAATTCACAGCATAAGCACTCGGAAGTTGCTAATCAATAATTCGACCTAGTTTTCAGTTTAATCAGCCTCAGTAGCAGCTTTATTACTAAGTGACATCCATAGACCAAAGTAATGTATGTTTCCTCCTTGAGTCTTGATGACAGATATCTGTTTGCAGCACCATACTACTATGGATTTTCAAATAACAGGCTGCAAGCCTACTGCAAACAGAATCTAGAGATGAACGTCACTGTGGAGAATGTCTTACAGGTATTTATGTTTTAAACAGGAGGGAGCTATGAACTAATTTGGCTTTGCAGCCCCTATTAAATACTTGAGCTTTTTGTTTATTTTTGTGTGTGTGTGTGTGTGCGTGTGCGTGTGTGTGTGCGCGTGAAGTCATTTCCTCACTCAGTGGGACCTCATTATTTTCTGTTCTCCTTTCAAGATTCTAGAGGCAGCGGACAAGACACAAGCCCTGGACATGAAGAAGCACTGCCTACACATTATTGTCCACCAGTTCATCAAGGTGGGTGGGCTTGTATCTGAAGCCCTGGGGGTGTGCTGCCCACTCACTGCAGCTGAGCTAACCCCCTAACCCCTTCCTCTTTGCGGGAGACTGACCCCCTTTGGTCAAGTGGATTACTCTCCACCTTGTACATAAATGAAAGAGTGTTTACAGTCGGGCCGGCTGTACAAGCACCTTATCTGTCAATGTTGTGGGTCACGGTGCCAATCCTGGTATTGTTTGCTTTTAAAAGAAGCAGTGAAAGCACCGGAGCGCTGCTTGTTGTAGCATTAGAACTGTACTTACACTAGTTTCAGTTTCACTTATTTTAGTCTATTTGCAGCTTTTGTTTCCCCTCTGCATGACCAATTTAGTGCTCCCCGTCACTTATTTTGCTCTGCTTGAGCACATATATATTGCTTTTACAGCCATAGTATTTCTTTATAGTTCATTTTTCCATTTTTTTTTGCTCTCCTCCCCTTCCAAAGGTATCCAAGCTCCCCAATCTGCGGTCTCTCAGCCAGCTGCTGCTGTTGGACATCATCGAGTCCCTGGCCACTCACATATCAGACAAACAGTGTGCCGAGATGGGCTCTGACATTTAGGATGACCAAGGATAAACTGGCCTCATTTCTCTTCCTGCAGAAGCCTGCATATGTCCTCTTCCTCCACACTACTTCTAGTCATTCCCTGTTCCCCACATGCAGTACCGTTCTTTATGTTGGACCTCGCATGTCTTTTCTTCCCAATGGTTATTTTCTCCACACCAAACTGTATTAGGTTCTTTTTAGGTATACATGTGAAATTACATCATGCCGGATGCTGTGTTAGTCCATGTCTCGACCAGTAGTGTTAGTACTGCTAATGATCATAAGTACCATTTTTATCCATTTAATCCTCACATATTTATGCTGCATCTACAGAGAAAAACTCCAATCAGGGTTTGATTCTGGGCAGTACTGCTGCTGAACTTGTTACCTTTGTTCTGTCTGAGATATGCAATGTAAGAATTCATACTGATGGCACTATATAGTAGATGTTTCATTGAAATTGTTTCTGTAAAAAAATCTATCCATCAAGTTAGGTTCACAGTCATCTAAATGCAACTCAATGTGTTTAGTTACGTGGATCATAATGCTCACTTGTACCTGATATTTGCTTGCAAGTATTTTAGATGGGAGCATTTTATTAAAAATGCTGTAAGAAATCAGAATTATTTGTTGGAGTTGTTTATGACATGTATAGCTTGTTGCAGCTATTTGTATGTTGCTTGATGGTTATTTGACATTGATAAACAGAACTGATATTTGACATTTTAACTTCCTGCCACTGCAGGTGGCAAAGGGTTGAGCTCTTTTTACCTCTATAATATAGCAGTGTGCATTTAATGGCAACAATGTGCTATTGTTAAATGTTAGTTCACATGACTTCCATGTATTTAATGCCTTAATAAATATATTTGTGAAGTGAGTGAAACTGGGTCTCTGTTGTTACCTCTGCAGTGCACCAGTCCCTCAAATGCAATGCACAAAGGGTGGAAACTGGGCTAGCTTGATACTAGCACAATAGATTCATAATGCGTTCTCTGTCAGCCACCAGAACATTCTTCCAGAATGTTTCTACTGCTGTCTAGTGTTCATGTTATAGTAACAGCTTTTTGCAACGAAAATCAACACACAGACAAACTTGCTGTTATCGAGGAACAAGACTAGATGTCTCACTGCAAAAAATTTCTAGGAGATGTGTTAAAATTCTGTTAAAGTCAAAATGAGTGCAAGCAGCTGTTGTCTTTCAGTTGGCTATGTATTCAGTTTTTTTTTCATATTTCTCATGTTAGATACTGACAAATGATGTCATACTGAGCCGTGTTCGTGACATAGATTAAAACCCGTAAAAGCTTTTTTTTCTTTCAGGAAATATCTGGAGGTTAATCCTTGACCTTTATCGTTAGAAATCGGTGTCCTTCATGAGTTTCAGCCACCACAGATGGGTAGGAATTGATAAGCATGGGACAATGCCCCTCAGTATACATGGGAAAATTCCTGCAACTTCAGCAAGGTTATGAAACCTAAATTTAGTTGGACAAATTCAAGTGGTTATTTTCTTTTCATAAATGGCTTACTTTTGTACACTTCCTAAATAATTTGTATGAATAAGATGGTGAAGAAATATTTGTCTTTCCTATAGAGATCATCTTTTTGACATCTCAAACTAAATGTTAACATCTGAAAATTCAGTTGATAATTTTTTTTTCAATAAGATCTAATTAAAAGAGACTGAACTACACGCCGAGATGCAGGACTGGATATCCTGTCCCCTGCATGCTGCACACCAAGCTTTATAAAGCTTCGCAGAGGAATTCACAAAGTGTCGGAGTCCTTAAGGCTCATTTGTAAGTAGCATTGCTGGGAGCACAAGGTGCTATTCATAGCCTTGATACTTGAGACACTTGGCAAATCAAAAGCCTTTCCCTATATTCCCTTACTATGGGGAACCCTTGACTGTCGTAATCTCATATCAGTGACATAAGTAAAATATTTCTTCTAGATAATCAGAACTTCAAAAGACAGTCATAACTGCTCAGAGTACCATAAAAATTGGTCATCTTGGTCACCCTTGGGATAGTTTTTGGCTGTTCTTTTTATGTGTTCCCCCTTGCCCAACTTGCTCATGTTTCATTCATTTCAGACTACTTGTGCACACACTCAGCCTAAATTCCCATTGGACATATCTGGTTTCATCTGAAGACGGTGTTCATTGTTCATACCAAAGATAGTCATCACTAAGACAAAACAATAAGTCTGTTGTAATGCTACAGCCCTGGATTATCCTCCAGTTATCAGGTGCATTTTATCAAATAGCTTAATGAGGAAGGCTGTCTGGATCAGTCTAGCTACCGTAGTAGGCGGGTTGGGCTGGCGAGGCTGACTTTGCTGTCTACTCCTAAACTTAACCAGAGGGGGAGAAACAACGGTAGAGTGAGTGTGTGTGTGCATGTTAAAGGCAACAAAAGAAACAAGATGGTTTTTCTGACGACAAAAATGATGGAAAGAACAGCGCTCTTTGTCACATTTGGGGGTCTGGTCACCTCTCTCATCACCACTTTCCTCCCTCTGTGGAAGACGATGAACTCTGACCTGAACGAAGTGGAGAACTGGTACTCTGGACTGTGGCACACGTGTATCTTCACTGAGGAAGTCGGAGTACAGTGCAAGGCCTTTGAGTCCATCCTAGCGCTCCCTATGGATCTGCAGGTCTCAAGGGTGCTCATGTTGGTGTCGATAGGCGCCGGCACTCTCGCCGTACTTGTGGCATTCCCAGGGCTCGAAGGGGTGAAGGTGTGCTCAGGGCGACGGGGCCTGAAGAGGGGGCTCCTCATCCTCAGCGGGGTCCTATCCTGGGTATCAGGGCTCACCACTCTGGCCCCCGTCTCCATAGTGGCCTATACAACTGTGGTTGAATTCTGGGATGAAAACTTACCTGATGTGGTGCCACGCTGGGAGTTTGGGGAGGCAATGTTCTCCGGATGGTTTGCAGGTCTCACGCTGATTATTGGAGGTACTCTCTTTTTTATAGGTGTGTGTATGGGGGACTATGACCAGCGGTCACCCAGCCTCCCAAACACTCTGCAGATGGAGCGAAGGACAAAGCACTACCTAAAGACTGAGGTTTTATAACTTTTTAAATAGTGAAATTTGTCAATTCTTCATGTCTAAACGCTTAATTGACAACAACAAAATGTTAAATACATCAAATTGAAAACTTTGCAGTGAAATACAAATTGTCACTTTGGAAATGTACCAAAAGCCACGTTTGTGTTTATGATACTCTTTAACAAAGAAAAAGCCTTTCTAATGCAAGCGTTGGTGAGAGTTTTTGATGCTAATCTTTCTTTGATTCATTCATTTCTGACTGAATTCTTCTGTGCAAGTGTTCTTTCAAAATTCTGTTAGGTTGTGTAAGCTGTCAATCTGCTTGACAAAACTTTTGGCTGGAAAACCTGTCCTCTATCTAATTGTGCAAGTTTGATGAAGATGGGAAATGATGAAAGTACTCAGAGAGCACTGCGGGTGAGCTGCTGGGATTATTCATTAGGCATTCACTTAAGGTTTTCCTGGCTCTATCTCAGTATGTCCCATGACAGTCATTGATATGCCTGGCTGTGGAAGCAGTACAATGACAAAGCAGTATCATGATTCATGATCAAAACTGATAATCTTTTCAGTACAGTTCTTTAAGTAAAACTATTGAATTATTTTTTATTGGTTCTACTTAAGTATCAAAAGTGCTGTATTCATGTAAATACCATGTACTGTTTATTCAGACATCATCTATTGTATGTCAAACCCTTTCTAAATGCCTGTGTGTGACAAAAATTGAGTAAAAAAAAATAGCACTTATTCTTTGAAAATGTTGCAGATTAAAAAATTAGTTCCCCAAAATTAAAAAGTATCTGAAATAGGTTTGAAATTTTATACATTACTTACATTACATTGCGTTCCAAGATGGCGCCCAACTGTACGGCTGCCGTACTCGGGGTCCTTCGATTACATATGACGTCACGGCTAGCTTTATAGTTATTTAGCTGTGTGTTTTTTTTTTCTTTTTTTTTTCCAATCCACGTTGACACAGAGTTGGTTAGTAAAGGTGCGCGGGCCGAAGCCCCGAGCTGCGTCTTAGGAGCGAGGACGCAGGCTCAGGACCGGACGAGCGAACGCGCGCGAGGGCTGAAGGCCCGAGCTGCGTCTAACGTCAATCTACTGTTTCCCGCTGTTCCTCAACCATCCGGTAGGGCTAGTAGACCGGTCTTGTATCGAAACCCTTTTACCCCGTCGACGTCTGTTTCCCCCTATGGAAACAGGGTAGCTATCGGGTACGATCAGGTTAAGGTAAGCGTTTGGTTAAAGTTAAAGTTAGGAAGTTGAGGTTAGGTTAATGTAAGGATTTCCTAATAAACTAAAGCAAAGAGATGAGCCATGTGCCGATGCGTGTCTGCTTGGTCCAAGAATGATTCCATTTGTTCCGTTTTGAACGTTTATTTTAACTGTAGACATGAGACAAAACAATGAAGTGCATCCAAGTAATGAATTGTGCCCACGTATCACCAAAAAAAACCCCAACTTTACTACTGAAAACCGTGAGACTCCACTCTTCCACTCAGTATCCCAAAATACACTAACGCTAACTAGTCTCCCTTCTTAAAGCGACAGGCACCATTAGGGCTACGCACCACCGCGATACAAATATAATAAAAGTATAAAGATAGACAGTGTAACTCATAAATATCAACACTAAATATTCAAATTACTAAATGTTACTAAATATGAACTATAAAGAGACATTTGGCTCCTACATTACTGGCCCCTACTTGTTCCGATAATGCTAGAGTTAAGAACAATTACCACATCTATATAAAAATCCACCATTACAAAAATGAACAGGCATTTGTACTGTCAAATATTCAACGTTCCAAACATAACAGAAAGTAGCACTTAGTAGGCGCATTAATTGGTCAACATTTTGCCGGTCAGTTTGGCATGTTTATAACAGAGGTCTAGCGCCTCTACAGATGCGCTGAATTGAGCTGGCGAACACTAAGGTGGTGTGACTCCGGTTAGAGAATAACGGAGGCGGAGCTTCAGTTTGAGGATATTTATGCAAGAATGTGTGGTTGTATTTCCTCGAAATGGAAGAGAGGTAAACTGTCGCTCACAAGCAGTCAGGCGGACTGAGAAAGCTGGCTAGAATTGATTGGAAATCCCTTGGTCAGAACCGGAAAGTCTCTTCATCTCTTAAAGGGCCAGTAACCTTACCAGTAAATTGAAGTGAGTTCAAAATACCAGTAATACTAGCGGGAGCCACACTAAACTCTTCTTAACCAGGGCTGCCCTACAATGTTCATTTTCTGAAAGGATATAGAGAAAAAGACAGAGAGAAAGAGAGAGAGAGCCAGAGGTTACCAGTATTGTATTTTTAAATCACTTCAGGACACAGCGCTGTCGCTCGACACAACCTCTCCGTGGCATTCTTTATTTAGACTGACACAGCATCAAAGGCAGACCCGATCAAACAACCCAAAGACCGCAGGCATCACCAATCGATCCCAGCACAATAGAACAGCACCAAATCAAATGCAGCACTGTCGATGTGTGCATACATAACATTCCCCCCCCCCCCCGGCAGGATTTCAAACATGAAAGGTTGACACAAAGTCCTCTAGGTGGCCAGGGCATAAACGTGTGCGAACAGGTCGCGGGGCGGCCTGAGGCTGGGCAGGCCGAGGTGGGGAGGGAGAAGGCAGGGGAAGCTGAGGCCCAGGAATGTCTGGGGCCCGTGTAGGAGCTGCATGAAGCCCCGGGGCGTCTCGCCATGCTGAGGGAATGACTATGGTTGTGTCACCAGCTGTGTGTGGCGGAGCTGACACCTTCCGTAGACAACTGGAGTGCCACCGAGTGCCATCGCTGAGGAGGTAAGTGGCTGGGCCCAGCTGACGGGTGACTTGGAGAGGAGAGGACCAGTATGAAGCCATTTTATTGTCCCTGTGGGGCCTGCGGACCCTGACTCAGTCTGACACATTGATGTCTGGCACCCTGGTTCGTTTTGACTGGTCAAACCGTTGCTTCATCCGCGTCTGCTGACGAGGGACTGAGGCTCTGACCCCAGAGGGAGGTGCCTGAGGTGTGGAGGGGCGGAGCCTGTCAAGGGGCATGCACAGTTCCCGGCCTAGCATGAGAGAGGCTGGGGAGACGCCTGTGGTCGAGTGCTGTGTGGCCCGATAGTGTAGCAGAGTGTGACGGATGGCCTGCGTGAAAGAGCACCCTTGGGCCATGTGTGCTCTGAGGCCGTTTTTCAGTGACTGGTGAAAACGTTCAACGCTGCCATTGGCCTGGGGGTGGTAGTACGCAGTGCATATATGACGGATGCCCTTGCTTTCGAGATAAGCAGTGAACTCAGCAGAGACCAGCTGAGGGCTGTTGTCAGTGGTGATGGTCTTTGGGAGGCCCCAGCGAGAAAAAAGAGAGTCCAGGAAGTTGATGATGATCTGTGAGGTCACAGTGCCGTCGTAGGCGACCACCATGAAGCGTTGGTGGTGGGGAACTCCATGGATCTCACCACAAATGTCCAACTGCAGGTGTTCCCAGGGCTGAGAGGGCCAGGCGAGAGGTTGCAGGGGTGGGGGAGCCTGGTGGCCAGTCTTGCCACTCACAAGGCAGGCGGAACAGTCCTTCACCAGAGCCTCAATATCTCTGTCTATCCCCGGCCACCACACCAGGTCTCGGCAGCGCTGTTTCAGTTTCACAATGCCCAGGTGGCCTTCATGCGCCATATTCAAAACACGTGCACGGAGAGCAGCTGGGACCACTGTGCAAAACCCATGTGCCACGCAGGTGTCATTCCAGCAGGAGAGCTCCTGTCTGACTCGGGCGAACGCAGCCAGCTCCTCTGGGGCCTTGTGAGGCCAGCCGTTCTGGATGTAGGTGCGGAGCTGGGAGAGGACAGGGTCCTGTTCGGAGGCTGCCCTCAGCTCCTGCAGAGAGACAGTGGCCTGGAGGGGTGTGTGTAGCATTTGGACAATGTCCTTTTCCACACAGTCAGTGTCCGTCTGTGGAGCTGGGGTGGAGACAGAGCGAGAGAGCAGGTCGGCGACAACATTGTCTCTGCCTGGGGTGAACTGCAGGCTGAAGTTGTACTGGCAGAGGCGGTCAGACCAGCGGTGCAGCCTCAGGGGTTTGTGGCCTGTCCCAGATGTGGACAGCAGCGCTGTCAGGGCCTGGTGATCTGTCCTGAGGGTGAAGGAGCGGCCATAGAGGTAGAGGTGCCACCTTTCACAAGCCCAGATACAGGCTAACGCCTCACGCTCACCCACGGAGTACCGCTGCTCAGTCAGGTTGAGGGCACGGGAGGCGAAGGCAATGGGCTTCTCCACACCGTTTTGGGTTTGAGACAGCACAGCCCCTATCACTGTGGCTGATGCGTCACAGGTCACAAAGGTGGAGCTGGAGATGTCGAAGTGAGCCAACACTGGTGGTGAAGTCAGTTGAGTCTTGAGATCACGCACAGCGTCACTGCATGCCTTTGACCACACCCATGGCTCGTCCTTACGCAGCAGCTGGCGCAGGGGGGCTGTGGTCGCAGAGTACTGGGGAAGAAACCTCAGGTAGTAACTTGTCATACCTAGGAAGGAGGCGACCTGGGCGGCCGAGCTGGGCTCAGGGATGGCCTGAATGGCGTCCACGTTGGATTGTAGTGGAGTTACACCGCTCGCTGACAGCCGGAACCCCACGAAGTCGATGGCTGGCACAGAGAGGACACATTTCTCAGCATTGAGAGTTAGCTTGTGCTTGGACAGGGCTGCGAAGACCATGTTGAGGCGCTTGTCGTGGATTTCACTGGTGGGCCCGTGTACCACTATATCGTCCAGATAAATGGCCACGCCCAGTATGCCAGCCAGCACGGAGACCATGATTTTCTGGAAGCAGCTAGGGGCGGAGCTGAGACCGAAAGGCATCCTGGTGTAGCGAAACACTCCTGCATGTGTCACAAAGGCTGTGAGGTTTCGGCTGCTGGGGTGGAGGGGCACCTGTAAGTACCCCTGTCTGAGGTCGAGCTTGGAGAACATCTCAGAGCCATAGAACTGAGCAGTGAGTTCTTCTGAGGTGGGCAGTGGATACTTATCAGGGACCACTGCCTTATTTACTGCACGTAGATCGACGCAGACACGCAGGCCCCCCGACTTCTTCTTAGCCACCACGAGGTTTGAGACCCAAGGTGACGTGTCCACCGGTTCAGTGATGCCAGCTTCCAACAGTTGTTGCAGCTCGGCGGAGACCCCATCACGGAGAGCCAACGGGATGCGGCGCAGTGGTTGGATGACAGATTTCACAGCAGGGTTGAGGAGAGGTTGATGGGCGAAGGCGGAGAGGCAGCCCAGCCCCATAAACAGCGATGGCCACTTCTGCTGCCAAGGTGTGGCAACAGTCAGGATTGCTGCCCCCCTTGTGTCTAAGAGGGAGAACCCCAGAGCGGAGAACAGGTCCAGGCCCATCAGGTTGGCCCCACGGCGTGCCACATGAAAAACTGCATTGGGCACCAGCTTGGTTCCGTAGCGGACAGTCACTTGGAGAGAGCCAACCAGATCGATTTTGGAGTCACCATACCCACAGAGGACAGCTGAGGGTGCGGACAGTGGCAATGAACCGAAAAATTGACTGTTGGTATCAACATTCAGGAGAGACACACTTGCACCGGTGTCCAACAGCAGGGGGATGCACACATCATTAATGTTGACTGTGCATGATTTGAATGACACTGGCCCAGAGCTCCCCTTGTGAATGACGGCGGTTGAAGACTGGGGGGTGTGGCCCTCTGACCCAGCCGGGGAAGATCGACAGACGTTGGCAAAGTGATTGTGCTTACCGCAGCTACTGCATGTCTGGCCACGGGCAGGGCAGTTCTGAGCCCTTGAAACATGAGACCGAGACCCACAGTTACCACAGGACTGTTGAGGGCGGGGCCGAGAACGCCGTCGTTGCAGTTGCAAGACGTCTCCAGTGGAGTCCGCGCCCGCCTCGCTCTGGCTGGGTTGCGTCCCGAGGGGCAGCCGTGAGTAGAGGGAGGAGTCGTTGGCAGCTTGACTGGAAGTGGCCACTTGCTGTGTATTTAGCATAGCAGCACACTCAGCTGCTCCCTCAACCTGTAGTGCGATGGTAATTGCTCTGGACAGCAGCAGATCGTCTTTTTCCAGCAGGAGAGTCTCACGCACCTTTGCGTTGTTGGTGTGTTCGATTAGCTGGTCGCGAACCATCTCGTCCTGAAGCGCGCCAAACTTGCATGAGCTAGCTAGCCCTCGCAAATTAGCTACGTACTGCCGCACAGACTCACCAGGCAGTTGGTGTCGCTGACGGAATATAAATCGCCGAAGGAGGGCACTCTGTGGAGCAGCGAAATGAGTGCTCATAAGTCCCACAGCTTCGTCAAAGCTTGTGACGTTCCCCAGAGTCCCGAGCACACGATGACCCTCTGCTCCCAAGCAGTGTAGCAACAAAGCCGTCTTCCTAGCCTGGCTCACGTCTTCGAGCCCTGAGGCGATGATGTAATTTTCAAAACTATGTAGCCAGCGAGTCCATGGTACCGGAGGCTCGCCAGGTAATGCCAGGAAGGGGGCAGGTGGTGGGAGAGAGATATCAGCCATACTCGTCGCCAATATTGTATTTTTAAATCACTTCAGGACACAGCGCTGTCGCTCGACACAACCTCTCCGTGGCATTCTTTATTTAGACTGACACAGCATCAAAGGCAGACCCGATCAAACAACCCAGAGCCCGCAGGCATCACCAATCGATCCCAGCACAATAGAACAGCACCAAATCAAATGCAGCACTGTCGATGTGTGCAGACATAACAACCAGTACATGGCTCATCGTAGGGGATCACTCTTTACCACTGTCCCGTTCTGATTCCATAAGGAGACAGATCTTCGTGATGGGTCTGCCCAAGATGCTGGTCTTTATCTTGATGTGAACTTTGCGAACAAGACCCTTCTTGTCTGGAACTGTCTCGATGACCTTTCCCATAATCCATGAATTTCTTGGCACACAGTCGCCACAAGAAGAATCACATCTCTTGCAAAGTTTCTTGATGCTGTGGGCCTGCTGTTGAGGTAAGTACTCTTTAGTTTAGCCCATCTCTTCCAGAATAAATCGGACATTCACCTATGCCTTGAGTAGAGATCATCTTTGTCGAATAATCCTGGTGGTAATGATGGTTTCACCTTCAGCAATAAGAGATGGTTAGGTGTCAGTGCCTCCAAAGGTCACTAGATGCCTTCGTAATAGGTCGGCTGTTGATCATTGCCTCCACTTCACATAAGACTGTGTGAAGGCTTTCTTCGTCAAGGATTTGTTCTCTCGCAGTGGAATTCAGCACATTCCTCATTGATTCTATCAACCTCTCCCACGCTCCTCCATGATGAGAAGCTGTGGCGGGTTAAACGTCCATTTAATCCCATGCTGATGAAACAAATGCTGAAAATTTGAGGCGTTCCAGTCAGCAATGGCTGCCTATAGCTCATGATTGGGCCCAACAAAATTTGCTCCATTGTCTGAGCAAATCTCTTCCACTTGTCCTCCGTGCTATGAAAGCGATGGATTGCGCTTATGTGTAACCGGTGTATTAATTTAATAGGTTTATATTTCACCAATAATCAATTTCACGTGTTGTTGTTTCTTATAGGCTACTTCTTTCTGTATATTTATTTTGGGGCTTTTTATTTTATTAATGGTGCAATGTTTTGGTTGTGTGACCTTTGACATTTTGGTGACGCTACTTCCTGTGAATTTGTGCTATTTTCCTCCGTCGGCCGGAGCATGGACGTATTCTTGAGGAGAGGTAGGCGTTAACAGGTGCTCAGGCAAATAGCATGTTAAAACAGGGTAAAAACGCTAATCTTATTTGTACAGGTCATAGATACATTTCTTTGTTGTCATAAAGTTTATTTCCGAGTGTGTATGTGTAACGATCACGTATGAGTAGACTCGCTAGTCCGTTAGCTAACGGGTCAGACCCTTTAGTCAAGTCAAGTCATTTTTTTTGTATAGCCCATTATAACAAATTACAGATTCGACTGGTTAACGTAGTCGCCCGTTGTGCGGGAGACCCGGGTTCACGCCCCGGCTGCGGCGATTCCCGGCTCCCCCCGAATTCGCTATATTGGTGTCAGAAGTGGGATGGCGAGACCGTGAGGCTATCGGAAGCGCGTGCGCCCAGAGGCATGAGAGGGTTGATATGCTGAAGCGCATGGCGGTAGTGTAACAGTGTAACGATGAATGAGTAGACTCGCTAGCCCTTGGCTAACGGATCGGACCCTTTAGTTGACTGGTTAACGTAGTCGTCCGTGGTGCGGCTAACGGATCGGACCCTTTAGTTGACTGGTTAACGTAGTCGTCCGTGGTGCGTCCCGGCTGTGGCGGTTCCCGGCTGCCCCCAGAATTCGCTGTAAATGTATTTTACATCGTGGACAGCACTTTCAGGAATCAAGAACACTTTGTCATTTCATGTACTTCATCTCATCTCATCATCAGCCGCTTCTCCGGGGTCGGGTCGCGGTGGCAGCAAGCTAAGTAGGGCACTTCAGATGTCCCTCTCCCCAGCAACGCCCTCCAGCTTCTCCTGGGGGATCCCAAGGCTTTCCCAGGCCAGATTGGACATGTAGTCCCTCCAGCGAGTTCTGGGTCTACCCCAGGGTCTCCTCCCAGTTGGACGTGCCTGCAAAACCGCCAAAGGAAGGCGCCCAGGAGGCATCCTAATCAGATGCCTGAACCACCTCAACTGACTTCTTTTGATGTGAAGGAGCAGCGGCTCTACTCCGAGCTCCCTCTGGATCTCCAAGCTCCTCACCCTATCTCTAAGGCTGAGCCCAGACATCCTACGGAGGAAACTCATTTCAGCGTCTTGTATCCGCAATCTCACCCTTTCGGTCACTACCCAAAGTCCATGACCATAGATGAGGGTTGGAACAAAGATTGACTGGTAAATTGAGAGCTTTGCCTTCCAGCTCAGCTCCCTCTTCACTACAACGGTCCGGTACAACGTCCACATTACTGCTGATGCTGCACCAATCCGTCTGTCAATCTCCCACTCCATCCTACCCTCACTCATGAACAAGACCCCGAGATAATTTAACTCCTTCACTTGAGGCAACAACTCTTCCCCAACCCAGAGGGGGCAAGCCACCATTTTCTGGTAGAGAACCATGGCCTCAGACTTGGAGGTGCTGACTCTCATTCCAGCCATTTCACACTCAGCTGCAAACCACCCCAGTGTACGCTGGAGGTTGCGTTCTGATGAAGCCAACAAAACCACATCATCTGCAAAGAGCAGAGATGCAATTCTGGTTCCTAAAATGGACACACTCCTTACCTTGGCTTCACCTTGAGATCCTGTCCATGAATATCACAAACAGAATTGGAGACAAGGGACAACATTGGTGGCGTCCGACACCCACTGAAAACGTGTGGGGGGGGGGGGTTTTCATCCTTTTCCCCTCCCCAATTGTACTTGATCAATTACCCCACTCTTCCCGAGCCATCCCAGTCACTGCTCCACCGCTTCTGCCGATCTGGGGAGGGCTGCAGACTGCCACATGCATCCTCCGATACATGTGGAGTCACCAGCCGCTTCTTTTTACCTGACGGTAAGGAGTTTCACCAGGGGGACATAGTGTGTGGGAGGATCACGCTATTCCCCCAAGTTCCCCCTATCCCCCGAACAGGCGCCCCGACTGAACAAAGGAGGCGCTAGTGCAGCGACCAGGACACATACCCACATCTGGCTCCCCACCCACAGACACGGCCAATTGTGTATGTAGGGATGCCCGACCAAGCCGATGGTAACACAACGAAAACAACGAAAATGTGTTTGATTTTGTGCCAAGTATACGGACACAGCTCTCACTTTGGTTATACAAGGACTGGAACTGAACTGAACTGAACTGAAATATCGTTTCCCCAGTCCACAGCAGTGCAACACAAAAGACAAAAACACATATCCAAAAATTAAAAGAACACATTGTTGATAATGTTGGGGGCTGGCTGGCGAACTCCTGTGGCGATTGGTGAAGTCCAGCCAGTGTTCATATTTATGTGGGCCTGTTCAATTGTTAAATAAAAGAGCATTCCCGGGGCTGTGGTATATGGGGTATGGAGATTGCCATAAAACTCAGATCTCTGCCTCACGATGCCTTCTTCCATGCAAGCTCGCCACAGTGCTTTTGTTTCCCATTTGTGTGTTGAGCCAGCAAAACAAGCACATTTCATTACGAGAATAAGTGTAAACTTGCTTTCATATGTGACAGAAAAACTTAAAACTTGAAACTTCCTCATGCCACGTAACTATAGCCATGTTTGGCACAAACTACAGTAGTTTACTTAGGGGAACTCTAGCCGTTCTGAGAAAGCATGGTGCAGACAAGATGGGCTCTATCCACGGCAGCCCTGTCGAGGGTCTCCACAAGGACAGAGGTGAGTAGCTCACTCTAATAAGAGTTGCATTCCAGCGCCGCAGCTCCTCTGTGTTGTATTTCGGTTTGGGGAGGGACTTGGCACTGTGAAGTTGCCTTGAGTCCTTTTAATGCATACTTTGGCTTTGGAATAATACGATATACTGTATCGACTGCAACCCATCTGAATGTCTGTGGAGGAGAGAGAAAAATTCAATATGTGCGAGACATTTTGAAATGGTCAAAGAATTCATACGATACGACTTTATATCGTACCAAGCTGTGTCTAGGCCCCTGTCACTTATGTTGTGTTTATATTTGCCCTGTGGTATGACCTCATACTCGATCCATTTACTAAGTGTAATTGAGGTTAAATACCTTAACTATCAGCTTGCAATTAATATTGTGACATGCTAAGAACACTAGTCCCTGAATGATTCACACGTGACTTACACCCCTCTAACCTGAATTATTATAATTGTTGGCTGGCTCGTCTTTTCATGGGCTGTTATTTGAATTCGAGCACTCTGGTAATCAAATAAAACTGAGTGATGTACCAGTAATGAAATTTGCTTTACTCCTCCCTCCTCTTCCATCCCACAGACCATGTCATCTTGCTGGGTCTACGGGTATGTGCATACACCTCATCGGCCATCTTCACATTTGCTGTGTGTACACACACACACACACACACACACACACACACACACACACACACACACACACACACACACACACACACACACACACACACACACACACACACACACACACACGTGTCAGCTGTCAGCGCAGCATTCATAAACTTGGCTGTGTACACAGAGAGATAATTGGAGGCAGAGGTGGTGAGAGAGGGGGGGGGGGAGGGAGGGAGAGGAAGAGGTGTTCCTATTTGTGACCAGCAGAGGGTAGAATCAGTAGAGGACCATGAGCATTAATTAGACAAGAGATTTTAGGACTGATTAAAACTGTCACAATGTTTAGGTGCTTTTTGTTTTGGTGCAAGTCTGAGAACTAGGCTGAGATTTTCCAAGTGATCAACGCGCCATTGCGATTAGGCTAATCATTATTGTCACAATGTAAAATTTGGCTAAAGTTGATAGAAATCAATTCAATTTACATCCGAATAATCATTACTATTTCCCAGTCTCCTCTGACTGGGTGAAGTAAGCACTGGCATACACAGTCAGCATTTCTGCTGAAGCTGAAGTGTCAAGATAACCAATGGCATTATGATAGTGGCAGTCTACCTTAGTGTTTGTTCTAATCTCCTCATCCCTAGCTGAAAATGTGATATACTGGAACAACTACACTTTGGTGGTTTACCACACTGGATACACCTTTATGAAAGAGGTGTGGTGTACCAAGTATGAAGCTTGTATTGTTCAGTAAGCACATAATGTGACTAACATGTGGCATGACAGGACAAAAAAGATTAATTTGCCATGGAAGTGGAGAGTCCACCGGGGCCCAGATGGTCAGGATATATGAAGAGAGTGTCATGTACAGCACATAGACATTGAATTATTTTTACAGCGGTGTGTAATCCTGTGCATGCAGCCACATAGACGCACAGCATAATGTATGCACAATAAGCGGGCGGTGTGATAATCAGGCAGTCAGATCAGGCAGTGCAGTGGGGGGCAGCAAGTCTTTGATCAGGCTTAACTGGCAAGTCGGGTCTTTGGCATCTGAAAGTGAGGCTGAAAGGATCTGAACAACAGGCACTTAAAGAGTGTGTGCGGATGTGTGCATGCGTGTGTGTGAGGGAGAGAAAAGGAGAGGTAGCAAGAAAGAAAGACGGAGAGGAGGGGTGGGAGGAAGGGAGCAGAGTACGGTGAGAATTCGTGCTGTGTTAGCATCCCCCCAGCAACTCCATCAATACTGCATACAGCTGAGAATCTGGCAAGGGTCCCCGGTGCTGCATTTGCAGGCGCGGCCAGCGAAAACGAGAGCAAGCAACTCCCACGACCAGTCTGCTTGGTCTGCTGGAGGGGGACAGAGCACAGAGCCTCTGCTGCATCGAGAGGTAGAGGAGGAGTGCGGAGGAGGGGACGACAGGGAGACACAGAGTGGGAATACTCAAGCGTAGAGAGCCAATCCCGGAGAGGGACGGTAATCTTGGGGGTACTAAGTGCGCTAGTATGCTACCGGGCTCTGCAGGGTAAGCTGAACACCAGGGAGTTTGACAGGAACTCAGTGCACCTGCTCCATGCACACTGGCTTTGGTAAGCTATTTTACTGCCTTTACAATCTATCAGTTTATCACTGTTTTATCAGCCCCTTATATAGTTTCCAAGCGTGACAGGCTGTGTAGTATTAGACTATTTTTTCATGGTTTGGTTTGTCTGCATTGGTAGACTAAGGCCCTACACCTTGTAGTAATTTTATGGAAGTTGTTTTTTCTCTGGTCCAGGGACAAAAATCTCAGAATTTTTCCCCAGAGAAAATAATGTGCTTTGGTGCATTGCTGTATATTAACTGTCTTCTAATCAGAATGGAGTAACACAAACCATAAAGCAAATGGGGAATTATGGATATTCTGTCACAGATATACGAGAAGTTCCTTGATTAAACAACCATTGACAAGACTGATTTTATGTTAAAAAGGGGAGGAGCTGATCATCAAAAACTCTCTAGATATTAAATTAAACTAAAAGAATTATCCCTACAACTGTCAGAATGTTCCTCTGACACATCTCTCACACTCTTCTATTCTGTTAGTTTCCACAGCAACATAAATATGTATGTACGCGTGCGCATGTGTGTGTGTGTGTGTGTGTGTGTGTGTGTGTGTGTGTGTGTGTGTGTGTGTGTGTGTGTGTGTGTGTGTCTGTGTGTGTGTGTCTGTGAGTGAGTGAGTGAGTGAGTGAGTGAGTGAGTGAGTGAGTGAGTGAGTGAGTGAGTGAGTGAGCGAGCGAGCGAGTGCTGAGGAACTGGTCAATACAAGAGTTGTTTTTGCCTATGGAGGCACTGCTCCCCTGCTGGAGTGGACACCCCTCTGTAAAACGCAATACTGGTTTTCCATGACATCATGGAGACTCTGTTGCTTAAAGCAGCACCAAAATGACCTGATATACGACTTTAATGCCTCCATGGTGCCATAGCTGACCAGCTTTGGTTTTAACAGTGGATATTGTACATCATTTTGGTCCATTTAAAACATTGTGTAAGACACCCTGGGTAGACCAGTTCATTTAACCTCCTCTTATTAAACAATTTCATTGAAATAATAATGTTGTTACTCAAACATATAACACCTTTTCTCAAGCCATGTGGCGTCCACGTATTACACAGCATCTAATGGTTAGCTTTTGAATTCCATAACACGCTAAACTACTTGACCTCATCCCTAGTAATGATGTAGACATGGTTCAGAAATTCCACATACATTCCAGCCCTTTCAGCAATTGTTTTGAACTCTAAACATGCATATTGGTGCATAGTGTAGGGTACTGTTGTCAATAGTTTCATGATTTTGCCTTTGTTGGGGAAGGGCTGTTATCATTTGTCTGCAAGCAAACAAATTTAAACATGCATGCAAACTGTCAAGACAGTGAGGAATGAACATGGTCACAATGTAAGATTATTTCACATGCTAGAGCTTCTTAATATGAAATCTGATTAACTATAATCCAGTGTTTATTATTCTATGGAGTGTACGACTGGCAGCCACTGGAATAAACAAAAGTCAGTCAAAAGCTTCTTACATCTTTGAAGAATTGAAATGTTTATTATTTCCATCACTTTTTTTAAGTTGTTCCCCTTCCATCACCTCATGTTGAAATAAGTGAAGGAACATGAGCACTTTTTGTTTAACTTTATTGCCCTCATCATATTGGATGTAAACATAATAAAAGTGAGGCATGACGAGTCCCTTGTATGAGACTTTTGCTCGACCATTGGTTGACTCGTGGGGATGACTCGCTCAGCTTATCTTGTATTTCACAAACCTGAAGTGCTGTCACTAAAAAGTGTAGTCACATATTAAAAGTGCAGTTAGACTGTCATGACTCTGCCCTTATCAGCAAAAGATCAAACCGAGGGCCCTTATCATTGACCAAAGGCTAACTTGTACTTGCTAAGCAGGTATTGGATCAATAGCTGGGAACACTGATCATTTCTAATTAAAGACAAATGAGTCGGTCATTTAACCAGTGGCACTTGTTTGTTCTTGTAGTGCTGCAGGTCCAAAATGCTCCTGGGGAGATCATATAATTAGCATCTGTATTATTCAAAAGGAACTAATGGGGGGACCATTGTTCAACAACTTGTGGTGATGTTGTAGTGTTTGTCTCTCTGTATCTCTGAACAACTGTCACTAATATCATTCAATTGCAACGATTTCAACTTCATTAGACAGCGTTAGGTCTGGTAATAGCAGTCAAGCACATGCTGTAACATGTAAACGCCACAATTAAAGAGCTCTCGTTTTCAGCATCTTTAGAGAGCAATGTCATTGGTCCACTGCTGACAGGGAGAGGATGTGGTGATCAATATGTATCACCAAAACAACATGTACCCCAGATATCCTTGGCTTGGTGGCAACACAAATTTGTTCAGTTAAAATGAACCATAGCAAAATGTAGATTGTTTGATTTATTTTTATTTTTTTTTACTATTTGTTAGATTGTCAACACAGTTCTACAAATACAGTAGCATTCTGACAGCACAAGCTTTTTTCCAGTTGCAGTTCATAGTCCTCTGCTTTTGGCATGCTATTTTGGGAAACTTTTTATAATCTAATTTAATCTAATCTAATCGTAATAAAGAAGAATATGTTTCTCATACGTCCGTAGTAGAGCTGTCACTATATCAGATTTTCACTACACGATTATCGTGGCCAAAAGAATTCACAATAACAATATTATTTCGATATCTATAGAAATTTTGGGGAAAAAATATATAAGTCAAATTTCTCTTTAGCTTTGTTTATTGTGTGTTTTGTATCTTTTTGGCAAATTAATTATACTCAAAATACAAGTGTAGAGAGGGGAGAGAGTCTGTTACCATAACTGTACAAAGACATACAAAAAGAACAATAACACTTAATGGATAGTGAAAAGGCAACCAGATGAAACGATAAACAAAAGATCCACAATGCCTAACATCTGCCATCAGTACAATGTTAGCTGAGACAAAATCACTTGCAGGGAGCAGGGGACAGAGAGTTTGTGTGTGAGACCACATGCTGACAACTAACCACTCTGATATACTGTGATGTGATGTCCATTGACCATGTCCTGACATCATTTTTTCCTCTTTCCACTTTACATGACATGATTTTGTGCGTCAGTAGTAGCCACACACTGCGGTAATAGCTAGCTAGTTATGTCGTCAGGTGTTTGTAAGTGTGGAGAGGAGACAACGTGAGAACGGAAAGAAACAGGAATGATTTAAATGGTAAATGGACTGCATTTCTATATTTCGCTTTTCGTCTACCGACCACTCAAAGCACTTTGCAGTGTAAGCCTCACATTCGCCCATTCACACACACACACACACACACACACACACACACACACACACACACACACACACACACACACACACACACACACACTGATGGCAGAGGCTGCCATGCAAGGTGCCAACTTGCTCCTTAGGAGCAGTTAAGGGTTCAGTGTTTTGCTCAAGGACACTTTGACACACTCTCCACAAGAGCTGGGAATCGAACCAGCGACCTTTCGATTAGTAGATGACCCACTCTACCTCCTGTGCCATGCCACCCTTAAGAGGCACTGGATTATATTATTTGTGTATTATTAACATGATAAGAATATTTAATTTTTAAAATATCAGTTATCGTCAATACTGGTATATCGCGACACCCCTAGTCCGTAGCACCAAGGGATGTAAAATTTAGCACCAAAGGCGAAGAATATAAAATGATGGCCCCCTTTGATGAGTGATGGAGGGCCCTCGTGTGGTGTATTTTCAAGTGTAGCGATCAGTATCCACCAGGAATGTATTGTGTACTTCCGGGTTACTTGTTACGTCTCTCTTGTTACCTTGACGTCATTCAGTAAATCATCTATGCATTTACCGGATCGTGTCTGTGGCTTTGTGAGTGTCCTCACTATATACTGGCGTGGCAGCGTTTAACGAATTTATGCTCTTGATTTAGAAGACTGTCAGTGCGGGAGTCCGGCACATTTATACTCTTGTGAGTCACACTGTAGATCATCTCTAATATTCTGTACTGCTAAACACGAACCGGGAAGCTATCATTAACATGGCTAATGTGCACAAAGCACCGAAGCAGTGATGCCAAACAAAAATGGAGACCGTGAATTCATCTGAAAACTGGCATCAGAATATTATCTACACAATGTCGCTAGATAATGAGTTTGCTCCTTTTCTTGTTGAGGGCGTGCACTGGGAGAAAAAAAGTCCAAAGTGTCTGCATTCAGAAGTTTCAAGAACGTTGGTGACGAAGTTCCAGTTGCTCTGAAATGTACCAGACAGCAAAAAGTTAGTATGCTGGGGCAAATAACCAATTATTGCCCAGTCGTCTCACGCAACACAATCGTCAGAAATTCCACGTCTGTAGCTTACATTTGGCAGACTATTCGGACGCACTATAGATTCCAGTCTACTGGTGCTCACTTTATAGACTTTGCAGCAATCACACTGGAGGCGAATGAGAGACCAGGACCTGTTTCAGAGGCTTATGGCCTTTGTGAAGGATAATTTACTTCGCAAAGATTCTGCTATTACTCATTTAGGTGCCCCTGTGACTGAAGATGAGAAGCTCACTCCCACTGTAGAAAATTTCATCGTGCTCACCTGGCTCTGCCTCAAACACGCTGACCTATGAAAGCTGGTGAAACAACGTTATGGCACAGAGTTACGGTTATGCACATTAGTCTCAAAAAACCCCAAGATTTCCCAGGCACTTGATTCCTTACTGGAAGAACTGCGGGCTTCTGGGGATGCAAGAGCCATGCGTACAGCTGTGTCTGTTTTCCCCCAATCCAAACAGATCCCTGCAGTAAGAACAAAGAGGACATGTCCACTGTGGAAGGAGGCGCGGATACCCGACAACCACTTCTTAAGCAAGTGCCCATTTCTGCTACCTCAGGATAGAATGTTCATTGCTAAAGCCAGGCAGGTGGCCGAGGCACCAGACGACACGGGGAGTGAGCCAGATGACTGTGAGGGTGACATAACGGACATACCCAGTCTCATGCAGCGTGTGCTTATCCAGCAGTCACCATACCTTGACGTTTTCCATGACCACACCCCCGTGGAGAAGAATGATGTCTCTATTCGACCAGCGGAACACCAGGTATGTGTTTGAGAGGACATGTATTGGTATGGCTCCTGTCAGACACCCATGGACAGGCATGCTGTTCCACAGGCCCATGTCTTATGAACCCGTGCCAGAACCACAGTGTGGCCTGGTGAATATATAGAGCTTGAGTTTCCTACTGAGTTCCATGATGTCAATGGTGAACTGGCTGTGGAACCACACGTGGGGACACTAGGAGTAGACACTGGCCCCTGCTGGCCTGCTCCATCCTTGTAGGCTAGTGTACCAGGGACGATTCGTGTTCCCAATCTCACAAATGAACCTCAGTATGTGAAAAAAAGACCATGTATGCCATGTTCGCACAACCTTTGTCCCCGAGTCCTGCAGTAATTCAAAGATGCCCCCCCACTTAACATTTTCACTCCCCAAACCCTTCGTTAGGCTACACCCAAACAACATTATGCCATCTTACATAAGGAACAAATTTCAGATATTGCACAAAGACTTTGATGAGGTGTTTGACCCACACTTGTAGGGGTACAATGGCGCCATTGGTCCATTCCATGCAAAAGTGAATATAGGTCCTGTTCAACCGCCGCAGCACAAGGGCATAGTTCCCCAGTACTCAAGAGGCCATTTGCAGGAGCTCCAGGCCCAGTTTGACACACTGGAACAGATGGGCATCTTTAAATGGCCTAAGGATGCTGATGTGTGTGGAGTATGTCAGCCCATCGTTCCTTGTAAAAAAAAACCAAAAGGGGCTTTTCGCCTTGTCACTGCCTTTGCAGACATAGGCAAGTATAATAAGTCCCAGCCTTCTCTCATGCCAAACGTCAACTTCACCCTGAGGCTGATGGCCCAATGGAAATAAATTGTTGCAACTGACCTCACCAAGGCATTCTACCAGATGCCACTATCCAAAGACTCAATGAAATACTGCGGGGTGGTAACACCTTTCAAGGGTGTTTGTGTATATGCTCACTGCGCCATGGGCATGCCTGGCTCAGAGACTGCCCTAGAGGAGCTAACATACCGGGTCTTTGATGAACTCCTGGCCAAGTGGCCAAGGTCGCAGACGATTTGTACTGAGGGGCAAATACGCTTGAAGATCTGCTTAGTGTCTGGAAGGGAGGGTTATAAGCACTGCAACGTTGTGGACTCAACTTATCGGCTGCAAAGACAGTTGTTGCCCCTCAACAAACAAACATCCTGGGCTGGTTGTGGTGTCATGGGACCATCCAAGCCAGTCCCCACCATGTTGCTGCATTAGCTGCATGCTCCCCTCCTAAGAACGTGGCCAGGCTTCTATCATTCATTGGTGCAGACAAGATGCCTGCCTGCGTGATTAAGTGCTGTGCATCCGTCCTGGCCCCACTGGATGATTTCATTGCTGGCCATGAGCCAAAGGATGTGATAACGTGGTAAGATGAATTTCTGTTCGCCTTCAACGATGCACAGAAAGCTCTGGCCACTAACCACTCAATCACATTGCCTCAACCAGAGGACCAGCTCTGGATCATCACTGATAGTGCAGTTAGGGAGCCTGGTCTAGGAGCCACACTTTGTAACACGCATCAAGATTCACTGAAATTTGCAGGCTACTTCAGTGCTAAACTCCACAAGAACCGGTCAATTTGGCTACCATGCAAGGTAGAGGCCCTACTTATTGCTGCTGCACTGAAGCACTTTAGCCTGTACATAATCCAGTCCTCAAAGAAAGCCTGTGTGTTAACAGACAGCAAGCGCAGAGGAGAGTTCTCTGCTAGCCGCCATGTAACTAACTACCTTTCTGTCTACAGCCAGTAGGTTTCAAGTCTTCATTTGGCATGTGGCTAGTGCAGTAATACTGCCTTCTGATTTTACCAGTCGCAATATTCCCGACTGTCACAATACCACCTGCTAGAGCTGCACTTTTGTCCGCACCTCTATGACGTACACTAGGTTATGGCGGGGGGCATTCTTTAGGGATCCCAAAAACTCCCCTTTACCAACAGATCAGCATGGCGGGCCATACAGGCTGAGTGCTCTGACCTCTGAAGGACATGTGTTCACCTCCGCCAAGGCACCCGCCCCTTAACACTAGAGTGACCAAGACGGTCATTATGACCATTTTGGAGTTTCAAAGTTTAATCATCATCTTCTTCTTCTTCTTCTTCTTCTTCTTCTTCTTCTTCTTCTTCTTCTTCTTCTTCTTCTTCTGCTTCTTCTTCCTCCTCTGTCTATCTTCCGGTTTGTTCCCTGTTTCCCAGGGGTCGCCACAGCGGGTTTTTTGGGAGAAAAAAAAAAAGATACTGCCGCTCCTTAATGTAGCCGGGTGGTAAAGAACCGATCTTTCTTCCTGCTGTGAAACGTAATTTTGTACTGCCCGTTTAAGAGATTAACCTCGACTCAGGGTTATAACGTCACACGCGCGACGCCTAGTTTCAGTCAGAGCAAAGACGGGGTGAAGCATGGTGAACAGCGATGCATAGCAGTCTGCAAAGGGGTAAATATTTTAAAATTTACATTCAACCTATAGAAATAATGTTCATATCCAGTACATAAGATCTCAAAATGTATATTTACGAGTTATTAGAGTGAGATGGAGTATTATTTTGCACGGATGGTTCTGAATTGCGTAGTATGCATAACCGCGTGTTCGGATTTTATTATTTGCATTTACTGGTACTTCTAAAACTGCGTGTTACCCGCGGTTAGTACTTCGATATTTTGTGCATATTATTTTGTAGCGATTCGGTATTTTATTTCGATATTCTCCTATTTGATACTGTGAGGTTGTTGAACCAACTACTGTGAATGTTTGACTAGGTAGCCAGTTTTGCTGTAGCTGTTCTTGGCTAGCCACGCTGAGGAGGCCATCTTGAAACGTGGCTGCAAAAGCCCACTACTGTATTTCATTTGGGGTATAATTTGTATTTTCATGCGATCGGGATTTTATTTTGAACTTAACTGATATTTCAGTTAAGGTTGAACATTGTTGTAACCCAGCGAAAGAGCCATTACTAATGTAATTCATTGTGAATATTTGTATGGCATGGAATTTTATAAACAGCATAAGTGAATCCTTCTATTCTCCTATCGACTGCTGTACTCCTATTGAAGTGAGGCAGCATTCAGAATAAAAAACCCCGAAATAGAATTTTGTGTTGTCCGGTGAGTTCATTAACCTGAGGACCCATCACATTTTGGTACCAGGAGTGGGGTGTCTGAATGTTAGGAGTTTAGTTTTATTTTTATTTTGAATGAAATACAGTTGTGGTGAAGACAGGTTCTGCGGAGAGTTTGCCTGGCTTCGTGGAGGTTCATTGGATAGACTGACGAGAAGTGTTGGTGATCAGCCTGCTGGACCAGAGGACCACACTAGAGCAGCATTTTGGGGAGGTTTGGAGAGTCACAAGCCCAGCTGCATCCAGTGTCAACCCCGCGCTGTGTTATTGTCGTTCAGAGACTGTTTCCAGCTGAGCCACAGTGTATCCTTCCTCCTGCACGAATAGCGCACTGATAAAAGACTGAACTTTTTGAACAGTGCCTATCGTGAACATTCACATTGTCTGTTGATGGTGATGACAATTCTGTATCTGTAATGGGAGAGGGTGTTGCTGACAATAGTATGGATGAGATTCAGCAGCAACTTCAAGACTTCGGTAGGGAGCATAGTGAGGCTATGGCGGCCATATCCGATCTGAGTAGTCATTCAACCAGATCGTATGTGTATGTACCCAGGGAATGCCACATTAACCCATTTAGTGGCAACGTGAGTACAGATGGGAGAGAAGTTGATAAGTTCGTGGAGGAGGTAGAGAGGGTGTTAAGGGCTAGAGATCAAACCCCAGCAGAACAGTTAGACTATGTAATATCTCTTTTAAGAGGGCCAGCCTTGGAAGAGGTGAGGTTTCGGATGGGGGTTGAGCCCAAGCAACCAGCAGATTTATTCACGTACTTGAGAGAAGCATTTAGAGAAAAGCGAAGTACTGCCCAGTTATTACACACATTCTATGGCCGTAAGCAAGCTGAAGGTGAAGACCTTCGTACCTACTCACATGCACTGTCACAGATACTGAGTTGTATAAGGAAGTTGTCACCAAATGCAATTCCTAATGAACAGGTTGTCATTAGAGGTCAGTTCATTGAAGGTGTTCGAGATGTAAGTCTTAGAAGGGAACTTCGTAAACTTGTGAGAGAAAAGCTCCGGTCAACTCTCGTCGAGGTGAAGCTATTAACTGGTCCCTGGAGGATCCAAAAACTGGTGTGGTAAAGCTAGTCAAGAATAGACATGTACCATCTGAAGCTGTAGTTGATACCCAGTGCTCTCCTGTTAATGTTCCAACCAGGCGCACTGTTACTTTAGAAGATGTGCTTCAAGTAGTGGCTGAGCAGGGAAAGGCCATAGGTGAGTTGACCAAGGCTGTGAAGGAACTCACTGGTGACGGATGTAAAACCGAGCAACCAGCTGTTAGACCTAGAACACAGCCTAGGTTTACGGAAGATGGCCAGCCGATTTGTTTTAAGTGCAATGGAGTGGGGCACATTGCTAGAAAGTGTGTGCAGAGCCATAAAGCGCATCCTGGTCAATCTCCTACAACGCCTGCTATTCAGGGAAACTCCAGCCCTCGGTTGCCGTGAGCCAGGCAATGCGGGGGCAGCCCAGAGGCTCAATCAATGACCCTACACGTACCAGACTACTTGAACGCGCAGTCGGTAAATGCCCTGTCGTTCAGCTAAAGATTGGAGGTGTTGTGGCCTCATGCTTATTAGATACAGGAAGCCAAGTGAGCACTATTTCTGAAAGTTTCTTTAGAGAACACCTGTGTAGGGAGGATGGGGATATGCTCTCTACTTCCGGTTGGCTTAAAACCACAGCTAATGGTGTAGATATACCATATCTAGGGTACCTGGAGTTAGATGTTGAAACACTGGGAGTGACGCTCCCGGAATGTGTTTTTTTGGTGATAAAGGGACCTCCGAATTCTCCAAACGTGCCAGGCCTCATAGGAATGAATATTATTAGTCGAGTTCGGCAGCTAGTACAGGGTGAGTTTGAAACTACTTTAGGTGGAGAGTTACAGTCAGATTGGAGAGAGGCGTTCCAGCAGATGCAAAGGGCTACCATCGTGGGCAAAATGACTGTCGCTAGACTAGCTGGAAAGGACACTGTACACATACCTGCGTCATCAGTAGCTACAATAATGGCAAAAGGGTTAGCACCTAGATCAGAGAAAGGTGCCCGCAGCATGCTGTTAGAACCCATGAATGCACCGCTACCTCATGGGATGATAGTTGTTCCTGCTCTTGTGTCGTCACAGGGCCAGTCCTTCCCAGTGCAGGTGGTGAATTTCTCACCAGAAGATATCTGGTTACATCCAAGAACCCGGTTAGGTACTTTGTCGGAGGTAGAGTGTGTCCATACCAACCAGGCTTGTGAGGTCAAGTTTCAGTGGCTCTCTACTAGCATTGAGCGGATCACTGTTGATGAGAAAAGTGGTCCGCCAACTCAGGACAGGTCACAGCAGATCCTTGATAAATTAGACATAGGTGGTACTCCTGAGCAGAAAGCACCATTGTGTGATTTGCTGATGAGGTTTTCAGACATCTTTGCTATGATTGATGAGGACCTTCGTTACGCTAATACAGTTGAACACAAGATTAACTTAGTAGATGATATCCCGGTGACCTAGCCATACAGATGCATTCCCCCGACTCAGTACAATGAGGTTAGAGAGCACATCACTAAACTACTACAGAAGGGTGTGATAGAAGAAAGCACTTCTGCTTACGCCTCACCTATTGTTGCAGTCAGGAAATCTGACAACGGTCTCAGGCTATGTGTTGACTACAGAAGGCTAAATGCCAAGACTAACCATGATGCTTTCCCATTGCCTAGAATAGATGAAAGCTTTGATGTGCTCCAGGGGGATAAGTACTTCTCATCTATTGATTTAGCCAGTGGGTATCACCAGGTGGCAGTACGGGAGAGCGATCGACACAAAACGGTGTTCACGACTCCATTTGGAATTTACCAATACACACGCATGCCATTTGGTGTTTGTAATGGGCCATCCACCTTCCAACGCTGTATGCAGGCGACCATGAATGATTTGATTTTCTAGATTATGTTAGTATATCTAGATGACATTTTGGTGTACTCACCGACTTATGAGGAACATCTACAGAGACTTGAAGTTGTCCTGCGAAGGTTGAAAGAGACCGGTCTCAAGGTAAAACTTGAAACGTGTCATTTCCTGTAGGATGAGGTCTGTTTCCTAGGTCATCAGATAGCTGCACAGGGAATCGGTACTGACCCTCGTAAAGGTGAAGCTGTAAGGAACTGGAAGGTCCCCAGTACAGTGAAAGAATTGAGATCCTTTCTGGGCTTCTGCACTTATTACAGAAGGTTCATGGAGGGGTTCTCGAAGATTGCTGGTCCTTTGCATGATCTGGTCAATCAGTGTCTTCACGATGGTAGCCCTGCTAGAAACAACCGGGAATTTGAGTCATTATGGTCAGCTGAGTGTCAGTTGTCTTTTGAGTCCCTTAAGGAGAAACTTACTTCAGCCTCTATCCTAGGCTACGCAGATTTTACTCTTCTGTTCATCTTGGAGACAGATGCGAGTAGTTTGGGATTGGGTGCGGTCCTTTACCAGCAGCAAAGGGAACATAAGACAGTCATAGCATATGCCAGTAGGAGGTTGCGCAATGCTGAACGGAATGAAAGAAATTATAGCAGTATGAAGTTAGAACTTCTTGCCCTCAAATGGGCTGTAGGGGAAAAAATTCGGGGCTATCTCCTGGGGTCGAAGTTTGTTGCTTTCACGGACAATAATCCGTTGTGCCACCTGAAAACGGCTAAGCTCGGGGCAGTTGAGCAGAGATGGGTAGCTTAGTTGGCAGTTTTTGATTTTGAAGTGAGGTATCGCCCAGGGCAACGGAACGCAGCGGCCGATGCCCTCTCACGACAGCCGTTAGCAGGGGAGCCTGCTAATCAGTCAGAGGATGAAGAGTTTGACAACTGTGTGACCATTTGTAACCTCGTTCACAAGGGGACTGCTCTAGGCCCGGAATTAGTGACGGCGGTGTCAGTTGTTGTAATGTAAGGCAGATTCGTGTCATGGAAGCAGGTGTCACTAGGGAGGCCAATACATTTCAAGGAAACACGCCTACTCTTCCTGGTTACACAAAAGTGGAACTTGGTACCTTTCAAGCCAATGACCCTACAATCAGTGAGTTCAGGAAGTTTTGGGATAGAGAGAGAGAGCCAAATGGCCATGAGAGGTCTGCTCTGTCTGAACCGGTTAAGGCACTTTTAAACCAGAGGAAGTATATCCAAGAGATAAGTGGATTATTGTTTCATGTTGTCAATGTCCCTCACCAAGGTGAATGCCAACAGTTGCTCTTGCCCTCCTGTCTGAAACAACCAGTGCTAGAGAGCGTCCATGATCATATGGGTCATCAGGGCATAGAGCGCACTATAAACCTGTTGAGACAAAGGTGTTTCTGGGTTAGAATGTATAATGACATTGAGGAATGGATCAAGAAGTGTCGGAGGTGTATATTGACTAAGATGCCACAGCCTAAGATACAAGCCCCTATGAAGTCGTTCATGGCTTCTAAACCATTGGAAGTTGTTGCAGTAGACTTTACTGTTCTTGAACCAGCATCGGACGGGCGTGAGAACATCTTGGTGGTTACTGACGTTTTCACTAAGTTTACACAAGCCTTCCCCACCAAAGACCAAAAGGCAGATACCACTGCCAAGATTCTCCTTAAAGAGTGGTTTATGAAATACGGACTACCTGAAAGGTTGCACTCGGTCCAGGGCAGAAATTGGTTAATTGTGCATCAAGAGTGCTTGAGAGATGCACATGAGAAAGCCAAAGAATACACTGAGCGCAAAGCAGCTGAGAGGATTGCCCCTCTGAATGAGAAAGTGTACTGTCCATCCATTGATGTGGGTCAGTTGGTGTATTTGCGCTACAGACCTCTAGGGAGGAACAAAATTCAGGACTCTTGGGGCCCTACTGTTTATAAAGTGATCGAGGTGCAAGGGACTACCTACATGGTGGAGCCATTAGAGAGTGGTCCTACTAAGAGTTAATCGTGTTGATTTGCACAGTTGTGTTAATTCTGGTCCTCTGTCTGAAGACAAATGAATAAATTCCCCACTTGGTGTTTCACCTGTGGAAGAGTTGGTTTCTGACCCAGTTGATCCCGAGCTTGCTGATCCAGAGGGTGTAGTACTTGAGCAGGTAACTTATCCCCAGTTGAAACAGCCCACAGACTTGCTATCTGAAGGTGTAAAAGTGGTAAATAATAACCCCGTGGGGAATGAGTCAGAAGTGGTTCTGGTGCCTGTTCAGGGGGAGTTTAACTCTCTTGAGGCCAGAAGGGGTACCAGAGATGGCGGATGCGGTAATACATCCTAGAGGGCCCGAATCAGAGGTTAGGGTACCTGTCCCAGCTCCTAGAAGAAGCCAAAGAGCTACTGCTGGTATCCACTTAAACCCATTTGATGAACCTAGGTCAACTTGCAACGCAATGTCACTTAGTCCTGAGGTGTTAACATAGCTCATTTCGAGCCTTGGGAAGGTATTCTTCCAGGAAGCAGTTAAGGAAGTGAGGAGCTCAAACTAAGTGACCGAGGGCGTTGACATTCAGCAGGGGAGAGTGTAGCCGGGTGGTAAAGAACCGATCTTTCTTCCTGCTGTGAAACGTAATTTTGTACTGCCCCTTTAAGAGATTAACCTCAACTCAGGGTTATAACGTCACACGCGCGACGCCTAGTTTCAGTCAGAGCAAGGACGGGGTGAAGCGTGGTGGGCAGGGATGCATAGCAGTCTGCATCGGGGTAAATATTTTAAAATTTACATTCAACCTATAGAAATAATGTTCATATCCAGTACCTAAGATCTCAAAATGTATATTTACGAGTTATTAGAGTGAGATGGAGTATTATTTTGCACGGATGCTTCTGAATTGCATAGTATGCATAACCGCGTGTTCAGGTTTTATTATTTGCATTTACTGATACTTCTAAAACTGCGCGTTACCCGCGGTCAGTACTTCGATATTTTGTGCATATTATTTTGTAGCGATTCGGTATTTTATTTCGATATTCTCCTATTGATACTGTGAGGTTGCTGTTACTTTTCCTGTCTCCGTCTTCTGACTACCTTCGCCGGAAGATACAGGGGAACCAAATTTATTTCGGATCCAGGGCCGAAGTTCGCTGGCGCTGTCCATCACTGCCTGGTGCTAGCTAGCTAAACTTCGGAGTACAACCCAACACAGTTCAATAGTTCACGTCCTCTGAAAATGGCGAGGACACCATCTTCTCTCTTTGGAAACACATTTAATCCTTCTTCACAGCTGCACAAAACGTTGACATAGGTCCAATATATCACAGTTCTTACTAATAATATTTCCTTTCACTTGCGCGGAGCACCCAATACCATTCACGCCACACAACAACAACAACTTCCTCATTCACCCCTCCCTACCAACCAATCAGAGTCCGACCCCAGATCTTGCTCTTAAAGCGGTAAACCCTTATTTACCAACACTAGCCCACTATGGATGGCATTACACATAATTCCACTCCAACACAGATACAGTTACCTATCATACATTTCTTAGACAGATCACAGAGCCATATAGATACACTTCAATTGTCCTTGGTTCCCCTTTTTGTCTCTTCCAAGGCACCATGCAGAGAGGTAGATGGAGTAACAGTCCATTTAAACAGTCCATTAGGCCATAGGAATCGTTCTGCATCCCTGTGCATCTCCCTTTGGGTGTAAGTCGGTTAGTGGTGGTGGGTAGTGCATTTGCTTCCTCTGTACTGATTCTTTGGGTACTCTGTAAGGGAGGCATGTTAGTCAACCAACGAAACAGATCACACCTAATGTGATCACAAACAGGTCATTGCATACTATATAACTCAACTATCCTGGCATTCAACAGAAACCCCAAAAAATAAGACACTTCTCAATTCTAACCGGAATTATAAGTGCAAATATCTGACCAACATTTCTGTTTCACCTTTCAACTCACAACATTTTTCACCAGGTATTAATACTTCAACTGTTTACGGTTCCTCCTAAATAGAACGTCAATAATAACTGAACAACAGTGCAAACATGCACAACAAAATGATGACAGCAAGTCATTGCAAGCATTTTTTTTCCTTGTGTGCGTGCAAGCAACACTGATTTTTGTTTTCTGTTTCTTTTTTTTTTCTCAACAATTCAGTTCAATGAGCCACCCACTCTCCATATTTGTTAGGAGCCCTCCTACTCCTGTTAGGCCTCGTAGGTCTTTGTCTCAACCCACAATCTGAAACAGTCCCTTCTTGACTCCGCGGCAATGCACTACCCCCACTGGCATGAACTTCCCCACTGCTTGGGGGGAGCACATCCATGTGGAGAGAAGCTGGTGAAGGAGGGGCCGGACTGGAAAGATCATCAACGACCAGCTCGGTTAGTTGCTGGCTGTCAGGCTCTCCACCCGCTGCGTCAGAGAACAGGCTGGACAACCCTGGGTCAGAGTCGACGATGTCAGTGTCCATGTCGGGAGGTGGGACATCAACTGGGTTCCAGACTTGTGCGTGTTTGAAGGCCCAGCTGTTATCCATCGGAGTACAGGACCTGAAGGGTTTCAACTTGTCGTGGTGTACAACCGTTGCCTTTGTCCTGGGCCCTTTCTGAATGCGATACACCAGGTCATCCAGTTGTCCCACAATGAAGTATGGCCCATCATAAGAAGGCAGGAACTTCCTCACTTTGTTTTGAACTCTTTGCTTCCCTTTAACCAGATACCAGACAGCATCACCTATGCTGTATGCGGTGCGGCAGATAGCTTTGTCATACTGTTTCTTCGCCCGTGTGACAGCTTGACCGAGGGCCTCCCTAGCGATCTGATGAGAGAGTTGTAGTCGCTGGCGAAGCTGAGTGACATACTGCGGAGCGTCCTCTGCACTGTCTGAGTCTGGAGGCAGGCCGGCGACGAGGTCAATGGGTTCCGTCACTTCCTTTCCACACAGCATCATGTTAGGAGTGAACCCAGTCGAGCTTTGTTTTGTCACTCTGTAGGCCATGACCGCATAGGGAAGCATGGGGTCCCAGTCCCAATGGCAACGCTCTGCTGTGGTGGCCAAGATCTTTTGAATCGTGGCATTAAACCGTTCAACCTGGCCATCAGACTGTGGCCTGAAGGGTGTGGTACGGGTCTTCTCGATTCCAAGAGTCTCACACATCTTCTGAAAAACCTCAGATTCAAAATTTGTGCCTTGGTCGCTGTGGAGGGTGTATGGCGCTCCATACCGACACACCCACTCAGAGGTAAACACCGCGGCCACTGTCACAGCCTGCTGATCTGGCAAGGGATATGCCTCCACCCACTTACTAAAGTAGTCTTGCACTACTAACATGTATCGGTTGTGGCGTTTAGTCTCATTTAGTGGGCCCATGATGTCTAGGGCAACCCACTCCATAGGTGTCCCCACCCTCACAGTTCCCATGGGGCCTTGAGGTGTTTTGGCTGGCCTGGCCTTTGCAGCACAACTTATACAGGTACGACACCAAAGAGTAACATCTTCTCTCATCTGGTACCAGTAGTACTGGTTCTGGATGCGGGTCAGGGTGCGGTCAACCCCAAAATGGCCTCCAACAGGTCCATCGTGCATCTGCTTCAGCACTTCTGACTGAAATGCACGGGGCAGCACAATCTGCGGGTAGAACAGGCCATCATCGTTGAAGTAGAAGCGTCTCACCAGGATGCCATCCCTTAAGTATAGTCGTTTCCACTGGCTCCAGTAGGTCTTTGTGGCTGGGCTGTGTGGTGAAACCTCCGCCCAGCGAGGCCGCTCCCCACCTGATTCCAACCAACTTCCTGATGGGACCAATGTCTGAGTCTGCTATTTGTGCATCACGCAGCTGTTCGAGGGTCCAGCCAGAGAACAAAGCATTCGGAGTAGTGTCTGTGAGGCAGATCCTCTGTCTGAGACTCTGCGGTTCCTTTGAGTGACTCCACCACCCCCACTGGGCTTGGCACCACCTGGATGTTGTCCAAATCACACTGCACCCCATGATGGTTGATGCTCCGGGATTGAGGGGTGTCAGGAACCCTACAAGGGCATGACTCATGACAGGGCCTCCTAGACATGCTGTCAGCATTACAATGGAGGCGACCAGGGCGGTGAACTATCTGGAAGTCGAACTCAGCCAGCTTCTCGAGCCACCTGGCTAACTGCCCCTCGGGTTCTCTCATCCTGGTCAACCAACGGAGGCTGCTGTGATCGGTGCGCACAATGAAACATCGACCCAGCAGGTATTGACGAAAATGACGAGTGAACTCCACCACTGCCAGAAGCTCCCGCCGGGTAGTACAGTAGTTCTGCTCCATCTTAGAAAGCTTCCGACTCCCATAGGCCAACACCCGCTCCTGGCCGTGCTGCACTTGTGAGAGGACAGCTCCAATCCCTGCATCGCTCGCATCGGTATCTAGGATGAGGTTACCGCTATCCAGCGGGTAACCGAGGATGGGAGAACTGGTAAGTAACCGCTTCAGCTCCTCGAACGCCTCCTCCCACTGCTCAGACCAGTGAAAACGGGCGTGTTTCTTAGTTAGGGCGTGGAGTGGCTCCGCCACCGTAGCAAAATCCCTAACAAACCGCCTATAGTAGGATGCTAGTCCAACAAAATGACGGACCTCAGTGACAGAGGTTGGAGTCGGCCATTGCTGCACTTTCAGGACTTTTTGTGGGTCAGTGACAACGCCGTTCTCAGACACGATGTGCCCCAAGTAGGCGACTTGATGCTGGAAGAGGCAACACTTGGCAGGCTTCAGCTTCAGGTTGGCCTGGCGCAGCCGGTCAAACACTTCTCCAAGGCGTTGTAGCATCTCTGGGACATCCCTGCCAAGGACTATGATGTCATCTAAATACACAAGGCAGGTCTCCCATTGCATGCTTGCCAGAACACGGTCCATTAGTCGCTGGAATGTTGCCGGCGCGTTGCATAGGCCAAAAGGCATCACATTCCATTTGAAAAGACCCTTCCTGGTGCAGAAGGTGGCTGCCCTGCGTGCTCTAGGAGTCAGTTCGACTTGCCAATAGCCCGAGGCGAGATCCAAGGTGCTGAACCACTTTACTCTGGACAGGGTGTCGAGTGTGTCCTGTATCCGTGGCAGCTGGTAAGCATCCTTTACAGTGCACTCATTTAGAGCACGATAATCCACACAAAGGCGGAAGGCCCTATCCTTTCTGCGGACCATGACAATGGGCGATGCCTAGCTTCTGTGGCTGCGGCGGGCGAAACCAGCCTCGAGGCCTTGCTGTATCTGCTGGTCAGCATCTTGTTGTTTTTCTGTGGCCATTCGTTGGGGCTGTTTTTTCACTGGAGCGCCAGGCCGGGTTTCGATGTCATGTTGGACCAAACTGGTACGGCCCAAGTCGGTGGGTCCTCTGGAGAAAACATCCCCGTAGCACTGCAACAGCTGACCTAGCTGACATCGCTCCTCAACGTTGAACTCATTTGAACTCTGAGCATACAGGGTTTGGAGATGGTCAGGTATCCTGGGAAGCTCCATAGCTCCATAGTGGGTGGATCGTGCTCGATGTCAGTGGTAGGGTTTTGTACTGCCTCGGCCGATTGAAGGAGTCCTGCCACCGCCCCCTTCCTTATGGTGACAGCAGTGTTTCCAGGGTTGTACATTCTGATGGGGATGTGCTTCATGGACCCAGCCTCAACCAGGGCCCGTGCCACCAGCACGTGGTGCTTCTCCACGAAGTCTTTGGTGGGACCCATCATCATGTTTCCCTGTACATGTCTGCGGAAATGTACGTTTCCTGGTACTATGTACCCCTGTCTATTGTATTTAGAAATCACGTCAGGACACAGCGCTGTCGCTCGACACAACCTCTCCGTGGCATTCTTTATTTAGACTGACACAGCATCAAAGGCAGACCCGATCAAACAACCCAGAGCCCGCAGGCATCACCAATCGATCCCAGCACAATAGAACAGCACCAAATCAAATGCAGCACTGTCGATGTGTGCATACATAACATTTCCCCCTCCCCCCCGGCAGGATTTCAAACATGAAAGGTTGACACAAAGTCCTCTAGGTGGCCAGGGCGTAAACGTGTGCGAACAGGTCGCGGGGCGGCCTGAGGCTGGGCAGGCCGAGGTGGGGAGGGAGATGGCAGGGGGAGCTGAGGCCCAGAAATGTCTGGGGCCCGTGTAGGAGCTGCATGAAGCCCCGGGGCGTCTCGCCATGCTGAGGGAATGGCTATGGTTGTGTCACCAGCTGTGTGTGGCGGAGCTGACACCTTCCGTAGACGACTGGAGTGCCACCGAGTGCCATCGCTGAGGAGGTAAGTGGCTGGGCCCAGCTGACGGGTGACTTGGAGAGGAGATGACCAGTATGAAGCCATTTTATTGTCCCTGTGGGGCCTGCGGACCCTGACCCAGTCTGACACATTGATGTCTGGCACCCTGGTTCGTTTTGACTGGTCAAACCGTTGCTTCATCCGCGTCTGCTGACGAGTGACTGAGGCTCTGACCCCAGAGGGAGGTGCCTGAGGTGTGGAGGGGCGGAGCCTGTCAAGGGGCATGCACAGTTCCCGGCCTAGCATGAGAGAGGCTGGGGAGACGCCTGTGGTCGAGTGCTGTGTGGCCCGATAGTGTAGCAGAGTGTGACGGATGGCCTGCGTGAAAGAGCACCCTTGGGCCATGTGTGCTCTGAGGCCGTTCTTCAGTGACTGGTGAAAACGTTCAACGCCGCCATTGGCCTGGGGGTGGTAGTACGCAGTGCGTATATGACGGATGCCCTTGCTTTCGAGATAAGCAGTGAACTCAGCAGAGACCAGCTGAGGGCCGTTGTCAGTGGTGATGGCCTTTGGGAGGCCCCAGCGAGAGAAAAGAGAGTCCAGGAAGTCGATGATGATCTGTGAGGTCACAGTGCCGGAAGTGGTGAGTTCAGGCCATTTTGAGTGTAGATCGTAGGCGACCACCATGAAGCGTTGGTGGTGGGGAACTCCATGGATCTCACCACAAATGTCCAACTGCAGGTGTTCCCAGGGCTGAGAGGGCCAGGCGAGAGGTTGCAGGGGTGGGGGAGCCTGGTGGCCAGTCTTGCCACTCACAAGGCAGGCAGAACAGTCCTTCACCAGAGCCTCAATATCTCTGTCTATCCCCGGCCACCACACCAGGTCTCGGCAGCGCTGTTTCAGTTTTACAATGCCCAGGTGGCCTTCATGCGCCGTATTCAAAACACGTGCACGGAGAGCAGCTGGGACCACTGTGCAAAACCCACGTGCCACGCAGGTGTCGTTCCAGCAGGAGAGCTCCTGTCTGACTCGGGCGAACGCAGCCAGCTCCTCTGGGACCTTGTGAGGCCAGCCGTTCTGGATGTAGGTGCGGAGCTGGGAGAGGACAGGGTCCTGTTCGGAGGCTGCCCTCAGCTCCTGCAGAGAGACAGTGGCCTGGAGGGGTGTGTGTAGCATTTGGACAATGTCCTTTTCCACACAGTCAGTGTCCGTCTGTGGAGCTGGGGTGGAGACAGAGCGAGAGAGCAGGTCGGCGACAACATTGTCTCTGCCTGGGGTGAACTGCAGGCTGAAGTTGTACTGGCGGAGGCGGTCAGACCAGCGGTGCAGCCTCAGGGGTTTGTGGCCTGTCCCAGATGTGGACACCAGCGCTGTCAGGGCCTGGTGATCTGTCCTGAGGGTGAAGGAGCGGCCATAGAGGTAGAGGTGCCACCTTTCACAAGCCCAGATACAGACTAACGCCTCACGCTCACCCACGGAGTACCGCTGCTCGGTCAGGTTGAGGGCACGGGAGGCGAAGGCAATGGGCTTCTCCACACCGTTCTGGGTTTGAGACAGCACGGCCCCTATCGCTGTGGCTGATGCGTCACAGGTCACAAAGGTGGAGCTGGAGATGTTGAAGTGAGCCAACACTGGTGGTGAAGTCAGTTGAGTCTTGAGATCACGCACAGCGTCACTGCATGCCTTTGACCACACCCATGGCTCGTCCTTACGCAGCAGCTGGTGCGGGGGGCTGTGGTCGCAGAGTACTGGGGAAGAAACCTCAGGTAGTAACTTGTCATACCCAGGAAGGAGGCGACCTGGGCGGCCGAGCTGGGCTCAGGGATGGCCTGAATGGCGTCCACGTTGGATTGTAGTGGAGTTACACCGCTCGCTGACAGCCGGAACCCCACGAAGTCGATGGCTGGCACAGAGAGGACACATTTCTCAGCATTGAGAGTTAGCTTGTGCTTGGACAGGGCTGCGAAGACCATGTTAAGGCGCTTGTCGTGGATTTCACTGGTGGGCCCGTGTACCACTATATCGTCCAGATAAATGGCCACGCCCAGTATGCCAGCCAGCACGGAGACCATGATTTTCTGGAAGCAGCTAGGGGCGGAGCTGAGACCGAAAGGCATCCTGGTGTAGCGAAACACTCCTGCATGTGTCACAAAGGCTGTGAGGTTTCGGCTGCTGGGGTGGAGGGGCACCTGTAAGTACCCCTGTCTGAGGTCAAGCTTGGAGAACACCTCAGAGCCATAGAACTGAGCAGTGAGTTCTTCTGAGGTGGGCAGTGGATACTTATCAGGGACCACTGCCTTATTTACTGCACGTAGATCGACGCAGACACGCAGGCCCCCCGACTTCTTCTTAGCCACCACGAGGTTTGAGACCCAAGGTGACGTGTCCACCGGTTCAATGATGCCAGCTTCCAGCAGTTGTTGCAGCTCGGCGGAGACCCCATCACGGAGAGCCAACGGGATGCGGCGCAGTGGTTGGATGACAGATTTCACAGCAGGGTTGAGGAGAGGTTGATGGGTGAAGGCGGAGAGGCAGCCCAGCCCCATAAACAGCGATGGCCACTTCTGCTGCCAAGGTGTGGCGACAGTCAGGATTGCTGCCCCCCTTGTGTCTAAGAGGGAGAACCCCAGAGCAGAGAACAGGTCCAGGCCCATCAGGTTGGCCCCACGGCGTGCCACATGAAAAACTGCATTAGGCACCAGCTTGGTTCCATAGCGGACAGTCAGTTGGAGAGAGCCAACCAGATCGATTTTGGAGTCACCATACCCACAGAGGACAGCTGAGGGTGCGGACAGTGGCAGTGAACCGAAAAATTGACTGTAGGTATCAACATTCAGGAGAGACACACTTGCACCGGTGTCCAACAGCAGGGGAATGCACACATCATTAATGTTGACTGTGCATGATTTGAATGACACTGGCGCAGAGCTCACCTTGTGAATGACGGCGGTTGAAGACTGGGGGGTGTGGCCCTCTGACCCAGCCGGGGAAGATCGACAGACGTTGGCAAAGTGATTGTGCTTACCGCAGCTACGGCATGTCTGGCCACGGGCAGGGCAGTTCTGAGCCCTTGAAACATGAGACCGAGACCCACAGTTACCACAGGACTGTTGAGGGTGGGGCCGAGAACGCCGTCGTTGCAGTTGCAAGACGTCCCCAGTGGAGTCGGCGCCCGCCTTGCTCTGGCTGGGTTGCGTCCCGAGGGGCAGCCGTGAGTAGAGGGAGGAGTCGTTGGCAGCTTGACTGGAGGTGGCCACTTGCTGTGTATTTAGCATAGCAGCATACTCAGCTGCTCCCTCAACCTGTAGTGCGATGGTAATTGCTCTGGACAGCAGCAGATCATCTTTTTCCAGCAGGAGAGTCTCACGCACCTTTGCGTTGTTGGTGTGTTCGATTAGCTGGTCGCGAACCATCTCGTCCTGAAGCGGGCCAAACTTGCATGAGCTAGCTAGCCCTCGCAAATTAGCTACGTACTGCCGCACAGACTCACCAGGCAGTTGGTGTCGCTGACGGAATATAAATCGCCGAAGGAGGGCACTCTGTGGAGCAGCGAAATGGGTGCTCATAAGTCCCACAGCTTCGGCAAAGCTTGTGACGTTCCCCATAGTCCCGAGCACACGATGACCCTCTGCTCCCAAGCAGTGAAGCAACAGAGCCGTCTTCCTAGCCTGGCTCACGTCGTCGAGCCCTGAGGCGATGATGTAATTTTCAAAACTATGTAGCCAGCGAGTCCATGGTACCGGAGGCTCGCCAGGTAATGCCAGGAAGGGGGCAGGTGGTGGGAGAGATATCAGCCATCCTCGTCGCCAATATTGTATTTAGAAATCACGTCAGGACACAGCGCTGTCGCTCGACACAACCTCTCCGTGGCATTCTTTATTTAGACTGACACAGCATCAAAGGCAGACCCGATCAAACAACCCAGAGCCCGCAGGCATCACCAATCGATCCCAGCACAATAGAACAGCACCAAATCAAATGCAGCACTGTCGATGTGTGCATACATAACACTGTCCAGGCTCCAAAACAGTAGTGCGGGCTATCCTCACGACATGCACCCTGGGTTGATTGTTGGGGTCAAAGTAGGCTACCTGCTCGCTGAACAGCAAAATTTTACATTGGCCAAAATCCAAACATGCGCGTGCCTGCTCTAGGAATGGGCTACCGTGGATGGCCTCTGTGTCAGCTACATCAGCGACAATGAAGTTGACGCTCACTGTTCGATTAGCAACTTGGATGGGCAGGTGGGCTTCACCAAGTACTGGAACTTTCTCCGGTCTAATGCCCTGCAGCGACTGCACGATCGACGGTTCGAGTCGGGGTCGGATCTCAGGGTCGAGAGCATTGTAATGACGCTCAGGAAGAACATTTCTCCTTGCACCAGTATCTAAAAGAGCACACACCTCAAGGTTATGGATTAGTACATGAATGCTCATCTCTTGGCCCTGAGCTCTAAGATGCAACACATTGGATGAGTGTAAGTTCCTTGTGGCCTGGGGCACCAGGGCTGTTTGAACCATATTTGGCTGTCTTGGTGAGGGGAAGCTTCGTTTCATATGTCCTATGCCGGAACAATTATGGCAGCGGATTTCATCCCAGTTGATACTTTTACGACCACCCTTTTGTCTGTTTGGCTGAGAATGAGAATTGGAGGGTTTAGGCCTCTCATCAGGTGTGACTATGACGGCCACGCTGCTCTTAAGCTCTTCCTCCTCATATTCACACACTGTAGCTGTTCTAGGCCTCCGCTCGGTCATATTACGGGCCCCTGTTAGCATGAGCTGGGTTACATTCTCTGCTGCTCTTTTCGTGGTTGCATATCGATGGGCAATTTCATATGCCTGGGCCAGAGTACTGGGCCGCTCTTCTAACAGCTTTTGTACAATGCCAGTGTCCCCCATAGCATTTGTGAACACTTCTACCACAATGGCATCTTGTTCTTGCTCTGTTCTGTTAGCATACACGATTGATACCTTTTCATATATGTCATCTCTCAAAGCATGTAGGGCCTCACCTAGTTTACGGACCCGTTGCCTCAACTCGATGTCCACTGCAGCAGCATGCTCTTATGTGGGACCATAGGCGGCCTCCAGCTCCTCCACAGTACGGCTGTAATCCCATCTAGCAGACCGGGGGTTCCGGTGGACCACGGCACCAGCAGCACCTTCTAGACAGAATTTCAGCTGGACAGCCTTGGTGGTTTCTGACCAATGGTTAGCTATAGCACAGCTCTTAAAACGGTACATGAACGCTCTCCATGCGGTGGTACCATCATATTGGCCAGGCCGCAGTGTGGGGACGCGCTCACATCTGTCCAAGTCATCCTCACTTTCTGGGGAGGGGTCACGGCGCACACCTGTGCGGCGTATGCGGGACCTGCCATACCTAGGTGGAGATTGCTCATGTTCATACGGTGGTGTTGCGTCAAAATCTGTCGGTTGCACATTCACACGACGGTTACTCCCAACGGGCATCCCTAGGGTGAATGGCTGGGGAGAGAGCTCAGGACATGAAGTAAATGGATTATGATGCATTGGTGTGCTCTCAGCATATCCCACGGGCTGTTCAGACACAAACGGGTTGTTGGGTGTTGCCACAAAAGCTACAGTTTGGGGATATACCCAGGCATTGGGTTGGCCCCCTGACACCAGTTCATTTTCTTCTGGATAGATATGGCTATAACTATAATGCACGTCAGTTCCACTGTCCCTGACCATCCCATCCCATGTCAAAAACGGATTTATGCTTGAAACTGGTAGTGTATAGTCTGGCATGAAAGGATTGGTCTGCTGACCATTATGATCCATGAATGGATTCGAGTTAGTCTGCTGATAATTACTTTCACTTTCAGTCACATTGCTCCCGCGGGCTGCCGCCATTTTGTGATTAGCTGTCTTCTTCAGAAATAGCATATATTTTCCTTAGAGTTCACTCGCCGATGCAGACCGAATTTATCCCGGACGAGCCCCCAGTGTTACTTTTCCTGTCTCGGTCTTCTGACTACCTTCGCCGGAAGATACAGGGGAACCGAATTTATTTCGGATCCAGGGCCGAAGTTCACTGGTGCTGTCCGTCACTGCCTGGTGCTAGCTAGCTAAACTCCGGAGTACAACCCAACACAGTTCAATTGTTCACTTCCTCTGAAAATGGCGAGGACACCGTCTTCTCTCTTTGGAAACACATTTAATCCTTCTTCACAGCTGCACAAAACTTTGACATAGGTCCAATATATCACAGTTCTTACTAATAATATTTCCTTTCACTTGCGCGGAGCACCCAATACCGTTCGCGCCACACAACAACAACTTCCTCATTCACCCCTCCCTACCAACCAATCAGAGTCCGACCCCAGATCTTGCTCTTAAAGCGGTAAACCCTTATTTACCAACATTGTTGAACCAACTACTGTGAATGTTTGACTAGGTAGCCAGTTTTGCTGTAGCTGTTCTTGGCTAGCCACGCTGAGGAGGCCATCTTGAAACGTGGCTGCAAAAGCCCACTACTGTATTTCATTTGGGGTATAACTTGTATTTTCATGCGATCGGGATTTTATTTTGAATTTAACTGATATTTCAGTTAAGGTTGAACAGTGTTTTAACCCAGCGAAAGAGCCATTACTAATGTAATTCATTGTGAATATTTGTATGGCATGGAATTTTATAAACAGCATAAGTGAATCCTTCTATTCTCCTATCGACTGCTGTACTCCTATTGAAGTGAGGCAGCATTCAGAATAAAAAACCCCGAAATAGAATTTTGTGTTGTCCGGTGAGTTCATTAACCTGAGGACCCATCACATTAAATTCACCTAAAATTGCATATATTTGCATTAAAACGAGTTTTAGAACAATTGCACAAAAAAGTTATGATTAGATCTACCTAAAATGACCGCTCGTAATTTGCGCGTGATCATGCGCGTCATGTCACTATTTATGACGTGTTTTGGTCGCACCATTTCCTTCGCGAAGTTCATTGCTCTGTCCTAGAAAAAAAACGAGCGTTCTCCAGTGCAGAGTAATAGTCTAAACTTGATTTTTGATTATTGCCAATGGGCACAGACGCCGTTTCAGACGCGGCATGACTATCACCGACGTGTTGCAGTATTTACAGGCGCTGGACAACGGCCATTTTAAATTGTTTGAAAAATAGTGTTAAAGTTGTTAAAATGTTAATTTTGGTGTCAGTTAGTTTCTTAACAGAGATACTAACATATTTAATGCATTAATATCTCAATTGGGTATTTATCTTGACGGAATATAGAGTTTAAAAACTGTGGTGGACCGCCACGGTCGTTTTGGTAGTTTTTAAGTCCCGGTTGTTGTTTGGGACTGTTTCAGTATTTATTTTCAGTTCTTTTTTTTACATTTCACGTTTTATAGGCCTTATTATGTTTGTTTTTCGTTTTGTTTTTCAGGTAATATTTCTATTTTGCTATTCAAGTTCAACCATGTCTCTCTGAAGTTTAAATTGTTTAAAAATACTATTATAGTTGTTAAAATTTTAATTTTGGTGTCAGTCGTTTTCTAACAGACATACTAACATGCAATGCCTTAATATCTCAATTGGGTATTTATCTTGACAGAATACTACTACTACTGCTACTTTCGGCTGCTCCCGTTAGGGGTCGCCACAGCAGATCATCCGTTTCCATTTCTTCCTGTCTTCTGCGTCTTCCTCTGTCACACCAGCCACTCCTGCAGGCCTCCCACATGGTTGAAGGACTTTGTTGCTTTGTAGCTTTCTTGTTTATTCCTCCACACTACTGTCGGACATTCCCATAATTCCTTTCAGGGTCTGTCTGTTCTGCCTTTGCAGTGTGTTTCAGGTTCTGTTACTGTTCTGTCTTATAGTGCCTTATGCTCTGTGCCCTTTGTAATGTTTGTGCCTTTAGTGGTGTTTTTCTACACTCTTTGTGAGTTGCCTTATGGCTGTTGGGTGTGTTTGGTTGTATTAGAAAAGAGGGTGGTGCCAGGAATGTATTGTGTACTTCTCTGTTACCTTGACATTGTTCAGTAAATTATCTATGTACTTATTGGATCGTGTTTGTGGCTTTGTGAGTGTCCTCACTATATACTGGCGATCATTATTTTCAGTCATTGAATGAGAGGTGGTTTAGTGAGGGTGCTTTGCTTTGGGCAGCCATACTTTTCAAAGTGTACTTAAGTAAAAAAAAAAAAAAAGGCAGCACGGTGGCGCAGTGGTTAGTGTGGTCGCCTCACAGCAAGAAGATCCTGGGTTCGAGCCCCGGGGAAGTCAAACCTTGGCGGGTCATCCCGGGTCGTCCTCTGTGTGGAGCTTGCATGTTCTCCCCGTGTCTGCGTGGGTTTCCTCCGGGGGCTCCGGTTTCCTCCCACAGTCCAAAGACATGTTAAGTCAGGTGAATATGCCATACTAACTTGTCCCTAGGTATGAATGGGTGTGTGTGTTGGCCCTGTGATGGCCTGGTGGCCTGTCTAGGGTGTCTCCCTGCCTGCCGCCCAATGACTGCTGGAATAGGCTCCAGCATCCCCGCGACCCTGAGAGCAGGATAAGCGGTTAAGTTAATGGATGGATGGATGGACTTAAGTTAAAATAAAGGTATACTAACTTCGGTTGGCTAAGATATACACAAAAGTATAATATTACAAGTAGAACCCCGCTACAATGTAGCGGTTTGGCTATCCACCCGTCTAAATCTCCCTCCTCTTCATCCTGCCAGCTAACCGCCTTCCCCCTGCCCCTAAACCCCCCCCCCCCACTCCAACTCCCTCTCCCCAAATGCTCAGAATAATCTGAAATGCTGAGAAAAGTGGTTTACGCCCACCACTCCAACTCCCTCCCCCCAAATGCTCAGAATCATCTGAAATGCCGAGAAAAGTGGTTTTTAGCCATTTTTAGAAAAATGCAAATTTTACATAATTATGCATAATTATTTTAATTTTCTGCTATTTTTCTGGTCCTCTCTGGAACAATACCTACCACCTCCAAAAAAAATGAGGATCATAAGTGCATTTTTGCAAAAATGCATATATAACTGGGATCTTCTTTGTGCCATGGCCAATCTGGCCGACTCATTAATTTCTTCCCGCTCCTGATCATTTAACGGGGTTCTTCTTTGTGCCATGGCCAATCTGGCCACATCATTAGCTTCAGCCAATTCTTCCTCAGTATAATTAGCCCGCCTCTCTACCATGGCTACCCTATTAGCCTCATTTATTTGAGCCCTGGACCTCCTCCCCCTAGCCCTGGGCCTACCCCTCCCCCGAACTGGTGGGGCCCTTGGCATTCAACCCAAAGTTTATTAAACTTATCAAAAGTTAATGCACTCAATGACAATATTTGTAAAACAACTTTTTAAAGTACTATGTACTCACCACCCGGAACACAATATTCAAAAACTTTACAAAAGCTATTAAACATGTGCTAACAAAATTTACATTGAACACTGAGCCCAAAACAGCCTACACTGTGCAGTGTAAACATCACATGACGTTCACAGCAACCAATAGCAGGTCACATAACATATCACCTGACATGTCCAGAGCCAATCACAGCAGAGCATTTTAATTGCTTGCTACCTGTCACTAACTGTGCCCTAACTGCCCATTTGAGGCCGATAGTTGTTCCAACCAAGCATATTTCACATACATGACATTGCATACACAATAACATTAAAGGGGGAGAGGGTCACATTTTCCAGGTTAAGGGGGGGTGGGTCCCAGAAAAAAATATTAGGTGAAAAAATCAAAAATGCTCAGACTCATCTGAAATGCCGAGAAAAGTGGTTTTTAGCCATTTTTAGAAAAATGCATATTTATGCATAATTATGCATAATTTTAATTTTCTGGGATTTTTCCCTTACTCTCTGAGACAATACCTACCACCTCCAAAAAGAATTAGGATCATAAGTGCTTTAGTTTTCGGTCCCGCTATCTACACTAACTAACACACACACACACTAACACCACACACACACACACACATTATGAAAATATATGAGTAGATACTCAATTGTACTTATATTTTTGCATCTGTATACGTTTAGTATACTTGAAGTTGACTATATAAAATCCAAGTACACTTGCGTATATTTCACTAATACTGCAGGGGGGGGGGCGTCACGTTGTATTCCCATAGGATTGATCAATTGAACATTTTACAGTGGGCAATTGAAGTAATAGTTTTTAGGTTTTAATTTATCTTGTAAACTTTGAGAAGAATTGTAACCGTTCTTCATTACATGTACTTATGAGTAGGTAATCGTATGAGTAGAAGGGGAAAAAAACAGTCCTTCCTGACATGTATTGAAATGTGTGAATATTAACTGTTTGCCATGAAAAAATTCTACACAGATGAAATTCTACACAGTAAAGTACAAGTAAAATTCTCAAGTTTTTACTTTTTGCAAAAATAGTAAACTAAAAGTACCCTTGCTTATTTTTAGTTTAAAAGAGGTGTACCGAGGGGTGTGGCCTGCAGAATATACACCGATCAGCTAAAAGATTAAAACCACTGACTGGTGAAGTGAATACAATTAATTAATTATCTCATTACAATGGCACCTGTCAAGGGGTTGGATATATTAGGAAGCAAGTGAACAGTCAGTTCTTGAAGTTGATGTGTTGGAAGCAGGAAAAATTGGAAGGTGTAAGGATCAGAGTGACATTGACAAGGGCCAAATTGTGATGGCTAGACGACTGGGTCAGAGCATCTCCGAAACAACAGGTCTTATGGGATGTTCCCGGTATGCAGTACCTACCAAAAGTGGTCCAAGGAAGGACAACCAGTGAACTGGCGACAAGGTCATGGGTGCCCAAGGGTCATTGATTGGCATGGGAAGCGAAGGCTAGCCCGTATGGACCAATCCCACAGAAGAGCTACTGTAGCTGAAATTGCTGAAAAAGTAAATGCTGGCTATGAACGACAGGTGTCAGAACACACAGTGCATCGCAGCTTGCTGTGTATGGGGCTGCATAGCCACAGACAGGTCGGAGTGCCCATGATGACTCCTGTCCACTGTCGAAAGCTCCCATAATGGGCACGTGAGCGTCAGAACTGGACCGTGGAGCAATGGAAGAAGGTGTCCTGGTCTGAGTAATCACATTTTCTTTGTGTGGTGCTCTAGGAAATTTTCTGCTGGGAAACCTTGGGTCCTGGCATTCATGTGGATGTAACTTTGACACATACCACCTACCTAAACATTGTTGCAGACCAAGTACACCCCTTCATGGCAACGATATTCCCTGATGGCAGTGGCCCCTTTCAGCAAGATAATGCTCCCTGCTACACTGCAAAAATTGTTCAGGAATAGTCTGAGGAACATGACAAAGAGTTCATCATGTTGCTCTGACCTCCAAATTCCTCAGATCTCAATCTGATCAAGCATCTGTGGGATGTGCTGGAAAAACAAGACCTATCCATGGAGGCCCCACCTTGCAACTTACAGGACTTAAAGGATCTGCTGCTAACGTCTTGGTGCCAGATACCAGAGAACACCAGTCCATGCCTCAGCGGGTCAGAGCTGTTGTGGTGGCACAAGGGGGACCTACACAATATTAGGCATGTGGTTTTAATGTTTTGGCTGATTGGTGTGCGTTCAGTTTTATAGATCAGCTCACCAACCACCAATTAACCACTGCAATTGCTAATTCCTCCTACATTCCAGTAACAGGTATTACATTTGTGGAGAAGTGAGTGAAACTGACAGGCTGTTTGCAGGAAGGATTATTAGCACTGCTTGGGGACAAGCCCAACAGTGAGAGACTGAGATCTGCGTCATATGTTGTGAGAACCAAATCTGCTTAACCTACTTTAGGTTTGCACAAAATATCTTGGGTTTGCTGGAACCCCAGGATGGTAGCCTTTGGTGATCCAATTTGTTATAAATCAATTTTTCATTTGTACCAAATTATTTAAGTGGCAGCATGTGAGACATCTTCATGATTTTTTTTTTTTTTTGGTCTATGTAGACCAATCTACATCATTGTTCTCAGTAAAGTATGATTTAAGGTGCCATATATGTTTAGTGATATTGTTATGCTATATTGCATCAAAGACTTTGCTAAGACTTTACTACATGGAGGATTGAATGAATTGTGTAGGAACACAGACACCCACATTTTAACAAACATGCCTTTCCAGATACGTATGTGATTCGATATGGAAATATTAGAATATTAAAATATTAGATCCAACATTTTCATTTCCACACTCTTTTTTCAATATAATGTTTAACATGTATGTTTATGGTTTGGGATAAGTTGCATTTTCTTAAAAGATAAACACACACACAGTGCAATATGCCATAGGTATCTAATTAAGATAAATAAGTCAATATCATCTACAGACTTTTACCAAGTAAGATCTCTCATCAGTCAAAAATGATCTTTTCGTTTCTTGTTTGTTTCTCTAGAACTTTGCTAACCAGTGCACCATTAAGTAGTCCATGCTTCTTCTTTTTTTTAAACTTCCAGGACATTAAGATGTGCTCAGAATATCAAGTAGCCCCTTTAGTTGCACCTCTAAAGGATAGTTTGGTGATGAATCACACCAAGCTGAGTGATATACCTGCCATCTCTTGTCTGCTTAATTTCATATCAACCACTGCATGGTTAGTGACTGCGTGGGTGAAATAGTAGGAGTGTTAGTAGAAATATGAGGACAGCATCGCAACAAAACAAGGGTAATTTTGAAACTCAAGGGGCCCCTGCCTCCCTTTCAAACATAGTGTGACAAGAAAGTTAATAGGTGTCTGAATGCTGTTAATGTTTAACAGTTTCCCATGCAATATGCATCAGGAAAGGTAACAATGCATGTGGAAATGTTCCTCATTGATACTATTACTTCCTTTTTTAACACATATGGACACATACATACACACATACATGCATGCATATACACTGCTCAAAAAAATAAAGGGAACACATAAGCAATGCAATGTAGCTCCAAGTCAATCACACTTTTGAGATATCAACCTGTCCAGTTAGGAAGCAACACTGATTTGTGACTCAATTTCACCTGTTGGTAAATTGTCTACACTACCGTTCAAAAGTTTGGGATCACCCAAACAATTTCGTGTTTTCCATGAAAAGTCACACTTATTCACCACCATATGTTGTGAAATGAATAGAAAATAGAGTCAAGACATTGACAAGGTTAGAAATAATGATTTGTATTTGAAATAAGATTTTTTTTACATCAAACTTTGCTTTCGTCAAAGAATCCTCCATTTGCAGCAATTACAGCATTGCAGACCTTTGGCATTCTAGCTGTTAATTTGTTGAGGTAATCTGGAGAAATTGCACCCCACGCTTCCAGAAGCAGCTCCCACAAGTTGGATTGGTTGGATGGGCACTTCTTTGAGCAGATTGAGTTTCTGGAGCATCACATTTGTGGGGTCAATTAAACGCTCAAAATGGCCAGAAAAAGAGAACTTTCCTCTGAAACTCGACAGTCTATTCTTGTTCTTAGAAATGAAGGCTATTCCATGCGAGAAATTGCTAAGAAATTGAAGATTTCCTACACCGGTGTGTACTACTCCCTTCAGAGGACAGCACAAACAGGCTCTAACAGGTACTATTTAATGAAGATGCCAGTTGGGGACCTGTGAGGCGTCTGTTTCTCAAACTAGAGGCTCTAATGTACTTATCTTCTTGCTCAGTTGTGCAACGCGGCCTCCCACTTCTTTTTCTACTCTGGTTAGAGCCTGTTTGTGCTGTCCTCTGAAGGGAGTAGTACACACCGGTGTAGGAAATCTTCAATTTCTTAGCAATTTCTCGCATGGAATAGCCTTCATTTCTAAGAACAAGAATAGACTGTCGAGTTTCAGAGGAAAGTTCTCTTTTTCTGGCCATTTTGAGCGTTTAATTGACCCCACAAATGTGATGCTCCAGAAACTCAATCTGCTCAAAGAAGTGCCCATCCAACCAATCCAACTTGTGGGAGCTGCTTCTGGAAGCGTGGGGTGCAATTTCTCCAGATTACCTCAACAAATTAACAGCTAGAATGCCAAAGGTCTGCAATGCTGTAATTGCTGCAAATGGAGGATTCTTTGACGAAAGCAAAGTTTGATGTAAAAAAAATCTTATTTCAAATACAAATCATTATTTCTAACCTTGTCAATGTCTTGACTCTATTTTCTATTCATTTCACAACATATGGTGGTGAATAAGTGTGACTTTTCATGGAAAACACAAAATTGTTTGGGTGATCCCAAACTTTTGAACGGTAGTGTAATTTCCACCTGGTGGAAATTAGACAATTTGCAAGCAACCCCTATAGCAGGAATGGATTTGCAGGTGGTGGCCACAGACCATTTGCCTGTCCTCATCTTTTCTGGCCGATCTTTGGTTAGTTTTTCATTTTGCTAGTGCCCTCACCACTAGAGGTGGCATGAGGCGGTATCTGCAACCTACAGAAGTTGCTCAGGTAGTGCAGCTCATCCAGGATGGCACATCAATGCGTGCTGTGGCAAGAAGATTTGATGTGTCTCCCAGCACAGTGTCCAGAGCATGGAGGAGGTACCAGGAGACAGGCCAGTACACCAGGAGACGTGGAGGGGGCCGCAGGAGGACAACAACCCCGCAGCAGGACCGCTATCTGGTCCTTTGTGCAAGGAGGAACAGGAGGAGCACTGCCGGAGCCCTACAAAACGACCTTCAACAGGCCACTAATGTGCAGGTTTCTGCTCAAACAGTGAGAAACAGAATGCATGAGGATGGTATGAGGGCCCGACGTCCACAATTGGGGCCTGTGCTCACAGCCCAACACCGTGCAGCCCGATTGACCTTTGCCAGAGAACATCTTGGTTGGCAGATTCGCCATTGGCGCCCTGTGCTCTTCACAGATGAGAGCAGGTTCACACTGAACACATGTGACAGACGTGAGAGAGTCTGGCGACGCTGTGGAGAACGTTCTGCTGCCTGCAACATCCTCCAGCATGACCGGTTTGGCGGTGGGTCAGTGATGGTCTGGGGAGGCATATCCTTGGAGGGCCGCACAGACCTCTACGTGCTAGCCAGAGGTACCATGACTGCCATTAGGTACCGGGATGAGATCCTCAGACCCATTGTCAGACCATATGCTGGTGCAGTGGGCCCTGGGTTCCTGCTCATGCATGACAATGCTCGTCCTCATGTGGCCAGAGTGTGTCAGCAGTTCCTGTATGTCGAGGGCATTGATGCTATGGACCGGCCTGCACGTTCCCCAGACCTGAATCCAATCGAGCACCTCTGGGACATCATGTCTCGTACCATCCGCCAACGCGATGTCGCACCACAGACTGTCCAGGAGTTGACCGATGCCCCGATCCAGGTCTGGGAGGAGATCCCTCAGGAGACCATCCGTCGTCTCATCAGGAGCATGCCCAGACGTTGTAGGGAGTGCATACAGGCACGTGGAGGCCACACACACTACTGAGCCTCATTTTGAATCGTCTTGAAGAATTTCCACAGAAGTTGGATCAGCCTATGTTCTCATTTTCCACTTTGATTTTGAGTATGATTCTGAATCCAGACCTTAATGGGCTAATGATTTTGATTTCCATTGATCATTCTTAGGTTATTTTGCTCTAAACACATTCCTCTGTCTAATAAATAAAGATTTTCAGCTGAAATATTTCATTCATCGAGGTCTATATTGTGTTTTTAGGTGTTCCCTTTATTTTTTTGAGCAGTGTAGTTGATCAGCATTGCAGAAAGCTGAAACCAAACTCTTTGACGTTTCTCAGTTCCTCTGAGTTTGCTGTTCAAAATGAGGTAAATGCCAACGTTTTCAAATGTTTGTTTTTTGTTATTTCTCCCACCTCTGTGAACACAGTATCTGTCAATATCAGTTCAGCTGTGCTGCTGCGTGACGTGACAGTGTCTGTGTTTATACTGGGCTGAAGCTGTGGTCTGTCTGTCCACATGCAGGTTATGTAAAGGAGCTGACATGTGCCATGGCCAGCTTGGACCTGCAAGTACTCATACCCCCCCTCCAGTGTTATCGTTACCTCCCAACCAAGCAGCCTAGCCCAAGGATCTGACCCCCCTCCCATCTCCCTGGGTGTCCCTCAGCCAGGATCCCCTGGCTCAACCCTGGGCCCACCATGGGAGGATGCTTCTCCAAACCCAAACCAGGTGACTAGCATTTTCCCAGCCCTGCGCTCTCTCTTAGCCTCCAACTCCCCTCCAAATTCTGGGATATGATATGTGCACACTCCCATGCCCACTATACGAAAGCTTCTGGGTAACGGCATGTTTTTTGTGGGGGAGGAATTTTAATGCTCTTCTGCTGCATCTTATTTAAAGGGATTACATACTGAGTCATGACGATCCAAATGTAATGCTTGCAGTATGGGGAGAGAGTAGCTAGTATGGGTTATTTTGGCTTTTAAAGTGATGAGGCACTGTTCTGATATTTGGAAAGCAAGGACCTTGAGACCAAATGACTTATTGAATACATCATGTGTAGCGGTACAGTCGGAGGGGGGATAAGGGGCACAGCAGCATGTGGAGAGAGAGCCCGCTGAGAGAAATAACCAGTCTGGTGGAACGGAGGCCCCTCACCGCCAGGCCTCTGAGGACCAATTAGTCAAACTCTATTAAACACATTAGGCAAAAAGACAGCAGTTTGACCAGCACATACTGACATCAGGAATATCTATTGAACTGTGCAATGTGAGGTTGATTGGATGATTGGGGAATTTCAGAATTATTAATTTAATTTAGAATAATGTAGTTTGTATTCAATGGAATTTGGTCCCTCACATCTGTTCTGAGCAGTTGCCATATAGTTCATGAAGACAATGAGTGACAACCTGTTTTGTTTTAGAGAGATTTGCTGAGGTTATCGCTGCATTTTCCTTTTCTTGTTCAAAAAATTTCACCCATCATTTCCAAATTCACACTTTCTTTGCATTAATGATTGAATTGGCTGAAGCAACTCATCTTAGATACAAACTTGATTACTGCCACATGTTTTAGTTGAATTGTCTTCTGATTACAAGTCTGAAGGCCCAGTTAAACCTTTTGCAAATGAAACAAGTTTAATAAAGCATTGTCAAGGGTAAATAATTACATTATTTGATGCCTTTTACAGTATAAATTAGGAACAATTAAAGAAAGTGAAGTTAGTTTTTTATGAATGCATGTACATAAAAAAGACAGATGAAACAAAAGCAGGAAATGATTTAGATAATTCAAACATTATGAAAAGTGAAATTTAAAACAGTGGCAAGATTTGTAGAGCTAACACTGAAAGAGAGGCTGGTCCAAAGCCACCCTGAATATCCATCTATAGATTATCAAATGAGCAAAAGCATGTTATAATAACTGATATTAAATGTACCCTGTCTCCACCAATTGATAAAAAACAAAACCCAACATCAGCATCATAGGCTTGCAAAGCAGTCCCGCAGCCCCATCATATCCACTCTTTCAAACAAGATTTTCTAAACTTGGAGCAGAGAAGCCTAATTAGAAAGTGAATCAAGGGGGCATCAGGGTGGCATAGCAGTCTATTCCATTGCCTACCAACAAGGGGATCGCTAGATCGAGTCCCCTTATTACCTCCGGCTTGGTTGGGCGTCCCTACAGACACAATTGGCCATGTCTGCAGGTGGGAAGCCGGATGTGGGTATGTGTCCTGGTCGCTGCACTAGCGCCTCCTCTGGTCAGTGGGGTGCCTGTTCAGGGGGAAGGGGGAACTGGGGGGGAATAGCGTGATCCTCCCATGCACTATGTCCCCCTGGCGAAACTCCTCACCGTCAGGTGAAAAGAAGCGGCTGGTGACTCCGCATGTATCGGCGGAGGCATGTGGTAGTCTGCAGCCCTCCCCGGATTGGCAGAGGGGGGTGGAGCAGCGACCAGGAAGGCTTGGAAGAGTGAGGTAATTGGCCGGATACAAGTGGGGAGAAAAAGGGGTAAAAAAAAGAAAATGAATCAATATAAAAATGACCCATCTCTTACATTTCAATGTTAAACAGCATTCAGGGAGAGAATTGAGAATTTTATTTAAAAGTCAATATGGATTCCTTAGAAGACTTAACTTTTTGGCCTTGTCAGATTATTTTCTTCAGAGAGGAACAGTTATAAATGGACTGCAAGCAATGCAATCTCAATGATAAAATGAACACTTGCTCACTGTAAAGATAGATGATTTGAGACAAATTTCAGAGAGAAACTCTGTTTGGGGTGTATTGTTGCACAAAAATTACAGTAGAGCACATTTAGGTCACATTGGGTGAGCTGTGCATTGAAATAAGCACACTTGTTGATTTCCCCAGTATGAATCATTAAAATCTACCTATAATTGCTCAACGTTGGTGTTTCAAAAGTAGATATTAAACGAAAATCCGTACAGTGGGAAGCTTTTTTTGTCCTTTGAACACACACACATACACACACACACACAGCCACCTGCAGAATTTTAATATAAAAGAACCAAGTGTTTCAGTGGTACAGTTATGAAACCACATCAGTTCTTGTATTAAACACTTAAACGTTATATGCATGCATTCTATTTAAAGTAATTGAGATGTACTGTTATGGCATTTTACTTTGCTTAAACCAAGTACAAGATCTGAGTGAGACATTTTTTAATCAGCATTGAATATAAATATCCACATTGCCTGCTACAGTGGATATAAAACGTCTACACGCCCCTGTTAAAATAGCAAGTTTTTGTGATGTAAAAAATGAAACCAAGATAAATCATGTCAGAACTTTTTCCACATTTAGTGAGAAATTGCAAACTATAAAATTCAAGTGAAAAACAAACAAATCTTTGGGGGGGGGATTGACAATAACCTAGTTGCACAAGTATGGAAGCCAAGTGAGAAAAATTCTGGTGATCCATTTTCTAAGTCTGATCTAAATTGTTTTCTCTCCTGTGTTTATGACTTAAGAACAGGTGAAAAGAGGTTTCGCCAGGATAATCTTTCTAAATTTTGTAGTTTTTTTTTCCATCTGCGAAACAGGTGGGAAAATAAGTTTTGTCAGGTGAATTTTTTTTTGTTAGGGTCATTGTATTTAATTTTTTTTCCATTGTTCCCTACTGTATTGCTTATAATTTTTTTTGTTTTTATTTATATGTTTATGTAAAGCGCTTTGAGTGGCTGTTGCAGCTAGAAAAGCACTATATAAAATGCAACTTGATTGATTGATTGATAATTTTTCCAAGTATTTGGGGTTGTAATACTCATTTCGACCACAAGATTTTTTCTTCTTCTTTTAAAACGGGGGGGGGGGTCTGCAGGAGGAAAAAAATTGTTTGTTGTTGTCAGAATCTTTTGTTTATTTATTTATTTTTGTAATACTGATTTCGGCCACAAGAGGATGAAGTGCACCACTACCCCATGTTCTGAGCACCAACTGGGATTTCAACTTTGAGCTCTAGTTGAAAACTGAGTGATATTTCGTTTTAACGTTTAAGACCTCTTTGCGCCCTCTTTTCAACCAGCCTAATGTGGTTGCAACATCGACGTGTCACATAACAAATTTCTTTAATCATGTTAATCATTTGTTCAGTTGTAGGTTGAAAGAGATGATATTGATTAGTGTGACGTTATTTCTCCAAAGTTAGGCGAAATGTGGTTTACAACAAGATGTAGTTTCAACACATATAAAATATCATGAATATGGAACTTTATAGGTTGTGTGCTGCCAACAAGGAGCTTCCAGGACACTGTAATGGGAGCAGTACTGTATATTAATGTAAAATAACGCATAAAGAAATTAAAACTCACCTGGAAGAAAACATGAATGCTTTTAGTCCTCCTGGTTAGCATTTTTCCATTGGAAAGATTTTGCAATAGTGAAATTTTTATTTTTATACAATAAATTATACTCATGTCTTACATTACTCTGTAAAAAACAAAAAAAATGTGTTCATATGGGACTTGAACCCGGGCCACCTGTGGGAAAAGGCATGGACTGAACTATTGCACTAGTGCAAGTGATTCTCCATGTAGGGGTTATAGCCTAGTCAATGCATTTTCTATGAAGGCGCACCCTCCAAACAAATGCTCATATCTTTATTAGTTATTTTACATTGACGTGTAGACCTGTAAATGAATGTTTAGCTCTAACAGGACTAAATAAAAATGTGTTTTTGACGAGTGTGATCCTCTCCGTCCAGTCACTGTGACAAAGACAAAGAAAATGGAGATTCTCTTTAATGCTGGAGCGCGCTCTCTCCTTTCTTTTCCTGCAATTGCAGCCACTCCTATAATTTTCCATTGATTTTAATTAAGACCTGCTCAGCAGGAGAAAATTCCACCCAGATTACTCTGTAAGAACCGGATGGTCAGCACATTTTTCCAGCTGAAGAGATAAAGCTGGCTGAAGTGAAAAAAGGGTTACACAACCATTTTTAATGTTTAGAAATATAAACCCAAATGCGACACATCGGATGTCCTCAAAGAGCCCGGGGGGCCTTAAAGAAAGACACCCAGGTCCCCTGCAGTTATAACAAATTACTTTATTCAACCAATCGTGTCAAAGTGGTAAAAATGCAGAATAGATATGTTCTAAAGTGTCCCTGAATAGTTTCAAGTTGATTTTATGCATGAGAATATCATAAATGGTTTTGATGATTAATTAGCTGAATGCCATTTTAAAACAATAAAATCTGCTCATAATCAAACAGCACAGTTTGAAATTGGATGACTATGAAGCGAATCAGCAAAGTAAGAAAAACGGTCATTCAGTTACTATGGTTTCGCTGCATGTTTCCTTTGCCAACTATACCAGTGGTTTGGTCTGGGTACGAGCGGTGGTGTGACTCCATCAGTCACATACGCAGAAATGTGAACGTTTTGGTCGCCCAATCTATTAACGTCTTTAATAGAGGTGTTGGTGTTGTTTACAGGTTCTTACTCATAAGTCTGGATTGGTGTTCACTGTCAGCATCAAGATTACTTTTCTTAGGGGCGTCCGGGTAGTGTAGCGGTCTATTCTGTTGCCTACCAACAAGGGGATTTCTGGTTTGAATAACCGTGTTACCTCCGGCTTGGTCAGGCGTCCCGACAGACACAATTGGCTGTGTCTGCGGGTGGGAAGCCAGATGTGTCCTGGTCATTGCACTAGTGCCTCTTCTGGTCGGCTGGGGTGCCTGTTCGGGGGGGGAGGTGGAACTGGGGGGAATAGCGTGATCCTCCCACACACTACGTTCCCCTGGCGAAACTCCTCACTGTCAGGTGAAAAGAAGCGGCTGGTGACTCCACATGTATCGGAGGAGACGTGGTAGTCTGCAGCCCTCCCCGGATCAGCAGAGGAGGCGGAGCAGTGACCAGGACAGCTCAGAAGAGTGGAGTAATTGGCCGGGTACAATTGGGGAGGAAAAAAAAAGGCGGGGTAATAAAAAAAATATTATTTTACTTAGCTGTCTTGGTTATTTTAATTCACAAGTGAAATTCTTCCATTGATAAATAAAACATTGCAAAATAAGTTACAGTAACACATCCTGCTGCGATCATAACTGAGAAAAAAGTGCAAATAGTAGCCGTTGCCCTCACCAACAGTTTGTTCTGCTCATCATCTTCCTGCTTTCAGCATGTTAAGCTACCGTGTGGCAGACTGTCATCGATCAGTTTTCCACCTAAGCTGAAGAAATCCTTTCATGCTAAATAGCGAGAGAAAACAGTGAGACTGAATTAAATTACATCAGATTCAACTTTATGTTACTGCACAGGTACAAGTACCAAAACAATGAAATGCAGTTTGGCATCTAACCAGAAAGTGCAAAGTAGTACAATAAAGTGCAAGGTGTAATGAATATGAGTGTACAGAGGTAATATCGAATGTCAATAAATATGAATATACAGTGTATAATGAGTAATGTACAGTATGTATACAGTATTTAAATCTATATACAGTAGTGCAATTGTATAAGCGGTAATGCTATTAGAATAGAGAAAAGAGCACAGAAACTGCTGCAAAGTATATATCATCAATCAAGTTGCATTTTATATAGCACTTTTCTAGCTGCAACAGCCACTCAAAGCACTTAACAATTAATTAATTCACCCACACACACTCACACACACATATCATGGTTATCATAAATTACTGGACAGTGTATTATACAAAGCATATTGTTAATGTTTTATCTCTAAACCTTCATTCCAGTAATATTTTCAATTGGATTGGATTGGATGTCACTTAAAACTATATTGTAAGTGTGATTCTTATGTACAACTGCAAATGCATTTTAGATAAGCACATTTTCTAAGACAACGTGGTGTCTGTCGCGCAGTTGAAGTTAAAGTGGAGCTGTCTCTCCTGGAGAAAGAAAAGGAAGTGGATGGGCTGTCACCTAATGGCAAGGCGAGCCCCTTTGCCGAGTGCAGACCCAACGGAGCCCTGGGACACGGCTCCGACGAAGACTCTGCCCCCCTTTGCCTCTACGACAAACCACGAGACTATGTGGAGGCCTCGGTCTGTCACATCAAAGATCTGGAAAATGGACAGTAAGAATTCAACAACGATAGTTATCACCTCTTAAGACCGTACAATGTCTTATACACATGAACTCACACACATACGTCCATTGACAAACCCCAGAAGCTAAGAGGTTTATAGATGGATGTTCACTCCCAACTGAGAACTGCTTGCCTTTGAGCTAAAATATAAGTCTTGAACTGACTTGTTTTGCTGTGTATATATATACACACACACACACACATCTGTTTGTGTGCTCCCAACAGGATGCGGGAGGTCGACTTGGGAAGCGGCCGAGCTCTGCTTATCAAAGAACATGGAGAGTTTTCAGCCATCGGCCACAAGTGTCCACATTATGGGGCGCCTCTTGTCAAAGGTGAATCGGATGTCAGTCACGTTTCGGTACCACATAAAGCGCTCACAAACCAAGTATTGATCTCTTTTAATTTTAGTTGAATAATTTAGTCCTTCTGTCATTGCAGGTGTAGTGTCGAAGGGACATGTGCGCTGTCCCTGGCACGGTGCATGTTTCAACATCGCCACAGGAGACATTGAGGACTTTCCTGGGCTGGACAGCCTGCCAACCTTCCAGGTGACCTTACTCACTGGTGATGTCTATTTACCACTCGCCACTTTTTATGTTTCTAAACATTGTCAAAAACGTGTACACATTATCCCTGTCTGTTGCCTCAGGTCAGAGTTGAAAAGGACAAAGTGATCATTCGTGCAAACAAGCAGGTAAAAAAAAAAGACCTGCGAGAATTTGTACAGGCAAACAAACTGATCCCTTGTCTGATCTAACATCATTGCAAACATGTCCAGGCTCTTCAGTCACAGAAGAGGTCAAAACCCATGGCTCGGTGTTCAGCGGTCATTAACTCCAGCACAGGCTTCACCCATGTTCTCATCATCGGCTCAGGTCAGTGGATCAAACCATCCTCTTCCTTTATCCCCGTGAATAAAGGAATGACCACACAGTTCTGCGTATTTATGCTGTCACTGCTGACCACCGACTTGACCCAGCACAATAGCAGGTATAATGCTTACTGTTCAGGCTGCAATGGGATTCTCCTCTGGTTTTGAATGAATGTGTGCAGGCCCAGCAGCTCTGGTGTGTGCAGAAACATTGAGGCAAGAGGGCTTCACTGATCGCATTGTCATGTGCACCATGGACAAACACCCGCCATATGACAGGCCTAAACTGAGTAAGGTTTGTATAGAGACCCAGAGCATACTGACAAGACAATACCGTGTTTACTGAGAACGTTACATAACACAGTGCAGAAAAACTGCACTAGTCAATGGAGCTAAGACAGGAGCTCTTTGGGAACAACTGCACCTTGCACTTAAGAGAAGATGCTTTGTATATCAGCAAACATCTAGAATTGTATAAAGAATGCATCCAGCTTTAATACACTGGCCTAGCAGGGTAGAAAATGTTCAAAACTATCTAAAAATCATTGCCTTGGTTTCTCCTGAAATCCCATTTTTCCTTAACCTTCTGTATGTATTCAACAGCTAAGATTTCCCTTCAAACATTCCCCTTCTTTATCCCTGCTTTTACAGTTTTCCATGATGTATAAAATGATGAGTTCAAACTAGGCTCATGCCACATTTGTAATCGACTGTATAATCGAGTTGTTAACTGTATACGAGTTATTTATTGGCTGGGGTACAATTTAATCCGTAAGTGTTGTCCCAGTTTTAGACCAAGTATGTCTTGCATGTCTTGCTGTTGAGAATTACCCAATCTGGGACAGTGAGGCTGTGAATCCTGACATGTCGTTCCTTGTCAGCTTTTGCTTGGCACTAAAATTGTCAGGGTAAGGATGTAGGTAGATTTTACAGACACTACAATCTCGATTTTGCAAGAGTTGCTTTTGCAGTATTTACCCAATGCCAACTGCTTGAAAAAGTATTTGTGTGCTACTCTTTGCTATAACTGTCTGCTGCTCAGTCCCTAGAAAGTACAGCAGAGCAGTTGAGATTGCGTTCATTGGACTTCCTCCAGAACCACGACATTGAGCTGCTCACAGAGAGAGAGGTGAGAGGTGATGCCAAGAAGCAATATCTACGATTTTCTCAGTTCAAACTGAAAAAGTAGACCTGATCGTCACTGATTAGTTATCAATAGTTATAATGACTTCATTTCAAACTTTTTCATGTGTGATCATTGTGGGAAGCTTCTCCATTATTTGGAGTTAGGAAAATCGATTTTGCAGTGGGTTAAATTTAAAACAGATTTTCTTCAAAACTTGGTGCAGTTAAAATCTATGGGGGTGTCTGGGTGGCGTGGTGGTCTATTCTGTTGCCTACCAACACAGGGATCCTGGTGCGAATCCCTGTGTTACCTCTGGCTTGGTCGGGCGTCCCCACAGACACAATTGGCCGTGTCTGCGGGTGGGAAGCCGGATTTGGTTATATGTCCTGGTCGCTGCACTAGTGCCTCCTCTGGTCAGTCGGGGCGCCTTTTTGGGGGGGGGGAACTGGGGGGATAGCGTGATCCTCCCATGCGCTACGCCCCCCTGGCGAAACTCCTCACTGTCAGGTGACAAGAAGCAGCTGGCGACTCCACATATATCAGAGGAGGCATGTGGTAGTCTGCAGCCCTCCCCGGATCGGCAGAGGAGGTGGGGCAGTGACTGGGATGGCTCGGAAGAGCAGAGTAATTGGCCAGGAACAACTGGGGAGAAAAAAAGGGGGGGATTTAAATCTACATAGCTATTCTAACAATACAAATATATCGTTTTCCATCAAATATACAAGTTGTCCTGACCGACCTGACACTAAATCAGCTTAGAATCACAGTTTGTCAGTATCAATTACAGTGAATCATGATTGAAATTGGGCATTGATTTGACTTCTTTCTGATCACTGATGGACCAATTAGAACAAAATTGGAATGGTTGAAACAAAAAATATTAATAATGTAGTATCGGTAAAAATCCAGTCATCATTTTGGTTGATCCAATGAACTCTAACCGTTTCTGTGCCTATTCTAACTTTTGTATAATACAAACTGTCATCAGTGACTCCTTGCTACCTTTTAAATCCTGAGCATACCAGAAAAAAAACAACTCCTTTAGCCCTTACTGGAAGATGTGTGTAACTCTGTTATATTTGGATGTTTAAGGCTGTGGCAGTAGATGTCAAAACACGGTCTGTGACCTTTCAAGACGGCGTAAGGATGGAGTACAGGAAGCTCTTTATTGCTACAGGAAGCAAGTGAGGAGAAGCTGCCAAAATAAAGTATTCCTGTTTGTGGTCAGTACTGATATGATGCAGGAGTTGGGATTTGATTGCGTCTGTCTTGTGCTTTAAAGACCAAAACCAATGAACTACAAGGGCAAGGATGTCGCGAACGTGTTTCACCTCAGGACGCCTGAAGATGCCAATAGCATAGCAAGGCTTGCCAACAACAAGAATGCAGTAATTGTGGGAACTTCATTTGTTGGTGAGAAAAACATACGTTTCAAAATCACTTTTCCTCGATTGTAGTGGTTGAGTCGTGTTTTTATTCTGGTTTTTTTTTGGGGGGGGTGCACACCAGGTATGGAGGTGGCTGCAGCTCTCACTGACAAGGCCCACTCCGTCTCCATCATCGGGATAGAATCGGTTCCATTTAAGAAGGCTCTTGGAGAGAAAGTAGGGAAAGCCATAATGAAGGTAGAGACTCACACCTGGGAAATCAGGCTTTTTAGGGTGCCAACAACCCCCCAGAATATCAACCTCAGCATTATCCTTAAAAAAAAAAAACCCCAAAAAACCCCTACTATTTAAAACACGAATCACATTCTCCAGCTCAATAAACCAGTAAGCACATAGGGAATGTGATTGTTCCCATTAGGCTTGATTGATTATGAAGACACAAATTTAGGAAGGAATCAAACTTAGTAGACACCCCCCTCACACACAATCACACGCGCACACACAGACATTCACACATGCACAGACACACAGACACGTATTGGTGCTGAGTAACAAACTATGGAAACTTAAACTATCATTTAAGCTTATTGTAACCCGGGTCTGTTTTAACTTCACAGCTGTTTGAAGCAAACAGGGTGAAGTTCTACATGCTGAATGAGGTGTCAGAGATGATAGGCCATCATGGACAGGTATTCCGAAAGTGAGAGAAACAGCATAAGACTATCCTCTCTTGGTCCGTCTAGTCCATGATTACATCTCGCTCTCGTTAAATACAGCGTATCATCCAAATAAAAGGATATCAAATCAATTAAAGGAAAAATAGTATCGCAAAAATATATGTCCAAGAGTATCAATAAATATCTTCATTCGCAATGGACAGAAGTACTTTAAGAAATAACAGATATTTTATGGGAATAATTGTTTTTTTTTAGATCCAATGAACTTGAAGTTCTGAAGCTGTGTTATCTTACAGTATAGAGGTATGTGGCGTGACTGTGTTTTCTATTGCACAGCTGAAAGAAGTGGTGTTGAAAAGTGGAAAAGTCCTACGGGCAGATGTGTGTGTCATTGGAGCAGGTAAAGCCTATTCATAGGATTGAAATCAAATGTACCCTCTTTAAATTTCTCTCTGTACATCATCCCCACCATCATCATCAATATCGGTAGTGAGATAAAATGACAAACAGAGTCCCCTTTGGAAGTCCCTTTCAGTGGCTTGTGACTTGTATTGCAATGGTTCCTAACAGACTCCACAGCTGGTTATCATCTTTGTGTTCCTACTCCACCAGGATGTGTTCCTGCTACCAGCTTCCTGAAACAGAGTGGTGTTCACATGGACTCTAAGGGCTTCATCACTGTCAACAAGGTATTTAGGAAAGCCTGCAACTCCTTTTTTTTGGGGGGGGGGGATTTCCCCCCGTTTTTCTCCCCAATTTATACCCAGCCAATTACCCCACTCTTCCGAGCCATCCCGGTCGCTGCTCTGCCCCCTCTGCTGATCCGGAGAGGGCTGCAGACTACAACATGCCTCCTCTGATACATGTGGAGTCGCCAGCCGCTTCTTTTCACCTGACAGTGAGGAGTTTCGTCAGGGGGACGTAGCACGTGGGAGGATCCTGCTATTCTCCCAGTTCCCCCTCCCCCCTGAACAGGTGCCCCGACTGACCAGAGGAGGTGCTAGTGCAGCGATCAGGACACATACCCACATCCAGCTTCCTACCTGCAGACACGGCCAATTATGTCTGTAGGGACACCCAACCAAGCCAGAGTTAACACGGGGATTCGAACTGGCGATCCCTGTGTTGGTAGGCAATGGAATAGCCCGCCACACTACCCGAACATCCGCCTGCAACTCTTTTAAAGTTGCTGAGCAAATTGTGTTAAATTCCCTCTTGCTTATGTTCTGTTCCTCCCTTTCTCTGAACCCTGTCCAAGATGATGCAGACAAATGTGGATGGCGTCTTTGCTGGAGGAGATGTGGTGATGTTTCCCTTCCCACAGCGTAGCAATAAGAAGGTGAACATCTCTCACTGGCAGATGGCCCACGTACATGGTAAGTGTGACATCCTCTGCAGAATCTAAGGCTCAGTTTCTCATCTCCTCCTTACTGTGGCCTCTGGGCTGTCATAACAGAATATGCCGATCATTTCATTATTCATGCACTTGCTCATGCTTCAAAGACACAGAGTTTTGTGAGCAGCACTCCCCATATTGTGTCTGGGTTTTCCTTATTTACAGGGAGGGTGGCAGCTCTCAGCATGATGGGCAGAGCCACCGAGGTCAAAACTGTGCCTTATTTCTGGTCAGCCATGTTTGGGAGAAGTATACGCTTTGCAGGTAACCCGGGTTGTGTCCTGTTTGTAGAACAATGAGTTTAAAGTTGGTTTATGTGCTGGAAAATAAAGTTAAGGGGAGAAGTGAAAGTTTTGCTGTGCTGTGACTTGTAGAGGAGGCGAGCAGTAGTTGTTTTTGGGGGGGGGGGGTTCTGTGAAGATGTTAGTTACTATGCTGCCATCTAGCTGTAAAACAAAGGCCATGGAACTGGATTTGAGCCTGAAATGGATTATGTGTTAATCTTTCTATTTATATGTCTTATTGCAAAGGCTATGGTGATGGGTTTGATGATGTCATTATACAAGGAGACCTGGATGAACTGAAATTTGTGGCGTTTTATACTAGGTAAGTATAAAAAGCCAGACACTCTTTGGTCATTTCAGTTTCATGTCATGTTAAAAGAAGATGTAATTGTGAGGACAGCGGTATAATCTTAATTTATATTGATTTCCCCCTTTGTCTTTGTGCCCCCAAGTTAACTGTGGGTCTTTTATCACTCGAAAAAGAATTTACCTAAAGTTGTAATAGTTTTTTTTTGTTGTCTTAATCTGCCCCATCTATAGGAGTGAGGAGGTGGTTTCTGTGGCCAGCATGAACTATGATCCTATTGTATCCCGTGTGGCAGAGGTCTTGGGATCTGGAAAGACGATTAAGAAACGAGATGTGGAGTAAGTGCATTTCCAAGTCTTAAATCTGGTCAAAATTACAATGGCTGTTATGTTCTTAAGATTTCCCAAGTTTTTTTTTTCCTGTGAGGAAAAACAGAAGACAAATGTTATCACACTGACAGCAGAACTTGAAGAAACATAGACGTGTGACTTTAATCACAAGGTGCCACACAAGTCAAACTATAGACGGCCCATTGTTACTTCCATTAACTGAGCAATAACACTAGTTATTTAAAGTAATGTGTTTTAGCAACGGTTTATTACATTGCGGAACATTTTCAATTTGTCATTCATAGAAAGCTTAATGCAGTGCTCCATCTTTCACTTCTAATTATGTACACACAAAAATGAAGGACGTTAGCAAGCACGAAAACATGTGCTTCTCTCACTTTCTGATTTCAGCCATGTTGAGCTCTTAAAGGCAACGGCCATCAATCCAAAGACTTGAATAATGTGCATTTGATGTTGGCCTGAAATGCATATGCACAATGAAAAGTATCAGGGTGTGTATTCTCACACAACCAAGGCATATTAAGTTTAATAGATGAAAATACAAGTAGCCTTTTCTTTTTCACCTTGATGCTGGTTACTGTATCCTAATGAAAAAGTGAGAAAAAAAAATCAGTCATTTCGAAAAAAAAAAAGGGGTATTTAGATTTTTGCTGTCTTTTGTATGCATCTGTCTGATTGATGTTTTGTGTATTCTGGGTTTCAGGACAGGAGATATTTCTTGGTTGATTGACAAAGGCTCTCAATGAGTGCCCACCTGAAGATCTCTGTGTTCCCAAAGTCCGTTGGACCCTTCTCTACACTGGACACTTACGGTGCTGAGACACTGAGCAGCTATCCAAATCTGGACATATACACACACACTAAGGATGGACTCTGAAGCCGTTGCATGTCAAGGATCTCCCAGGGTCACACCCCACATGTGGGGACGGAGACTCGCAGTCGTTCCTCACACACACTTAAGGGTAATAGAATGAGCCATACACAGGTTTAAAACATTTGGTGGAGACTGTGGTGGAGGAACTTTTATGACAGTTTATTGTCATGTTCCACAAATAAGCAATACTGGATCCCACCTATTTGTGTTTGTGCATGATGAATCTACCTGTACACTTTGTTTATAAGAAGCCAGGGTTGGATGTTGACTTTTTTTTTGTAAAAACGCTGTATATAACTATAATCCTGAATGCACTGTAACAAGACTACAGAATTTGAGCAGAACAGATTTGGTTGAATGCACATGTGGTTAAAAAATGATCTTCTGCATGGCATTACTTACATAGGACTTTTGCAGAGCCCCATCATAGAGATTCAACAACCAAGACATAACCAAACAAAGCGCCAATTTGCAATTTGTAAAAATTATTTTTGGCAGGACTCTGAATGACCCTTTCCCTATTCACTCTCTCATATAGACACACACGCACACACACATAATCCCATGCACATACATACACAACTTTAAATCTAATAGATGACACATTTAAGGATTAAAACATACCTCTTCTTATTGGTGGCCTATGTTGCCTTGCTTGTAGATTGCACAAATGAAATTCTCAATATACTTTGATTGTATGCTAGTGCTTGTACAATAGGTGTATTTTCTAACAAATAGACGTTGGCCCTTAAGATAAGACACAGTAGTTGCTGAAGGTTATTTTTGATAGATGTCACCACCATAAGGATGTTCTTTGTTACTAACTCAGGGAACTGAGGTTTATGGCCTGGAGATACTGGGGGTTTGGTCTTTTTGCAAAAAGAAATTTATTTGTTGCTTTTATTCTTTCCAGTTACTGTATTTTCACTAGTTCTCTCATTTTTGTTGAGTTGCTTTCATCCATATTGTACTTAAAAGGTTAAGTGAAGGCTCAATTTCATCTTCTTGGTATATTAACAGTTCCAAAATGCTTGAGCCCTGAGATATAAAACAATATAACATTTCAAAAAGCATTGTTATTCCTACAGAGAAGCCTGGGATGGTATTTTTATAACTAAAACTTTGAAATAAAAGTCTTCAACAATTACTTTTTACTGCTCAAGAGTTTGGCTTTACAGTTTAATTTTACAATGTTTGTCAATCTGTAGTTGGTTCATACACTTGTTTATTAAACTAGGAAAGCAGAGAAATAAATACCAGCCACTGGAAAATATTCAATAATAATAAAACACACAAGGTCTGCAAATTTACGAGTCGTCATACTTTTGACACGTTGAGGCAGGATTACTTGGCTTCTAGACAAAATAGTCGATTCCACAATTCATAAAATTGTAAAAAAAAATTTTTTTTGGAAAAAGTCACAATCCAGGTAATTGCTGAAAAAGCATGGAAGATCAAAAGAAGTCCCTCACCATGACAATACCTGAAAGCCATTCTAACACATTGTGTATGCACAACACAAACAAGACAGCTAACATTTCTGAAAGGTTTACCAGAGTTATTCACAAGTAGTTTAAGACACCTCTGAAGAGCAATAAATACATCAACCAAACAACTGATTTAAGGCTTTACATGGTTTTGTACAAGTCACATATTGTGGAGTTGCATTGATGCACTGATCCAAAGAAAAGGAGTTGATCTAGCACTCGGTAACAGGAGCAGACGGCAAAAGAGAAACCATGTCAGTGCATTGGAAGACTATAAAGCGGACTAAGGTGAACTGAGCTCTACCAGTTTCACTATTACTACTGGGCTAGGGCAGTGCATTTTCTACACTTCCTGTTGAGCTTTCCTTAAATAACATCACATGACAACGCATTAAATATACCGCCCGAAAAAATAATATACCATACAAATGACAAGGACAGTGTTGGATGTATCGTTTGCATACTCTTTGGAGGCAGGAGAAAGCTTCTCGCCTTTGTAGCACTGAGAACATCTGGCCTTACCCAATGAAAATCTACTAAAAGTAAATTCATTCTATGTTTTACTGTTATGTCCAGTGAACATCACAGAGTTGTTGCGTGTAGTAATGCAAACGGGTCCAAACAGTCACTTAATACAAAACAGTACATGTTCTAGTGAGAGGGTAATGGTATTATTTCAGGACAGTGCAAAAAGTTAGAAAACCACAACATGCACAAAAACAGCCTCTCAGAGGACAAAGAAACATTCTGCTGGCTGTTACAAATTACTTTTGAAGTAGTTAAGAAGATGTGCCGTACTTGTAAACAGTTCAATAGTTTCCAGCATAAACACTGCTTTGCACACATTGAAAAGTAAATCCAAAGGAATTTAATCAAGTGCAACTGGACTTGGTATATATCCGTGAAGACGTTTTGCCTCTCATCCAAGAGGCTTCATCAGTTCATGCCTTTCTGACTAGACCAAGCTAGCCTGTTAGGTCTAACAGACTTGGTCTAACAGACTGGCTTGGTCTAGTCAGAAAGGCACGAACTGATGAAGCCTCTTGGATGAGAGGCGAAACGTCTTCACGGACATACACCAAGTCCAGTTGCACTTGATTCAATTCCTTTGGATAACCAAGACCTGGATGAATGAGAGCATTCACAGACATTGAAAAGTAAAATTCACATTATGACACCTTTGCTCTTGTGAAATGTGTACAGTCACAGCTTTCCCTGTAAGTGAATGATTAAGGCACTTTAATGTTAATTTAGATTGCTTATGAGATGATATTTAAACTGCCTTTCATTTAATCACAGATGACGAGTCCCTACTTGTCTTACTGAGAAAACAGACAAGACTTATAATCATTCGGTGCAAGAGTCTTTGTTGCTCACATAGAAAAACATCACCTGGAATAACGTGTTGAAGGAGCCCTTACCCACAACCAAATACTAGAAGTCATACTCAGCTGCACATTGCTGGAGATACCATTCGTACAATTTACCCTGGTGAAAGAAATGGACTGGGTTAGATTTACAATCTAATGTTTGAAATGTGGCGAACAAAAACATAACTCAGTTATATATCTACCACACCTGCTAACCAAAAACAAATATTACACACGTTAATGGCATATCTGGCATATCTCACTTCAAGAAAAAAAAATTCCAACCTTCCTGTCTTTGACGACATCCTGAATATAATCACTGTACTCTGCCAGGCTCCTCTTCTCCTTCTTAGTCAGAGTCTTATTCCCTTGGCTGAGGAAGAGCCGCATAACAACAAATATCACTCTGAGTGGAGATTCACTCAGAATTTAAGTGTTTAGTGTGTGTCCAGGTGCACATGTGATGGTCATTTACCCTTGTGAGAACATAAACCTTTACTGTACATGTATGGTTTACCATTAATTAAAACCTCTTCTGTACTTCATAAAGACAAAATATTTTTTGAAGTAGAGATTAGCATATGATTTGCAGTTGAGCATTAGTAACTGTAGGATTATTTGACCATCATGTGTGTGTGCATGCATGTGTGTATGCGTCTTATACTTTCGTAATACTTACCGAGCAAAATACTTGGCTAGAAATACCAGGAAGTAGCAAAAAGCACCAAAAACAATTACAAACAGTACTTGTCCATCTTCTGGAATCCAGTCCCACAGATACACCATTATGCCCTGGGGAGACAATTATTGAACAAGCGGTCAGAGAACAAGATAAACCAAAGGAAAAAAGAAATGAGGGGAAATACAATCTTTGTGTAGTCCACATATAAATGGAATGGTTTGTTTATTTTTTTTTTTCCTCAGCTGCAACTCACAACATAATCAGACTTATATCTTGTGATACAGGATGCAATGTGGATATAGCATGAACAAAAGGATATGATATTAAAGTTGAGATCATACTGCAGTGACCGAAAGGGTCCTGGCCAGCCCTTCTCCCAAAAGCTCCTCTTGTTCCTGTTTGGAGAAGGTGTTCAAAATGAAGCTGAGGATAAAGAGGATAGGAAGGAATACACCCAGGACCCCGCACACGAAGGAGTGAAGACGGACACTTTTGTTATAACTCACGTCAGCCCTGCAAGAATCCACAGGAAGAGGGAATTAACAGATATTAATATTACAAACAGTTGGGGATAGTATAGAGTAGATGATGTTTGTATCTACACATATGTCTTATTTTCCAAAAGGATACTACTAACCACAGTCAATTTTCCTTTAGGACAACCTAGCTTTAATATAAACGCTAACACAGTAATGCATACTGTTCTCAATGTAAAGAGCTCTTACCCATCCTGAGCTAGTCTATTGTCGATGGTGGAACAGATGAGGTTACAGTCCTTCTCCAACTGATTTAGGGTCTTCTGAACTGCCTGGTTGATGGTCTTCTCGATAGTCTGACACACCCCATCGATCTGATTCACACATCGGCTTGGCTAAATAGGACAAATGTTCACATGTGCAGAATGTGAATGGCTTGTTCATTTCCTGGTATTTGAAAACTTATTTCACAAATAAAACGGATTCTGATTCTGAGAGGAGAAGATGGAAAGTTCCACAACAGATCCTGAGGGTGTATTGATTGACAGCCATGTGCACTTTGCAGGGAGTGAACTTGCACTCGCTCAGCAAAAATAAATTGGTGCAGGAAGGATACACAAATCTACCATGCCGAGCACAGCCTCCTGACCATTGATCACAGCAAGGGAAGCAATTACTCAAGACCAGGCTGCCATTGTCAAATATGGCTGATCAAAGGCCATGGTTTACAACCATTGCTCCTCCTGAGAGAGTATAACTCCCCAGCTCATCATATTACAAATTATTCATCGTGTTACTTGCCATTCACATCTCTTAGATTATATGGTGTAGGAAATTTACATTCCACAGTAATCAACAGTCACTCAATTCCAAGACTGGAAGAGAGCCTTAAATTACATCAAAAATATTCCACCATAATTCACAAGGAAACCAACCTACAGAAGAGGATCAAAAATTTTAAATCATACAAAGGGACAAAAAAAAACCCCCACAAGATTTAATATAAGCATCTGATGGTAAAGTTCTTTAGTTAAATTAAAAGATTAAAGCCAAAAACATGGAAACTGCGACTTGAATGTATGCAAGTCAGACCAGTTAAAAGTGAAGGCCAACATGAATGAATATGGTTGTCAGTATGGCTTTATAAACTGTATGTGAAATTACGATTCTACTTGCCCCACCCAATCGCTTCAGGAATTGTCCATAGTGAGGATGCACAGCTGGCCAATAGTTTTACCTTCTGTGGGTTGGGGATGTATATTGTAGGCATCTCAAAACCACATTTGTTGAGACCAGGACGCCGACACAGTTCCTGGACTATCTGCATCATCACCCTCTGTTTAAAGGACACAATTTTTATATCTACGGGTTATTTTCTATATAAAATAGGATCTTGAATATATTTGATCCTACACACAGGTCAGATATACTTACCTGTCTGTCTGTTTCCTTCCCAGCCTCATCTGCCTTGCTGAGGTAGAACAACAACTTGTCTCCGCACTTCTCACTCAGCTTCTCCACTATGTTCAGGGTACGCTTGCACAATGCTTGGCCCATGGGGTCGAAAAACACAAAGATCAGGTCTGCCTGTTCCCCTGATGAAAGACATTGGCCGGAAACAGAGGATCCATTAGGCAGAATATACCATTGGTATGTATGTCGTAAATATGACAGTGTTAGAAAGGTGACCGACTGGGCTAAGCTGTCAGAACGTACCAAACGAGGTGATGGCACTGTTGACATCAAAGGGGTAGATCATGTCCCCGTCCACCAAACCTGGTGTGTCCACAAACGTAACCAGGCTGAACTTCTTCTGCTTTGAGGTAGAGATCTCAGCTGACAGGTAATCTGTAACACCTAGGATAGACAGATGCTGTACATCTATATATGTGTGCATATATATACTAATGAGCCAAAATATTACAACCACTCACAGGTGAACCAAATAACAGTGATCATCTTCAAACAAGGGCACATGTCAAGGTCTGGGTAGATGAGATGGTAAGAGAGCAATCAGTTCTCATAGTCAACGTGTTGGATGCAGGAGAAATGGGCAGGAGTAAAGACCTGAGCGACTTTGACAAGGGCCAAACTCTTATGGCCAGAGGACTGCATCAGAGCATCTCTGAAACAGCAAGGATTGTGGGGTACTCCCTGTTTGCAGCTGTAATTACCTACCAACAGTGGTCTGAGGAGGGACAAACCAGTGATAGGGTGTTGTGCACCCAAGGCTTATTGATGGGCAGGGGCAATGAAGGCTATTCCGTCTGGTCTGAACTGAAGGAAGATCTACTGAGGCACAAGTCACAGAAAATTTTAATGATGGTCACGGAAGGAATGGGTCACAACATGCTGCATGACACCTTGCTGCGTATGGTGCTACATAGCCACAGACCAGTCACGAGCGCCCATGCTGACCCGTCCATCGTCGAAAATGCCTACAGTGGGTACGTGAGCTTCGGTACTGGACCTCTGAGTAGTAGAAGGTTGCCTGGTCCGATGAGTCCTGTTTTCTTTTAGATCACGTGGCTGGCCATGTATGTGTGCGCCATTTACCTGGGAAAGTGATGGCACCAAGATACACTGTAAGAAGATGACAAGCCAGTGGAGGCAGTGTGGTGCTCTGGGCAATGTTCTGCTGGGAAACTCTGGGTCCAGCCATTCATGTGGACATCAATTTGACATGTGCCACCTACCTAAGCGTGGTTGTAGACCAGGTACACCCCTTTATGGCAATGATATTCCCTGATGGCAGTGGCCTCTTTCAGCAGGATAATGGGCCCTGCCACACTGCATACATTGTTTGGGAATGGTTTGAAGAACATGAACTGTTCCAGATCTCAATCCGATTGAGCATCTGTGGGATGTGCTGGACCGACAAGTCCAATCCATTGTAGCTCCACCTTGCAACTTACAGGACTTGAAGAATCTGCTGTTAATGTTTTGGTGCCAGATACCACAGAACACTGTCAGGGGTCTTGTGGAGCCCATGCCTTGAGCAGTCGGCACTGTTTTGGCAGCACACAGAGGACCAACAGCTATTAGGCAGGTGCTCATAATGTTTTGGCTCATCAGTGTACATACACTTACCTCCTTCAAGATAAGCTCAAGGTGATAAATAAGAAGTTGAGCTGCTGCAGAGGTCTGTCACCTCTTATAACCATTTTATTTGTTACTGAAAGCCGCAGTGTGGTCAATACTTGGAGAGGTGAAGGAGGTGATACAAACAGGCTGCGCCCACTCAACTTTTTGTTCTTTCATATAAAAATGTCAACAGTTTTATATTAAGTTAAAAAAATACATATGTTGAGATTGTCCACATAAAGATCATTATGCATGTTGTGTGTAAAGATATGACTGCACATCTGGAATGTTTGAGATCAATGATACATAGCCCATTAGCAATCTCCAATACAGCAACTGTTAAGAATCCCCCAAGGCAGACCCAATCGATGGCCACACCCTCACAGATTAAACATCCACTTGATTCCTGAAGCGATTTGTCAGGCCTGACTTCTCTCACTGCCCCCTCTGCAGAGATGTCTGTTGTCATGGTTACACACAACAGCTCTTCAACTGGCAGCTTTAGCGTAGGGCGTGGGACATAAAGCTAGCCAGTGAAGAACGACTGTGAAGCAACGCGCTACCGGGTTACATTATTCCACAAACAATATGCAACAGTTTGAATCAATCTCTCTCCTCCAAAAACGTCGTCTCTTTGAGCATCCGAGCAGGATGACTGCTAAGAAGCCCCATCACCAACCCCCACTCCACCAATCTCACTCCCCACACACACACACACACACACACACACACACACACACACACACACACACACACACACACACACACACACACACACACACACACACTGAGGCCATTTCATTGCAGGAGGCAGGTGTCAACAGCCAGTACAAATCGCACTCTTGTGCTGCAGTGACCACAGCCACTGCTGCTGTGGCAAATTAGCATTTCCTTATGGTTCTCTTCCATCAACAAGGTCAACTAAATAAATCCACAGCACGCACTTCGGTTTAAAAGGTGTTCCCATTGTCACACGCTGATGGGCCAATCCAGCCAAAGCCAAACAATTTTGACAGTGGCTTTCCAAGGTATGACAGTTGCGCAGAATTAAAACAACATTAAGGAACCATTACTTCAGATCGCCGTACGTCTACTGGAAGTATTGGAAGAGTGTTAAAAAAAGAAAATCCTGTTTCAGTGACTTGGAAGATATAGCACAACAATCATACTACTCCATCTAAACAGCGCATAAGACGGCTATCCATCCATACATGTCTGTTTCTTTAAATGAGATAAGCCCTACAAGCTACTTGAAAGGTGAAAAGCAAATGAGAGGGATATTCTCTCACCATATGGTGCTGAGTTTGTCTTATGCACATGGAAATGGGCAAAGGCTGCAATACGGTTGCATCAATCAAGACAAAAAAAAAGAACTTGTTGGACTGGACAGGGTACATCATATGTGATGCAAACCCATTCAAAAGACACAAAAGAATCAAACAGGCTACATTTATAGCCAAACTCCTGCATCATCTAAGACTAAAATTACAACCATAATTACTACAATAATTCAACTCAAACACAACATGACGTATAAACTCTTGATAACAGTTTGATAGGCAATAAAAACGGTGCAATCAGCCATTACTCCCACATAAGGATATATAGTGTTTTGATGAGTCATCCTCAGTTGCTGTAACTGGCAAAAAAACCCCAAAAAAAACCAAAAAACAAAAAAACAAAAAAAAACAAATATCTTATGTATTTCCAAGGGTAGCGGTGATGTCGAGATTGAAAGTCTAGCTGTATTCCCGGAAAGATCCCTTCTGAGATGAGGCAAAGGCCTGTGGTGTGGCTCTCCTGAGTGAGGCTGTTGCTGTTGCTGTTGCTCTCTCTAATGGCTGTGACATTTCTCAGTAGCTCCTCCTGACTCCACTGCACTGCTGTCGATGGGGCGTGTGACTCACACGCCATACCGTGTGCACTCCGCACCCAGTGCACCCTCGCTCTCTACATACTGTCAATGGACAGACAAGACATTACTGCCCCCCACCTCCTCAACACACATGCTTCACTCAGATGGGCACACTGAGACTTCCTACAGGACCATTAATCATTTCTACATTACCACTAACCCATCCGTACTCGAGCTCCCGACCACTGCTGCTGCATATGGTGCCGCATTAAGTGTTTCAGCCAACGCGCTCGAGACATGCCATTATACAGTGTTGTAACCGATTACATTTCTTTCCTCAGTTTTAGCAATTCAAATGGGCAGATCTCAAACAGCGCTGTGTTGTGTGTGTGACTGTGGTCAGACGAGACCCTGAATGGTGAAATGATAAACCTGATTCACTCTGAGACTGTGACTCAGAGTCGAGCATTAGTCATCAAGGTGAAGAATCTAGTCTACCTCAAAACAGAAAGCCGAGAAGCTTTCATGAATGCATGTCTTACTGACCATACAGTATCAAATAGCCTTGATTATGGGATATGTTCTCTTTCTCAGAAATGGACAAAACCACAAAATAAACTGTAAACACACACACACACACACACACACACACACACCTATATATACATATATACACACACACACACACACACACACACACACACGCACATATATACATATACATTTATATACTTGTGTCAGAGTAGGGTGTGGACCAGCGGTCCTGAGTTGGTGTAATTATCTCAGGACAGATAAATTGGTTCTACACCCCAAATTAAGACAACAGAGAGAAAGAGCTGAAGAGACCTTTCATTAAAATTTGTTTTTAGTCTTTTTCACACAGTTTTAACTTTGGTGTTTGTAATCGTTGTTTTAATAAATGGGCTGTTGTGCCCACATTTATGATCTGTGTCTGTGTCTCTGTACTGGGGAACCCAGGTAGTGGCAACATATTGCAACTATATATATATATATATAGTGTTTTCCCCCCCCGAAACTGTCAATGGTGTTGATAGAAGTGCTCAACTAATGAGGAGTGGAATATCAATACAGATGCAGGAAAAAAACTGTTAATACATAGCAGTACAAGCCTGTTGTGTGCATCGCGCACTCATCAGCTGCTCATGAGCTGATGAGTGCGCAACGCATGATATGTATGTATATATATACATACATACATACATACATACATACATACATACATACATACATACATACATACATACATACATACATACATACATACATACATACATACATACATACATACATACATACACACACAAAATCCAGAGCCTACAATGTGCACCAATACATTTTTAGATAAGTTCGTAGAGCTTCCCTGATGAGATACTGGTAGGACTGCACAGCATAATCTGTTGTCCAGGTATAAATCCTTGGCTGCAGCCCATGAATCCATTCATCTCCTATTGACAAACCCTGTTTATATTGCTGAGTTCCTGTTACAAGTCCCTGTAACTGGTGCTATCACAAAAGACTTGAAGGCAACCAGGCTGTCTCCTCATTTTACATTTTGAATTTGTAGCATGACGCCAAAGGGGAGAAAAGACAACAAAAATACACATTTCACCTGGGGATTTCTCCAGTTGCATTGATTAAATGGCAAGGATGAGTATGTTCTCCTTGGAATTTGGGGGTTATGGTCAAAGATAATGATGCTGTTTTGTGTACTGAAATTCTGGTGATGAGCCTATCAATACTAAAACAAGATAAACAAATACTACAGTTCTGTATATACTGCACCAATAAAAAAGCAAGGAGTTGTAGTGGCGGCTAGCCCAGAACAAGGAATATGTACCATGTGGGAAGTATCCATTATGAAAGATGTGACATTGGCTGTTGTGTGATAGCTGTGCCATTTTACTATATGAAGACATAAGATTACACACACTGAGTGGTTTAGGCACATAAATATGGATTTGAGTAACAGGTGGATAGACTAGAAATATATGGCTCTCAGCACAAATATCAATAATAGTTGATATCGATAATAGTTTTAGCGCAAACAAAGACAGCATTTAACATTTTCGCCTTTTTCAACAGCAATCTTTAGTTTGTGGTACCATTAAGAGGTTGTGTAGCCTATAACCACTGAGAGGATTTGAAAATGAGGAGAAGACTTACCTTTAAATTCAAGGAGGGGTCGAAAGTGAGGGTAGAGATGTAGTGTTGCATTTCCCTGTGGATGAGGGGAAAAAAACTGAGAGAAATAAAGTACAGACAGATGACTCTACAGTGTCCAACCCACTAGAATAGAGTCCTCACTCCGAACTTCCAACAACACAGTCCATCTAAATGCGAGGTGCTTTGCTGTAGCTAGAAGCGACTGCTTTAAGCTCCTCCTGTACCTAGCAGATAATCCTTCCAGTCTAGTCCTTTACCGTAATTATATTATTCAACCTCATCTCCTTCACACCACAGTAGGGTATAAAGAGAGAGGGGGGGTTAAAAATGAAGAAATAGAGCATGTGTTTCTGAGACTACTTACATGCAAGTGTAATAATAGATATTATCTATATGTTGATTGTGCTGCAAACGTGTGTCTATTTATATTTTGTCTCTTTGTATATATTTTATTTATATATTTTTATTATTGTTGTTTTTGTCCTGTTTGTACCACTGGGGAGTTGCACTTAATTTCATTGTACAGCTGGGCAATGACAAATAAAGGTATTCATCCATTCATTCATGCTGTAGAGGTGCGTGCGTGTGTGTGTGTGTATTGATGCAACCAATCCCCTAGGCGTAGGTAGAGCAGAATGCAGACTGAGACACTCTCAACAGAGAATGAAACATTGACTGCCTCATTTCACCAATCTTTATGACTGGCTTTCAGCTATAATTCTGAATATGGACTACTGTTCAAGGCTTGACAGTTCAATAATCTAGAAAAAAACAAAACAAATAACACTAATGGAGTCTGAGTGCATTGCAATGTCATCAGTAGGCAGTCAGTGGTTCTCTGTTTGGATACTCAGGCTACACAGGTTTTTGTCAAATCTCACACACTAAACCCTAAGTAGTACTGTGTTAGCTCTACAAGTGGTGGTTCCCCAATAGACTATTCTTACCGTCAATGACTCTCTTTTACGACCACTTGTGATGAAGGTAAATCCCTGCGTTTCAATGGCAACACCTGTCTTCTGTATATGCTCTTCCACATACCTGTAATGATAGCAATGCCAAAAGGGCTCAAAAAGCATCTTTATCTTATGTTTTACCTTTACCATTCACAAAATCTGATCCCTTGTTTTGTCACACTAGTGTGAGTAACATTGTAGATGTCTCATTTAAATGACAACATAATTTTGGGATAGGGTTCACCTTGGACCTACAAGACCTCTATGTAGGAGCCTAGACAGAAAACCCTTTTGTCCTATTAACTTGTATATGCACCGAGCGTGTGAATAGGCTAATCACTGTGATAATCACATTACATCTAATGAAATGGGAAATACTAACTTGTAATTCACAGGTGACCTGACACTACAGACTTGAGCTCTATAAAGGATAGTGATTTATCCATTACAGAGATTTAAAATAACCTTTTCCACCTCTGTGACACTCACCCACTAACCTCACTCCACACATCAGAACGATATCCTCCAAAAGAAAATCTGGGTTTAGCCAGCCATATGATCCAAACTGGGCATCAATATCACATGGACCATTCACCACTTAAAAGAAGAAGAATAGATGCAGACTGAGTCTCCCTTCAATCTCAACTATCTGTCAACATGACAGAATTAGCTGATGGATAGTATTTCAACCATAGCAGCGTTTTCCACTCTCTCTAATTCTGTTTCATGAGTATACTAATATCCGGTCCAGTCCAGGTGAATCGGCCATGCTAAATTGTCCCTAGGTTTGAATGTGTGTGTGTGTGTGTGTGTGTGTGTGTGTGTGTGTGTGTGTGTGTGTGTGTGTGTGTGTGTGTGTGTGTGTGTGTGTGTCAGCCCTGTGATGGCCTGCGGCCTGTCCAGGTGTCTCCCCGCCTGCCGCCCAAAGACTGCTGGGATAGGCTCCAGCATCCCCGCAGCCCTGAGAGCAGGATAAGCGGTTTGGATAATGGATGGATGGAAGTACATTAATAATAAAACACTTAGCCAATTGTAGATTGTTATTAGGCCTTACTATGTGGAAACTCAAAAATAATTCAAATTAAGAGAACATCACAACATGAGGTGCTTTTTTGCATTTCCCACTTTTTCCACGAGTATTTGTCAGAGCCCAAAACCAGCATGAAGAAGTGAACCCTCTGTAGTTCATATTTAGCTTTTTAAATGGTATGACTTAACACTTCCTACTATATTTGCCAAGCAAAAGTGCTATTGGCATTAGCATTATAAAATGGTTATGAGTCATGTACAAAAATTGTGATTTAACAAAGTACCCCAAAACATACTAGCACGTTCCAAGTGAATATTACATCCTAAGCATAATAAACTGCATTACCAGTTAATGAAGGAACTTTTCCCTGCAGAATGGTTTCCCATTATCATCACAATGATCTTCTTCCTTGGAGGTAGGAGCCGGACACCCAGGCTGTTGGCAATCTTTACAAGGCCTGAAACGCCACACACACACACACACACACACACACACACACACACACACACACACACACACACACACACATTAATATACATATATATGCTGCATGGCATGTAACTATAGGGGACTGTATTCACAACCCTATACCTGACTTGAGCATACTTCTCATTATCAGTTTTATAACCGCAACTCTATTGAAATACCAGTTTGAGACAGCAAAACTGAGGAACCAACAGCTTCAATATTTATGAGAATATTGAAAGAACAATTAAAATTGTGGTTCAAAATTAAACGTTTGAATCTGCATACAGGATGTTGGTTCAAAAAGCCTTGTAGGTATGTAGCAAAACGCAAGGGCACACATAAGGCACACGACTACATGCACTGCCCCAATGCTGAACGATCGGAGCTGCAAAAAAAAAGGCTGCTCAAGGGTCAGTGTCAACCGCTTCATAATGACAAACGACGGGGATTTACTCATTAGCTTCTTATGGCAAAGGCAAACACTTAACAATACACGTGTTCGTCTGTCGCTTTTTGCCGAAACTTCAGAATGAGTCTGCCTGAAGAGTTTGGGGCCATTACATAACACGACAAACACGCCTGTTTACTGTTGCGTTACGCTCGCACAACACCGAATCCATACATTTACGTTACGCTATTTACCGTTTTCGTTGTCGACGTACAAACTGTGGCATTCTTTCAAAATGCGCTCACTCGGCGAGGTGATCCCAGACTCCAGAGGGTTTGCCACCGACCGGGGCTTTCTGCCCGACATGACGAGCTCCACAACCGGCTGTCAGAACACAAAATGATGGGGGGAAGATTTAGAGTGTAGCACCACTTTTCTCTAGTGACGATGAGGCCCCGCCCTGTGGACAAAACTAATAAGACATGCTTGAAAGCGTACTCTCAAGTAGAAGTAGAGCTGTGCACCACAGTGGTTAGCACCGTGGCCGCAGAACAAAAAGGTCGTAGGTTCGAACCCAAGGGCGTCCCATGTCCTTTCTGTGTTTGGAGGTTTCATGTTGTCTGCGTGGGTTTCCGCCCGATGCCCCGGTTTCCTCCTACCATCAAAGACGTGTGTTAGGGTTAATACTCCAGTTTGTGCCCCTGGTCCCCGGTCGCCCTGGTGCTAGCTACACGGCTTGGGTGGGTTAAATGCAGAGGATGAATATCCCCGCGGGGATTAATAATGTATATCTTCTCCTTCCTCCAATATGAGACGTCTCATAGTTCACTTAACATGTTCAAATCCATGGTGTAAAGCATGAAAATTACGTCTGGCGATTTCTTCTACATTTACTCCCCCGCCCCTGGGGGCTAAATAGGATAAGGGGTTTCTAGTAGACGTTTGCTTCTATGTCAGATGCTTTTTCTTCTTTTTTTTGCAGCCCTCAAGGGCTCAACTCTATTTAACGTAATATAGCGATGACATGAATCATGTAAGTGCCCAGTCGTTGGCAACTGGAAATGGTGTTGTACTGTACATGAAGAGGTTTATGAGCTTTTCAGTTACGACTTTGAAAACAATGGGCTCTTAAAGCAGTGAAACAAAGTCTTTGAATAAACAATGTGTCAATTGTCTGTACTCTTTTCATCTTAGATAAGACATAAACAGCAAGAGGGTCACTGAATAGTTAATGGATTTAGGTCAGTAGTACCCCTGTTGGCAAAAGCCACCCCTTGTCCCAAAATAGAATGTGTGGATCGAATCAGTGCATCCTCCGCCCCACCACCGAGTTTAACAGAGAGATTTATTTGTGCACCTTACAACAACATTATGCAAGTTTTTTGGACAGAGGTAGGTAGGAAATCCAACAGGGTACATGGTTTATTTGCAAAATTTTTAATGCAACTTCTGAAATGCATTTCACCAGTGACTCAACGACGGAGTTAAAGACGGAGGTACGTCAAAGTACAACATATAGCTGATAGCTTTTAATTTAAAAAAAAATCCTGTTTTTTCATGATGACATTAGGTATCAACTATATTACATTTATTTTTAGAAAGGTCACCGCGTAGAATATGCTACAGTCTCTGTATTTATTGATTAACATAGAATGGGTGGTGGAGTGAACATTTTTGCCTTAAATTATTCCAATAAGAGTATGAGGACTGAAATAAGACCTCATTGTCTAACACTAAATCGACCAGTGTTGTCTATGGCATATTGTTTTTAAATTCACTATTAAGAAAATGGTATTTTGACCATCTTTTATTTATATAAAAAAGCAATTTCCACGTACTTACTCAGTTTTACTGCAATAGAAATACTAGCTGTTAACCCAAGTGAGTGCAACCTGTCAACGTTTCATATTATTTTTGTTAATCCTTTCTTAAACTTACTGAGAAAGCCCCAATAAGACTTTTATAAAAACTTTTTTGCATTTTTACGTTTTTTACAGCTTAGCGTGTACCATGGTAGCACTGTACGGTTTCTTCTAATTGTAATGTATTGGGACTTATGTTAATGCGCATGCTCTCTGGTTAGTCTTTGATGGGTGGCTCTCGCGAGACGAGACCAGGAAGTAACGTTAAGTATGAGGCGAACTGGAAGAAACGCAGATGTAGCCTGATGGCTGAGTATCCTAATTTTGCTAAGTTCTAAGTAAAGAGTTCGTTACAACCAATGTCTCTCTCGTCTCTAAGTCGAATCTTACACTGGCGACGAAGCGGATCCGAACTCCAACAGTTCTGAACAGTTGATTGATGGAAATCAGCAACCTCCGATATTCTACTACAGCTTCGAGGAATCTGTGAGTAGCCTAACGACATCACCATGACCACGCTGGGTCGCATAGGAGAGTTTGATGAAGGCTCCGGCACTGCCATTGAGGAGTATATTGAGAGACTGAAATGTTTTTTCCTGGCAAATGGAGTAGACGGGGAGGAGAAGAAACGCGCTATTTTGCTTAGCGTCTGTGGGGCTGCAATGTATTCTACACTACGTTCGGTGGTCGCTCCCGTCCTTCCTCCGGCCGTCACCTATGAAAACTTAGTATCGGCCTTGAAGCGCCACTACAGTCCTCCTCCATCACAAATTGTTCAGCGTTTTCAGTTTCTCAATTGCAAACAAAAGCAAGGCCAAGGAATCTCCAGCTACATTGCTGAACTCCGTAAACTCTCAGTGCATTGCGCTTTTTTTGACCAATTGGAAGCCATGCTGCGTGACAGAATTGTCTGTGGGGTGCTAGATGAAGCGCTGCAGCGCCACCTGCTGGCTGAAAAGGAACTCACATTCAAAGCAGCAGAGGAGAAAGCCCTTGCAGCGGAAACAGCCACGTTAAATGCGCGAATACTACAACCAAACCAGCTGGGACCACCACAGCCAGCAGTAGTTCATCAAACTGCACAAAGTCAAACCGTTTTGAAAGTGAAACAAACAGTAGCAGAAGGTGGTGCAAAGCCATGTTTTCGTTGTGGAGGCACACACAACCAACAACATTGCAAATTTACCTCTGCTGTATGCCACTATTGCAAAAAAAGGGGGCACATTTCTTGTGTTTGTTTTAAAAAGAGCAGGGATGTCGCATCAGCGGATTCTTCTGACACAGTTCCTCAAGCCGAACAACACACACACACACTGTTAGGCAACAAGAAGAGGAATATGACATTTACACCATGGGCAGGCAGCTGTATGCTCATGTAAAAAAGCCATATTAAGCCACTGTGATCCTGAATAACAAAACACATGTAATGGAGGTGGACTCTGGAGCCGCATGCTCCTTGATCAGTGGGTGCAGTTACAACACCTTGTGGCCTGACCAGCCACCTTTACTGCACAAGGACAGTAGTGTGCTTAGACAATGGTCACAAGCAGAACTACAAGTTAATGGGAAGATTTTTGTGGATGTGCAGTATCAAGGCAATCACAAGACTTTGCCACTGATTATTGTTCGAGGTCAGGGGGCAAGTCTACTGGGCAGGGACTGGTTTGAGGCACTGGGCATTTCTGTAATGGGGGTGCGCCGAGTATGCTTACAATCTGTGGAGTCCATCTTAATGGAATATGCAGAAGTCTTCCAGGACCTCGGGCTTCACGAACCCCTCCAATTGCTATTGATATTAATACGACAGCATCACCCAAGTTTTTTAAAGCACGTTCGGTGCCCTTTGCCCTTCGACCAAAGCTAGACGAGGAGCTTGAACTATCGCTGCACTGTGAATACAGTTGTGAAACCTGATGTATACCCCATTCCTACGGTGGCTGAACTGTTTTCCAGACTGGCAGGGGGGGTGCTTTTCAGTAAATTGGACCTCAAACAAGCTTACCAGCAGCTGGTGCTGGATGACGAGGCTGCAGAGCTTCTCACTATAAGCACCCATCACGGGCTGTTTCGGGCCCGCCGCCTGCAGTTTGGAGTATCGACAGCTGTGTCCATATTTCAGCGTTTCATGGATACACTCCTCGCCGGTATACCAGGCGTGCAACCGTACCTGGACGATGTCTTAATAGTGGGAAAGACTGTTGACCAGCACAATGACCATCTTCGTGCAGTGCTGGAATGATTCACAGAAGCAGGATTGCGGCTACAGAAGGAGAAGAGTGTGTTTACTGCTGACCAAGTTGAATTTTTAGGTTTTCTTGTGGACAAGGATGGCGTGCAGCCGACTATGGAGAAAGTTGAGGCTATTCAGAAGGCGCCTTCACCCCGGAACAAAACGGAGCGTCAGTCATTCCTAGGCCTACTCAATGTTTACAGCTGTTTTTTGCCAAACAAGGCTACCATCTTAGAACCGCTGCACCGCCTCCTGGATCAGTCTGCACCCTGGCAGTGGACTGACGCACATAAAAAAGCTTACACTGCTGCAAAACAACTGCTTCAGGCTGATGGCGTGCTCACGCACTATGACGAAACAAAGCCATTAGCCGTTGTTTGTGACGCTTCGCCTTATGGCTTGGGGGCGCTGCTCTTCCATATGGAGTCTGATGGCCGGGAGGCTCCCATCGTCTTTGCCTCGAGGACACTATCCTCCACTGAAAGAAATTATGCTCAAATAGATAAGGAGGCCTTGGCGGTCATTTTTGCAGTCAAAAAATTTCACCAGTACCTTGCTGGTTGCCACTTTGTGGTTTTTACTGACCACAAACCTCTTTTGGGCCTGCTACACCACTCAAAGCCCATGCCACCTGTCCTGTCCCCACGCATGCTACGCTGGAGTGTTCTTCTTGGGGCCTACGATTACGAATTGTGCTACCGCCCTGGCAAACAGCTAGCAAATGCTGATGCCCTCAGTCGCTTACCACTGCCCGCTGGTATGCGTGAGACCCCTCCACCCATGGAGGTGCTCTTACTGGAAATGAAGCCCCACTGAATGCAAAACACATTGCCACCCTTACTCGGAAGGATCCAATTCTGTCTCGGGTGCTGCGCTGGGTCCTGCATGGCTGGCCAGTGGATACACCCGACAGCCGTTTCAAGCCATTTTTCACCCGGCGCCATGAACTGTCCACACACAAGGACTGTCTATTATGGGGGAGTCGTGTAGTTATTCCTAACCTGGCGAGGGAGGAGGTACTAGCCATGCTGCATGATGCACACCCAGGCATTGTGTATATGAAGGGCCTGGGGAGGAGTTATGCCTGGTGGCCAGGTATGGATTTAGCAATAGAACAGACAGTAAAATCCTGTGAAACCTGTCAGAGAACTCGTCATGCACCACCAACAGCACAGCTGCACCCTTGGGAGTGGACAACTAAGAAATGGTCCTGGCTACACATTGACTTTGCTGGTCCATTCCAGGGGAAGACATTTCTCATAATTGTGGACTCACACTCTAAGTGGTTAGAGGTTGCCATGGTGAATTCAATGTCCTCCTCTGCAGCGATCAGCACAATGAGGCTCCTCTTTGCAACTCACGGGTTACCAGATGTCATTGTTTCTAACAACGGTGCAGCCTTCACATCGGAAGAATTCAAAGAGTTTGCCAGACGGAATGGCATCAGAGCAGTGACTACAGCCCCTTACCATCCTCGTTCAAATGGCCAAGCAGAACGTATGGTCCAGACAACCAAGGAGGCCCTATCTAGGATCACTATCGGTGACTGGCAGACACGCCTGGCTAGGTTTCTGCTGTCACAGCATGTGACTCCCAATTCAGCAACAGGAAAGAGTCTGCCGAGCTTCTCATGAACCGGCGTCTTACCACGGCCTTTGATCGCCTTCATCCTGACTATGAAAATGAGATGCACCTCAAGCAGGAAGTGAGTGCAGAAAAGCTGCAAGGCCCAAACAGATGTTTTAGGCCACAGGACACTGTGTACATGAGGAGCTACACTGGGGGACCCAAATGGGTCCCTGGTGTGATAGCCGATCCTACTGGCCCAGTTTCATATAGAGTGCAGACTCCTGATGGGCAAATGCATCGACGCCACGTGGATCAGCTGCGTGGTAGAGCGACTGCACGCACGGATGTGGTCGCTGGAGAATCCATTGTTCCTGGTGAGCAGTCACCTGAAGATGGGCCGCTCGAGTCTACCTCGTCGGAAACGCCACGACCAGAGACCAGCGGGTCTGTTGAAGATCCCTCTGGTCCTGTGTCCATTCCTGTGCCCACTACCCCTCTACAGTGTCCGGCAAGAGACCGGCACCCTCCACGCCACTTGGCGGATTTTGTTGACTGGGGGAAAGGGGTGTAATTTATTGGGACTTATGTTAATGCGCATGCTCTCTGGTTAGTCTTTGATGGGGGGCTCTCGCGAGACGAGACCAGGAAGTAATGTTAAGTATGAGCCAAACTGGAAGAAACGCAGATGTAGCCTGATGGCTGAGTATCCTAATTTTGCTAAGTTCTAAGTAAAGAGTTCGTTACAACCAATGTCTCTCTCGTCTCTAAGTTGAATCTCACACTAATATTGTAGCATTTTAACTTTAACTTTGAAAGTTTCGATCTTTAAACATAAAAACATACAAAACCAACCAGTCCAAGTGCTGCAAGGCATTTGTATTACATACCAGCCTGTAGCTTTGCTCACACAAGAGGACGATTTGTCAAGCCAAGACATTGCTGATTCATGTATGATGAACAGGGCCATCAGGCCCTGTGATGGCCTGGCGGCCTGTCCAGGGTGACTCCCCGCCTGCCGCCCAATGACTGCTGGGATAGGCTTCAGCATCCCTGCGACCCTGAGAACAGGATAAGTGGTTTGGATAATGAATGGATGGATGTATAACAAATTGCTGAATAGATAACAGGTGGACAGCGGTGTTAGAAGTGTGGACGATCTCACAAGCCCGACACTTGTACCCTCAAGCGACCCTGCAACACCTGCAAAGAGCAACACCTGACGGTACTGCATGACGTAGTCCAGCAAACCCAGAAAAGTGTGCTCATGGTGACTGCTCCCACTACAAGGGTGTACTTAGACGGACCGAACAGGTCCCCAAAAGTGATGCTGGAGGTTGTGAAAGTCCTGCTTCACAAAGGAGACTGAGTACTGGAGATGTATGCTGTACTCGACAACGGCTCAGCGTGAAGCATCATCCTGCCACAAGCTGTGCAACATCTGAATCTCACCTCAGAGCCTGAAACGCTCATCCTCTGGACTGTTCGCCAAGATGTAGTGCAACTCCAAGGTGCTTCAGTTACCTTTCACGTGTCTTTCCTGCCAAAACCTAGCAAGAAGTATCATATACAGTGCATCCGGAAAGTATTCACACCCCTTCACTTTCCCCACATTTTGTTATGTTACAGCCTTATTCCAAAATGGATTAAATTCCTTTTTTTCTCATCAATCTACATACAATACCCCATAATGACAAAGCGAAAAAGGTTTTGTAGAAATTTTTGCAAATTTATTAAAAATAAAAAACTGAAATATTGCATGTACATAAGTATTCACACCCTTTACTCAGTACTTGTTTGAGGCACCCTTGGCAGCGATTACAGCCTCAAGTCTTCTTGGGTATGACGCTACAAGCTTGGCACACCTATATTTGGGGTATTTCTCCCATTCTTCTGTTCAGATCCTCTCGAGCTCTGTAAGGTCAGATGGGGAGCGTCGCTGCACAGCTATTTTCAGGCCTTTGGTCCAGAGATGTTCAATGGGGTTCAAGTCTGGGCTCTGGGTGGGCCACTCAAGGACATTCACAGACTTGTCCCGAAGCCACTCCTTCGTTGTCTTGGCTGTGTGCTTAGGGTCGTTGTCGCGTTGAAAGGTAAACCTTCGCCCCAGTCTGAGGTCCTGAGCGCTCTGGAGCAGGCTTTCATCAAGGATCTCTCTGTACTTTGCTCCATTCATCTTTCCCTTGATCCTGACTAGTCTCCCAGTTCCTGCCGCTGAAAAACATCCCCACAGCATGATGCTGCCACCACCATGCTTCACTGTAGGGATGGTATTAGCAAGGTGATGAGAGGTGCCTGGTTTCCTCCAGACGTGACGTTTGGCATTCAGGCCAAAGAGTTCAATCCTGGTTTCATTAGACCAGAGAATCTTGTTTCTCATGGTCTGAGAGTCCTTTAGGTGCTTTCTGGCAAACTCCAAGCGGGCTGTCATGTGCCTTTTACTGAGCAGAGGCTTCCGTCTGGCCACTCTACCATAAAGGCCTGATTGGTGGAGTGCTGCAGAGATGGTTGTCCTTCTGGAAGGTTCTCCCATCTCCACAGAGGAATGCTGGAGCTCTGTCAGAGTGACCATCGGGTTCTTGGTCACCTCCCTGACCAAGGCTCTTCTCCCCCGATTGCTCAGTTTGGCAGGGCGGCCAGCTCTAGGAAGAGTCCTGGTGGATCCAAACTTCTCCCATTTACCAATGATAGAGACCACTGTGCTCTTCAGGACCTTCAAAGCTGTAGAATTTTTTTTGTACCTTTCCCAGATCTGTGCCTCGATACAATCCTGTCTCGGAGGTCCACAGACAATTTCTTTGACTTCATGGCTTGGTTTCTGCTCTGACATGCACTGTCAACAGTGGGAGCTTATATGGACAGATGTGTGCCTTTCCAAATCATGTCCACTCAGTTGAATTTACTACAGGTGGACTCCAGTCAAGATGTAGAAACATCTCAAGGATGATCAGTGGAAACAGGATGAACCTGAGCTCAATTTTGAGTGTCATAGCAAAGGGTGTGAATACTTATGTACATGCAATATTTCAGTTTTTTATTTTTAATAAATTTGCAAAATTTCTACAAAACCTTTTTCACTTTGTCATCATGGGGTATTGTGTGTAGATTGATGAGAAAAAAAGGAATTTAATCCATTTTGGAATAAGGCTGTAACATAACAAAATGTGGGGAAAGTGAAGGGGTGTGAATACTTTCCGGATGCACTGTACATCAGGCATTCACATCCGATAACCTGGGTCTCTCTGAACACTCGTAACCATTGACAAATCTCCAACAGCAATACAAACACCTCCGTAACTTACCTTTACCTTCTGTGGACCATGCCCAACCTCTGCTGCTCATCGGGTCTGACATGCCTCATCTCCTGACACCTATAGAGTTGGTGCGTCTGGGTCCGCAAGGTGGACCCATTGCAGTCCACACCAAGCTTGGCTGGTCTCTTCAAGGCCCCACTAGCACTGACCAAATTCCAGCACCCGCGCAGCAGTGTGTTTTCACAACAACGGTCTCACTGACCATTGAGCCCTTCAAGAACGTTGAGCGCCTTTGGCAGATTGACACGCTTCCTTATACAAGTGAGAAGCAGGTAACATGCTCGAAGCACAGGATACTGACACAGGATACTGACACAGCCTTCCACCAACTCGCAACAGACCATCTTGAAACACGGGGTTCAGCTTACACAAGTGGCTACTGCGCTTCACATTCTGTCCCTTAAGTACAGCTAAAATCTCATCAGAGAACTTCTCTTTCTGACAGAATTTGATCACGTCCTGACACATTAATATGGCTGCTTCATCTGTAGCAACAGATTTCAGGCAGTCTTCATTGTAGACATTCTGCAACACTGTCTCTACCACTTCAGCTTTGAACTGCCCACTCTGGTCTTCAGTATACTTTCTCAGAGCAAAACTGGCACAGCTAGGTGAAGGTATAGCCCCAAACAAGTGTACAGTCATTTTGTGCTCAGTCAAGACTTGGTTATAGTCACCACATGTCCACCAAAGGAATCTGAGTAAATCAGAGTCGTCATCAGGCACTCTAACCTGGTGGAACATTGCTTCCACATCTGCCATGATTGCAACGGTTTCTTGTCTGAATCGGATTACAACACCGATTAGACTACTGGTCAGGTCTGGACCTTGAAGAATCTGCTCATTTAAGGGTGTGCCCTGATAGGATGCAGTGCAGTTGAACACATCTCTCAGTTTCTGTTTCACTGGGTGGTATACTGCATGGTGCGGTATATACCACACTTTCCCTTCCGTGTGTGTCAATTCTTCATCGGACAACTGCACTGCATAGCCCTTTTGAATAAGCTGTTCCATGAAATCTGTGTATTTCTGTTGAAAGCAGGCATTCCTGATGAACTTCTGCTGTAAGTTGTGTGCTCGCTGTTCAGCTATCTTGCGATTATTTGGCATGTTGACCATTTTGCTCTTTGACCATCTACCAGTTTAGCTGATTCCATGACCATGTCCATGAACTGATGATCTTCTCTAGACATCTCTACTTCAGCATGTTTTCCTCCCTCAGGGAAATCCATCTTGAGCTGTTGAAGCCACAGGTTCTCTAAATTGTCTTCATCGGTTTTCTCATATCTGCATGACTGCAGAGTTCCCTTAAGGGCCCATTCACGGTCCAACCTAGTTTGGTTCTTACAGCGTATGGTCCATTACCAACACTGCTCACCACTTCCCACGGCTCCATAGCTTTGGGTACATTTGCTCCAATGAGCAGTCCAATGTTGGCCTCAATTTGAGGAAGATAGATTTCTTTGAGGTAAGACCACCTTTCAAGATCCTTCTGCTGGGGTATGTTTTCTTTACCTACAAGTATTGACCTTTGTGTGAAGACATCTGGAAGTTCAAGGAACTCACCGCCTGACAAACTGCTGACTTCCATGCCAGACACCACATAAGTGCATACAGGTTTCTCTTCGTTCATGGTTCTCAGCAGTATGTCGGTCTTCCTTCCACTGAGCTTTAACTCATCAATCAATGCCTTTGTAAAGAACGTGGCAGAGCTCCCTGAGTCCAGAAAAGCATAAGTCTGCACCACCACACTTCCCTTCTTGGCTTTGACTTGGACAGGAACTATTGCGAGTGTGCAGTCATCTTCTCCGTCCCCAGTAAACTCATAACCATCAGACTCTGCACAGACAAATGCACTCAAAACTGTTTGACCTTCACAGTTATCAGTCCTCTTCTTTGGCTCAGCAACCATGTCCTTTTTCTTAATGTGCAGCAGTGTGGGATGAGCTAAGGAACACACTTGACAGCTCACCTTTACTTTACAGGCTTTGCTCATGTGACCATGCTTCAAGCAGCTAAAACACAGGCCTTTGCCTCTCAAAAATTCCAACTTGTCTTTGTGTGGCTTGTCTTTTAGTTTACTACATGACTCTATGGTGTGTTCACCCTTACAGAAGAGACATGTCCTTGTCGTAGGTGTGATGGAATTCGTGTGTTCTGTTAGCACTGCATCTTTCATTTGACGATCCAATGGTATAGCGCTTGTGATGAATCACTTCTTGATTCCACTTCTTTTCTGTGCTCTATGCACGCAATTCACTTTTGCGCAGCACACCTGACAGTTGCTTTAACTTCCACACAGTCACACTTATTATGAAGGGCAATGTAGCCTATAGATTTTATCAGGGTTCGTAGAGGGTGGATGATTGACAGTCGAAACGAGGCGTGGTGGTGGATGTGAACATGATTGACAGCTACGAGAATTGTCCAATCACAGATGAAAAAAACATTAAAATAATACCAATTCGCTGCCAATAAAAGTGGGAGTGTCTGGGGCACACAGAATTATGCCCCATAGAAAATCTGAAGAAACCAATTAGACAGCAGCCTCAGATCACCTGCTCGCCAAAAGTTTGAGGGCTTACATAAGGTACCGTTTGGCCGGCGCCCCTCACCCAGGAAGTACAAACCCCAATTCCAATGAAGTTGGGTTGTTGTGTAAAACGTAAATAAAAACAGAATACAATGATTTGCAAATCATTTTTGACCTATATTCAACTGAATACACTACAAAGACAAGATATTTAATGTTCAAACTGATAAACTTTGTTTTTTTGCAAATATTCACTCATTTTGAATTTGATGACTGCAACACGTTCCAAAAAAGCTGGGACAGGGGCATGTTTACCCCTGTGTTACATCACCTTTCCTTTGATCAACACTCAATAAGCATTTGGGAACTGAGGACACTAATTGTTGAAGCTTTGTAGGTGGAATTCTTTCCCATTCTTGCTTGATGTATGACTTCAGTTGCTCAACAGTCCGGGGTGTCCGTTGTTGTATTTTGCGCTTCCTAATGCGCCACACATTTTCAGTGGGAGACAGGTCTGGACTGCAGGCAGGCCAGTCTAGTACCCGCACTCTTTTACTACAAAGCCACGCTGTTGTAACACGTGCAGAATGTGGCTTGGCATTGTCTTGCTGAAATAAGCAGGGACGTCCCTGAAAAAGACGTCGCTTGGGTGGCAGCATATGTTGCTCCAAAACCTGTATGTGCTTTTCAGCATTAATGGTGCCTTCACAGATGTGCAAGCTACCCATGCCATGGGCACTAACACAGCCCCATACCATCACAGATGCTGGCTTTTGAACTTGGCGCTGATAACAATCTGGATGGTCCTTTTCCTCTTTAGCCCGGAGGACACGACGTCCATGATTTCCAAAAACAATGTGAAATGTGGACTTGTCAGACCACAGCACACTTTTCCACTTTGTGTCAGTCCATCTCAGATGAGCTCGGGCCCTGAGAAGCCGGCGGCGTTTCTGGGTGGTGTTGATAAATGGCTTTCGCTTTGCATGGTAAAGTTTTAACTTGCACTTGTAGATGTAGCGACGAACTGTGTTAACTGACGATGGTTTTCCGAAGTGTCCCTGAGCCCACGTGGTAATATCCTTTACACAATGATGTGGGTTTTTAATGCAGTGCCGCCTGAGGGGTCGAAGGTCACAGGCCTTCAATGTTGGTTTCGGCCTTGCCGCTTACGTGCAGAGATTTCTCTGGATTCTCTGAATCTTCTGATGATATTATGGACTGTAGATGATGAAATCCCTAAATTCCTTGCAATTGTATGTTGGGAAACGTTGTTCTTAAACTGTTGGACTATTTGCTTACGCAGTTGTTCACAAAGTGGTGAACCTCGCCCCATCCTTGCTTGTGAACGACTGAGCCTTTCGGGGATGCTCCTTTTATACCCAATCATGACACTCACCTGTTTCCAGTTAACCTGTTCACCTGTGGAATGTTCCAAACAGGTGGTTTTTGAGCATTCCTCAACTTTCCCAGTCTTTTGTTGCCCCTGTCCCAGCTTCTTTGGAACATGTTGCAGGCATCAAATTCAAGATGAGTGAATATTTGCAAAAAACAATAAAGTTTATCAGTTTGAACATTAAATATCTTGTCGTTGCAGTGTATTCAATTGAATATAGGTCGAAAAGGATTTGCAAATCATTATATTCTGTTTTTATTCGCGTTTTACATAATGTCCCAACTTCATTGGAATTGGGGTTTGTATAGCCATGTATTCAGACAGAAATCAATCAAATACCATTTGGAACCAATATTTACTGGCTGCTGACAGGCGCTCACAGTCACAGACTGAAAAACACTTTTATTTCATAATTATTTGCATTATACAACTAAATTATATGTAACATGTTTAAGTAGGGCAGCATGGTGGCACAGTGGTTAGCGCAGTCACCTCACAGCAAGAAGGTCCTGGGTTCGAGCCCTGGGGAAGTCCAACCTTGGTGGGTCATCCTGGGTCGTCCTCTGTGTGGAGTTTGCATGTTCTCCCCGTGTCTGCGTGGGTTTCCTCTGGGGGCTCCGGTTTCCTCCCACAGTCCAAAGACATTAAGTCAGGTGACTTGGCCATTCTAAATTGTCCCTAGGTATGAATGTGTGTGTGTGTGTGTGTGTGTGTGTGTGTGATGGCGGCCTGTCCAGGGTGTCTCCCCGCCTGCCGCCCAATGACAGCTGGAATAGGCTCCAGCATCCCTGAGAGCAGGATAAGCGGTTCAGATAATGGATGGATGGATGTTTAAGTAGATTTTCCTCTCTTGATATTTGAAGGGGTCAGGGGCCCAGCGGCCTGTACTGGCCAGCCGCCACTGGATCAAACCCCGGGGTTGTCCAACCATGAGGGTCATACCCGATCGTCCTCTGTGTGGAGTTTGCATGTTCTCCTTGTGCATGTTAAGGTTAATACTCCTATCTGTGCCCTTGACCAAAGCAATGGCAAGATGAACTGGTGCTGGTCCCCGGGTGCTGCACGGCGGCTGTCCACTGCTCCTAGCTACACAGCTAGGATGGGTTTAATGCAGAGAAAGGGGGATTAATAAAGTAGTAATAATAGTAAAGCTAAAATGGTATACATCCAATAGAAAAAATCTTTATAAATTGGTAAATTAAAACAAAAAGCAGATGGAAATATTGCACATCATTTAGAAAAACTACTTTACAGGCCCCAATTTTAACTAAGGTTAAAATGAACAAGAAATAACGTTTTAGAAAAGTCTTTCAGTACAATCTGATGTGAACAGAATGTGCAATCGGTAAATAAATGACAATTAGAAAAATGAATCAATAAAACAATAACAAAAAGGTAAAGGAATATATCAACTAGTTACATCTCTTTTCTTTAGGTTGTTGTGATTAAATATGCATTTAGAAAAATAGATAAGTAAAGAAATAAGAATAAACAAAAAAGGTAAGACATTGAAAATATGAACTACAGCCTTGCTCTACAACTGGACCCTTCTAGCTTTTCTTGCTGTGAAATCATCGACTATGTCATCTTGTGATGTTCTCGTGTGTAATACAAATAGGCAGACAACTTATTAAACAAACGTGGCACTTTACTGGAGAAGCTCAGGTTCAGTCCATACAGCCGTACTGTGAACTACTGTCTGACTAACTGATTTCGCGGGTTCTGCCTCACGTAATGTATGACTGCACATGACGGCAATACGCGCTGTCATAAATATTAATCACTGTAATGTGATGTTGCACACATCCGTAAACATTACGTCACTCTCTTTTTTTTAAAAAAAAAGAAGAAAAAGATTAACACCATTGTCTTCACAAACAGGTTATAAGGTCTTAGACATAACTGATTCACTTACTATCTTCAATAGCAATATTAATTCTCAATCACAATTCAACATACAATTTAAAATTCAAATGCTACATTGTCTTAGTTCAAGTTCAAATAAACTCACCAGTGTAAAAGGTTTTAAAGACAGAACAGTCTCTTCGAGTCCTTCAGATGAATCCATTAATGCACTGAATGTAAACAGTCTGAAACACATGACAGTTTTCATCTATATTGTTAAACTCATACATTTGGCCACATTGATGGCCTACAGGTAACCATCTTAATCATAGTCACTGAGGTATGACGGGCGCTGGTAATTGCTTCTGAAAGGATACCTCGGTGTTGCAACAGTAACAGTGTCACTATCATCCTCGTCAGGATCTGTTTGAGTGTCCTGTATCTCAGCATTGGTCTTTTTAAAGAAAGGAGAGTTTCTGGTTATGGAATGTCCATCTTTGGTTGCTGTGACCATCGAGCCTTTGACCTTTGACACTGTGTAAGGCTCACTGTTATACGGAGGGGTGAGGTTTTTGTGGTTGGGTTGTTGGTGAAGCACACTATCACTAGGGGTAAGTGCGCTTGACTTGGCATGACAGCGTGTGTCTGAGTCAGACTTCATCTTTGCTTTAGCAGTCTTGTCTCATTCTCTGATTTTGTGGTCAATGTCACTTTCAATGGTCGTGGTGATCATCGGGATCTTGGTGTGGATTTTGCATTGGACCATCTGTTCTGCAGGTGATGCTTCAGTGGTGCTGTGTGGTGTGGAGCGGTACTCACGCAGAAACGTGTTGAGTCTCTGTTTCCATGGGATGCTCTGAGTTTCTGTCACGCAGACAGCTTTTCCAAGCATGCGCATGAAGCGTTCTGCTGTTATATTTCCTTGAGGCCAGAGGGGCGTTATTTTCTGGCGGCGGAAACCTAGATGGCCGGCAAACTTGGAGAACTGCTCACTATTGAAAGGAGGGCCATTGTCTGTTTTTAGGTTTCTCAAATTTCCAAACATGGAGAACACTTTATCTATGGCTGGGATTGCTGTGTTAGCTGAAGTGGATCTCACAATGTCAACTACTGGGTAGTGCGTGTATTCATCTATGATAGCTAACAGGTATTCTCCTGTAGGGAGTGGGCCATAGAAATCTGCACTGACATTATGCCAGGGGGCTACTGGTAGTTCGGATATCTTCAAAGGTTCCGACTGTGCTATGGGTGAATTGGCCTGGCATGCTAGACAGTTCTTAGCAGTGAGTTCTGCTTTCAGGTCAATGTTAGGAAACCATACCTTTGATCTGAGGAGTGTCTTTGTCTTTACAATGTCCAGGTGTCCTTCATGGGCTAGCTGCAGCACTCTGTGTTCAAGAGATGCTGGGATGACAATCTTTGTGCCTCGCAGGATGATGTCATCTGTGTGTGACACAGTGAGCTTACTACTGATTTCTTTGTACTTATTGAGTGTTTCAGCGTGCTGGGTGTCACTTGCAACTTTGTACCATGTATTGTCTCTGATGTGGGTACTGACCTTCTGCAGGACTGGGTCTTTAAGTGTTTCGTTTTTTATCTCTGAGAGTCAGAAGGATCATATTTGTTCCAAGTTGCTGTAGCACACTTTCATTTGTTTGTTTTTCTATCTAACGTATTCTCAGCAAACGGCGGCAAAACCACATTTCGGCAGCACTGATTTTCTTTTCATCTATTTTAGGCAAAGTCCATCCTTCACTTCCGTATATCATGACTGGCCATACAACTGTTTGTAGTATCTTCATTTTCAGATTGGTTGAGATGGTGCGATCTTTCCATAAGTTACTTAGTTGAATTCAAGATCGATCGATCGATCGATCGCTCTCTCTCTCTCTCTCTCTCTCTCTCTCTCTCTCTCTCTCTCTCTCTCTCTCTCTCTCTCTCTCTCTCTCTCTCTCTCTCTCTCTCTCTCTCTCTCTCTCTCTCTCTCTCTCTCTCTCTCTCAAGATCTCGCTTTTTTCTGACTATGATTTAAAGTTATTGCCTTTAACATAAGTTATTTAGCATAATCAAACAGGTACCGTTCGATTAAGAATTTGTAGCCGTTGTCGAGTTTGGACCGTTTGGTTAATGCAAATGTTTCGGCAATCCGTGGCACATCATCTAGCCGTATTTCAGGCAGGTTTGTGAGTGACCATGTAAACTCCATAGTCCGTCCGGAAGTTAGCATACCCTACAAGGAGTCAGAACGGAAGTTCTCTGACGTCATGTGAAAAGGGCCTATACATCACTGTCGTAAATATTAATCACTGTAATGTTGTACACATCCGTAAACATTACACATCCTATGATAGCTGTTCTAATACCTGGTGGTTTATGCTTATTAAAGAAAGTCCAGGCGCTCTTTCCCCATGGTTTTAACCCGTTTGAGTTTAGAGAAGCTCCTCTCAGCAGCAGCTAGTGTTATGGGGAGAGTGGCAGGAATTCTCAAAGGTACCCACATGTTAGGATGGATTTCTGCCAGCTTCTTTTCATGTAGGAAAGTCAGAAGTTGCATTGTTGTTATGTTACTTGATGGCAAGTTGTGAAACTGCTCCAATTCTGAAGCCAGTTCGCTACCTTTATCTTTTCCATGTTTTTCCTCCTTCTCTTTCTTTCTTTTTCTCCCCTGGATACCAGATAATTTTGGCTTTTTAGACATGTCACCGTCATCATCAACATCGACATCAACAGCAGAAGTCAGTCAGGACAGGTAGTTTTAGGATAGCTAACCCCCCACCCCCACCCCCACCCGCAACCACCGCACGTTATAGAGTGAGAATGGGGAGAAAGCGTCAAGTCGAAGATCCAGTCAAGAAAATTATTTCGGTTGTGTACAATGTAATATATTTGGAAAACGTGTTTGTATTATATTGCTAGAGGTGCATAAGAAAATAAAAAAATTTAATGTCGAAGTTGTGCGCCTCCGGGCGTAGCGTCCCTCTCCCCGTCATTGCTGGGGAGAGGGCCGCCTGGGGTGCCCTACTTAGCTCGTTGCCACCGCGACCCGACCCCGGAGAAGCGGCTGTGAGATGAGATGAGATGAGATGAGATGAGATGAGATGAGATGAGATGAGATGAGATTAGATGATTTGGGCGCCCCCTAGAGCGTCTTACGCGCCTAGCATTTGCCTATAGTGCCTATGCAGCGGGTCAGCCCTGCTGATTTGGATCGTCTGAACAATTAATAACCGGAGTAATTCAGTTTTTGACACGCTGGGGACAATGGCTCGTCTGTGCGGTCTTCGGTGTATTTAGTGTGCACCCCGTCCTCCTCTTTGGGGTTTTTCTATTCGGACTTATTCTCTGCGAACAGGCTAGTCCCGCAGAACCAAAGACAGAGCCGTGCTGTCCTCTCGGGAGACTCCAAAGAACATTTGGATCGAAAAGTTGTAACTTAAACATCAAACATCGTGGCATCGGAATGGAAAAAGAATATGGAGAGGAATATGAACCTTTGCTTAAACACGCCAAAGAAACCAAGACAACATATGAGGTATGCTGTCCAGTGCGAATAAGAAGGAAAGAGATGCTGTTCGTTGAATGTGTTTCGATACTGTGACGACAAACTAAGTTGAATGGTAAGAGGCTGTACGCAGTTGTCGATGGTTGTTTCGACCATTAAACATGTGCCTCTGTTTTGATTACAGCGTCCTAGCAAATCACTGCTACTGGCTGTTTTTGCAGCTTGCATTGGAGGGACCTTTCAGTACGGCTATAACGTTTCGATAATCAATGCACCCACCAAGGTAAGAACCATAGGCTGTCCGCCTGGCTTTATACAACAGGTGGTTGAATGCCGAGCTCTGCAATCAATAGTCCTGTATATTAATGTTTCAGTGGTTTATGGGAAGATGCAAAGCCTTCATAAATACCCAAAGATATGATGCATTGTAATTGCGTAGCATTATCAGTTGTATTACTAGATCTGTCAATATTGTATAATGTTTCTGCTTCCTGGGAAGAACACCTTAATTTTGAATGGTTCCCGTTTGCCTGCATGCTTGTGAGAACACATGACTTATTTGTAGTGAACTATGTAAAATGAATTGACATGACTAGCATTTCTACTAATTCCTGGAAATGTTTGTTGTTCTCATCTCTGATATACAATTGTTGTCTGTTGGCCATCATGCAGTAATGCATTAGCATTCAAGATAACTGCTTTTTTTGTCTGTTACACCATGGCTTGATCTATCATTTCTGTTCAGTTGAAACTGATACACACAATATTGCCCCCCCCCCATCATTTCTCCAGAATGTGCAGAATTTCATCAACCAAACCTGGCTGGAGCGTTATCAAACTGAAATCTCAGAGCAAACTCTCACTGTGTTGTGGTCCACCATCGTCTCAATATTCACTGTAGGTGGGTTCATCGGAGCATCCATTGGTGGAACACTGTCCATTAAGCTTGGGAGGTATAGTCAAAAGGATTTATTCTTTCAAATTGTCATTTTTTTTCTGTTTAATTTTGCATTTTTCAACACCCCCCCTCAAAAAAAACCAAAACAAAAAAAGAAAAAACTAAAATGTACTCCACTCATGTTTATTCTGTCTGCTACAGGAAAGGGACGCTACTAGCCAATAATTCTGTTGCTATATGCGCTGCACTGCTGATGGGTGTGAGCTACCCTACAGGAATATTTGAATTACTCATCATTGGACGTTTTCTCACAGGAATAAATGCAGGCAAATATTTCACAAATACACTCACAAAGACCGCATTCCTAAGTGCCTACATTCCAATGAAGCATCTTTTGTGTGTGTGTGTGTGTGTGTGTGTGTGTGTGTGTGTGTGTGTGTGTGTGTGTGTGTGTGTGTGTGTGTGTGTGTGTGTGTGTGTGTGTGTAATATCTGATTATTTTGGCAGGCATTGGCATTTGTGTTCAGCCTCTGTATTTGGGGGAAATAGCTCCGACAGCACTTCGTGGCACTATGGCAATGGGAACCTCCATTTTCATCACCGGTGGGATCTTGACTGGACAAGTGATTGGTCTCAAGTAAGCTCTTCGTGTCCTCAGAACCTCTCAAAAGTTCTTCTTCATTTCGGAACCTATTGCTAGAATCTCCCATACAAGGTTTCTATCGCTGTCAATTTGGATTTGCTCATGCGATAATGTTTTTGGTTTTATTGATTCAAAACATGTTGAGGGGAAATGTGTCTTGTTTCACAGTGAGCTACTGGGTAAAGAAGAGTACTGGCCCATTTTGCTATCAACCACCTGTATCCCAGCGTTCATGCAGCTCCTAATCCTACCCTTCTTCCCAGAGAGCCCTCGCTACCTGCTTCTTGACAAAGGGGATGAAGAGGGCTGTACAAAGGGTAAAAACTGTCTGCGAACCTATGGTTCTTTTTTGGTGGTGGTGGTGGGTGGGGGGTTCTGCTCCCTCTTCTTACAGTGGTATGAAGTGGAAATATACCAGCGTTTTGGAAAGTGTCAAAATGTCATTAACGAATATTAAGAGGTTTTCTTTTTTTTTTCTTGCCATAATTGGTTTCATGTGATGCACATGACAGCATGGTTGAAAAGGTTGGAATTTCTGTTAATATCTGGGATCATCGCAGGTGATGATTCTGATAGACAAAATACAGTCATGTGACCAATTTTAAGTAATACCATGATAATGTGCGAGGAATTGTCTCGTGTTGAAATCCTCTGAGATTATCCAAGAAGATGTCTTGCTTGATTAGCAAAGGCAGACAAAGGAAGTTTGTAGACTAGTTTGGCCATGTGGGTGACTCGTGTCTCGTGTTTCCTGTCTGTATAGCCCTGGAGCAACTGCATGGTTTAGATAAGTGTGGTGGTGAGAGAGAGGATATGGAGAGAGAAAGGAACGCGATGGTAGGAGTCCGGGCCAAGAAACCCTGGGAGCTGTTCACCGATCGCAGTCTGCGTTGGCAACTTCTCACCATCGTCCTGCTGAACTCTGCACAGCAGCTTAACGGCATCAATGCTGTACGACCCTTTTAAATCTGCAGTCTTACAATTCTGAATGGACTCTAGGCGGGTGCTTCCATCACTGTCAGCAAATAATCACTCTGGAGACTTTCCATAAAAACACGAATAAAATCAACAAATATGGCTTTTGTTTGCTCCTTTGCAAAGCTGTTATCGTAAGGCATCCACATTCTTACAAAGTGCTCTTGTTTCTGTTTATTGCAGATATATTTCTATGCAGATTACGTCTTCACTCGGTCTGGCATCCCAGTTGATAAAATACCATACGTGACTGTAGGCACAGGTGTCTGCGAATGTGTTACTGCTTTAACCTGTGTAAGTACCATACCAGATAGCTGCCATACCTTGAGCTGTGCCCTGGTTCCCTGTAGTACTGTAATGTCCTGCAATACACAAGTCTTAAAAGTTTTTGGGCACCTCTTGCTTGTGTGAGCTCATGACATGCCGTGTCTTACCAGGGCATACTTATTGAGCGACTGGGAAGGAAAGCGCTCATCCTGGGAGGGTACACTCTGATGGGCATCTGCTGCATTTTATTTACTTTGACCCTCACCTTCCAGGTAACTAATGTAAATGTTAAGACTATGCACTGTAAGGAAGAAGATGTACCCAACATCTCTTCACATATTGTACACGTCTATTATACTACAATTTTTTTATTGTAAGTCTTGAGGATTGGCTGTATTTACATGATATTTGTTTGATGGCTGTCTGCACTGAATGTGAGTTGCACAACTCTGGTTTTCAATTGTGATGTACCTTTTTCTTTTACCATGCCATTTGTATTGAAAATATGAAAATATTTCTGATATCAGCTGTCTCTCCAAAAGACACATACCCACACCCCCAGCCCCGCTCCATGGAAACATTCATAAAACACTTCAAAATACTAAACCCTGACACGTGTTAACAGCTCACAGAATGCTTTTGTGTGATTTCTGTCCTCAAAGGCTGCCAGCCCATTTGTGCCTTACCTAAGCATGGCCTGTGTTTTCGCCTTTATCCTAAGTTTTGGTTTAGGACCAGGTAACTGACCAAATTATCTCTAATTTACACGCATTCTCCATTTATTCTCCTGGAAACACCGTAGGTCTATGTGTTTATCAGAAATATCCTGTGTTGCGTCGTCTTCCCACAGGTGGTGTGACGAACATCTTGACCACAGAATTATTCACACAAGCCACGCGCCCTGCTGCATACATGATTGCCGGATTTGTGAGCTGGTTTAGCTTCTTCTTCATAGGCATGCTGTTCCCGTTCATTGTGGTGGGTGCCTGAAGTAATGATGTTTGTGGGATCACCAACCAGATATGAGATAAAAGGATGGGGTCAGTCTAACCAATATTATGTTTTTTTTTCTCCATAGACTGGGCTGCAGCAATTCTGTTTCCTGGTTTTCTTAGGCATCTGCTGTTTAGTAGGAAGCTACATATTCCTTGTTCTGCCTGAAACCAAGAACAAAACTTTCCTGGAAATCTACGATGATTTCCAATCCAAAAACAAGAGGAATGCCCCTAATAATGATGGCTCAAGGACAACAGTATTGTTAACCCTACTCAGAAACTGAGTTCTTCTTTAACACACACACACGCACGCACGCACGCACGCACGCACACACACACACACACACACACACACACGCGCACGGCGGCATGGTGGCGCAGTGGTTAGTGCGGTCGCCTCACAGCAAGAAGGGCCTGGGTTTGGGCTGGGGTAGTCCAACCTTGGCGGGTCGTCCCAGGTCATCCTCTGTGTGGAGTTTGCATGTTCTCCCTGTGTCTGCTCCCACAGTCCAAAGACATGTAGGTCAGGTGAATTGGTCATACTAAATTGTCCCTAGGTATGAATGTGTGTGTGTGTGTGGGGGGGGTGGAGTGGGGGGGGGCCCTGTGATGGCCTGGGTGTCCAGGGTGTCTCCCCACCTGCCGCCCAATGACTGCTGGGATAGACTCCAGCGTCCTTGAGAGCAGGATAAGCGGTTTGGATAATGAATGGATGGCTATATACTCACCAATGTAAAATGGAGAGCTTATCCGGCTATATTTGTTGAGCAAAGTTGAAATATTGGCACGAGTATTTTCACAACTGTCATTCCCACAGGTTGCTGGTGGTCCAATAAACACACTCAAAACAAGAAGCCACTTTTTTCTTTTTAAAATCCAAATGTTAAAATGATTCCATCTCACTAATTTTTGCATTCCCTAATTCAGGGACGCAAACGCTTTCATTTCTCCAACTCTTTTCATTTCAATGACGCCATAATTTATGTGCATTAGGCCGACTCCAATATGACACTATTTTATCAGAAGCAGATAGAAGATAGGCCCAATTCAGTACAGATCTGCCTTAAGTGGGGAAGACATCAGTGAATTGAACCCAGTTCTCAAGTGATAGTTAAAGAGGTGGGTATACTACAAAGAAGGTGGGCAGATTACTGAGGAGGAAGTGGGCACACTCTCCCATATATTTTAATGGCTATAAGGCTGGTGGGTGGGTATACTCCAGATTGCCAGAAGAAGAGATGGGGTATACCTGCGTATTCCCTCAACTGCACCGCTGATTGAACCAATAAAACATCTTGTGTATTCTCTAAGATCAACAATTCTTTCCGTCCATTCGTTTCTTGTTATATTTTAGTTTTAAATCAGAAACTTTTATCGGAGCGGCACGGTGGCGCAGTGGTTAGCGCGGTCGCCTCACAGCAAGAAGGTCCAGGGTTCGAGCCCCCGGGTAGTCCAACCTTGGTGGGTGATCCCGGGTTGTCCTCTGTGTGGAGTTTGTATGTTCTCCCCGTGTCTGCGTGGGTTTCCTCCGGGGGCTCCGGTTTCCTCCCACAGTCCAAAGACATGTAAGTCGGGTGAATTGCCCGTACTAAATTGTCCCAAGAGTGTGTGTGTGTGTGTGTGTGTGTGTGTGTGTGTGTGTGTGTGTGTGTGTGTGTGTGTGTGTGTGTGTGTGTGTGTGTGTGTGTCGCCCGGCCCGCCCGCCCTGTGATGACCTGTCCAGAGTGTCTCCCCGCCTGCCACCCAATGACTGCTGGAATAGGCTCCTGAGAGCAGGATAAGCGGTTAAGATAACGGATGGATGGAAATTCTTTTACCGTCACTATGAATTTAGCTTGGCGATTATGGTGCAATAGAAAAAAAATACTGTCGGATAAAATATGAGATATACATAAAAAAGATTAAAAAAACAGCAAAAAGTAAAAAGTACAATTTTATATACAGACCGCAATATGTGTGTGTGTGAGGGCAGACCCAGCCACTAAGGATGCACAAGCCAGTATTCTTAATGCCGGTCCCAAGCCCGGATAAAGGGGGAGGGTTGCGTCAAGAAAGGGCATCCAGCGTAAAACCGACGTTGATTAGTCCGGTGCAGGGATGATTAGTCCAACTACAACAGGGAAGAAACTATTATTGTGGCGCGAGGTTTTTTCCTTCACCGTATTTTGTCCACTTTGTTGAAGGCATCATGCACTGCTGATGGATGCTGGGAGGAGTGGGGGGGGGGGGGTGAGGGGAATGCGTCTTTCTGCGGTTAGCGTCACTGGACAGCAGGAAGAGATACTTAACAGTGTATAATTTATCTACACTAAACTCGCTCCTTTGCTTCTGTTCTCAGCCAAACACAAACAAACCCAAAAAAGAAGAGAAGTCAGTTTGAACCCCCCCCCCCCGCTAATATTATTAATCGACTCTGTGTGTGTGTTTGAGGGGGGGGGGGTCTAGCTGTTTATGGTGAACGTAGACGGCCCCTGAGAGCGCCATCCGGACCTCTGTGTGTGACTAGTCTGGTCTGGAGTACCCGGATGGAAGAAGCCCCTCCTCCTCTAAATGGCGACCTAGATAGATCGACATGCTTGTTTGTTGACATTCGCTTAAACTCAAGTTTCTGTTCATTTTGAGTATATACTGCCGACAACCATGTCGAGACTCATCGTAAAAAACCTTCCCAATGGGGTAAGTAATCCGCCTAGAAAACATTTGCTCGATTTACTCTGTGACGAGCTTGCTGTTGTAAAATCGTAATTTAAGATGAGCACTTGATAACTGTCAATTACTTGTAGATGAAGGAGGAACGGTTCCGAGGGATGTTTGCTGCATTTGGGACCCTGACAGACTGCTCTCTGAAGTTTACTAAGGATGGCAAGTTTCGTAAGTTCGGTTTTGTCGGTTTCAAAACTGAGGAAGATGCGGACAGGGCGATGAAACATTTCAACAAGAGCTTCGTAGACACATCTCGAGTGACGGTACTAAAAACCATTTGTCCAATTGGTTTCAGTGTTAACCTAAGCGTCACTTGATCGCTTGATACATATTTGCAGATGATTCTCTTAAAATCTGAAATCAGAGACCTGCTTCTTTTCTTTGCAGGTGGAGATGTGCAAGGCCTTTGGAGACCCCACTAAAGCAAAAGCTTGGAGCAAATACACCCAGAGGTCAGACCCAAGCTTATCCACTGATCCAGCTGAAAAAGAAACCAAGAAGGTAAAGTAAGCAGCAGTAAAACCAGAGAGAACAACCTAAAAGCCTTGTTTCCCTTTGCACTGTTACAGTAATACCAGATTCAATTCTTTTTCTATCTTGATTTGAACATTATGTAGTCTTATGAATCCATTAAAGACAAGGTGTCTAAGGACCATTAATGAAATAATAATTTCTTTTCCGTTAAATTATATAGCGTCAGGAATTGGAAGTTGCTGTTTTGTTTTATAATTATTGTTACTCTCTGGAGTTTAAGTTTCACCCAACTGACTGAAGCTGTGGTAGCTGTTCATCATAATATGCTGCTAACTGGAACTGCAACAAGTCTCTTGTTCTTTCTGGTCTTGTCATAGAAAAAGAATCAGAAAAAAGATGACACCAGTGTTCTGGGCAAAGTAAGTCATTCTTATTTGTTTTAACAAATAATTAACTGAAAAACAAGAAAAGATTTCATATTAGAGTTTGATATATAACATGGAACCTATGCCAGTCTTGATTTTAGAGTTACAAGTTAAGAACAGTGTGTCAGGCACCAATTTACCATTATTAAGTGTAATTACTGCTGTAATTAACTATTAAATGTCATAAATAACTGTCCTTTGTGTATTTCTGGATGCTTGTGTGCCTGTCAGCTTGAGGAGGACCAGGCTTTCAAGGAGTTTATGTCAGTGCACCAGAACCGCAGTCAAGTGCCTATCTGGGCCAATGATGCAATGCAATTGGCTGTCCCTGGCACTGGAGAGGAAAAGACTCAGACAAAGAAGAAACCTGCCTCTGATGATTACCTAAATTTTGATTCAGACCAATCTGAAGATGAGGATGATAGTGAAGATACAGGTAGTCAATGGTAGCTTCTTCTTAATGAGTAAATTGTGTGTGTGTGTGTGTGTGTGTGTGTGTGAGCGAGAGCGAGAGCGAGAGTGAGTGAGTGAGTAGAGAGTGAGAGAGATGTCTAAAGAGTCTGTTCTCACTTCCAGATGCCCCCAAAGACGCTCTTAAATCTGAATTGTCTGATATGGAGTATCTGCGCTCCAAAATGGCCCAGACAAAGAGCAACTTGGCGCAGAGTGTAGAAACACATAAAGATGAAGATATCGATGATGATGATGAAGAGGATGAATGCGGTACTGTGCTTCAGGCAGACAGTGCCTATGACAGTGGAGATAAAGACAACACCCCAAAGGCCGAAACTTCAATCTCCTCTATGAATAAGAAACAAAGCAAAACCAATAAAACTGCCAAACAGGAGGTGAGTGTGCAGACAACTCAGGCTTTTCTTTCTACATGTGAAATAGTAGTATTCAGTAAAACACAGTATTTGTTGTAAACACCATTGGTTTATGACGCTCAACCACACCCCTATCCCTTCTTCCTCTGTCTATCCCCTACCTTCCCTAGATTGAGCCTACCACAGATTTCACAGTGAAACTAAGAGGAGCCCCTTTCAATGTCAAAGAGGTAAGTGATACCTTAATGTTAGAAAAGACTGGAAATCAGAAAAAAATAGGTAAAATAGAGTCCTGTAGAACATAACCTACCTGAAAGCAGCAAAAATGAGGTAAAAGCGATTCCTGTAGAAAATAACCAATCTGTTCAAATATTCATATTTAAGATGCTGGCTTTTTTATGTGTGATCTTAATAGCAACAAGTACGAGAGTTCATGACACCACTGAAGCCTGCAGCCATCAGAATTGGAAAGAATGAAAGTGGTAACAGAACAGGTGTGTGGCTGAAAGCATCTGCAAAAAATTTTCAGATTTTTTAAAAAATAGGGTGTATGTAGGTGTATTTGTAGTCTATGCCTATCCTGCATGGATGTTTTGTATGCGTTTGTATCAGGTTATGTATATGTGGACCTGCACTCAGAGGAAGAAGTGGAAAAGGCCTTAAAAAAGAATAAAGATTACATGGGTGAGTAAGATATATACCATATTTTATGCAAGTTTGTTCTCATGGTTGATGCTGCTATGTATGCATATTGTTTTTCTGACTGAAGTTGATGTGCCCTCTGTATGCGTTTTTAGGGGGGCGCTACATTGAAGTATTCCGTGTGGATGCATGGAAAGGCCGGAGGGACAGACAGGAAAAGGAAATTGACAGGAACTTCACCAGGAAGCTGAAGGAGGATGAGGAAGAGGAAGATGTGTCAGAGTCAGGGCGACTTTTCATCAGAAACCTTCCTTACACGTGCACTGAGGAGGAGATCAAAGACCTTTTTACCAAACATGGTGTGTTAAAATGTACATCGACAGGCAAATGTGCACATAACCTTGCAGTCGCACACAAACGAATTGATGACCTCTTTCCATAAATCTACATTGTCTACAGGTCCCTTATCTGAAGTGCTCTCCCCCATTGACAACCTAACCAAGAAGTCTAAAGGATTTGCCTTTGTCACATACATGATTCCAGAGAATGCTGTAACAGCTCTGGCTCAGTTAGATGGACACATCTTTCAGGTAACTCAAACTCCAACTGATATTTGAGATGTCGTTTTACGCGAAAGATTAAACATTTAAAGAGGAAGTAAACACTCATTTTTAGCCTGAGGTGTGGCCTCTTTTTTGAAGTTGAATTTGAAGTCATGAACTCGAATGTAAAACAATAGGCAAGTGAGCCATAAATGTATATGTCTCATATTTTTTTAGGGCAGGATGCTTCACCTGCTACCCTCCACTGTGAAGAAAGAAACTGAATCCTCAGACTCGGTTGGCCCTGGCTCCTCGTCTTATAAACGGCAAAGAGATGCTAAAAGCAAAGCTGCAAGCTCTAGGTGCGCATGCCCTTACACAGCTCTTTTGTATAAAAGTATCTTAAATCAGTTGTCAGTTCTTTCTGCTATACTGCACCAGCGAGGTCTTATTTCTGACCTTTGCATCTCTTAATTCTCTTACCTTTGCAGCTCCCACAACTGGAATACCCTATTTTTGGGCACAAGTGCAGTGGCAGATACCATTGCTGAGAAATACAACACCACCAAAAGCAAAGTTCTGGACCATGTGAGGAGCACTACCAATCCAGTGTCATTCAGATCCATAAACACCATTACTTGGACAGCATATTTCATGTTCCCACCCCCAATATACACCCCATGTGGGTCATCAAGCATGATAAATATTCTGAAATGGCTTTTAAATGTACTATCTGCTTGTCTGGTCTTTGTCTCTCCCTGCAGGAGTCAAAGGGTAGTGTTGCTGTGAGGATGGCTCTAGGAGAGACCCAGATTGTCCAGGAGACTCGCCAATTCTTACTGGACAACAGTGTGTGTCTGGATTCCTTCAGCCAAGTAAGTTTAGGGTGGTTTTGTGTCTCTTACCCCCTTTTCTCTTACAAAAGGTGCAACAGTATACTACGGATGTTTGTTTTTTAATTAAAGTTAGAAAGCTTTTATCTTGGTCTCTGTATATCATTCGAATACATTTCTGTGTGGACTTTAACTTGTACCCAGGCAGCAGCTGCAAGGAGCACAAGTGTGATCTTGGTGAAAAATCTTCCAGCAGGGGTGACTGCGTCAGAGCTGGAGGCCCTATTCTCACCCCATGGCTCTTTGGGCCGAGTTCTGCTGCCTCCCTCCGGACTCACTGCCATCATAGAGTTCCTGGAACCAACTGAAGCTAAACGGGCCTTCACCAGGCTGGCCTACAGCAAGGTGTGTATGGTTTTTCACCAAAACTGAACACTGCAACATGTATTAAGGTCGACGACCTATACTCAGTGCGTATCTCCTAATTTCTTTCTAGTTCCATCACATCCCGCTGTATTTGGAGTGGGCCCCTGTAGGTGTGTTTACAACAGCCAAACCCAACTCAGGTAGTGTACATCACATGCACGACAACACATACATACCTAAGACCTGCTTTCTTTTTTGACCCACTGTGTTTTCCTATAGATAAGTATTTCTTCACAAATGAAAACGATTATTTGAATAATCAGAACATCTTTCAGATCTGTCCAACCCCGAAACCCAAGCAACAGCAAAAGATGGGGTAGTGGGGGAGGTGAGCAAAGAAGAAGAGGATGATGAAGAGGATGGTGAAGAGGATGTTCCTGGTGCAACACTCTTCATAAAGAACCTTAATTTCAGCACTACAGAGGAGAAACTAAGAGAGGTGGGGCAAGTTAGGAATAAGACTCTCACATCAAGCAATGAGTGATGGATAGACTGATGTAATTGATATATTAATTAAAAGATAGTTATTAATTAGAAGCTAAAGACCCAGCTCTTTCTCGAACGCCTCCACACCTGATGGTATTAGTAAAAATTTTAAAAATCGCTTCTATGCACCCTATGCATTGCCTTTGTTCACTGCCTGTTGACAACAATGTCCTATTGGACTTGAACCTAGTTTTTTTTTTTTTTTTTTACACTTACTTGCGTTGTTGCCTCCTGACTAGATCCTTGCTTGTGTTGGTATTAACTCTCAGATGTACAATTGCTTTGGATAAAAGCGTCTGCTAAATGAAATTGTAACATTGTAAAATTAATCAAAAAATGATTGGATCATTGCAGACATTCTCCAAATGTGGCATGGTGAAGACCTGCACCATCTCCAAGAAGAAAGATAGAACAGGTACTGAACCATCACAGCAGTATCTATCGCACACTTAGATTGATAGAGCATGTTTTAAAACAACTTCCACTTCAATAACATTTGGTGACCAATGACAAGAAATTCCAACTGCATTGTACTGCCATTCTCTGACTATCAAAGGGGTAAATTAGTAGCAATGAAAATAAAAGTGTCTGTAACCTATTTTACCTGTGAATAGGCTTAATCCAATGCATTTATCCAACTTTGACAGCTTGTACCCTGCTTAGGCTATTTGCATTTCTGTCTTTTCTAGCTATTAGGCACAGTTTAGGTAAAAGAAGAGAGTGATGTTTTGGATGTAAATGGACACAAAGGATGGATTATTTTAGCTAATATACAGAGTTTTTTTGGAGGGGTTATGCCACAAGGAGTTCCTAACACACTCCTTTCATTTTATTGAATAATGGTGAAGTTAAAAACTGAGTGCAGCAGAAAAAAAAGTGTGATGGTAATTCACATGACTTATCAACAGTGATTAGCAATGCTTTGCTGCATCATGACGCAAAGTCTTAGTATACCCGTGCAGTGCTAATAATCCATCTGAGATGACTGGAGAGTCTCAGAATTAATCACCCAAAAGTGTCGGATTCTTTTGTAAAGAACAATAAATACTTATTGTGTGTTTTTTAAAATGTATGTTTCAAGACCTACCTGTGACGAGCAGTTGAAACCCTGTATAGGAATGACTTAATAACATTGTTATTTTAATCCCAGGGAAGCTGTTGTCCATGGGCTATGGTTTTATCCAATATCAAACTGCTGAAGCAGCAAAGAAGGCCATGAAGCAGCTACAGGTATCAACCCCGTATACCCATTCACACTCAGTATAACCTCTCTCTGGTTTTAGGGACGGTACCTGGGAAAGAAAGAGGGGTAGGAGGTGTTCTAATGAATCAGCCAGTAAAGAGCATTACATCTGGGTTCAGGCCTGATCACAGCATCCTGAGTTTAAATCTGGTTTGGGACCCCTGCTGCACCTCTCCCTCCCCCATCCTGTACTTCCTGTTTCTCTCCATTTTATCATTAAAAACTAAGACTGCCAAAATTATGTTATAAATATAATATTATATATACACACATACATATATATATATACTATATATACACACACATACATATATATATATACATACACACACACACACACATATATATATATACACACACGCACACACACACATATATATATACACTCACACACATATTCATACATTCATACATTCATATATATATATATATATATATATATAAAATCCAGTGAGTCAAGTAAATTCTTTATGAGACAGTACAAGCCTGTTTCATGCCATAAGCAATCATCAGCTGTCAATAAAGCTACTCGGGAAAGGACATACCTTTTACTGCCCTGTCACGCTCATCACATGTACAACGTCCAGAGGGGAAGGGAGAGGTGCGACATTCAAAAATTCAAAAACACATGATCGCTGACGGTCCAATGGGGGGGGTGTTGGTATTTGTCTATTGGCATGACTTATTTATAATTGCAAAATAGGTGCTTATATCCATGTCTGCAACTGCTGGCCAATTCATTCCTGTTATTCAACGTGGACATTTCTGGTTTTAATGGCTTAAAGATGTTACATTCTTTAAACGGTTGTTTCTAAAGCTACACGTGTGTGCATTAAACCTCTTTTTGAATGTTCCCTCTGTTAGACCGACGTAAGCCTCTAATGACAATGGCAAAATAGAGACTTACGTCGGTCTAACAGAGGGAACATTCAAAAAGAGGTTTAATGCACACACGTGTAGCTTTAGAAACAACCATTTAAAGAATGTAACATCTTTAAGCCGTTATATTTGGTCACTGGCGGACAGAAACATTAATTATTCAACCACCTGGAAAATCCTCCCAAAGAACAAAGCATATTCAACCAGCAGTAAAATGTGCAATCTATGTCCACCTGAAAAATATTTCATCATTTGCAAACCAGAAATGTCCACATTGAATCACAGGAATGAATTGGCCAGCAGTTGCAGACATACATTTTGTAATTATAAACAAATCATACCAACAGACAAATACCAACCAACCCCCCCCCCCCATTGGACCGTTAGCGATCACGTGTTTTTGAATTTTTGAATGTCGCACCTCTCCCTTCCCCATTGGACATTGTGCACGTGATGTGCATGACGAGGCAGTAAATGGTATGTTCTTACCCGAGTGGCTTTATTGACAGCTGATGATTGCTTATGGCATGAAACAGGCTTGTACTGTCTCATAAAGAATTTACTTGACTCACTTGATTAATTTGCTCCTTATTTGTTGAGCACTTTCCCTACCATTGAGTGTTTCTTTTAACAGTTATATATTATATATATATATATATATACATACATACACACACACACACACACACACACACACACACACATAGCCTGCAGTGACCTGTCAGGCTTTTCACCCATGTCCTTCTTTGCTAAACTTGCTAAATGTGATTTCTCTCCTTCAACTTTTGCCAGCATTGTAGTGTTGATGATCACGAGTTAGAGCTGAAGATTTCTGAGAAAGCCACACGGTAAGATGCATCTAAATAGAGAATTTAATCACATATCTGTAAAAGGTAGTGCTGATGATGGTGATGGTAGGGTTGTTAGCCCTGCATCTGCTGTGACAGAAATGAACTGACTAGCTTGTATTCCATATTCAAACTAAAGTCATATACCCTGTTCAGTCATAATGAGCCAAATATTAGCATGTTGGAATCAGTAGCAGACAATGTGCATATATTTGGTTTGAAAACATTATTGAAACTGAAAACTTGGAAGTTGTATTTTCTTCATATTATACTGCTGTCTTGATGTTAAAAAGAAAATAATGTTTAGAATACTTGTTCTTAAGCCTTTGGGGAACACATTATACCACTATATGTCAGCAGTAATGAGTAAACCAGTGTCATCGCTATTAAATCTTGTGGTGCTCTCTAAATGCTAACTTCGAAAGAAAAAACAAATCCCAGTAGGTCATTGCCCCATCCATGCATGCATATCAGACTATGGTAAGAAGGCTGTTACTGCAGAAAAAAATATTTTGGTATTCAAAAATGCTATTTATTCCAATCTATTGGCTGGATCCTTGAGGTTATTGAGCAGTGTGGCTGTCTGACTGGTGGTTGGCCATCACTACTACCCTCACTAATTAGTCTCTCCCATCTCCTCCTGTAGTTCTGTTGAAATATCACACAAGAAAAGGCAAGCTGAAAAGAAGCAGACGGGATCCAAGATCCTTGTGCGCAATGTCCCCTTCCAAGCTTCCGTCAGGGAAATTCGAGAGCTCTTTTGGTATATACGCACACACACACACACACACACACACTCACTCTAACACATGAGATTTTTGCTGTTTGGATTGTGTGATACAAAAAAGAATAATGGCTTAACTTTGTTCCCTCTCCTCCCAGTACGTTTGGAGAGCTGAAGACGGTTCGTCTTCCAAAGAAAGCCACTGGGTCAGGGAATCATAGGGGGTTCGGCTTCATCGACTTCCTCACCAAACAGGATGCCAAAGTAAGTATATACATTTTTTTTTAAACAGTCTTTCTCAGAATAGGTAAGGTTTTAGAAATTCACTGAAGAAATGTAGAGCCATTTAGAGAGTAGGTACCTATAGAATAGTACATTAGAACAATAGTACAATATATTCTAAGCAGGGACGGCAGGTCTTTTACAATAAAAATGAGAAAATTATTGTTAAAAAAAACCTTAGAACAGATTGCTTTAAATTTTGATGGAACCTAGAGCAGCAACGGCACCACACCAAATAGTCACAAGAAAAACACAGGATATATCTAAATGGGCTTATTTTTTACAGCCCAAACACAGTAGCATCAGCTTCCATTTGTCTTCGTAGTAAGTGAGTGACAGGCGTTGTGACACGCCCTCTTGATTTGCTGATCATTCAGGCTAAATACATTCAGCCCTCAGGGCACTGACTTTTGACCAATGACAGCAGACATACAGAGTAATGGTACGTACAGTTTGGTGCTGCTTGTTCAGGAGTGGGGAGAGGAAGGTTAGCACGGGCGTTCGCATGAACGAGTTGGATTATTTAATTTATCATCCATTTTCTTTGATGCCTTTAGAAGAAAAATTGGAAGTGAAAATACTGGGGACACATCGTCCAAACGATGTTCAAATAACAAATGGACAAACAACATAATCTTAAGTTTGTGTTACTTGGTTTCAAGAGAAAAGAATAGAGTTTTTTGGTATCAGGCCATTCTTGTGGGTACTTCTCTCTAGTGTTGTTGCAGAGCACTTGCTATAACAAGCTATATAGTGTCGCTGCTGTTGGTATCTCAGATGTGATGCTGTTGTTGCTGCATCGTGAACTATTGATGGGTATAATGCATTTGTTAGCCCACCCACCCAATGTCACAATCAGCCATCACTGACTCTGTGTGCATTGCTCATAAAAGTACTATGTTGCTGTTTCTTTTAGAAAGCATTCGCTGCACTGTGTCACAGCACTCATCTGTATGGGAGACGCCTCGTTCTGGAGTGGGCTGACACTGAAGACACAGTGGAGACGTTGAGGCGGAAAACAGCTGAGCATTTTCATGGTAACACCACCAGCCTTGATAAGAAAACACAAATGCATTACATTGTTGAAATGACAGCTGTGTTTGCCCTATATTTTTCTTTCCCTCACAGTGGTTCCCAAAAAACAACGAAAGGCAGAGATGTTGGGGGAGATTCTGGAGAAAATGGAAACTGCAGGGGTTGATGAGAACTGACGCCTCTAAACCTTGTTCCACTGTCATGATCTTCAGACAACCTATAACAGAGCTACTCTCTCATTCCGTGTTGACATGACGAAGCACAGGATATACTATATGGACCTGGAATAGAATATGCAGGAACAAACTGAAATGTATTTATAAAACAGCTAAAGGGCTGTTATAAAACTTCTGTCACCTCTTGAATCTCCTCTCTGATTGCTGATTTTTGGCACAGTGTTTTGCACTGAAGAGAGAAAATGGACTGTGATATTTTTTAACACAATATAATTTTATGCTTTACAGTATGGTTTATTTCGACTGTCATTTTAATACTTACAGTTGTAAACCACTTAAGGTTATCCGTTGAGATGGACAAGGCACTGTAGGAGGAGAGAATGCTATGTGACATGGATATTAAACTGACAAAGAGAAGTATGCTCAAGTCGGGCACTGACTTGTGAATATACTGCCCTATAGTTACATGTTTACATGAATATACAGTTAGGTCCATAAGTATTTGGACAGTTACACAATATTTGTAATTTTGCCCCTGTACACCACCACAGTGGATTTGACATGAAGTGTTCGGGATGTGATTGAAGAGTAGACTTTCAGCTTTAATTTAAGGGGTTGGATAAAAATATGGTCTTAACTGTTCAGGAATTACAGCCATGGTTATACAGGGTCACCCCATTTTCAGAGGCTCAAAAGTAATTGGACAAACAAACATAACTATAATTATAACAATTCTGTTTAATGGTTGGAGGAAAATCCTTAGCAGTCAATGACTGCCTGAAGTCTGGAACCCATCGACATCTTCAAATTCTGAGTTTCCTCCTTTGAAATGCTCTGCCAAGACTTAACGGCAGCTGCCTTCAGTTGCTGGTTGTTTGTGGGTGTTTTGGCCATTAGTCTGGTCTTCAGCAAGTGAAACGCATGCTCAACTGGGTTGAGGTGAGGTGACTGACTTGGTCACTGATGAATATTCCACTTTTCTGCCTTGAGAGAATCTTGGGTTGCTTTCTCAGCTTGTTTTGTGTCATTATCCATCTGTAGTGTGAAGCGCCGTCCTCTCAGTTTTGTGACATTTGGCTAAATCTGAGCAAATGGTATATCCTTATAAACATCACAATCCATCCTGCTACTTCTCTTAGTAGTCACATGATCACTAAACACAAATGACCAAGTTCCATTGGCAACCATACATGCCCATTTCATAACACCACCTCCACCATGTTTGACAGATGATATGGTATGCTGAGAATCATGAGCTGTTCCTTTTGTTCTCCATACTTTTCCTCTTTCCATCCTTCTGGTACAAGTTAATCATTGCTTCATCTGTCCAAAGAACCTTGTTCCAGAACTGGGTAGGTTTTTAGATGTTTTTAAACACAGTCTAATCTGGCCTTCCTGTTCTTAAGTGACACCAGTGGTGTTCACCTTGTCGTAAACCCTCTGTATTTATTTTCATGCAGGTGTCTTTTGATTGTAGACTTGGACAATGATACCCCTACCTCTCAAGAGTGTTTTTGACTTCGCTAGATGTTGTGAATGTGTTTGTCTTCACGAGGGAAAGAATTCTAAGATCACCCACTGTAGATGTGTTCTGTGGTCTTCCGAGCCTTTTGGTGTTGCTGAGCTTGCCAGTGCATTCTTTCTTTTTAAGAATGTACCAAAATGTTGATTTGGCACTCCTGAAGTGTTTACTATCCATCTGATAGATTTCCTTTGCTTTTTCAACCCAATGATGGCCTCCATCACTTGTATTGACACCTCTATGGACTTAATGTTGAGAGTTCCGATGAACAGCTACCAAATGTAAATACTTGGAATGAACTCCAGACCTTTTATCTGCTTAATTTGTCATGGAATAATGATGGAAAAGTTCTTACTTGCCCATGAAACCACTTGTTAGTCACGTGTCCAATTACTTTTGATCCTCTGAAAATGGGGTGACCATATATAAAACTGGCTGTAATTCCTGAACAGTGAATGCAATATTTTTGTCCAGCCCCTTAAATTAAAGCTGAAAGTCCACACTTCAATCACATATTGGTTACTTCATTTCAAATACACTGTGGTGGTGTACAGGGGCAAAATTAAAAATATTGTGTCACTGTCCAAATACTCACGGACCTAACTGTATGTCTGCGTTCATGTGTGTAGTGCGTGGGAGCTTTTATTTTGAAAACAAATTCTATGTCCTGGTCACGTGATTTCTGACCCACACACATATGACTGTAAACATGTCTTTGCGACATGGAACTGCGAAAAGGGTATTGAACACTTCACTCCTTTACGTGTTGTGCCTTTTGTGCACATGGATCCGAGCGGAAATACGCACCGTTATTATTGATAATCAGTCTGGACAGTTATCCGTACTTGAAGGATATCGTGACGATTTCGTCGCGTGGGCGAACTTTACTGATGACATCAAAAACTCGGGGTAAGTTGGCAAATCCTTTGTCATCAAGTATATCTTGGAATTATTCCAATAGTCTAACGGGTCCTTCACCCCGCAAGGTTTTTTCAATATCACTGACACTTTGCCCCCGACCAGGCGCGTAGCCAGAAATCTGGTTGTGGGTGGGCACAGACAAAAGTCAAACGGGCACAGTCCGTATATGTATAGCGATGTAACAGCAGCAGCATAATCATATAACATAAACTATGCATAGAGCAACTGGGATTTCCGCAGGCACTCTGAACATTTTCAGAGGCTGACGAAAATAATCCATAGTGGAATATATTTTAAAATATTTTGCCATATTGCACTAATGTTAAGGCCCAAACAAACTCGGGCGGAACGTACGCGGAGCGGACCCCGCCGGACAAAAGCGGACGTTCGCAAGCCCTGTGCGCGCAAAACTCAGATTTTACGACCGCGATGAGTCCGCGCCGCTGCGCGCACAGGGCTTGCGGACGTCCGCTTTTAGTCCGGCGGAGTCCGCTCCGCGTACGTTCCGCCCGAGTTTGTTTGGGCCTTTATGCAGCAGACTTTTCCAAATCCATCAGAGCGAGAATAATCACAAACGTTCAACAATCAATAATAGGCTAACATGGTAACGCAAGAGACTTGTTATATGATCAACACAGTACAGGTAGTACATTACCTGTGTATTTACTATATAACCACCATCCAACAATATATCATCGTTATGACTAAGCTAAACTGTAACACGGGTGCTGCATGGCTAAAAACACATATTGGTTAAAATAAGATATTGAATTAAATGTATACCAAAACACAAAACCTTGCCCTCCTCCAACCCCAAATTAAATAAATGATTTCCCCAGTGTTCCTCCAAGCAATCACCATTTATGGTTGCATTTTCAAAAATGGTTATTCAGCACTAACGGATCAAGAAAACACTTAACATTGGTAGACCCACACGTTTAGCTAGACCTAATATATTCAAGTATTGTCTATTTTCAGTCGTGGTTATTATAAAATAATCAGATGTAGTAAAACAGCTGTTGCAAGCCTGAAATGTTGCTTGTGATGTCATGTGGCCCAAAGCTAACAGAAACCCTCGCTATGTGCAAGTAAAAACAAACAAAACAAAAAAAACTGTATCCTGTGTGTCCCTAATGTGTGGTGAGAAGGGGAAAACAACACCACAGTCCAAGGTATAAGTGGAGGCCTGTGCTAAGGTGTCATGGAACCAGAGGATCTTTGGGTTTTCCTGGTCACCCAAAGCACTATCTGGGTCATGCACACATAATTCAGGTTGAAAATTACTCTTAGGTCACTGGACTAGTGGCAAAATGTTAATATTCACCCAAGTCCCTCAGCAAAGGATAGCTCAGTTAAAAAGTAAATGATCACTCATTTTAAGCCTGCCTCCCACTTATATGAAAAATAAGGAGGGGGAGGCAACACTTAAACCCATATGCAGATATTCTGCCTGCTCCCCTTCATTGATATAAATCTTATCTCGTTTCAGTTGGTCATTTTTAGAAGTCACAACCAGCAGACAGTACAATGACAGTATCCAGGCTTATGCAGCTGGGGCAGTGGAAGCTTCTGTTACATCCCAGGTGAGACTGGACCTTCAGTCATCATTCTGGAGTCATTCAGCGGTTAAAGGACAACATAAAACAATTCTCATTTTAACTGTGTGTGTGTGTGTGTGTGTGTGTGTGTGTGTGTGTGTGTGTGTGTGTGTTTTAGCTGATTTACAAGCACTGGATGAATACCCTTGTGGGTTACTGCGGACCCTTTACTTTTGAGTCTGAGTATTGCCAGCGGCTCAAGAGTTACATCACAACAAACCTGCAATGGATTCAGGAACAAATACAGGGACGGCCCAACGTCCCGTACTGGCACCAGGTACTTCATCAGAGCAGTAGTTCCAGTGCGGCCCTCAGGGATCCCTGGCAATGCCATTTTCTCTATTTTGCTAGTTAGTTAATTACATTCACTTTTTGTGTCAGGTATTCCAGCCGTCTAGTCAGAGGGTGTTTTTAGACCTGGTAGTGAATATAATTAACTCCCTGGCAGAAAAGAAATTCAGCAGTACTGGGGGTTCCCAAAGGCCTGATTGAGAATAACTGCATTTCACTGTGTGTGGTACATAAATCCATAGCAAAATTATTCTGCATGTAAATCCTTCAGGCAAACATAATTGACAGTTTTCCTCTACCTCCCCCCTCTTCTTCAGGTACACCTGGCACTGCTGCAGCTAAAGGGACTTGAAGACAGTTATAATGAGCAGTTGTCATTTCCCAAAGACTCTTTTTCCATTAATCCATTTGGTTTCCTGTGAGTGACTGTGTGTCAAGTTTTGCAAGGCATGGTCTGTCTTTGTACTTTTTGTTGGAACATGCCTTACATTCTCATATCTCCTACTTCTACTATTCATCCAGATTGTTCCAAATGGGTGGTGATCTTGAGGACTTGGAGTCAGCCCTGAACAAATCCAGCCAAACACGACCCCTTGGATCAGGCTCATGTTCTGCACTAATCAAGCTCTTGCCAAACAATAAGGAACTGCTGGTGTCACATGACACCTGGAACACATACCAATCCATGCTGCGCATCATGAAGAAATACAACTTTGCCTTCAACATGTCTCCTATGGGTACTTTATTTTGTGAACAACAGCGTGTGCTCTGTAAATTGCCACTGTTGAAGAGTCCCTCGTTAACAAAAAAATGTCCCACTGTTTTTCCTCCTTTTGAGACCAAACAGAATTCAGTAAAAGTTTGAATGCCTCGATGGTGGTCTGGCATCACATTTTTCTTAGCTGAGCTAATTCATCGGAGCCCATCTTTATATTGTCATGTTCATGTTGTCAGATAGCAGTCAGCCTCCTGGAGGAATCCAGGCATTTTCTTCTTACCCTGGATCCATCTTTTCTGGTGATGACTTCTATATCCTAAGTAGTGGCCTGGTAAGAACCTTTTGTACTTTATCTGTACAAAAAAGGTCATCCCTTTCGACAAACAAGCTGCAGAATGTTATATTTAAATGTGCTTTAAAGGATTGGCTGGGAATTTTTGAGTTCTATCCCTATTGTATAATCACCACTTATGTAGTATATAGTTAGGTGTCATTTTCACAATCATTCATCCTTTTCTTCATACTGGACACACAACTCCAGCTTGCCATCCAGAATTCAATGCAATCAATGGGGGGCAAATCCACAATCCTCGTTCAGTGCAAAAAACCACTCCATGGTTCTGCCAAAGCTAACATGAGGTTGCAGCAGTCTATGATAGGGAATATGAGTGGTCATTTTAAAAATTAAATTTTTTTAGAGTCAGTTAGCACACCCTACAAGCAATTACAAGCAGGAGCCACTCCACCACAACAAAGGAAACACCAAGATGGAATTTAGCAATAAAAACTAGTTTATTGAATTTGCTATGATAGACTGCTGTAGCACCATGTTATCCCCCCCCCCTCCTTTTTCTCCCCAATTGCAGGTGGCCAATCACCCCGCTCTCCAAGCCGTCCCGGTCGCTGCTCCACCCCCTCTCCCGATCCGGGGAGGGCTGCAGACTACCACATGCCTCCGCCGATACATGTGGAGCCGCCACCCGCTTCTTTTCACCTGACAGTGAAGAGTTTCGTCAGGGGGACGTAGTGCATGGGAGGATCATGCTATCCCCCCCAGCCCCTCCCACCGAACAGACGCCCTGACCGACCAGAGGAGGCGCTAGTGCAATGACCAGGACATATACCTTCATCCAGCTTCCAAATTGCAGACACGGCCAATTGTGTCAGCAGAGATGCCCGACCAAGCCAGAGGTAATACGGGGATTCGAGCAGGCGATTCCCATGTTGGTAGGCAATGGAATGGACCGCTATGCTACCCGGACGCATTCACGGTATGTTATCTTTGGCTGAATCCTGGAGTTGGCTTTTTGCACTGAATGAGGAATTGCCCCCCATTAATTGCATTGAACTGAAGATGGGAAGCTGGAGCTGTGTGTCCAGCAGTATGAAGGATGGATGACTGTGAAAATGAAACCTGCCTATGTAATACATGATTAGTGAGTATGAATTGGGGATAGATTTCGAATTTCCAAACTAATTCCTTCAATTATAAACTGAGGAGTGCTGGATGATGCCACTCCTTGTTGTCTGCAGGTTACCTTGGAAACCACAATTGGAAACAGCAATCCTGCTCTCTGGAAATTTGTTAATCCCACAGGAGCGGTTATGGAGTGGTTGAGGAACATCGTAGCCAATCGACTGGCTGCAACTGGCAAGGAGTGGGCAGAGATCTTCAGCATGTACAACAGCGGAACGTAAGACAACGCTCAGCTTCTGTTTTCCCTTTACTTTGATCAATCCCCATTATTTGGCCCTTTAAACGATTTTCAACCTTGGTTCCTGACGTTGATTATACTTCCATGTAATCAGACTTGTGATTTTAGAGCATGAGCTATCACATGGATAGTGAGTATGTGGCAAAAAAGCTTTATGTACGACACCTAGCTAGCTACACTACCGTTCAAAAGTTTGGGATCACCCAAACAATTTCGTGTTTTCCATGAAAAGTTACACTTATTCACCACCATATGTTGTGAAATGAATAGAAAATAGAGTCAAGACATTGACAAGGTTAGAAATAATGATTTGTATTTGAAATAAGATTTTTTTTTACATCAAACTTTGCTTTCGTCAAAGAATCCTCCATTTGCAGCAATTACAGCATTGCAGACCTTTGGCATTCTAGCTGTTAATTTGTTGAGGTAATCTGGAGAAATTGCACCCCACGCTTCCAGAAGCAGCTCCCACAAGTTGGATTGGTTGGATGGGCACTTCTTTGAGCAGATTGAGTTTCTGGAGCATCACATTTGTGGGGTCAATTAAACGCTCAAAATGTCCAGAAAAAGAGAACTTTCATCTGAAACTCGACAGTCTATTCTTGTTCTTAGAAATGAAGGCTATTCCATGTGAGAAATTGCTAAGAAATTGAAGATTTCCTACACCGGTGTGTACTACTCCCTTCAGAGGACAGCACAAACAGGCTCTAACAGGTACTATTTAATGAAGATGCCAGTTGGGGACCTGTGAGGCGTCTGTTTCTCAAACTAGAGACTCTAATGTACTTATCTTCTTGCTCAGTTGTGCAATGCGGCCTCCCACTTCTTTTTCTACTCTGGTTAGAGCCTGTTTGTGCTGTCCTCTGAAGGGAGTAGTACACACCGGTGTAGGAAATCTTCAATTTCTTAGCAATTTCTCGCATGGAATAGCCTTCATTTCTAAGAACAAGAATAGACTGTCGAGTTTCAGATGAAAGTTCTCTTTTTCTGGCCATTGTGAGCGTTTAATTGACCCCACAAATGTGATGCTCCAGAAACTCAATCTGCTCAAAGAAGTGCCCATCCAACCAATCCAACTTGTGGGAGCTGCTTCTGGAAGCGTGGGGTGCAATTTCTCCAGATTACCTCAACAAATTAACAGCTAGAATGCCAAAGGTCTGCAATGCTGTAATTGCTGCAAATGGAGGATTCTTTGACGAAAGCAAAGTTTGATGTAAAAAAAATCTTATTTCAAATACAAATCATTATTTCTAACCTTGTCAATGTCTTGACTCTATTTTCTATTCATTTCACAACATATGGTGGTGAATAAGTGTGACTTTTCATGGAAAACACAAAATTGTTTGGGTGATCCCAAACTTTTGAACGGTAGTGTAGCTGTATTCTTTACAGGGGTCACATAAAGTCAGTGATAAGAATTAGTCAGCTGACGATTCCTTGTCAGATGACTACCGTGACTTGTACTTGTTCAGTTAGTTTACCCTGAGATGTTTGTATTTGTGTGTATGTGTGTGCACGCACTGCAGGTATAATAATCAGTGGATGATTGTGGACTACAACAAGTTCACTCCAGGGAAGACCGATATCACCAAGCAGCTCCTCACTGTGCTGGAGCAGATTCCGTAAGTCTCCAAACTTTTACAGGCACCAAATCAGGCCATTTCAATATTACTGTTACTACTCAACTTGTCAAAATTTGCTTATCTCCTAATGTTGCAGGGGCCTGGTTGTTTACACTGATAAAACTCCTGAACTGATGGAGAAAGGATATTGGGCAAGTTACAACATTCCGTAAGTAACCAGAGTTGTCATCATTTAGATAACATCAAGTCTGACTCGAATCTACAGATGGCATTTGTTCTATAATCTAGTATTTTTGTACACACTTTCAATTGTTCATGTCTTTGCTGTTTTGTGACAATATGTAGGTACTATGTGGAGGTATTCAATGCTAGTGGCTGTAATGAGCTGGTTGAGAAATATGGTCCATGGTTCTCTCTGCACCAAAACCCTAGAGCTCGGATCTTCAGAAGAAATCAGACAGCCGTTACAGATTTTGATTCAATGGTCCGTCTTATGAGGTAAGACCTGTCTGTTCAAAGAGGTTTTCTTGGAATATGAACGATCAGAGTGTGTGAGATGAACATTCAATGTGCAGCCCCATATCATGCATACAAAATTTAAATCAGGCCTTAGTATTTTTTGCTTTTTGAAAGATCTGAACAAGTCCATTTCTAAGGTGTTGGTCTCAAATTAAGGTGTGTGTTGTCTTCATTTTCAGGTACAATAATTTTAAGGAAGACCCATTGTCACGATGTGATGGTTGTAATCCACCAGCTAATGGGGAAAATGCCATCGCTGCCCGTTCTGACCTGAACCCAGCCAATGGGACATACCCATTTGATGCCCTGGGGCAGAGGCCACATGGAGGAACAGACATGAAGGTTTGTCTCCTTCTCATTGTCACTCGTCTCTTTGTCTGCACTGAACCTGGACCACACCCAAATGTTCTTTATTTTTCCCTCTTGTTCTTTGGAAAGGGTCAGGAGGGGATTGCTAATTTAAGGCATTATGTTTACTCCTGTACAGATGACATCATATACAATGTTTCGGGAGTTTGGCATGCTGGCAGTTAATGGACCAACCTGGGATCAAGTGCCACCTTTCCAGTGGAGCACTTCCCCTTACAAAGACTTGGTCCACATGGGTCACCCTGATATTTGGGCATTCAAGCCAATACAAGTCACCTGGTCTCCTTAATTGGTCTCATACCCACTGACAAGGGAAATTATGCTTTTAATCAAGTGAGTTACATGACCTGAACAAAGGAGTATTGCACTACATATTTAGATAAATGAAAAACATGGGAAATTAAAGAGAGTTGGGATTCTAATATAATATTATTTCACCTGTTAAATCCAACATATCAAATCCATGCTGCTATAAAGAATAAATCTGAAACAAGGTTCATGATTACATTTAAAAAAAAATACTTACAGGAAGTAACCATTTACAAATATGTCATGATAGTCATTGTTTGGCTATTGTCTTAAATACGCCCATAAATATGAAACAATGCTTGTTTTTGCATGTAAATCTTCAGGATTTCAGTTTTACAATTCTGAAGTGTATTGTTTGCTCTGTTTTTCTACTTTTTTAGATTTCTTTTCTTCAGATAACAATACAGTAAACAACAATACGAGCAATTGAGCGATGTGCTGGCATAAAACAAATTGTTTTCATCGCTTTTATTTGTTTTGTCTGCATTGTTGAAACTCAGTTTCATGGGTGAAACTGAGTTTTAAGTTATTTTCTTTGTGAATGTAGAATTTCTCTCACTTATGAAATAAATCACTGTCACTACCCCAAAGATTTATCTGATGGTTATTTTTCATGTAAAGCTAATATTAGAAAACATTGAATATTCTAATTTTGTCTTGATGTATGCTCAATAGTTCAGGTAAGGAAATCACAGAGTTGAATCAGTTCATCTGGATACAACATTCATTGACAGAAATGTTTCATCATTCATCTAAGTGACCTCTTCAGTCTTAACTGATTGCAGGTATCCCCACCCTTATAAACAATACAGTGGCATAATGACCGAAAACGATCAGTTTCATATGCAAATTGCCGTGACCATTAACTAGAGTTACAATGGCCATGTGTACTATTCACAGAGGATTTGGGAATAGTTGCAATCACAGCATTGTAAGATGGCGACAGACGTACTCTTAGCTCTTAGCCAGCCCCCCCCCCCCCCCCCAGTTCAGGGATGGTCATTCCCTCTTCCCATAGATGGCCTCTGACTCCCCATTCAAACCAGTGTTCCTCCCTATCAAGGATGTGCACATCCTCATCCTTGAAAGAGTGGCCACTGGCCTGTAGATGGGTATAGGCTGGAGTCTTGGCCTGATGTGTTAGCTCTCCTGTGATGTGCCATCCTCTTGGCCAGCGTCTGTTTTGTTTCCCCAATCTACAAATCACGGCAATCCTCCTGGCACTTAACAGCATACACTATGTTGCTCCGTTTGTGCCGGGGGACCCGTTCCTTGGGTGGGACCAGTTTGTGGCACAGCGTGTTTTGGGGTTTGAAAGCAACTGAGATGCAGTGTTTGGAAAATACATGTCCCAACTGTTCCAACACTCCCGCCACATACGGAATCACCACTGGTTTACACTTTGCTACTGTGCCGGATCCGGTCGTTATGCAACTGGGCTGTTTATAAGGGTGGGGATACCTGCAGTCTGCTGAAATTGACGAAGTGAAGGGAGAGGTATCATTTGCAAACCAGAAATGTCCACATTGAATAACAGAAATGAATTGGCCAGCAGTTGCAGACATAGAGATAAGCACCTATTTTGTAATTTTAAATAAATCATGCCAATAGACAAATACCACCCCCCCCACCGGACCATTAGCGATCATGTGTTTTTGAATTTTTGAATGTAGGCACCTCTCCCTTCCCCATTAGACATGCACATGATGTACATGATGAGGCAGTAAATGGTATGTTCTTTCCCGAGTAGCTTTATTGACAGCTGGTGATTGCTTATGGCATGAAACAGGCTTGTACTGTCTCATAAAGAATTTACTTGACTCACTGGATTATTTTGCTCCTTATTTGTTGAGCACTTTCCCTACCGTTGAGTGTTTCTTTTAACTACTACTACTACTTTTGGCTGCTCCCGTTAGGGGTCACCTCAGCGGATCAACCATTTCCATTTCTTCCTGTCCTCTGCATCTTCCTCTGTCACACCAGCCACCTTCATGTCTTCTCTCACCACATCCATAAACCTGATCTTTGTCCTTCCTCTTTTCCTCTTCCCTGGCAGCTCCGTGTTCAGTATCCTTCTCCCAATATACCAAGCATCTCACCTCCACACACGTCCAAACCATCTCAATCTTGCCTCTCTTGCTTTGTCTCCAAACCGTCCAACCTGAGCGGTCCTGCTAATATCTACTACTACTACTTTTGGCTACTCCCATTAGGGGTGGCAACAGCGGATCATCCGTTTCCATTTCTTCCTGTCTTCTGCATCTCCCTCTGTCACACCAGCCACCTGCATGTCTTCCCTTACCGCATCCATAAACCTCCTCTTTGGCCTTCTTCTTTTCCTCATCCCTGGCAGCTCCATATTCAGCATCCTTCTCCCAATATACCCAGCATCTCTCCTCCACACATGTCCAAGCCATCTCAATCTTGTCTTCCTTCTTTGTCTCCAAACCGTCCAACTTGAGCAGTCCCTCTAATATAATCGTTCCTAATCCTGTCCTTCTTTGTCACTCACAGTGAAAATCTTAGCATCTTCAACTCTGCCACCTCCAGCTCTGCCTTCTGTCTTTTCGTCAGTGCCACTGTCTCCAACCCATATCTTGTAAACCTTCCCTTTAACTCTTGCTGGTACCCTTCTGTTACAAATCACTCCTGACACTCTTCTCCACCCTGCCTGCACGCTCTTCTTCACCTCTCTACTGCACTCCCCATTACTTTAGACAGTTGACCCCAAGTATTTAAACTCATATGCCTTCGTCACCTCCACTCCTTGCATCCTGACCATTCCACTGTCCTCCCTCTCATTCACGCATAGGTATTCCATCTTGCTCCTACTGACTTTCATTCCTCTTCTCTCCAGTGCATACCTCCACCTCTCCAGGCTCTCCTCAACCTGCACCCTGCTCTTGCTACAGATCACAATGTCATCCGCGAACATCATCGTCCATGGAGACTCCTGCCTGATCTTGTCCGTCAACCTGTCCATCACCATTGCAAACAAGAAATGGCTCAGAGCTGATCCTTGATGTAATCCCACCTCCACCTTGAACCCATCTGTCATTCCAACCGCACACCTCACCATTGTCACACTTCCGTCATACATATCCTGCACCACTCCTACATACTTTCTCTGCAACTCCCGACCTACTCATACAATACCACACCTCCTCTCTCGGCACCCTGTCGTATGCTTTCTCTAAATCTACAAAGACACAATGCAACTCTTTCTGGCCTTCTCTATACTTCTCAATCAACATTCTCAAAGCAAACATCGCATCTGTGGTGCTCTTTCGTGGCATGAAACCATTCTGCTGCTCGCTAATCGTCACCTCTCCTCTTAACCTAGCTTCTATTATTCTTTCCTAAATCTTCATGCTGTGGCTGATCAACTTTATACCTATGTAGTTGCTACAGTTCTGCACATCTCCCTTGTTCTTGAAAATCGGTACCAGTATGCTTCTTCTCCACTCCTCAGGCATCCTCTCACTTTCCAAGATTTTGTTAAACAATCTAGTTAAAAACCCCACTGCCATCTCTCCTAAACATCTTCATGCCCCCACAGGTATGTCATCAGGACCAAAAGCCTTTCCACTCTTCATCCTCTTCATAGCTGCCCTCATGTCCTCCTTGCTAATCCACTTAACTTCCTGATTCACTGTCCCTACATCATACAACCTTCTGTCTCTCTCATTTTCTTCATTCATTAGCCCCTCAAAGTACTCCTTCCACCTTCTCAGCACACTCTCCTCGCTTGTCAGCACATTTCCATCTCTATCCTTGATCGCCCTAACTTGCTGCACATCCTTCGCAGCTCGGTCCCTCTGTCTAGCCAATCGGTACAAGTCCTTTTGTCCTTCCTTAGTGTCTAACCTGTCATACAACTCACCATATGCCTTTTTCTTTGCCTTTGCCACCTCTCTCTTTGCTTTACGCTGCATCTCTTGTACTCCTGTCTACTTCATCTCTCTGACTATCCCACTTCTTCTTTGCCAACCTCTTCCTCTGTATACTTTGCTGTACTTCCTCATTCCACCACCAAGTCTCCTTGTCTTCCTTCCTCTGTCCTGATGACACACCAAGTACCTTCCTAGCTGTCTCCCTCACTATTTCTGCAGTGGTTGCCCAGCCATCTGGCAACTCTTCACTACCACCCAGCGCCTGTCTTAACTCCTGCCTGAACTCCACACAACAGTCTTCCTTCTTCAACTTCCACCATTTGATCTTCGGCTGTGTCTTCACTCGTTTCCTCTTCTTGGTCTCCAAAGTCATCCTACAGACCACCATCTGATGCTGCCTAGCTACGTTCTCCCCTGTCACCATCTTGCAGTCTCCAATCCCTTTTAGATCGCGCCTTCTACATAAGATATAGTCCACCTGTGTGCACTTTCCTCCGCTCTTGTACGTCACCCTGTGTTCGTCCCTCTTCTTGAAATATGTATTCACCACAGCCATTTCCATCCTTTTCGCAAAATCGATCACCATCTGTCCTTCCACATTTCTCTCCTTGACTCCATACCTTCCCATCACCTCCTCATCACCCCTGTTCCCTTCACCAACATGTCCATTGAAGTCTGCTCCAATCACCACTCTCTCCTCCTTGGGTACCCTCCCCACCACGTCGTCCAACTCACTCCAGAATTCTTCTTTCTTGTCCATCTAACACCCAACTTGTGGGACATATGCGCTGATAACATTCAGCAATACACCTTTGATTTCCAGCTTCATACTCGTCACTCTGTCTGACACTCACTTCACCTCCAGCATGCTCTTGACATACTCTTCCTTCAGAATTACCCCTGCCCCATTTCTCCTCCCATTCGCACCATGGTAGAAGAGTTTGAACCCACCCCCGATACTCCTGGCCTTACTCCCCTTCCACCTGGTCTCTTGCACACACAGTATGCCTACCTTTCTTCTTTCCATCATATCAGCCAGCTCTCTCCCTTTACCAGTCATAGTGCCAACATTCAAAGTTCCGACTCTCACCTCCACACGCCTACCCTCCCTCCTCTCTAGCTGTCTCTGGACATGCCTTCCCCCTTTCCTTCTCCTTCGCCCAACAGTAGCATAGTTTCCACCGGCACCTTGCTAGTTAACAGTACCAGTGGCGGAGGGTCCGCGGTGGTGTAGCGGTCTAAGCATCCGCTTTGTGTCGATGCAGTTGCCCACTGGGGACCAAGGTTCGCGCCTCGGTCTCGTCAGATCCGACTATGGCCGGACTCGATGAAGCAGCAATAATTGGCAATGCTGTCTTTGGGAGGGGGCGGAGTTGGCTTGTGTTCGTCACATGAATGCGTCTGTGTGTGTGTCGGAAAAAGCAGTGGTTCGGCCTGGATTCGCCTTGTCACGAAAGTGGGGAGGCGTCTCCTTCGAGACTGCCGGCCGGAGAGATGCAGTTTGCGAATGCATGCAGTATGAGGGTGGGTGTTTGAACTAAAATAGGGATCGATTGGCAACTAAATTGGGAGCAAAAGGGAAAAATCATAAATAATTTTTTTTAAAAACAGTACCAGTGGCGGTTGTTGGTAACCCGGGCCTCGACCGATCCGGTATGGAAATCTTGTTTATGATCTACATATTTGATTTGGCAAAGATTTTACGCTGGATGCCCTTCCTGATGCAACCCTCCCCATTTGTCCAGGCTTGGGACCGGCGCTAAGAATGCACTGGCTTGTGCATCCTCAGTGGTTGGGTTGGTTTAATTTCAAATTTCAAACTGAACAGTATTTATTTAGAATTTATTTACAAGTTTCTCAGACAGAGGCAGATATTGCTCTGCTCATGCTGTGGCTGCCCTAATCTAGTTCCAACCCTGCCCCAGAAATACAAGCAGTCAAAATCAATACTCACTCCCATCCAGTTTTAGATGAATTTCGCCTGCTGGCTCTCGCAAACCACCCACTAGTAAATGAGGGCCTGGGTTTACTCAGCTGTCCCTTGCTTAAATCTTACTTTTAATGCAAAATAATAGCCATTATAATATGTATAGCAAGTTTGTATGATAAGGAATAAAAACAAGCAAACTTTGAACAGTTGACCTCAAGTATTTAAACTCATCCAGTTCCATCACCTCTACTCCTTGCAACCTCACCATTCTGCTGTCCTCCCTCTCATTCACGCATATGTATTCCGTCTTGCTCCTACTGACTTTCATTCCTCTTCTCTCCAGTGCATACCTCCACCCCTCCAGGCTCTCCTCAACCTGCACCCTACTCTCACTATAGATCAGTTATCGGTGAACATCATAGTCCATGGAGACACCTACCTGATCTCGTCCGTCAACCTGTCCATCATCATTGCAAACAAGAAAGGGCTCAGAGCCGATCCTTGATATAATCCCACCTCCACCTTGAACCCATCTACCATTCCAACCACACCCCTCACCACTTTCACACTTCCCTCATACATATCCTGCACCACTCTTACATACTTCTCTGCCACTCTCAACTTTCTCATACAATACCACACCTCCAAGAACTTGATTAGACTGTCTCTGCTGGCAGCACTGCAGAGTAGTTTTCTCCACTGCTGGATGTTGTGGCATGAAACAATACTCCTGAACTGGATCCCCAAGTCTGCACCTCTGTTTACTCTATCTGCATCTTTGATTGACATGTCCTTGTGAACATCAAAGACCACATCAATGTGTTCACTCTTGGCACCTTCATGTAGGACCCTAGCTAGTGTTGATTCTGCCAGCTGTGCAAATGTCTTTTCATTCCCTTTCATCTTTTGCACCAAGCTCATTCCATCGATGATAGTTTTTGATGATTCTGGAATGACTTCTGCTGGGGTAACACTCTTTTCCAACTCTCTGGCGAGAGCTGCCTTGTTAGTCTTGCGGAGAGATCCATCCCCATTAGCTAGGGCCCATGGCAGTGGTCCCAGGGGATGAGCTAACACATCGCTCAAATGTAGCTCTCGGTTCTGGGCCACCAGAACCATGTGGCCAAACAGATTCCTATCTGCCTTAAGAACTACTTCCTTGGCTTGCCCTTTGCTGCGTGGTTTATTTGAATCTCTGAGAATGTTTTCAGCTTCTTTTTTTCCATCTTGTCATGGAACTGTGTAATTGGTGGTGTTGTCTCAAGACGTTCATGTTTGAAGGCTTGATATGCTTCCTCTCCTATCTTTCGGGCCTCAAGCAGGTCATTGGCCACATCTGGCGGGGCAACAGTGGCACTTGACAAGCTGACAAACTCATATTGGTCTGGACTCAGCGGAGTCACCCAGCAGTGTTCCAGGATATCAACAATGGACTGTACATCAGCCTCATCTCTTTTGATCCAGGGCAGTTGTAAGTCCGGGTAATTGAGCTGAGAATCGCCTCGACCCACCATCTCCCTCAGTTGCCTCAGGTAGGCACTGCGGTACTCTGATGTTAAGTAGTACTTGGAGACAGCTCCAGGCTTGAGGCTGAAGCCTTTTGTTCCTCCAGGTGTTTGCGTGTCCTTGTGTACTGTCTCCTCAATGGTCTGATGAACAGGAATTCTCGATGAAGCAGCAATAATTGGCAACGCTGTCTTCGGGAGGGGGGCGAAGTCGGCTTGTGTTCGTCACATGATTGCATCTCAGTGTGTGTCGGAAAAAGCAGTGGTTCGGCCTGGATTCGCTTTGTCACGAAAGTGGCAAGGCATTTCCTTTGAGACTGCCAGCCGGAGAGATGCAGTTGGCGAACGCATGCAATACGAGGATGGGTGTTTGAACTAAAATAGGGATCAATTGGCCACTAAATTGGGAGAAAAAGGGAAAAATAAGAAATTAATTTAAAAAAAAGAAAGAAAATAGTTCCTCATAGGCATGTTTTTCTGCTACCTCATACTGTGCTTCTGCATCTCCACTTTGTTCCCTTGACTTAGAGCTGGTAGCAGCCTCTCCACGTGTATATGCACGGTAGCAGGACTTCACTTGAGACAGTGCTCTGGTTACTTTTTTAACATATTAACTTATTCCAAATGTTGAGTGAAATTACTTACAAGGGCAAGGCATCTGTCACAGCCGATGGTCCAATCAGTCATCATCAGTCACTACTAGACTCACATGCTATGCAGAGAGATGGAATCTGACAAAACCTTAAAAGTGTTTGTGTTTTATAACAAAGTGGAGACAGCTACTATATTACTATTATTAATAGTACTATTATCAATACTGTGTAATTACTGTCAATTACATATTTTATTTAGAAATGATATTAGTGAAAACAAAAAATACAACAAAATCTCCTACAGGTATGGTAAAATAAAATGTCCAATAATTATGAAAAGCTGCTCCAATGGAAAGTTTATAATATCGAAGGTCTATAAATGTCAATAAAATAGACTTTTTAAAAAAAATTACTTATATTGACCCCTTAAAAAAAAGTATGGGTAGCCTAAGGCTTCACCCACTCAGTTGGTTTGGTCTGGTCTGGCCTGCATGGAATAAGGACTCCGAGAGATTTTGGCCAAAGTCATCCCTCTTATTTTAGACCTGAAATCACATCTAAAACTGAAATAGTACGGGCATGGTATACATTTCCTGAATCCTTGGAGTGCTGTGAGAATTCCAGTTTTTGTCTTTTGTGTGATGTTCCCTGTTACCACAGGGCTTAAATAAAGTGCATAGTTTAGGCGAAAATTATAGAAAAACTTGTGTTTTTGATGGTTTGAAGAGCTCTAGAGACCTATATGTTTATCAGCTTCACCAGTGGACTTGAATGAAAGTTTAGAAAACACCCTTTAAAATGATACCAAGCACAATATTATAAAATATTGAGAAGGGCCTCGACCATGAACCTAAATCAGGATATGCACCAGCAGCAAAAATGCAGTTTACTTTCAGGGGTGGTTTACTTCATGGGGTGATAACCACTAAAAAGCTACCAGTCTGAGAGGTCTATCATATCAAAACATAAACTAGGGATGTATAGATATAAAAAAATCACAACTAGAATTTGCCCACCCAGATGGTACCGGTATGTCATATTTTGGGTCTTGGCCCATGGACTATCTTGTGGGGCATATGCACTGCCAACATTCACAATCACACCTTCGATTTCCAGCTTCATACTCATCACTGTCTGAAACTCTCTTCATCTCCAACACACTCTTGACATACTCTTCCTTCAGCATTACCCCTACCCCATTTCTCCTCCCATCCACACCATGGTAGAAGAGTTTGAACCCCCCTCCGATGCTCCTGGCCTTACTTCCTGTAATGAATGAAAGGTCACGTGTTTAACTTGACCTACTCACGGGTGTACGTGCAGTGCGTGTGACGTATACAGGAAGTTAGAAGCGCATGTTATGAAGGTTGTATGTCGGATGAACGCTAGTAAAAGCTACACAGTTAAGAACCTACGAAGTCGGCTCGTTCTTGAATTATTCTTATGTCAGTAAGACAAGGCGTCTACGGACATTACATGGTGTCAGAATAGTCTGTGTATCGGAACACGAGCGGTCATGCCGAAGTTTAATCCGCCGAGTGAATTCAAGTTTGACTGCCCCGTTGAATGGCCGGAGTGGAGACAACGGTTTTCGCGCTTCAGGCTCGCGACAAAGCTGGATAAAGACGACGGGGAGATTCAAGTGAGTTCGCTGATTTATGCAATGGGAAGCGAGGCTGAAAAGATATTCAGCTCGTTTGACTTCGCGGCGGAGGGTGATAAAGTGGACTATGATATCGTACTGAAAAAGTTCGACGGCTACTTTATTCCCCGCCGTAACATCATACATGAGAGGGCGTGCTTCTATCAACGTAGCCAGCAGCCAGGAGAGACAGCGGAGATGTACATCCGGACATTGTATGAGCTGTCTGAACACTGTGAGTTTGGGGACAAGAGGGATGAACATATCAGAGATCGTCTGGTAGTGGGCACAAAAGATAAGGTGCCCTCCCGTCAGTTCCAGCTCACAGCGGACCTTACTCTGGTGAAAGTCATTGAACAAGTGCGCCAGGCGGAGGCAATAACAAAGCAGCTCAGCCTCCAAGCTAACCAACCAGAGGCCCTGCTGGCTAACGTCAATGTTGTCCGATGGCGGGACGAACGCCAAAACAAAAAGGGCGGACAGCGTCATGGTGGCGGCAGTCCGGCAACCAACAAAGTAGACGAATGCGGGAGGTGCGGCAAGACGCAGCACACCGATGAGCGGAAGTGTCCTGCAACGAACAGTAAGTGCAACAAGTGTCATAAAAAGGGACATTGGGAGCGTGTATGTCACTCTAAAGCGGTGAGAGAAGTCACCGAAGAGGTTAAACAGCTGTACTTTCTGGGAGAAGTTGGCAAAGAGAGCAGTCAGGAAGATTGGACTGTTAGTTTAACAATAAGTGATGTACCAATAACCTTTAAAATTGACACGGGGGCTGACGCTACTGTTATCAACCAAGGGACATTTAAAAAGCTGAAGCCAAACATAAAACTGGGACCTCCTGACACATGCTTCATAAGCCCAGGTGGAAACATCAGCTGCATAGGACAGTTTCAAGCCACAACCAAATACAAGGAGAAACAATACTCCTTTCCAGTGTTTGTGATCAAGGGGAGAGGCAGCTGTCTGCTGAGTCGTCCAGAGGCAGTGGAGATGGGTCTAGTGAAGCGGATGAATGAGGTCAGTCGAGTTTTCGGTTCAAGTGGACTGCTGAAAACAGACCCAGTGAAAATAGCTCTGGTGGAGGGTGCCCAGCCATACGCGGTGCATACAGCCAGACGGATACCACTGCCACTTGTACCACTGGTTAAGAAAGAACTGCAGCGCATGGAAAATGAGGGCATTATTGAAAAAGTGACTCAGCCCACAGAATGGTGCGCCGCTATGGTGCCGGTGCTGAAACCGAACAAGAAAGAGGTTCGCTGCTGCGCTGACCTCAGGAGGCTGAATCGAGCGGTGAAACGTGAGAAATACGTGCTGCCCACTATGGAGGAAATAATGCCAAGGCTCGCAGGGTCAAAGTTCTTCACAACGTTGGATGCAGCAAGTGGGTTTTACCAGATCCCCTTGCATGAAGACAGCAGGGGGCTCACCACTTTCATCACCCCATTTGGGAGGTATGCTTTCTGCCGCCTTCCATTTGGTATAACGAGTGCTCCAGAGATTTTCCAGAGAAAGATGGCGGAAACTCTGACCGGGCTAGAGGGCACAGAGGTGTACATGGATGACATCCTTATACATGGAGAGACTGAGGAAATCCATGACTAGGCGCCGGGGGTCATTGAAACAGCAGGTCTCAAACTGAACCAAGCGAAATGCAAGTTCAAACAGAAACAAGTCCGCTTCCTTGGTCATATCATCAACGAGGCAGGCATCAGACCTGACCCGGACAAAGTGGCCGGAATAGAGAACTTTCCTCAGCCCCAGAACGTGACGGAACTCAAGAGGTTCCTCGGGATGGTGAACTATTTGGCAAAATACGTCCCAGAGCTGTCCACTGTAGGTCAGCCGCTTTATGGACTGCTTAAAGCAACGACAGAGTGGCTGTGGGGACCTGCACAGAACACAGCATTCCAAGACCTTAAAGCAGCACTCGCCACCGCCCCGGTACTCACCTTTTATGACGTCACTAAGGCTACGGTGGTGTCAGCAGATGCCAGCAGCTACGGGCTGGGAGGCGTTCTGCTCCAGCAGCACGGGGAACACTGGAAGCCCGTGGCCTACTGCTCCCGACGGCTGAGTGACGCAGAGACAAGGTACGCACAGATCGAGAAAGAGTGCTTAGCCAGCGTCTGGGCATGTGAAAGGTTCGAGAAGTACTTGTTTGGGCTTGACAATTTCAGACTTGTCACCGATCATAAACCACTAGTGCCTCTCATGAACAGCAAAGACTTGGATAATGTGCCCATTAGGTGCCAGAGACTGTTAATGAGGCTGATGCGTTTCAATGCAGTGGCTGAATACGCACCAGGCAAAACTTTAGCTGTGGCTGATGCACTCTCCAGAGGCCCAGAGCAGTGCTACGGAGATGGTGCTTCTCATGATGATGTTGCAGCGCACATTGATGCCATCGTGTGCCAGGTGCCTGCGACACCTCAAAGGATGCAGGAGATAAAACAGAGCACGGATGGGGATCTGCAGCTCCAGACAGTGTTGGGCTTCATCAGACACGGCTGGCCTGAGTATGTCGATAAAGTGCCGGAGACAGTCAGAGACTTTTATCAGGTGAGAGGGGAGTTATCTGAGGTAGATGGTTTAGTCATCAGAGGCAGTCGTATCGTCATTCCCACAGAGATGAGGGAGGTGATCTTAGACAGAATACACGACGGGCACCAGGGGATAGTTAAGTGCAGAGAGAGAGCTAGCCAGTCAGTGTGGTGGCCCAAAATGACAGAGCACATTACAACAAAGATACAGCAATGTCAATTCTGCAGAGAACACAAGAACACACAGAGAAAAGAGCCTTTAATGTCAAGTGAGCTCCCATCCAGACCATGGCAGAAAGTTGGCATAGACCTGTGTGAGTACAAAAAGCAAAACTACTTGATAGTGTCTGACTATTATTCCAGGTTTTTGGAGATCCTAAATCTACCAACAACTACTAGCAGTCAGGTTGTAGCTAGGCTGAAGGCTACATTTGCACGTTTTGGTATCCCTGAAATTGTAGTTAGTGATAATGGGCCACAGCTAGTTTCAGAAGAGATGAGGAGGTTCAGTGAGGATTATGATTTCATCCATGTGACTTCAAGCCCACACTACCCCCAGAGTAATGGACAGGCAGAGAGGGCTGTTCAGATAGCCAAAAGCATATTAAGGCAGGAAGACCCTCTCCTCGCCCTGTTGACATACAGAGCTACACCCTCTTCTTCCACTGGAGCCAGTCCAGCGGAATTGCTCATGGGTAGGAGACTCAGAACCACCTTACCCACATTGCAGCATAACCTGAAACCGGCCTGGCCTAAAGAGGAACTGATCAAAACCGCTGACGCCGCAGCCAAATCGAGGCAGGCTTTCTACTACAACCGCAGGAACGGCGTGCGGACACTGCGCCCACTGAACTCGGGTGACGCAGTACTCACCAAACTTGATGGACAGAAAACATGGACAATGCCAGCAGTTGTTCACAGTCAGAGCTCCACTCCCAGATCCTACATAGTGGAGACAGCTCAAGGTGAACATTACAGAAGGAACAGGCGCCACCTGTTGGCCACACCTAAAACACTCACCTTTGTCAGCAGGGATCCTGACCATGTCACTCCAGGGGAGAGTGGAAACACGGATGAGTCCCGAGCAGCAGAAATGCCAACTTCCACACCATATGTTACTCGCTCTGGCAGGGTGAGCAAGCCTGCAATCCGGCTGGATTTGTGAGGCGTATGGACTTGTGTACTGTGGGGGATTTTTTATTTTTTTTGTGAAAAGGGGGGTGATATACAGGTTAGAAAATCATCTTAGAGGGGGAGATGTAATGAATGAAAGGTCACGTGTTTAACTTGACCTACTCACGGGTGTACGTGCAGTGCGTGTGACGTATACAGGAAGTTAGAAGCGCATGTTATGAAGGTTGTATGTCGGATGAACGCTAGTAAAAGCTACACAGTTAAGAACCTACGAAGTCGGCTCGTTCTTGAATTATTCTTATGTCAGTAAGACAAGGCGTCTACGGACATTACACTTCCCTTCCACCTGGTCTCTTGCACTCACAGTTTAGCTACCTTCCTTTTCTCCATCATATCAGCCAGGTTTATTTGTTTACCAGTCATAGTGCCAACATTCAAAGTTCCGACTCTCACCTCTACACTCTTACCCTTCCTCCTCTCCCACTGCCTCTGGGTATGCCTCTCTCCCTCTCCTTCTCCTTCGCCCAGCAGTAGTATAGTTTCCACCATGTTATGTTTGAATGTGTGTTGTGTAAGCAGTGTATGTATAAGTAAGTAAGTAAAGCACGGAGCATAGTAGTAATGATCAGTCGTTTCTTATCCTCTTCTTCTCTTTTCTTCTGACTTACGTTACATGCAACAGGGCATTCATAACAATGGTGCTACCTACTGTCTTATGCATAGAACACAACATATTCACCCTTTACGTAAAGATAATACTATACCATTAACAGAACCTAGCATAGCTAGCGATAGAATTAATAATTAAAAATAAGTGCATAACCGTAAGCACTCGAAAGTATTGTAGCGAATTCGGGGGACAACGCAACCACAGGAACTGCCGCGGCCGGGAAGCGAACCCGTACCCCCTGCACTGCAGGAGACATCGCTAACCGCTAGACTAAAATATTAGACTCGCGAGTCAGCGGCCAGCGTGTCTTCTTATCCATGCACGTTACAGTATCATCAGCATCAATACCATAAAGCGTTATCGCTAGGAATGAGAACAGTAATAAAAAGAAGCATACTGTTAACATTCCAAAATATCATTGGTAACTGTTAGGAATAGAATAATAAAAAATGGATCATCATATCGTTTAACACTCTAAGCATCAATAGAAATTTGTGGAATGATTCACTCTTAACAATGAACATTTTCAAAAGGTCAAAGAACTCTTGACATTTGCCGGCAGCCATATCAACACGTACCCTGGCTCTACCGAATGATGGACGCTAAGCAGGTACAGGCTTGGATAGTGGTACTTGGATGGAAGACCCCCTGGGAAAACCGAATTGTTTCCTGGAAGTGGTGTTCGTGGGCCAGTAGGGGACAGTATTCCTTCTGGTCCTAATAAAGAAAAAAAATCCCAATGCCCCAGCGCAGTGACGGGGACACTGTGCTGTAGGAGATGCCGTCTTTCGGATGAAACATTAAACCGAGGTCCTGACTCACTGTGGTCATTAACGATCCCATGTCAGTTATCGCAAGGAGTAGGAGGTTCCCTGGTGTCCTGGCAAAATTCTCAACCCGGCTTTCTCCATCTGGCCACCTAATCACCCCCCCCCCCCGTGTAATTCGCTCATTGATTCCTTCCTCTCCACCTCAAGGTGTTGTGTGGTGAGCGTTCCGATGCAAAATGGCTGCCGTGCATCACCCAGGTGGGTGCTACACATTGGTGGTGGTTAAAGTGGGTGAGTGAGTGCTTTGGGTGTATAGATAAAGCACTATATAAATGTTAATCCATCATTATTAAGGATTTGTTATTAATTTGGCCTTTTCTCATTTCTGTTTCCAAACAAATTATTGGATCCATTGTCCCTTTTCTAAATTCACTATGGTAAGGAGAAAACAATCCTCTACTTTCTATATAGAAAACCATTCTCTCTGTAATCATCCTTTCCATTATTTTCCCAATATGTGAAGTAAGTGCAATTGACCTGCAGCTTGTTGGATGTCCCGGGTCCTTTCCTGGTTTTATTATTGTCAAGGCTCAGTATTTTCGGTTTTTTATTTTCCAAAGCCATCCAGCATGCCGAATTTCGCCACAAGAGGACACTGTTACATAACCTCACACGAACAGGAACAACTTTTGGATCCGTGGAAACATAAGATCCGGGTGAAAATCAGTTGAAATCGATCGGCTCCTTTTAAAAAATCTGGGTATTTTTCGGTGAAAATCGGTAAAAATCGGTAAAAACCGAAAACGCTGAGCCTTGATTATAGGTATGATAACTGCATCCTTTCAATTGGTAGGTACTCTTCCTTCTTCCTATTCTTTATTATATATTCCTAAATGTTTGATTTCTGTCTGAACTGCTAAATATTTTAACATTACATGACAAATTTGATCTTTTTCTGGAGATGTTAATCCAGACATCGCTACAGCTCTCCTCATGTCTTGTATTGTAAAAGGTGCATCCATCGCACCACTTATACACTCTTGTCTCCGTAAGACACCTGGATATGCTTCTCTAGTTTCTTCTCTCCCTTATTTCCCTCCCTCTGTTAATAGAGCTATGCAGTTCAGTGAAATTCTTAGCCATTATTTCTGCTTTATCTTCTTGTGATATTGCTGTTTCCGCTCCAGCTTTTAATACTGGGTACTGCCACTCTCTTTGATTCCCCTCAACTTTGTCATTCCCCATACATTACTTATAGGAGTTGTGTTATGTCTGCACACATCGACAGTGCTGCATTTGATTTGGTGCTGTTCTATTGTGCTGGGATAGATTGGTGATGCCTGCGGGCTCTGGGTTGTTTGATCGGGTCTGCCTGTGATGCTGTGTCAGTCTAAATAAAGAATGCAACGTAGCGGTTATGTCGAGCGACAGCGCTGTGTCCTGACGTGATTTCTAAATACAATATTGGCGACGAGGATGGCTGATATCTCTCTCCCACCACCTGCCCCCTTCCTGGCACTACCTGGCGAGCCTCCGGTACCATGGACTCGCTGGCTACATAGTTTTGAAAATTACATCATCGCCTCAGGGCTCGACGACGTGAGCCAGGCTAGGAAGACGGCTCTGTTGCTACACTGCTTAGGAGCAGAGGGTCATCGTGTGCTCGGGACTCTGGGGAACGTCACAAACTTTGACGAAGCTGTGGGACTTATGAGCACCCATTTCGCTGCTCCACAGAGTGCCCTCCTTCGGCGATTTATATTCCGTCAGCGACACCAACTGCCTGGTGAGTCTGTGCAGCAGTATGTAGCTAATTTGCGAGGGCTAGCTAGCTCATGCAAGTTTGGCGCGCTTCAGGACGAGATGGTTCGCGACCAGCTAATCGAACACACCAACAACGCAAGGTAGCGTGACAGTCTCCTGCTGGAAAAAGACGATCTGCTGCTGTCCAGAGCAATTACCATCGCACTACAGGTTTAGGGAGCAGCTGAGTGTGCTGCTGTGCTAAATACACAGCAAGTGGCCACCTCCAGTCAAGCTGCCAACGACTCCTCCCTCTACTCACGGCTGCCCCTCGGGACGCAACCCAGCCAGAGCGAGGCGGGCGCCGACTCCACTGGGGACGTCTTGCAACTGCAACGACGGCGTTCTCGGCCCCGCCCTCAACAGTCCTGTGGTAACTGTGGGTCTCGGTCTCATGTTTCAAGGGCTCAGAACTGCCCTGCCCGTGGCCAGACATGCCGTAGCTGCGGTAAGCAAAATCACTTTGCCAACGTCTGTCGATCTTCCCCGGCTGGGTCAGAGGGCCACACCCCCCAGTCTTCAACCGCCGTCATTCACAAGGTGAGCTCTGGGCCAGTGTCATTCAAATCATGCACAGTCAACATTAATGATGTGTGCATCCCCCTGCTGTTGGACACCGGTGCAAGTGTGTCTCTCCTGAATGTTGATACCTACAGTCAATTTTTCGGTTCACTGCCACTGTCCGCACCCTCAGCTGTCCTCTGTGGGTATGGTGACTCCAAAATCGATCTGGTTGGCTCTCTCCAAGTGACTGTCCGCTATGGAACCAAGCTGGTGCCCAATGCATTTTTTCATGTGGCACGCCGTTGGGCCAACCTGATGGGCCTGGACCTGTTCTCCGCTCTGGGGTTCTCCCTCTTAGACACAAGAGGGGCAGCAATCCTGACTGTTGCCACACCTTGGCAGCAGAAGTGGCCATCGCTGTTTATGGGGCTGGGCTGCCTCTCCGCCTTCGCCCATCAACCTCTCCTCAACCCTGCTGTGAAATCTGTCATCCAACCACTGCGCCGCATCCCGTTGGCTCTCCGTGATGGGGTCTCCGCCGAGCTGCAACAACTGCTGGAAGCTGGCATCATTGAACCGGTGGACGCGTCACCTTGGGTCTCAAACCTCGTGGTGGCTAAGAAGAAGTCGGGGGGCCTGCGTGTCTGCGTCGATCTACGTGCAGTAAATAAGGCAGTGGTCCCTGATAAGTGTCCACTGCCCACCTCAGAAGAACTCACTGCTCAGTTCTATGGCTCTGAGGTGTTCTCCAAGCTCGACCTCAGACAGGGGTACTTACAGGTGCCCCTCCACCCCAGCAGCCGAAACCTCACAGCCTTTGTGACACATGCAGGAGTGTTTCGCTACACCAGGATGCCTTTCGGTCTCAGCTCCGCCCCTAGCTGCTTCCAGAAAATCATGGTCTCCGTGCTGGCTGGCATACTGGGCGTGGCCATTTATCTGGACGATATAGTGGTACCCGGGCCCACCAGTGAAATCCACGACAAGCGCCTCAACATGGTCTTCGCAGCCCTGTCCAAGCACAAGCTAACTCTCAATGCTGAGAAATGTGTCCTCTCTGTGCCAGCCATCGAGTTCGTGGGGTTCCGGCTGTCAGCGAGCGGTGTAACTCCACTACAATCCAACGTGGACGCCATTCAGGCCATCCCTGAGCCCAGCTCGGCCGCCCAGGTCGCCTCCTTCCTGGGTATGACAAGTTACTACCTGAGGTTTCTTCCCCAGTACTCTGCGACCACAGCCCCCCTGCGCCAGCTGCTGCGTAAGGACGAGCCATGGGTGTGGTCAAAGGCATGCAGTGACGCTGTGCGTGATCTCAAGACTCAACTGACTTCACCACCAGTGTTGGCTCACTTCGACATCTCCAGCTCCACCTTTGTGACCTGTGATGCATCAGCCACAGCGATAGGGGCTGTGCTGTCTCAAACCCAGAACGGTGTGGAGAAGCCCATCGCCTTCGCCTCCCGTGCCCTCAACCTGACCGAGCAGCGGTACTCCGTGGATGAGCGTGAGGCGTTAGCCTGTATCTGGGCTTGTGAAAGGTGGCACCTCTACCTCTATGGCCGCTCCTTCACCCTCAGGACAGATCACCAGGCCCTGACAGCGCTGCTGTCCACATCTGGGACAGGCCACAAATCCCTGAGGTTGCACCGCTGGTCTGACCGCCTCCGCCAGTACAACTTCAGCCTGCAGTTCACCCCAGGCAGAGACAATGTTGTCGCCGACCTGCTCTCTCGCTCTGTCTCCACCCCAGCTCCACAGACGGACACTGACTGTGTGGAAAAGGACATTGTCCAAATGCTACACACACCCCTTCAGGCCACTGTCTCTCTGCAGAAGCTGAGGGCAGCCTCCGAACAGGACCCTGTCCTCTCCCAGCTCCGCACCTACATCCAGAACGGCTGGCCTCACAAGGTCCCAGAGGAGCTGGCTGCGTTCGCCCGAGTCAGACAGGAGCTCTCCTGCTGGAACGACACCTGCGTGGCACGTGGGTTTTGCACAGTGGTCCCAGCTGCTCTCCGTGCACGTGTTTTGAATATGGCGCATGAAGGCCACCTGGGCATTGTGAAACTGAAACAGCACTGCCGAGACCTGGTGTGGTGGCCGGGGATAGACAGAGATATTGAGGCTCTGGTGAAGGACTGTTCTGCCTGCCTTGTGAGTGGCAAGACTGGCCACCAGGCTCCCCCACCCCTGCAACCTCTCGCCTGGCCCTCTCAGCCCTGGGAACACCTGCAGTTGGACATTTGTGGTGAGATCCATGGAGTTCCCCACCACCAACGCTTCATGGTGGTCGCCTACGATCTACACTCAAAATGGCCTGAACTCACCACTTCCGGCACTGTGACCTCACAGATCATCATCGATTTCCTGGACTCTCTTTTCTCTTGCTGGGGCCTCCCAAAGACCATCACCACTGACAATGGCCCTCAGCTGGTCTCTGCTGAGTTCACTGCTTATCTCGAAAGCAAGGGCATCCGTCATATACGCACTGCGTACTACCACCCCCAGGCCAATGGCGGCGTTGAACGTTTTCACCAGTCACTGAAGAACGGCCTCAGAGCACACATGGCCCAAGGGTGCTCTTTCACGCAGGCCATCCGTCACACTCTGCTGCACTATCGGGCCACACAGCACTCGACCACAGGCGTCTCCCCAGCCTCTCTCGTGCTAGGCCGGGAACTGTGCATGCCCCTTGACAGGCTCCGCCCCTCCACACCCCAGGCACCTCCCTCTGGGGTCAGAGCCTCAGTCACTCGTCAGCAGACGCGGATGAAGCAACGGTTTGACCAGTCAAAACGAACCAGGGTGCCAGACATCAATGTGTCAGACTGGGTCAGGGTCCGCAGGCCCCACAGGGACAATAAAATGGCTTCATACTGGTCCTCTCCTCTCCAAGTCATCCATCAGCTGGGCCCAGCCACTTACCTCCTCAGCGATGGCACTCGGTGGCACTCCAGTCGTCTACAGAAGGTGTCAGCTCCGCCACACACAGCTGGTGACACAACCTTAGCCATTCCCTCAGCATGGCGAGACGCCCCGGGGCTTCATGCAGCTCCTACACAGGCCCCAGACATTCCTGGGCCTCAGCTTCCCCTGCCTTCTCCCTCCCCACCTCAGCCTGCCCAGCCTCAGGCTGCCCCGCGACCTGTTCGCACACGTTTACGCCCTGGCCACCTAGAGGACTTTGTGTCAACCTTTCATGTTTGAAATCCTGCCGGGGGGGGGGGGGGGGAATGTTATGTCTGCACACATCGACAGTGCTGCATTTGATTTGGTGCTGTTCTATTGTGCTGGGATCGATTGTTGATGCCTGCGAGCTCTGGGTTGTTTGATCGGGTCTGCCTGTGATGCTGTGTCAGTCTAAATAAAGAATGCAACGTAGCGGTTGTGTCGAGTGACAGCGCTGTGTCCTGACGTGATTTCTAAATACAATAAGTTGCTCTGCCTATTTTGTTACAGTAGTTCCTCCAACCTTGTTTCTTGGCATCTCTCACACCTTTTCTTACTTGTGCCTGCCTGTGCCCTTTTATATTCAATTAGCTTTTGAAAATTATGGGCTCTCTTTAATATTCTAAAAGCTCAATTCCTTTCTATAATGGCTTTATTGCATTTCTCTGTCCATCATGGCACTGCTTTCCTATTCATTTTCCCTTTGCTTCTGGAAATTTACAAATTTGATGCTTTTAATGCTACTTCCCTAAACTTTTCTACATCTTGATTTAGGTCTATTTCTCTTACTTTCCAGCTCACACAAATAGTCATCAATCCCATTTTGGTCTACTAAATATCCACTTTGCTTCTCTTTCCTCTAGTCCCCCCCCCCCCCCGTGTACATACTACTAAATATTGGATAACGATCACTCACAGATCCCTGCTACCTCTCTTGTTACCAGTGTCAAATCTAGTGCTTAAACGTTACTTTAATGAACTCCCATCATTAAGACACACCAAGTTACTATCCTCCAATAGTTCTGTTATCTCCCCATTTATATCTGTCTTTTCCCCTCCCCCATAACTTGATATGTGAATTAAAATCCCCACACCAAAAGATATGATTTCTAGTCTGTCCTTGAATTTGCTTGAATTTGTCGATATCTAGCTTCCCATGGGTTATAATAATTTATGATGATGAACTGTCCATTTATTTCTACTACTATATATTCTTCCTCTTTTCCCTTACTGATAACTGAATGGCATTTTCTCCTTGATAAATGTAGCACACCCACCACCTATCCTCTCCTCCCTGGCAGTAAAATTGAAACTCTAAAATCCAGATTTGGTTTCAACCATGTCTCTTGCACATAAACAACTGGTACACTCGGTAATTGATCAATAGATTTTTCTAAGCTGTTTTCAAGCCGTTTTCCATTTGCCACTAAGTTTCTTGCATGCCATTGTAACAGAAGAACCATAACATTGCTAACCAACCCATGTTGACTCTTGGATTGCCTGGGCACTGAGATAATTTCTCACTTCCTCCCATGTTAGTTCATTAATGTTCAGATGATTTGCTGCCACTTTTAATATTATTGTATTATTTCTGTTTTTTGATTTGATTTCCATTGTAGTATTTATGACTCCTGCTATGAAAGTGACATCTCTTTAAATCAATCCACACTTTACCTTCTTCTGGCTGTTCCTGCTGTTTATTATGTTGCCATTCATTTGTGTCCCCCGTATCTCCCCCTCTCTCTCCTCTAGTTCACCATCCTGACAGCTTCTGCATATGTGGTCTTGTTTTGCATTTTGACCTTTTCATTACTTCACAGCCTCCATATGCCACACTATGGTTGCCTCCACAAGTACACAACACGTTGGTTGCATCCTTTCCCCACAATGCTCATACTTATGGTCCTCCCCACATCTAGTACACCATCTTCTTCCTTTCCATGTCAGAGCAGCATGTCCAAATCTTTGACAGTTAAAACATCTTATAGATTTTGGAACATACTCCCTCACAGTGTAGGTCATGTATCCTAGTATAACTTTCTTTGGGAGAATTTCTTCCTCAAATTCCAACAATATACTTTCACTGTCCTCATCCCTTCTCTGAAGACATATAATCTTGGTGCACCCTTCACTCTCCCACCTTTCAGATTTGCCTTTACTTCAGCCATGGTGACCTCAACTGGTATTCCCCAAATTGCTCCCTTATTCCACCTGTGTCCTTCTCCACATGACTTACATTGTTCCTTTATGCTTTCCTACCTCCTTCATCCTACACACCCTTTCTCTCTGCTCTTCGTTGCTACATATGATCAATAGATTCCCATCTCTCAAAATGTTGGCCATTTTTGTCTCACTAACTTGATTTCTTTTTAATACCCTAGTCAACTTCACTGGGCTCATAGAGTGAACTCCATTCTCTTCGTTAAATCTGAGTATTACCTTAAATTTATTTTCCTCGACCGCTGTTTCACCACTTCCTCCTTCAGAATTATTCACCACTTCCCTGTATTTTCTCGCATCTGTTCCGACAAAAGTCTATCATTGTTTCTCTCTCGTTTTCTCATTCTCCTGACTAATTTTCATACTATCTTCACTCTCTGCTCCCTCTGAATCTCCCCACTCTGGCCCATTCACAGCAGAGTTGAGCTTACCTGCCGTAGTTTTCACCGCTCCTGTCAGGTTTCCCCATGCCACCCAGAGAGACCCCTCGCCTCCGATTTCTCGGTGTCAACCGCAGTTTTCTCTCGGGTTCCTCGATTGATTCCCTACCTACATACTCTCACTTGTAAACGTTTAACAACAAGTTGCGCACCAAACTGATCCCCCGCTGTTCTGGCTGACCTACCTGGGTCAGCCTCACTCTTTGCCCAGGGAAACGAGCTGCGGAGATGCTGGGGTTTTATAGGTCGTGGGGCACAGTGTGTCTCCTACCATAGCGAAACCCATTAGAGGCCGGAGCACGAATTAGGGTCACAAAAATCAAGCTGAAGGAAAATCATGATGGTTTGGATGGTATCATCATAAATAGCATACATCCTCATAAATAGCGTCATATCTCGTGTGATAGGCATATTTTATCAACAGATCCGGTTTAAAAGATTAACGAACCTCGTTCAATAGTTGTTTGGAAACTGTGTTTTAAAGAAAACGTAACTGAATGTCTTCACTATGCATTCAAAGTATTTGCTTGGCGAGAAACTTTCTAATTGTAAAAAATAAAAACTTGGTGTTTATCATTGACGTTTATGTGTTAACAGTCCGGCCATTTTACCAACATCCAATCAGGAAACAGTCCACGCCCCCCCCAACCAATCAGAGTGAAAACAGGAAGTAATGTTAACTCGTCCTCAGATTATGGTCCAGATCGGCGCTTGCTCCCGCTGGTTGGCAGGTTTCACGCGTTATTTTCATGCTGTATCACCTCAAATTTAAAGCTTTTAGATGTTTGGAGTCCGAGTAACGTCGAATCGAAAATCACAGGTATGAACGCAATGTGTATAAAGCTGGAACATTACCTAGTTAACGCCGGCTAACGACGATAGTGCATGTTTTTAGCATTAGCAGTAACTAATGCTAATGTTTATAGCTAGACGAGTTACACGTCATACTCCAGTTTATGTTATCAGTTTTTAACGTTACGGATGCAGTCAACGACTTTTCTTAAAATACGAATGGCCCTGACAGTTTTAATGAGCAGATTGTTCTATGTAAAGGCGTTGGTCGTTAACTGTAAAGCATTCGCTTTTTCGCTGGTGTACAATATCAAGACTGAACGCTATGTGTCACTATGTGCAAATGAAGATCTTGATCGTCCACATAAGGGCTCCAGTTTTGTTCATCAAACGAGAGCACAGACACTATTTTGAGAGAGCTGTGCCTGCAGGTTTTTTTTTTTTTACTGGATTATACATTTCTAGACAAACATTGAGCACGCACATCCATGGCATGGATGGTGAACTCTTTTAGGATTAATTTTAGCCGTTTACTACTAGTTTTTAAAACAAATGGCAAAATAACAATTGACCAAGGTAGGGACGTGTTTAGAAGTGCGAAATGACCCACTTTTAAAACACAATCCAACATGGAGGTGCTGCTAAACTTAATTGATATTAAATGAGGTGATCCTCTGCCGTCTTGTTCTTAGGTCACAGTTTGGTGATGGGTTTCTGGCAGCCGCTGACACACCTGAGATACTACATATCCCAGAATCCTCCAGGAGTGGCCTTCTTCCTATGTCTGCTGATTCTGGCTGTCTCATTCATTGGACTCAGTTCTTATGTCCACACTCACCCCCAGCCTAATCCTGATTCAACAAAGGTTAGCCTCTGTTAATCTAAACACGCTGGGGAATGGAAGTCATTCTAGTAGATTAAATGTTGGGAACACTGGCCACATGCTATTCCAGATGAAATGTAAAAATGTGAAGCATACATTACCACACTATGAAATACACTTTATTATGTAAAGTATTTGAGATATAAATAAATTTAAATGTACAATCTGCAATTGATGCACACAGGGGCTGTCCGCTCCACATCTGCCGTTGTTTTAGTCAGACTTCGTAAACGTTGCGGCTTCGTGAATGTTAAAACCAGCCAATGCTGCATCCATTTCGTTCCTTTTCAGGCTTTCAGTTGTCTCCATTTCTCAAACAAATTCAGTGTTGACCCAATGGTGAAATGTATAATGTCTCTTGTTGTCAGTGGAGCGTTGTCACAGTACTCTACATAGCCATGCTGGCACATGCCATTATGGATTGTACTTTTAATCCTTAGTGTGAAATCCACATGAACGTATCCACAAACGTTTCCCTATCTACAAATCAATACCTTATACTATCTGTTTGGAAAACTGATAAGCAAATAAACATTCCAATACTCATTTGCATTTTCAAGGAGAAACTTTTCATAAAAAAATTATGTTTTCACATTTGTGGTTCATATGAAATTTATTTGTAGATTGCTTGACTCTGCAAGTCCCTCCCTACCCATTAATGAATTTCATCCATTTCAAATAAAAGCTAATAAATTACACATACACATGGGCTGATGTGGAAGAGAAAGGGGCTTTGAGTAGCTTGACCTTTCCTCTCATGATTGGTCCAAATGTCAGTGGCATCACACTCCTTCTACTCATGATGAATGTTCAGAAAGAGCAGGAAATTCAGTGAGTTTTTTTCCTAATTTTTTCAAGCTATAGAATCAGAGTTTTCAGGTTGGTTTTCATGATAACCAGTTTTCAGTTTTCAAATTTACATAATGTCTGCTAGGTGAACTCTTTTTGTTGTTATGTTGGATTAATTAATATGCTGTCACACATACCATCATGATTATTTGTACATATCTAATCAACCACATGTAACCTTCTTCTAGTTGTCAATGGAGGGCAGACCATTTTCTTCTTTCCTTCTTGAACATATTGCATCCATGTCACCACCTACTGGATGTCAACACTACCCCATTGCTCGGCAGCATTTATTTTAGAATTTTTTTTGAGAAAAATTTACCAATCGGCCTGTGTATATAGGAACAAAATCACCAATTTTAGTTTTCAAGTAGCATCCCAACACTTGACATTATCCACAAATTTTAAATGTCCTTGTGTAAAAATTTTTTTGCTTTGAATCAGTTCATATTTGTGAAATGGTATGCAAATCAGTTCCATAACAAAAAATATTTATTTGCAGGTGATGGAATATTTGTGGATTATTATCGTTTTTTTTCTTTTTGTGGATTGTTTTGTGGGTTAGACCAGATTTGTTACAATTTAAGAAAAGAAAAAAAAACTCCATACAGAATAGTGTAGTACTTTTAAGTTAACTGATATGCTGACAACACTGTATTTTTACCAAGTTTATGAGTACAAGTAGGCCTAGGAAGTTATTAGTTATTTTAGTGTTTAGGGATGTCTTAAAGCTGCAATCCTGAAGATCGTTGTTTTTGTTTACATTACTGACCTATAGTGATGCAAGTAACTGCATTGGTATTTGACCACTCTTAAACTCCAGAGATCCTTTGAAATTAATGTGTCGCCAGTGCTAAATACAGCAGTGATTTGAAAGTATCAAAGAGTAAGCACATTTTTTTGTTTGCATGTAACTCTTTCTTTCCAAAAAATTTTAAACTGTTATTTTCTCTCAGGACTGGAACCATCTCCTGTCATCCTTATCACAGTTAAAGCTGTGCATGAAAGCCAATTTCAGTTCAGCTGAGCCAGTCGCTTCTCCTCTAACAGAGCAAGAAATGGGTAAAATGTCATCAGTTAACTCTACGAAGGGCTCTCCACCTGTCTCCCACCTGCATGTGAAGGTTCCCCTGGTTGTGACATACACTTCAGCCAGTCATACTCTGAAAGGCCTTGGTTTACACACTAGCTTGGTAGCCAGTCAACTAGGGCTAGCAGGTTAGTTTCGCTTGTTTTACACGATACTGAATGATGTAATGTGGTATCAAGTGTTAAAGGATTACCTTTGGTCTAGGGAAATAAATCCAGTATGTAATCATTTTTTATTTTTATGTTCCTTCTCCATTATTAAGGCAACAAGACTTTGAATTTGACGCTACAATTACTGTCTGAGTGGAAAGGAAATAATTTCACGTGCCTCAGTATAAGTGCCCCAGCATACCTCTTACCCCCAACCCCGTGAGTTCACTTTAGCATACACACTTGAAAGTCTGTGCTTGCATAAAGTCTCCTTTTTATGAATGTCATCCTCTTAAATTGCCATGTTCATTGATTCCTGAAGAAAGTCAGAATGGAGACCTAATTAAAATGGGATCCTCTCGGTTTACTGAATCTCTTCCTTGGTGTTGCTCATGTGCATTTCTGCCTTTGTGAAGAATTCCTCCAGAATGTCCAGTGAGTGAGAAAATCATTTCACCTATCCATGTGGCATCAGTGGAAACAAGGAACTACTTGCCTCCTGCATCACACACCTGCTACAGTTTGCAATCCAAGCATGACCCCACACTCACAGTCATGTTAACACAGGTACAGTGACAGATGCAAAGTATTCATCACTTGGCCATGCCACCAATACCTTATTCTTACATTGCTTCACTATTTCCTTGTTTGGTTTATTCTTTAGGAGCAACGGGACATGGCAGGTCGACATTTATTAGAAGTCAGTGCATTTCTCCTTGGATTGTGTCTGATCTTCTGTTTATCTCTTGGTCTGACATACTCATCGACACGCCGGTACCACGGGAATGGATTGGATATGCACTGTGTAACGGTTACACTTTGACTTTATGTTTTGTGCCTAAGACTGTTATAACTGGTAATGTTACTGAGTACAATACATACTTAAATTGAGCTTTTGGCTTGCTATGGAAGCATTGATTACAACATTCATCAAGATATGCTCTGATGTATGCAGTAAACAACAAATTTCACCCAGGTTTATTACATGTGAACTTAATTTTTATACACCAAGTCCAATCAAATTTACAAAGTGTTTTTTAACAATAAGGTTTCATTTTTAATTGCAGGAACCTTTGATCGACTCTTGAAAAAAATGTTACCCACTGCATCGTAAAGAAATCAACTTGGACTGGAATGGTGGAAAGCTTGTACCTTAAATGGGAAACTGAAAAAGTCACCTATAAACACTTGATTAGACCAGCCAGGCAAGAGACATAGTTGTGAAAGATGGAATACAATCCCAAACTGGACCACGGTGTGACTGGAGCAATTCTTCAACTGGCAGTACCTGCACCATTGACCAGTCCCAAATCTGGTAGCCATAAATTATTGTACGAAGATATATAGTGGAAGTAACTTTGACTCTGATTTTGTTTTAGTCTGTAAAATAGTTGCTCAGGAATCACATTTATGTTAATGTTGCTTTAATGGCTTGAATCCAAACAATGTTTTTTTCTACTCTGGGAGTAGAAGTATGATGTAATCATACTAATGAATCATTACAGTTTCAATTTCTCTTTTAGATCCAAAGTCTTGACTTATGCAATATTAGTGTTTGTTTTCTTTTACCTGTTTAACTTCTGTACCTCAGACTGATTGATCCTCAAAACCAGACCCATCTGGAAGTTATCAGATGTATCTTCCTAGATTAAGATGACAAGACTGCCAGCTATGGGTGTGATAAATATGAAATTTATAGAAACGTTTTCTGTCCTGTCAGTGGTAATGTCATGATCTCATTGCTCTTCCACTACCCAAGGTGTACTGTGTCAGTAGAGCTATCTGTTGGTGTCTAACCACCAAGAAAAGCATGTCGCCAGTGAATGCAGCACACTTACCTTACCTCCCAGACCAATTTGCTGCTTGCAGCAGGATGGAAACGTTAATAGTAGTTGCAAAGAGAACACCAGGTGCTAAATGTTGGTCACGTTTGTTTGTGACTGGTGAGTTATTTTACCTGCCATTATTTAGGCCAGCCATCATTTTTAATCTGTTACATAGGTTTAAATTGTCTAGCACTGGGATCCATGGAATCCTGTGTCTTAAAAAAAAAAAACACCGGCAAGTGATAGGAATTGATAGGCCTGTTGTTTGTGTAGACCTTGATGTGTTTATATCTTTTGTATCAATCATATGTCTTCATTATTCGGTGTCAAAAAACTATGAATCACAGTCCTTGTTATCTAAACATGGTGGATTGTCATCCAGCAAATTGGAGGAAGTCAAACAGTAGAAACACATTAGTGTAAAGGTGCAAAGGAAATGTGATGCGCGTGTGTGCGCGCGTGTGCTCCTAAAAAAATTGTATTCTTCACCATTACTCTAAATTATACAGATTTCATTTTATGGATTGTTTTGATTTCTTTAAATATTTGTACATCTGATATGAATAAAATATTTGGACGCATTTGAATAGGCTACCCACATTATTGATTTATTTCACCACAGTTAGCGTACTCGGACCGATATGTTGGGCTGTGTGCTCTACAAATATACAATCAGTGACGGGGGTCCGCGTTGGTGTAGCGGTCTAAACATTGGCTTTGTGTCGATGCAGTTGCCCACTGGGGACTGGGGTTCGCGCCCCGGTCTCGTCAGATCCGACTACGGCCGGACTCGATGAAGCAGCAACAATTGGCAACGCTGTCCTCGGGAGGGAGGCGGAGTCGGCTTGTGTTCGTCACGTGAATGCGTCTCTGTGTGTGTCGGAAAAAACAGTGGTTCGGCCTGGAGTCGCCTTGTCACGAAAGTGGGGAGGCGGTCTCCTTCGAGACTGCCGGCCGGAGAGATGCAGTTGGCGAACGCATGCAGTACGAGGGTGGGTGTTTGAATTAAAATAGGGATCGATTGGCCACTAAATTGGGGGAAAAGGGAAAAATCCAAAAAAATAAATAAAATACAATCAGTGTATAAAGAACACGTGTTCCTTACTTATTGAAATAGTCTTACATTGCAATGTACCTTTACTTCCGTCTGCCCTGAGATACAGTGATATTACAGGTTTCCCCAACATCCAATCACGTTGACGATAAACTAAGGCGGTCTCATTGGCTACATGTCACAAAAGGGAAGCGAGCTTTCCTGTTGACAAATTCCTGAGTGACGGCTGTTTTCTATGGAACTGAAGAGGAATTTCAAAGGAGAAAAAATAATGCACAAAGACTGAAAACAACAAAAGAAGGAATGAAAAAAGGAGAGTGAAACTATTGACTGAATTTGAAGGAGTGTGCCAAATGTGCTGGTATGTTTACATTCTGGATCATAAATCATTGCATACTCTGTATTGTTCATTTATTTTACCATATCTAAACTACTGTGTGGAGGTATGGGGTAATACCTACAAAACCAACCTACAACCATCATGTCCATCCATCCATTATCCGAACCGCTTATCCTGCTCTCAGGGTCGCGGGGATGCTGGAGCCTATCCCAGCAGTCATTGGGCGGCAGGCGGGGGGACACCCTGGACGGGCCGCCAGACCATCACACAGGGCCGACATACACACACATTCATACCTGGGGACAATTTAGTATGTCTGATTCATCTGACCTACATGTCTGGACTGTGGGAGGAAACCGGAGCCCCCGGAGGAAACCCACGCAGACACGGGGAGAATATGCAAACTCCACACAGAGGACGACCCCCAAGGTTGGACTACCCCTGCGCTTGAACCCAGGACCTGCTTGCTGTCAGGCGACCGACCGCGCCAACCACTGTGCCACCCAACCATTATGTATACTACAAAAAATAACCATAAGGGTGGTTAATAATGTAGCATATCGTGAACACACCAACAAGCTATTTTTAAGGTCCAGTGCCTTGAATTTCAGGGATTTAGTAGAATTTAACACAGCACAAATAATGTTCAAAGCAAGAAACTACTACTGAGTAATATACACAACAAAAAAAAAATTCTCAGATAGAGAAGGGCACTATAATTTGAAAGGGGAATTAAACTTCAGGAGATTGTGTTTGAAGCACTTTGAAGAGCATGGGCATTTCAATCTGTGGGGTAAAATTGTGGAACAGTTTGAATATGGAACTCAAACAAAGTACAAACATTACGCAGTTCAAGAAGAAGTACAAAGGACTGATTTTCTAGAGATATAGGGAAGGACAATGAAGAGTTGTGTTAACTGTTAAAGTTTTACTTATTTCCAAACATTCCTAATGACATTTTTTCTTTTTCCGTTATATGACACCGAGTGGATATCTGGGTTGTTATATATATATATTATATAGATGTAGGAAAAAAAACTTTTAATACATAACAGTACAAGCTTGTCTCGTACGTCGCGCACTCATCAGCTGCAAAAAAAATAATTTTTTTCCCTACATCTTTATTGATATTCCACTCATTTGTTGAGCACTTTTATCAACACCATTGACAGTTTCCGGAAAAAACCCTATATATATACGTAGATATGTCTATCTATCTATCTATCTATCTATCTATCTATCTATCTATCTATCTATCTATCTATCTATCTATCTATCTATCTATCTATCTATCTATCTATCTATCTATCTATCTATCTATCTATCTATCTATATATATATCGCTCGCTCTCTCTCTCTCTCTCTCTCTCTCTCTCTCTCTCTCTCTCTCTCTCTCTCTCTATATATATATATATATACACTACCGTTCAAAAGTTTGGGATCACCCAAACAATTTCGTGTTTTCCATGAAAAGTCACACTTATTCACCACCATATGTTGTGAAATGAATAGAAAATAGAGTCAAGACATTGACAAGGTTAGAAATAATGATTTGTATTTGAAATAAGATTTTTTTTACATCAAACTTTGCTTTCGTCAAAGAATCCTCCATTTGCAGCAATTACAGCATTGCAGACCTTTGGCATTCTAGCTGTTAATTTGTTGAGGTAATCTGGAGAAATTGCACCCCACGCTTCCAGAAGCAGCTCCCACAAGTTGGATTGGTTGGATGGGTACTTCTTTGAGCAGATTGAGTTTCTGGAGCATCACATTTGTGGGGTCAATTAAACGCTCAAAATGGCCAGAAAAAGAGAACTTTCATCTGAAACTCGACAGTCTATTCTTGTTCTTAGAAATGAAGGCTATTCCATGCGAGAAATTGCTAAGAAATTGAAGATTTCCTACACCGGTGTGTACTACTCCCTTCAGAGGACAGCACAAACAGGCTCTAACAGGTACTATTTAATGAAGATGCCAGTTGGGGACCTGTGAGGCGTCTGTTTCTCAAACTAGAGACTCTAATGTACTTATCTTCTTGCTCAGTTGTGCAACGCGGCCTCCCACTTCTTTTTCTACTCTGGTTAGAGCCTGTTTGTGCTGTCCTCTGAAGGGAGTAGTACACACCGGTGTAGGAAATCTTCAATTTCTTAGCAATTTCTCGCATGGAATAGCCTTCATTTCTAAGAACAAGAATAGACTGTCGAGTTTCAGATGAAAGTTCTCTTTTTCTGGCCATTTTGAGCGTTTAATTGACCCCACAAATGTGATGCTCCAGAAACTCAATCTGCTCAAAGAAGTGCCCATCCAACCAATCCAACTTGTGGGAGCTGCTTCTGGAAGCATGGGGTGCAATTTCTCCAGATTACCTCAACAAATTAACAGCTAGAATGCCAAAGGTCTGCAATGCTGTAATTGCTGCAAATGGAGGATTCTTTGACGAAAGCAAAGTTTGATGTAAAAAAAATCTTATTTCAAATACAAATCATTATTTCTAACCTTGTCAATGTCTTGACTCTATTTTCTATTCATTTCACAACATATGGTGGTGAATAAGTGTGACTTTTCATGGAAAACACAAAATTGTTTGGGTGATCCCAAACTTTTGAACGGTAGTGTATATATATATATATATATATATATATATATATATATATATATATATATATCCAGTGAGTCAAGTAAATTCTTTATGAGACAGTACAGGTCTGTTTCATGCCACAAGCAATCATCAGCTGTCAAAGGACCGAGCGCGAGAGCATGCTCCAAGATATGTCTCGTCAGCAACCTACCTGCATGGTGGCTGGCATGCCTCATCAATATATATTACCCGGAGAAAATATAACAAAACAATGGAAAAATTAATTCTGCCCGTCAACCAGACGAGTTAAAGTGAGAGCTGGAAACTATCAAACAAAGTTTTGAACGTTATACACTTGCTATTGGGCTGAAAGGATGACGGAAAATAGCACTGCTGCTAACAGTAGCAGGCCGCAGTGCACTTGACGTATACAACACGTTTGTCTAGAGGCAGTAGTAGCAAAGTTTGAACAATACTGCAGACCGAGGGCAAATGACACCTACTACATCTTCAGAAATCGAATTCAGAAAGAGTCAGAATCGATAAAAAATATGTCAGAGACTTAAGATTGAAAAGTCAATTATGTAACTTCAGAAGGCTACGTGACTCCATGATAAGAGATCAAATAGTAATTGGAGTAAAAGACAAAAGAGTGAGGATGCATTTACTGAAAGAGGCTGACCTTACTCTAGAAAAGGCAATTAAAATTTGCCAAGCATCAGAAAGCGCAAAGGTGCAAATAAAGATTTTTTTTTTTGTAATGAGAATGAGACCGCGAAAGTTGACGTAGTGCATCAGGCCAACACGAGGGCGAGCCAAAGCTGAGACAGGACAGCAGGGGCCGCAAGAGGTGTGGCAACAGACATGCCCCAAAACAGTGCCCAGCTTTTGGGAAGGTTTGCAGAAAATGCAAGGGAAAGAATCACTTCGCTAAATGCTGTTTCTTCCAGAAAAAAGTGCAGCTGGTGGAAAAGCTGAGTGACAGCAAGGAGGAGACACCATTCTTCATGGGAACAATTAAAGAAGAACAGAATGTTTCAAGGGACGAGTGCATAGCACACCTGGATGGGAACGGCACGGATATTTCACTAAAACTGGACACAGGAGCGCAGGTAAACATTCTACGTATAAAAGACTTAACAAACTGAAAAACAAGCCCAAGGTGCGTGACAAAAAGACAAATCTGAGGACATATAATAAGCCTATACTCACTAAGGGTGTATGTAGAGTCAAAACACATACAAGCCCATGTCACCCTCAGGGCAATGGAAATACGGAAAGGTTCAACAGGACACTTATGGACACGTTGGGAACAATTAAGCCCCACCAGAAGCCCCGTTGGCATGAATATGTGGATGCCGTGACCCACGCACATGCTTCAGCCGGGTACACGCCATACTTCCTGATGTTTGGTAGGCATCCCAGGCTCCCAGTTGATTTGATTTTCAGGCTGTCCTTCAACAAACCGTGTGAGTACAGTGACTATGTTCAAGCCCTCCAGGACTGTTTGTAGCATGCATGTGCCCAGGCTAACGAAATGTCTCAGCATGCCAAAGACCAACAAAAAAAGTACTATGACAAAAAAGTGAAGAATCAAATTTTCAAACTCAGAGACAGTTTTGGTTAAAATATGCCATGTAGAAGGGAGAAAGAAACTGGGAGATAGATGGGAGACAGAACCCTACATTGTGGTGAGGAAACAACCCGGAATTCTGGTGTATGTGGTGCAGCCTGAGGATGGAGAGAGAGAGAGAGAGAGAGAGAGAGAGAGAGAGAGAGAGAGAGAGAGAGAGAGAGAGAGAGAGAGAGAGAGAGAGAGAGAGAGAGAGAGAGAGAGAGAGAGAGAGAGAGAGAGAGAGAGAGAGAGAGAGAGAGAGAGAGAGAGAGAGAGTCATCCACCACAGTCTCCTCACGCAATGTATCTTTCTTCTGATGGGGTCTCTTCAGGAGGAGTTGAGAGAGAGAGTGAAGGGCCAGACAGGGAGGTAAGCTTAGCAGAAACTGTTGGGTGCAGAGGAAGATCTGGAGATGGAGAACACAGAGCAGAGCATAGAGAAAGCCCAAGTGAAAGGGACAGACAAGTAGGTCGAACAAACAAACACAGAGCTCAAGATGGAACAGGAGATAGGAGGACAGGAGACCAGTGAACTGGTCAGTCGAAACGAGTCACCGCATGAGTCCGGTGCTCTTTGGAGAAATCCGCCAAGGGATAGACGTCCCCCAAAGAGACTGTCTGAGTGTCCCGTCCCCAGACTGGAGCGTGACCAGCAAAAGATAAAGAGGATGGAGACTGTGGCAGAGGGCTAAGGCAAAGAGAACAACAGGACATGCAGTGCCTTGCAAAAGTATTCAACTGCCTTGACAGTCATCACTAATTTCTGAATTATAAAAGATACTCACACATCTATCCCTGAACAATATTATTTTTGTGAACCCATAAGCTCTAACAGTATGTTAGCCAAAATAAGTTATGTTTTGCTGACTTTTTATAAATAAGTCAAAAACTAAAATATAGTGCTTGCATAAGTATTCAACCCCTTGTACTCTGAAAGCTTCAAGTTTACACAAATGACAGATTATTACTAAAACAAACTCAGGTAAACACAAATGGACATAATTAGTGTGCACCTGCAAGATATTAAAGTAATGGTCTCATTTATGGGTATAAAAAGCACTCTGTGTAAAGTTCATTAGCCGGGCGTGAATGCCATCAGAAAATGAAGACAAAAGAGCATAATACTGAAGTAAGAGACAAAGTGGTTAAAATGCAGAAGGAAGGAAAGGGATACAAAACAATATCCAAGTGTTTGGATGTCCCACGGTACACTGTTGGATCCATTGTCAGAAAGTGGGAGCTGTATCACACCACCCAGATGCTTTGTAGGACAGGCTGTCCCTCGTAGCTAAGTGTCCGAGCAAGACGTGGGCTGGTGAGCAAAGCCACAGATGATCCTGCAATCACGCTGAAGGAGCTTGCTGTGGCAATTATTTAATTACACTCTGACATTAAATTAGGGGTAAGACAAAAATGTCTTAAAGTATTGTCACACGATTTTAATATATGTTCAATGATCAGACGCACCAGCGTCTGAGCCTGTGCGTGCCCCAATCTCGGAGCACACCATCTTTATATCATGCAGTAGAACAATTCCCATTGTTCCGATTACAATGATATGTACCCAGAGTCTCTTTGTCATGAAGAGGAGGTAGTTTCCATCACAATGGTGCATACCCGGAGTCTCTCTCTCATCCTGTCTTCCTCCAGGACCCTCCAGGACTGTCTCCCATGACACTCAAAGGGCTTTCACACCTCCCTGTTACCAGGCCCTTAACCATATTTACATAAAGAGGCACCTTTAACACCACCCTTATCCTGCTAAACATGAGCCCCCAGGTATCCATTCAGACAATGTAAACATAGTAGAGCTGATCTGTGGTAAACGATTAAAAGTAAGCAACATACATATGTAAATTGCCCTCACAGAGCTCCAGAGATCGGTGGCTGAAACTGGAGTAAATGTGCATGAGTTGCATGAGTAGGGTTTTCACAAGTCTTTCAAAAGTCTAGTGCACAGCATTGCAAAGATAGTCTGCTCAGGCCGCCATCTCGAATGGTCTCTCCTCCAACAATCCATCCATCCATTATCCAAACTGCTCATCCTTACTCAGGGTCATGGAAATGCTGGAGCCTATTCAAGCAGTCATTAGGCAGCAGGTGAGGAGACACCCTGGACAAGCCGCCAGGCCATCACAGGGCCCCTCCAACAATCACAACTTCTTTTCTTTTGTTTTAATTGAAAATGTACAATAACAAATATGGCAACAATGATATTTAACAGGTATTTGAAAATACAAAGAGACTGCCAAAGGGAACGACAACTTAGCAAACAGTCATAACCACATTCATAAACATAAACAGAGAAGGTGCTTTAAATGATAAGTTCTGAACAATATGACTTAAAAAAAGAAAAATAGGATAAATACATACAATATATAAACTATCAGTCAAGGGGAAATTCAGTTTTATTTTACTTATCTAATGTGGCAGGGAAAATGTTTAAACTATCGTATAATGTTTGTGGTTTTATTCCCTGTAGAAGTTTTAAAGATTTCAAGTATAATTATGTTGCGGTTTTTCTATAGCCCGGATAACTATGGATGGAGGCGGGGACTTTTAGGTGCGACAAACCGGGCTTCACCACCGTTAGCTAGATAGCTGCGCCAATGCTAGGGCTAGCCTGCTAGTTAGCTAGTTAGCCGTGTGCTAATGGGTTAGCAAGCTCACCTTGGGACCAGGGCTGGTGATGGAACAGGGCGGCTGAGCTCTAGGCGGGGCGGGAGATGGATGGCTGCTCTCCGGGGTGCGTGTCTCTCTCTCTCTCTGTACTCTGCTCCGGTGTGACCGGGTGAATGTCTCTCTCAGTCTCTCTGGGGAAGCTCTCGGGGGTAGTCAGCTAGCTACAGGTACCGAGGCAGTCTGCTGCTAACACTACCACTGCTAGCCACCGTATCTACTGTCCAGCCCAGGATACGCTAGGTTTCCCTGCTCTATCCCACGCTAAGGTGACAGTCTACGATATGGTTACTAAACAGTTCTGGCCTTTGTCTCTCCCGCGGTGTCTAATATAGTTGCGTCTGTGACAGCGCGAGCTAACCTGTGATTGGTCCTCTAGCTGCACGAGCCCAGTGCAACATTCCAAGTACATCCCCAGGCATTTCCCACTACACTGCCCCCCTCCAGCACTGTTGAGTCCCTTCAACATAAATGAACAACAGACTACAAAGATCAGTCTGATTAATCTAACACGATAAACGGGACAGAACACCCGCGAAATGAACTAGGCCCGGAACAAAGGGCGTCAAACAAATGTGGGTGGTCGCTATCCATACTGGACTCTTGTGACTAGCCTAGTAACCCCCAAGTCAACTAGTCACGTCCGTCAAAGTTAGTCTAGGAGCCAGGCGGGCCTCCGGACTGGCCGGCCCCGTCTGGTGGTGTACGGGAGATGGGACTCAGCGGCGTCGGCTTCGTCTCCTTCTGGGTCAGGGGCGTTGGACTGCCCGCCCGGAGCACAGGCTGCTGTCCCACGACGTTGGGTGATTGTCGACTCGCCTGAAGAGTAGCTGGCAGCAGTGTGTTGGAGCGGCTGGAACCGAGCCGGGGAGCCTGGTGTGCTGGGTCCTCCATCGTCGTTTGCGTGGAACAGGTCCTCCAGCCGGAGATCAAGGTCTTCATCGATCTCCTCCTGCTCTGTCACTCCTTCGTACTCCTCTGTTCTCTGCTCCCCCGGCTCCTCCATGTCAGCAGCGGGAGGACCTCCTTCAGGTGTTTCCTGCGGCCCTATGGCTGGTGCTGGAGCAGACAACAGAGCATGGCGCCTGTCATCTGTGCCCCAGATCTTCACCAGGCAGTCATCTGAGCCCGTGAAAATGCGTCGCCCGGTGCGGTCGAAGGTGACACAGTAGACAGAGGAGAGATGTCCCAGAATCCTCTTGTGCATCTTCATGTGCTGGTAGACAGCTGTAGGCAGTAGCTGGCGTAGACGGTAGGAGCCATTGAGCCGACGCCCATTGCTCGTCTCCACGATATTGGGTGGACTCCCATAGATAATAGGAGGCTCTGGGGGTCGTCCACAGTGCAGAGCAGCCAGCGCTGAGCCCTTCCACACAACATGCTTGCAGCTCTTGTTGGTACGCAGGAGGTTCTGCCTGCCGGCTCCCAGGATGCTGTGGAGACCAGGCACGCTGGCAGGAACCTCTTTCTCCAGCAGTGGACATACTCTAGAACACACTTGGAGTAGGTGGTCTGGGCTGATGTGCCTGTGCAACTTCACCTTGTTAATGTTGTCGATGCCACTGGCCAGGGTCTTGAGCTCGGGGGTGCTCATGCTGTCTCCTACCGGCGGAGGACTTGGAGAGCTATCGCGACGCCGCTCGTCTTCCCATGCTACTCGCCGGATTCTCCCTTTTCCTTCAACCTCTCGCCCCAGCGTCGCTTTAAAGTCATACTCGCGTGCCTCAACCTTCCTGATTGCTTCAGCTAGTGTTTTGGGTTCTGCCCCCAGGACTTCATACGCGATGTTTTGGTTCTTCAGCCCGCGCAGAAAGGCTTCTGCAGCGTAGGCCTCCTGCAGTGTAACACCAACCTGCGGGTATGCCAGTGTGACAAGTCTCCTCACTTCCTCGCCAAACTCATAGAGGGTCATCTCTCTGGCCTGCTTAACCTCGCTGAGTTTACGGCGCGCAGTTCCCTCAGGCAGCTCTTTACCGTAGCGGCGGCGTAACTGGGTGATGAGCGCGTGGTAGTCATCTTTTATCGGAGCCGGCTGCGCGATGACAAAAGACATGGCGTTGTCCCTCAGTCGGAGATACAAGGCGTCCAAACAGGTCTCGTCGGTCCAGCCCCTCTTTCTCGCCATCCGTTCGAATGGTCCAACGAAACTATCCCAGTCGCCCTTACCATCAAAAGTGGCGAGGAGCTTGATGTCATTTTCGTGTCCTCGGTCGGGACCTTGTGAGCTTCGGTTGCCGCTCCAACTTTGAAGGTCTCCTGTCTGGCTCTGTTGACCTCTAGAGGAACCTGCCTGCCCTCCAACGCTGTCATCCAGCAGGTTTCGGCCGCCGTTGCTGTCCAGGGACATTTGGCCACCCTGCATCCCGTCGAGGGGTTGTACTGCAGTCGCTCCATTTTTTCCACCATGACCGATCGGAGTGCTGGTAAGTGGTGCGGGCTCACTGGGTCCATTTCCTGTATAGCGCAGGGCTGCTGGGGCCGCTTTGCTGCTCGGCCTGGCTGGCGTCTCCTCGTTGCGCCGGTCGCTCAAGTTAGCCACTGCGGCCATAGCTGCTGGCAACAGGTGATCAGCGCCGTCTCGCTGTCTGGCCCCTGGGTTCTCCCGGGCCGGGGTGAACTGCGAGAGTAGGCTCATGTCTTGCACCGTTCTGCTAGTTCGTTCTCCGAGCACAGCCCCTGCCGACCCTACACCACTATCGCTTTGAGGGCTACTAGGAGAAACCCCTTGCTTCACTACTTGAGCGATGGGCGACAAACCGGGAGGCTCACCTTGGACATCTGAACGATGACGGGCCCAATCGGTGCGCTGAATGGGAGGTGTGGGGGGACGAGATCGCTTAGCCACCGCTTCCGCTAGTCCATCGATACGCGCTGTGAGGGCCTCCATCTGCATCTCTATCTGGCGTTGCATCTTAACCTGGGTCTGGCGTTCCATGTTTTCCATCTGGCGTTGCATCTGAACCTGGGTCTGGTTCATGGTTTCCATCTGCGCCAGGAGGAGCTTCATCCAGGCGTGCTCTCCGGGGTCTTCTGTCCCCACACCAGCACCATCCAGACTCAACTCAGACTGTTCTTTTACATTTTCTTTGTCCTGTGACATTTTTATTTTTCCACTGATTTACGTGACTACTGAAGAAATTACAGTGCTTCACAAAATGGCTTCTTGCTAGCTGGGTTAGCTCACAGTGTGCAGGCTGAATTATGCCGCCGAGATTATGGCGAATCCCAACCTTTTATCCCACTTCTGACACCACTTGTCGCGGTTTTTCTATAGCCCGGATAACTATGGATGGAGGCGGGGACTTTTAGGTGCGACAAACCGGGCTTCACCACCGTTAGCTAGATAGCTGCGCCAATGCTAGGGCTAGCCTGCTAGTTAGCTAGTTAGCCGTGTGCTAATGGGTTAGCAAGCTCACCTTGGGACCAGGGCTGGTGATGGAACAGGGCGGCTGAGCTCTAGGCGGGGCGGGAGATGGATGGCTGCTCTCCGGGGTGCGTGTCTCTCTCTCTCTCTGTACTCTGCTCCGGTGTGACCGGGTGAATGTCTCTCTCAGTCTCTCTGGGGAAGCTCTCGGGGGTAGTCAGCTAGCTACAGGTACCGAGGCAGTCTGCTGCTAACACTACCACTGCTAGCCACCGTATCTACTGTCCAGCCCAGGATACGCTAGGTTTCCCTGCTCTATCCCACGCTAAGGTGACAGTCTACGATATGGTTACTAAACAGTTCTGGCCTTTGTCTCTCCCGCGGTGTCTAATATAGTTGCGTCTGTGACAGCGCGAGCTAACCTGTGATTGGTCCTCTAGCTGCACGAGCCCAGTGCAACATTCCAAGTACATCCCCAGGCATTTCCCACTACAATTAACAAATTTGGGTGATTATTTCAAGATTCTATTCTTGTGGATAAAAACTTTTGCTAGATATAGAATAACATTACTGTAATGTATTGGGACTTATGTTAATGCGCATGCTCTCTGGTTAGTCTTTGATGGGGGGCTCTCGCGAGGCGAGACCAGGAAGTAATGTCAAGTATGAGCCGAACTGGAGGAAACGCAGGTGTAGCCTGATGGCTGAGTATCCAAACTTTACTAAGTTCTAAGTAAAGAGTTCGTTTACAAACAATGTCTCTCTCGTCTCTAAGTCGAATCTTACACTGGCGACGAAGCGGATCCGAACTCCAACAGTTCTGAACAGTTGATTGATGGAAATCAGCAACCTCCGATATTCTACTACAGCTTTGAGGAATCTGAGTAGAACGACATCACCATGACCACGCTGGGTCGCATAGAAGAGTTTGATGAAGGCTCCGGCACTGCCATTGAGGAGTATAGTGAGAGACTGGAATGTTTTTCCTGGCAAATGGAGTAGACGGGGAGGAGAAGAAACGCGCTATTTTGCTTAGCGTCTGTGGTGCTGCAACGTATTCTACACTACGTTCGGTGGTCGCTCCCGTCCTTCCTATGGCCGTCACCTATGAAAACTTAGTATCGGCCTTGAAGCACCACTACAGTCCTCCTCCATCACAAATTGTTCAGCGTTTTCAGTTTCACTATTGCAAACAAAAGCAAGGCCAAGGACTTTCCAGCTACATTGCTGAACTCCGTAAACTCTCAGTGCATTGCGCTTTTGGTGACCAACTGGAAGCCATGTTGCGTGACAGAATTGTCTGTGGGGTGCTAGATGAAGCGCTGCAGCGCCGCCTGCTGGCTAAAAAGGAACTCACATTCAAAGCAGCAGAGGAGAAAGCCCTTGCAGCGGAAACAGCCACGTTAAAAGCGCGACTACTACAACCAAACCAGCTAGGCCGCGGAACCGGTATGGCCAGTAGGGCCGTGGCCATACCTACTTTGGCGTGCATCAAACATAAACGTGTAAAAATTCAAATCGCAAATACGTTACATTCTTAATGTATTGCACTTTTGCGCGCTTCCCGGGCTAATTTCCACTAGCTGTAAACCTACGTACAGTACGTAGCCTATCACAAGCAACAAACTCTGTTTCCTAATGATTGATTGGTGTCACGTGAGCTTAGCGTCGCACGGACGTGAATTTCACAGAACAAAATACCAGCGCTCGGGCGCCCGGGTAGCGTAGCGGTCTATTCCGTTGCCTACCAACGCGGGATCGCCGGGTCGAATCCCCGTGTTACCTCCGGCTTAGTCGGGCGTCCCTACAGACACAATTGGCCGTGTCTGCGGGTGGGAAGTCGGATGTGGGTATGTGTCCTGGTCGCTGCACTGGCGCCTCCTCTGGTCGGTCGGGGCGCCCCCGGATCGGCGGAGAGGAGGTGGAGCAGCGAACGGGACGGCTCAAGAGGAGCTGGGTAATTGGCCAGCGCCGAGAGGTCTTTCTCAACCCTTCGTTGTATGAAGACTTATCTAAGGTCAACAATGACTCAAAGGAGACTCAATGACTTGATGTACAGCCACACACACAGGGATGCTTTGGCCAGTGTGGATGGTCTCGCCATTGCCAGTGACTTCATCCAGCACAACGAGAGACGGAGGAACTTCTTTGGGAACGTTTAAGACAGGGTGGTGAGCGTTGACATTTTTTAATCCTATGCAACTGGACTTGACGTGTCAAATGATTTATGCTTTCTAATCATACTGATTATACTATTTGATTGTGACTTAAGTGTAGGCTATAATCAGGACAAATAAAAACGGCAATAATAAATGATAATAAATAAAGTTATGCTTTACGAGGGTGGCTTGGGGGGGGGGGAGTGCAACGTCACGTCATTCGTGGCCCTATCCATTCGAAATGCGTTCCACAGCCTATGGGCCTGGGACCACCACAGACAGCAGAAGTTCATCAAACTGCACAAAGTCAAACCGTTTTGAAAGTGAAACAAACAGTAGCAGAAGGTGGCGCAAAGCCATGTTATCGTTGTGGAGGCGCACACAACCAACAACATTGCAAATTTACCTCTGCTGTATGCCACTATTGCAAAAAAAGGGGGCACATTTCTTGTGTTTGTTTTAAAAAGAGCAGGGATGTCGCATCAGCAGATTCTTCTGACACAGTTCCTCAATCCGAACAACACACACACACTGTTAGGCAACAAGAAGAGGAATATGACATTTACATCATGGGCAGGCAGCTGTATGCTCACGTAAAAAAGCCATATCAAGCCACTGTGATCCTGAATAACAAAACACATGTAATGGAGGTGGACTCTGGAGCCGCATGCTCCTTGATCAGTGGGTGCAGTTACAACACCTTGTGGCCTGACCAGCCGCCTTTACTGCACAAGGACAGTAGTGTGCTTAGACAATGGTCACAAGCAGAACTACAAGTTAATGGGAAGATTTTTGTGGATGTGCATTATCAAGGCAATCACAAGACCTTACCACTGATTATTGTTCGAGGTCAGGGGCAAGTCTACTGGGCAGGGACTGGTTTGAGGCACTGGGCATTTCTGTAATGGGGGTGTGCCAAGTATGCTTACAATCCGTGGAGTCCATCTTAACAGAATATGCAGAAGTCTTCCAGGACCTCGGGGCTTCACGAACCCCTCCAATTGCTATTGCTATTGATACGAAAGCATCACGCAAGTTTTTTAAAGCATGTTCGGTGCCCTTTGCCCTTCGGCCAAAGCTAGATGAGGAGCTTGACAAGCTAGTAGCTCGGTATTTTTGAACCCGTGAGACACTCAAGGTGGGCCACACCCATCGTACCAGTAGTTAAAAAGGATGGCAGCTTAAGAATTTGCGGTGACTATCACTGCACTGTGAATACAGTTGTGAAACCTGATGTATACCCCATTCCTACGGTGGCTGAACTGTTTTCCAGACTGGCAGGGGGGGTGCTTTTCAGTAAATCGGACCTCAAACAAGCTTACCAGCAGCTGGTGCTGGACAACGAGGCTGCAGAGCTTCTCACTATAAGCACCCATCGCGGGCTGTTCCGGGCCCGCCGCCAGCAGTTTGGAGTATCAACAGCTGTGTCCATATTTCAGCGTTTCATGGATACACTCCTCGCCGGTATACCAGGCGTGCAACCGTACCTGGATGATGTCTTAATAGCGGGAAAGACTGTTGACCAGCACAATGACCATCTTCGTGCAGTGCTGGAACGATTCGCAGAAGCAGGATTGCGGCTACAGAAGGAGAAGAGTGTGTTTGCTGCTGACCAAGTTGAATTTTTAGGTTTTCGTGTGGACAAGGATGGCGTGCGGCCGACTATGGAGAAAGTTGAGGCTATTCAGAAGGCGCCTTCACCCCGGAACAAAACGGAGCTTCAGTCATTCCTGGGCCTACTCAATTTTTACAGCTGTTTTTTGCCAAACAAGGCTACCATCTTAGAACCGCTGCACCGCCTCCTGGATCAGTCTGCACCCTGGCAGTGGACTGACGCACATGAAAAAGCTTACACTGCTGCAAAGCAACTGCTTCAGGCTGATGGCGTGCTCACGCCATCAGCCGAAACAATGACAAAACAAAGCCATTAGCCGTTGTTTGTGACGCTTCCCCTTATGGCTTGGGGGCGCTGCTCTTCCATATAGAGTCCGATGGCCGGGAGGCTCCCATCGTCTTTGCCTCGAGGACACTATCCTCCACTGAAAGAAATTATGCCCAAATAGATAAGGAGGCCTTGGCGGTCATTTTTGCAGTCAAAAAATTTCACCAGTACCTTGCTGGTCGCCACTTTGTGGTTTTTACTGACCACAAACTTCTTTTGGGCCTGCTACACCACTCAAAGCCCATGCCACCTGTCTTGTCACCCGTGCATGCTATGCTGGAGTGTTCTTCTTGGGGCCAGGGCCTACGATTACGAATTGTGCTACCGCCCTGGCAAACAGCTAGCAAATGCTGATGCCCTCAGTCGCTTACCACTGCCCGCTGGTATGCATGAGACCCCTCCACCCATGGAGGTGCGCTTACTGGAAATGGCACCTGAAGCCCCACTGAATGCAAAACACATTGCCGCCCTTACTCGGAAGGATCCAGTTCTGTCCCGGGTGCTGCGCTGGGTCCTGCATGGCTGGCCAGTGGCTACACCTGACAGCCGTTTCAAGCCGTTTTTCACCCAGCGCCATGAACTGTCCACACACAAGGACTGCCTATTATGGGGTAGTCGTGTGGTTATTCCCAACCTGGCGAGGGAGGAGGTACTAGCCATGCTGCATGATGCACACCCAGGCATTGTGCATTTGAAGGGCCTGGGGAGGAGTTATGCCTGGTGGCCAGGTATGGATTTAGCAATAGAACAGACAGTAAAATCCTGTGAAACCTGACAGAGAACTCGTCATGCACCACCAACAGCACAGCTGCACCCTTGGGAGTGGACAACTAAGAAATGGTCCCGGCTACACATTGACTTTGCTGGTCCATTCCAGGGGAAGACATTTCTCATAATTATGGACTCACGCTCTAAGTGGTGAGAGGTTTCCATGGTGAGTTCAATGTCCTCCTCTGCGGTGATCAGCACACTGAGGCTCCTCTTTGCAACTCACGGGTTGCCAGATGTCATTGTTTCTGACAACGGTGCGGCCTTCACATCGGAAGAATTCAAAGAGTTTGCCAGATGGAATGGCATCAGAGCAGTGACTACGGCCCCTTACCATCCTCGTTCAAATGGCCAAGCAGAACATATGGTCCAGACAACCAAGGAGGCCCTGTCTAGGATCACTATCGGTGACTGGCAGACACGCCTGGCTAGATTTCTGCTGTCACAGCATGTGACTTCCAATTCAGCAACAGGAAAGAGCCCTGCCGAGCTTCTCATGAACCGGCGTCTTACCACGGCCTTTGATCGCCTTCATCCTGACTATGAAAATGAGATGCACCTCAAGCAGGAGCTGAGTGCAGAAAAGCTGCAAGGCCCAAACAGATGTTTTAGGCCACAGGACACTGTGTACATGAGGAGCTACACTGGGGGATACAAATGGGTCCCTGGCATGATAGCCGATCCTACTGGCCCAGTTTCATATAGAGTGCAGACTCCTGATGGGCAAATGCATCGACGCCACGTGGATCACCTGCATGGTAGAGCGACTGCTCGCACGGATGTGGTCGCTGGAGAATCCATTGTTCCTGGTGAGCAGTCACCTGAAGATGGGCCGCTTGAGTCTACCTCGTCTGAAACGCCACAACCAGAGACCAGCATGTCTGTTGAAGATCCTTCTGGTCCTGTGGCCATTCCTGTGCCCACTACCCCTCTACAGTGTCCGGCAAGAGACCGGCACCCTCCACGCCACTTGGCAGATTTTTTTGACTGGGGGAAAAGGGTGTAATGTATTGGGACTTATGTTAATGCGCATGCTCTCTGGTTAGTCTTTGATGGGGGGCTCTCGTGAGGCGAGACTAGGAAGTAATGTCAAGTATGAGCCGAACTGGAGGAAACCAGATGTAGCCTGATGGCTGAGTATCCTAACTTTGCTAAGTTCTAAGTAAAGAGTTCGTTTACAACCAATGTCTCTCTCGTCTCTAAATCGAATCTTACAATTACAACACAGTTCATCATTTTTGCTTTGCAACATCATACCAAATGTTATATTGTCGCAGCATAGTGGCGCAGTGGTTAGCGCGGTCGCCTTACAGCAAGAAGGTCCTGGGTTCGAGCCCCGGGGTTATCTAATCTTGAAGGTCTTCCTGGGTCGTCCTCTGTGTGGAGTTTGCATGTTCTCCCCATGTCTGTGTGGGTTTCCTCTGGGTGCTCTGGTATCCTCCCATAGTCCAAAGACATGTAGGTCAGGTGAATCGGCCATACTAAATTGTCCCTGTCCCGGTCTCTGTGTGTGTGTCAGCCAGCCAGCCCGCCCTGTGTGATGGGCTGGCGACCTGTCCAGGGTGTCTCCCCGCCTGCTGCCCAATGACTGCTGGGATTGGCTCCAGCGACCCTGAGAGCAGGGTAAGTGGTTCAGATAATGGATGGATGGATGTTATATTGTCTCTAGAAATAGAAACTGGAAATGATGAATTTTTTTGTTTTATCTATTTGTGGGTGTCATGCCAGAATGTATGTATTATATCATTTGAGAAAAATATATGGTTTGTAGTTACAATATCATTTTCACAAAGCATGCATATATTGTCATCAATATTAAAATGTAGCCTAAGTCTATCTTTTGAGGGATACATATTATTTATAATTTTGAAGTCTATCTTTTGAGGGATAAATATTATTTATAATTTTGAAGTGCGTTTCTTTTATTTTGGGGGATATAGGGAATGTTAGATACATTGTTCTTAGTTTATCAATTTAATTTTTATCAAATTTGTGCAGGATGTCATTTTTGTTTTGTCTTACAGGAAATAATTTTTCAGTAGGACAGTTTCTTATAAAATGATTGCTACATTTTTTGTCCAGGATTAAAATGCCTTGAATTGATTGCAGAGCCAGTTGCGGTAGTATAGATTGGTGTGCCAATATATTTTTTGTTAGGAAAACAAATTCTTCAGGAAGTGCTTTGTGGAAATTAAGAAAGACTGATTTTGAAGGGTTGAAATTATGTTCAGTGCAGAATTGTACATAATCTAAGAAATTACCACTAGCATCCATTAAGTCAACTATAGACCATATATTTCTCCCATACCAATCTTCATAAAATAAAGATTTATTCCGGTATAATACATATCTATTATTCCAGAGTATAGTAGTATGGGGTGAAAAGTTAAGTACATATAACTTTGGAACTCTGATAATGATACAGGTAGTTTATCAATGTTGAAGTCCGTCTTAAGAAGAAGTTCCAATCCTCGTGTTTTATTGAATAAGTGATTTGGGATACAGTACCAAAAGGGGTTGCTATGTTTGATCCAAGCTTTTAGCCAATTAACTTTTAAAGTTACATTAAGGCAGTCAAAATCAATAACTTTTAGGCTACCATCCTTTATTTCTTTAACCATATTACTTTTTTTTCATATAATGTGGTTTGTTTCTCCAAATGAAATTTAGATTAATTTGGTTAATAGATTTTATCAATTTATTTGGAATGGCATTAGAGTAGATTAGGTATACATCTTGATAAACATTCTGTCTTTTTTAGATAAATTTAACCAAGTATTGAAAGGTCTCTTTGGAGCCATGAATTTAACTTGGCTTTACTTTCTTTTCTTTTCTACATTTAAGGATATTTGGTCTTTTGTAAGTTAAACCCCCAGGTATTTGATTTCTGACTTGATAGGAATATGACAAATATCTTTTAACGGTGTATCATGTATACTAAGTAGTTCACATTTGTTTAAGTTTAATGTTAACCCTGAAGCTTTGGAAAATTTGTTCATTTTTTCAATAGTCATTGGAATTTGATGTCTGTCTTTTAAGAATATAGCTGTGTCATCAGCTAGTTGACTGATGATAATATCTGTACCTAATAAATTTAGTTTTTTTAATGGCATCACAATCTTTAATGTAAATTGCTAACATTTCTGTAACTAAGATAAACAGATATGGTGAAATGGGACAACCTTGAGGAATTCCTACATTAACCTTAAAGCTGGGGTTGGGGTCACTAGGTAATATGACACAGCTGCAAATATTCTGATACAGTCCACTTATTAGATTTTGAAATTTAACTTCAAAACCAAAATGTTCAAGTACCAAAAAGATAAATGGATGCTCCACGGAGTCAAAGGCTGTACAGAAACCTAAAAAGAAAATAAAACCATCATCTTCATTTTGTTTTCTATATTCAGTAATGTCTATTACTTACATTATTGTGGATTGATCTTCCTTTTAGGAAACCTGATCATGTTTCTGCAATAAGATTTGAAATCCCTGTTTGAAGACAAGTAGTGAAAATGTAGGTTAGTAGTTTATAGTCTGAAATTTCTAAGAGTTAAAGGCCTTCTGTTTTCTATAAATCTAGGGTCTTTGCCAGGTTTAGGAATTGAGATGATAATGCCTTGTCTCATTGTGGGTGGAAATATTTCCAAAAAAACTTGATGCAGCAGTTCTCTTATATTTTCTCTGAAATGTCTGTAAAAGTCTCCTGTGAGGCCATCCGAGCCAGGGGCTTTGTTAAGAGACAGGTGACTAATTACTGCATCAAGTTCAGCAATTGTTATTTGATTATCACACATTCGTTTGAAGCTATATTCAGCTTTGGGAATATATTTTGTTTTATCCTTTAAGAATGTGAGACAGTTCTTGTTAGAAAATTTAGAACTGTAAAGTTGGCTATAAATTTTAAGGATTTCTGAGGAGATTAATTTTCCATCTGTGATTTCTATATTATCAACCAAGGATCTGATGTTATTTTTTTCCTCTTTTTTCAAGACCGCAAAACCCCTCCTCTATCCATTTAGCTCTAATAAAGGCCCACCGTGCTTTCTGAATATATAGTAGCGAAATCGGGGGGCAATCACAGGAACTGCCGCAGCCGGGACGCGAGCCTGTGTCTTCCGCACCACGGAAGACATCGCTAACCGCTCGACTAAAGGGTCCGACCCGTTAGCCAAGGGCTAACGAGCTTATTCATCCGCGATCGTTACAATACATTTAATCCAATTTAGGTTGAAGGTTTAGTATTTTCTGTCTATCCTTGTCAGTAGGGTTAGGTTTACTGCAGTATACATTTAACTGTTGGATAATGTCTATTTCTTTTCTTTCGAGGTCTTTAAATTTTAAATGCGAAATTGGCGTACTTTATATTTTAGAAACTCCTATTTCTTGGCAGGCGTTGTTAGTTCTTCAGAGTTCATTATCTCTATAATCAATGATTTTGTAGAGCCGAAGTAACGGAGAAGACCGTAGGTTCACACTTTAGCCGTGTAGGCAACTTTCTTTAATCCACGGTAAATCAGCGAGACAAACAAAACCCACAGCTCGACTTAGCGGAGGTGGCAAGAATAACCAGAAAACTGGCTGGACAACCATAACTTAACCCTGCGTTAACCTGCCAGGGCAACCATGACTTAACCCTTAGTTCCTGGGTTGACTTCTGTCCCCAATACGTGTCCACCACACGAGCCCCCCCAGAATTCGCCCTAGTAATCGAAGTCAGGCAGGCGCAGGTGGACGACAGGCCGTCCGCGGCGGCTCCGGATAACAGGGGCCGGAGTGTCTGTGGGAGGCATTGACGCGGGCCTGTGGAGGTCGGCCTGAGGAGCAGAAGAGGCAGCTCGGGCCTCCACGGGGGGAGGAGGCGGAGCCGGGGGACGACCGCGACGAGGAGGTTGGGCTAACTCCAACGGCTGCGTCAAGTCCAGGTGTGCGGGTTTAACTCGGTCCACTGAAACATGCTCGGCCGTGCCCCCAAAATCCACCACCAGGTGCTTAGTTCCCCGTTCCAGGACGCGGAAGGGGCCGTCATAAGGGGGTTGCAGAGGGGGGCGGTGTGCGTCGTGACGGATGAACACGTAGTCCGCTGACTGCAGACCTGGGGGCACCTGGGACACCGGAGCGCCGTGTTGGGCGGTAGGGACGGGTGTGAAAGCTCTGACCCCGTCCAGCAAGGAGGCTCGTTGGTCCACAGCTGACCAGGGACGCGTTGCATTGGGCATGAAATCGCCTGGGACTCGCAGCGGCGTGCCGTACACCAGCTCCGCAGAGGAGGCTTGTAGGTCTTCCTTCGGGGCGGTCCGCAGGCCCAGCATGACCCATGGGAGCTTGTCGACCCAGTTGCAGTCCTTGAGAGTAGCCCGAAGCGCAGCCTTCATGGACCGGTGGAAGCGCTCACATAGGCCGTTCGCCTGAGGGTGGTAGGCGGTAGTGCGATGAAGCTTGACGCCCAGAGCCTCACCCACAACATTCCATAGCTCTGAGGTAAACTGTGGCCCGCGGTCAGATGAAAGGTCGGAAGGCGTACCGAAACGTGAGACCCACGACCCAATAAAAGCCCGGGCAACATCAGCAGACGTCGTGGATGCCAGGGGAACAGCTTCAGGCCAGCGCGTAGTCCTGTCCACCACAGTGAAGAGGTAGGTGAACCCATGGGAGGGGGGTAGGGGACCAACCACGTCGACGTGGACATGGTCAAATCGTCTCTCCGGCACTGGGAAGCGTTCCAGGGGCGCCTTAATGTGGCGGTGTATCTTAGCCCGCTGACAGGCAAAACACGAGTCGGCCCACGCTTTCACGTCTCTCTTAAGTCCCTCCCACACAAACTTAGCAGAGGTCAGGCGCACGGATGGCTTACCGCCTGGATGAGAGAGGCCGTGCACAGCTTCAAATACGGGGCGTCTCCAGCTGTGCGGGACGATGGGCCTGGACTGTCCTGTGGAGACGTCACACAGGAGGGTGACACCTGTGTTGCTGAAAGGAACGTCCTGCAGGCGGAGCCCCGTGTCGGAGGCCCGGAGACGGAGGATGCTCGGGTCCGTGGCCTGGTCAGCAGCCATCTGTGCATAGTCAAGGCCTAGGTGGACCGCTCCAATCACTGCCCTAGAGAGGCAGTCAGCTACCTGGTTAGACTTACCAGCGACGTGCTGGATGTCGGTAGTGAATTCCGAAATGTAGGAGAGTTGTCGCTGCTGGCGAGCGGACCATGGCTCGGCCGTCTTGGACATGGCAAACGTGAGGGGCTTGTGGTCCCCGTACGCAGTAAACTCGCGGCCCTCTAGCAGGAAACGGAAATGCCGGACGGCGAGCCAGAGACCGAGGAGTTCCCTGTCAAAAGTACTATACTTGCGCTCTCGGGGTGTAAGCTGGTGACTGAAAAAGGCCAAAGGCTGCCAAGCCCCCCCCACCCACTGTTCGTGAACCGCACCAACAGCATAGTCCGATGCATCCGTGGTTATGGAAATAGGCGCTGTAGGTGAAGGATGCGCTAGCAGGGTAGCCTGGGAGAGCGCAGCTTTAGTCTCGGTGAACGCACGGTCCCGCTCTGCTGTCCAGTCGACCGCCTGGTTGGGGGACATGCCTTTCAGCGCCTCGTACAGTGGCCGGATGATAAAGGCGGCTCGAGGAATGAAGCGGTGGTAGAATGTCACCATCCCGATGAAGTCCCTGAGCGCACGAGCTGTTTGGGGGCGCGGAAAGGCCGCCACCGCTTCCACCTTTGAGGGCAGGGGGACTGCCCCGTCCCCAGTGATGCGGTGCCCGAGGAAATCAATGGCTGTCAGCCCGAACCGGCACTTCGCCGGGTTGACGATCAGCCCATGCTGGCTGAGGCATGTGAAGAGGGCATGAAGATGGGACAGGTGTTCTTCCTCGGAGGCGCTGGCGATGAGTATGTCGTCCAAATAGACGAAGATGAAAGGAAGGCCACGGAGCACTGAATCCATCAGCCGCTGAAAGGACTGGGCCGCGTTTTTGAGTCCAAATGGCATTCGTAGGAATTCAAATAGGCCGAATGGGGTTGTCACCGCTGTCTTGGGGATGTCTGAGGGGTGCACGGGAACTTGATGATAACCACGGACCAGGTCGACTTTTGAGAAGACGCATTTGCCAGACAGGTTTGCAGAAAAGTCCTGGATATGCGGGACAGGATAGCGGTCAGGCGTGGTGGCGTCATTTAGTCGGCGGTAGTCCCCGCATGGGCGCCAACCTCCATCAGGCTTAGCGACGATGTGGAGTGGGGACGCCCACGGGCTGTCAGAGCGGCGGATGATCCCCATGCGTTCCAGGTGCTCGAACTCAGACTTGGCAATGGCGAGTTTGGCGGGGTCGAGACGCCTGGCTCTGGCGTAGACCGGGGGCCCCTTCGTAGCAATGTGATGCTCCACCCCATGCTTAGCGGTGGGTGCAGAGAAGGCAGGCTGGGTGAGGTCAGGGAACTCAGCGAGGAGGCGGTTGAACTTGTCTGCCTCTGAGAGAGAGTTGGCTAGACCTGCATAGGCCGCTTCCCTCCGCGTACATGCGAAGGAGGAGAAGGTTAAGGCATCGACCAGACGGCTGTTCTGAATGTCCACTAGCAAACCGTAAGCGCACAAAAAATCAGCTCCGAGGAGGGGAAGCGTTACATTGGCCAAGACGAACTCCCACGTGAAACGTTGTCCACCAAAACACAGTTCTACAGACCGCACGCCGTAGGTGTGGATAGGGCTGCCGTCAGCCGTCGCCAACTGGGGGCCCCGCTCCCCGCCCATGATGTCGACGTCAGTAGCAGGGAGCACGCTTCTCTGTGCGCCCGTGTCACAAAGAAATCGCCGACCGGAGATGGTGTCGAGGATGAAGAGTAGCCTGCTCGTATCGCCAACACTCATGGCCACTAATGAGTGTTGGCCCTCTCGTTTCCCGTCGGCCTGTAGTTGCAGGGGGAACGGCACCGTTTAGCTTTCGCACCAAATCGAGCGTGGTACATACAGAGTCCAGAGGGCTTGTAGCGGTCTGATGCTGTGGCGCCACCGTCGGGCCACGCCCGCGATGTCGGCGGGGGGCCAGTGAAGGTAGGAGCCAGCACCCCGGCATGGAAGGAACGTTGTGTAGCGACGAAGAATCGGTCAGCCTCCTTTGCCAGCTCACGGGGATCAGTGATGGTGGAGTTAGCGAGCGCAGTCTGGACGTGGGGCGGCATGTTGCGCAGAAACAGCTCCATAAACAGGAAACATGGCTTTTCTTGACCCAGTAGGTTTAACATCCTGCTCATTAGCTCCGATGGTTTGCCATCTCCCAAGCCCTGAATTGCGAAGAGGCGACGTGCTCTCTCCGTTGTTGACAGTTCAAAAGTTTCAAGGAGGAGATGTTTAAGTGCGGCGTATTTACCATCGGCCGGTGGGTTGGTTATGAAACCGCTTATCCTGGAAGCCGTAGCGCCCCCCAGCGCTGCCACTACGTAGTAGTACCTGGTCTCGTCTGCTGTTATGTCTCTGAGCGCGAACTGTGCCTCAGCCTGCGCGAACCATGTAGCCGCGGAAGACTCCCAAAACTCCGGCAGTTTAATTGCAACGGCGTTCGTAGCCATAATGTGTGTGGTTTCAGAAAACTTATCCGAAAACCGACGTCGGGGTCACCAGTGTAGAGCCGAAGTAACGGAGAAGACCGTAGGTTCACACTTTAGCCGTGTAGGCAACTTTCTTTAATCCATGGTAAATCAGCGAGACAAACAAAACCCACAGCTCGACTTAGCGGAGGTGGCAAGAATAACCAGAAAACTGGCTGGACAACCATAACTTAACCCTGCGTTAACCTGCCAGGGCAACCATGACTTAACCCTTAGTTCCTGGGTTGAATTCTGTCCCCAATACGTGTCCACCACAATTTAACCTTTTGGCAGTAGTCATTGTTTTTAATTAGACTGGAATTAAACTTCCAATATTTGTTTGAACAAGTTCTTCCGTTTTTATGTAAGATAAATATAGATATAAATAAAGATTGATAACACTGTGATCAGTTAGTGGAGCAGCAGAAATGTCAGAGTCGATATCATAACATAGCAAGTGGCTTGCAATTAACCAGTGGTCAATTCTAGATTTATAATTTGAACTGAACCATGAGTATCTAGATATTCCTGGATTTAAGTGTCTCCAAGCATCAGTCAGACTTTGTTCATTGCAAAGTTAGTAAATGTGTTGTTTGGGTGACTTGCAGAGTATCGATCACCTCGAATTATAACATTATCAGTTCAGTGTGGTAATTTAAGATTAACTAATTGTAAATCAATTTCTTCAAATAGTTTTTTGCTTTCTTTGCTCTCGTTGTAGCCATAAATGTTGATTAAAACGAATTTTAAATCGTCAAGGGTCAGGATAAGAATCAGCCAATGACCATGAACATCTACTACCATATGGGATATAATTTGACCCTTGAAGTTTTTCAGAAAGATGGCGACCCCTGCTGATCTTGAGGTACCATGGCTGAAATAAGCTTCGTCTTGCAGTGATTATGGGGATACATAATTCCCCTTATTGAGCTAGTAGGAACATTGGTTTACAGCTGCTGTTTTTTCAGTTCGGGTTTGCAGTGATACACTTCCGCTGCGGGGGCTTTTGTTGTTGTTGTAATGGTGGAGGGAATAAATGGTGCACGTTGTGTAGCCGAAAGAGAAAGTTGTCACGACTCCTGCTTGAGCTCCTCTACACTGGTGACCCCGACGTTTGTCTCTTGGTAGTTATCAGAGACAATCTTTCGAACGAACATGGTTGACGAAATCAACGCGGTTTCTCTCAAATTGCCAGAGTTCTGGGAGTCATCGGCAACGACATGGTTCGCCCAGGCGGAAGCGCAGTTTGCTATCCGCAAAATAACCGATCACGCTACTAAATACGACTACGTGGTATCGGCGCTCGGGTGTTCGACTGCAACTAGAGTGGTGAGTCTCCTTACAAATCCCTCGGCGGCAGACAAATACAAGGGTGTAGAGCCGAAGGAACGGAGAAGACCGTAGGTTCACACTTTAGCCGTGTAGGCAACTTTCTTTAATCCACGGTAAATCAGAGAGACAACCAAACCACAGCTCGACTGAGCGGAGGTGGCAAGAATAACCAGAAAACTGGCTGGACAACCATAACTTAACCCTGCGTTAACCTGCCAGGGCAACCATGACTTAACCCTTAGTTCCTGGGTTGAATTCTGTCCCCAATACGTGTCCACCACATGAGCCCCCCCAGAATTCGCCCTAGTAATCGAAGTCAGGCAGGCGCGGGGGGACGACAGGCCGTCCGCGGCGGCTCCGGATAACAGGGGCCGGAGTGTCTCTGGGAGGCATTGACGCGGGCCTGTGGAGGTCGGCCTGAGGAGCAGAAGAGGCAGCTCGGGCCTCCACGGGGGGAGGAGGCGGAGCCGGGGGACGACCGCGACGAGGAGGTTGGGCTAACTCCAACGGCTGCGTCAAGTCCAGGTGTGCGGGTTTAACTCGGTCCACTGAAACATGCTCGGCCGTGCCCCCAAAATCCACCACCAGGTGCTTAGTTCCCCGTTCCAGGACACGGAAGGGGCCGTCATAAGGGGGTTGCAGAGGGGGGCGGTGTGCGTCGTGACGGATGAACACGTAGTCCGCTGACTGCAGACCTGGGGGCACCTGGGACACCGGCGCGCCGTGTTGGGCGGTAGGGACGGGTGTGAAAGCTCTGACCCCGTCCAGCAAGGAGGCTCGTTGGTCCACAGCTGACCAGGGACGCGTTGCATTGGGCATGAAATCGCCTGGGACTCGCAGCGGCGTGCCGTACACCAGCTCCGCAGAGGAGGCTTGTAGGTCTTCCTTCGGGGCAGTCCGCAGGCCCAGCATGACCCATGGGAGCTTGTCGACCCAGTTGCAGTCCTTGAGAGTAGCCCGAAGCGCAGCCTTCATGGACCGGTGGAAGCGCTCACATAGGCCGTTCGCCTGAGGGTGGTAGGCGGTAGTGCGATGAAGCTTGACGCCCAGAGCCTCACCCACAGCATTCCATAGCTCTGAGGTAAACTGTGGCCCGCGGTCAGATGAAAGGTCGGAAGGCGTACCGAAACGTGAGACCCACGACCCAATAAAAGCCCGGGCCACATCAGCAGACGTCGTGGATGCCAGGGGAACAGCTTCAGGCCAGCGCGTAGTCCTGTCCACCACAGTGAAGAGGTAGGTGAACCCATGGGAGGGGGGTAGGGGACCAACCAGGTCGACGTGGACATGGTCAAATCGTCTCTCCGGCACTGGGAAGCGTTCCAGGGGCGCCTTAATGTGGCGGTGTATCTTAGCCCGCTGACAGGCAACACACGAGTCGGCCCACGCTTTCACGTCTCTCTTAAGTCCCTCCCACACAAACTTAGCAGAGGTCAGGCGCACGGATGGCTTACCGCCTGGATGAGAGAGGCCGTGCACAGCTTCAAATACGGGGCGTCTCCAGCTGTGCGGGACGATGGGCCTGGGCTGTCCTGTGGAGACGTCACACAGGAGGGTGACACCTGTGTCGCTGAAAGGAACGTCCTGCAGGCGGAGCCCCGTGTCGGAGGCCCGGAGACGGAGGATGCTCGGGTCCGTGGCCTGGTCAGCGGCCATCTGTGCATAGTCAAGGCCTAGGTGGACCGCTCCAATCACTGCCCTAGAGAGGCAGTCAGCTACCTGGTTAGACTCACCAGCGACGTGCTGGATGTCGGTAGTGAATTCCGAAATGTAGGAGAGTTGTCGCTGCTGGCGAGCGGACCATGGCTCGGCCGTCTTGGACATGGCAAACGTGAGGGGCTTGTGGTCCACGTACGCAGTAAACTCGCGGCCCTCTAGCAGGAAACGGAAATGCCGGACGGCGAGCCAGAGACCGAGGAGTTCCCTGTCAAAAGTACTATACTTGCGCTCTCGGGGTGTAAGCTGGCGACTGAAAAAGGCCAAAGGCTGCCAAGCCCCCCCCACCCACTGTTCGTGAACCGCACCAACAGCATAGTCCGATGCATCCGTGGTTATGGAAATAGGCGCTGTAGGTGAAGGATGCGCTAGCAGGGTAGCCTGGGAGAGCGCAGCTTTAGTCTCGGTGAACGCACGGTCCCGCTCTGCTGTCCAGTCGACCGCCTGGTTGGGGGACTTGCCTTTCAGCGCCTCGTACAGTGGCCGGATGATAAAGGCGGCTCGGGGAATGAAGCGGTGGTAGAATGTCACCATCCCGATGAACTCCCTGAGCGCACGAGCTGTTTGGGGGCGCGGAAAGGCCGCCACCGCTTCCACCTTTGAGGGCAGGGGGACCGCCCCGCCCCCAGTGATGCGGTGCCCGAGGAAATCAATGGCCGTCAGCCCGAACCGGCACTTCGCCGGGTTGACGATCAGCCCATGCTGGCTGAGGCGTGTGAAGAGGGCATGAAGATGGGACAGGTGTTCGAACTCAGACTTGGCAATGGCGAGTTTGGCGGGGTCGAGGCGCCTGGCTCTGGCGTAGACCGGGGGCCCCTTCGTAGCAATGTGATGCTCCACCCCATGCTTAGCGATGGGTGCAGAGAAGGTAGGCTGGGTGAGGTCAGGGAACTCAGCGAGGAGGCGGTTGAACTTGTCTGCCTCTGAGAGAGAGTTGGCTAGACCTGCATAGGCCGCTTCTCTCCGCGTACATGCGAAGGAGGAGAAGGTTAAGGCATCGACCAGACGGCTGTTCTGAATGTCCACTAGCAAACCGTAAGCGCACAAAAAATCAGCTCCGAGGAGGGGAAGCGTTACATTGGCCATGACGAACTCCCACGTGAAACGTTGTCCACCAAAACACAGTTCTACAGACCGCACGCCGTAGGTGTGGATAGGGCTGCCGTCAGCCGTCGCCAACTGGGGGCCCCGCTCCCCGCCCATGATGTCGACGTCAGTAGCAGGGAGCACGCTTCTCTGTGCGCCCGTGTCACAAAGAAATCGCCGACCGGAGATGGTGTCGAGGATGAAGAGTAGCCTGCTCGTATCGCCAACACTCATGGCCACAACTGAGTATTGGCCCTCTCGTTTCCCGTCGGCCTGTAGTTGCAGGGGGAACGGCACCGTTTAGCTTTCGCACCAAATCGAGCGTGGTACATACAGAGTCCAGAGGGCTTGTAGCGGTCTGATGCTGTGGCGCCACCGTCGGGCCACGCCCGCGATGTCGGCGGGGGGCCAGTGAAGGTAGGAGCCAGCACCCCGGCATGGGAGGAACGTTGTGTAGCGACGAAGAATCGGTCAGCCTCCTTTGCCAGCTCACGGGGATCAGTGATGGTGGAGTTAGCGAGCGCAGTCTGGACGTGGGGCGGCATGTTGCGCAGAAACAGCTCCATAAACAGGAAACATGGCTTTTCTTGACCCAGTAGGTTTAACATCCTGCTCATTAGCTCCGATGGTTTGCCATCTCCCAAGCCCTGAATTGCGAAGAGGCGACGTGCTCTCTCCGTTGTTGACAGTTCAAAAGTTTCAAGGAGGAGATGTTTAAGTGCGGCGTATTTACCATCGGCCGGTAGGTCGGTTATGAAACCGCTTATCCTGGAAGCCGTAGCGCACCCCAGCGCTGCCACTACGTAGTAGTACCTGGTCTCGTCTGCTGTTATGTCTCTGAGCGCGAACTGTGCCTCAGCCTGCGCGAACCATGTAGCCGCGGAAGACTCCCAAAACTCCGGCAGTTTCATTGCAACGGCGTTCGTAGCCATAATGTGTGTGGTTTCAGAAAACTTATCCGAAAACCGACGTCGGGGTCACCAGTGTAGAGCCGAAGGAACGGAGAAGACCGTAGGTTCACACTTTAGCCGTGTAGGCAACTTTCTTTAATCCACGGTAAATCAGAGAGACAACCAAACCACAGCTCGACTGAGCGGAGGTGGCAAGAATAACCAGAAAACTGGCTGGACAACCATAACTTAACCCTGTGTTAACCTGCCAGGGCAACCATGACTTAACCCTTAGTTCCTGGGTTGAATTCTGTCCCCAATACGTGTCCACCACAAGGGGCTCAAAGATCACCTCTTGAAGATTTTTGAACTTTCCGACGCCGAGAGGGCCCACCGTCTCTTTTCTCTGCAAGGCTTGGGCGACAGCAAGCCATCCGAGCTCATGGACACAATGCTGAATCTGCTGGGACCGGCGCACACACCTGATTTCCTCTTTGTCCAACTGTTTCTGCGACAACTGCCTGCTCAGGTGCGGGCCGCTTTGGCTAACACCAGCATTACCGATTGCCGCAAGCTCGCTGAAGAAGCTGACAAGTTCTTCCTGGCCAGCCAACAGCAGCACTGCGCGTCCGCGCTCACCCCTGCCCACCCCCACACGCCACCACCTGGTGACTCCATGGTGGTCGCCGCGCCTGTGCTTTTACCATGCAAAGTTCGGGGCCAAGGCGAAAAAGTGCAACTCCCCGTGCAATTTCAGCTCGTCGGGAAACGCCAAGGCCGGCGCTCACTAGTGGCCATGGGCGTCGGCGTGGAGGACAACAGGCTACTTTTCCTGCAAGACTCCATCTCGGGGCGGCGTTTCCTACGCGACACTGGGGCGCAGAGGAGTGTCGTACCTGCATCGAGGGTGGACGCCCTGTCAGGCGCTCACGGCCCTCCCATGGAAGCTGCTAACGGCAGCTCTATTCGTACGTACGGCACGAGGCACATTGACGTGTGTTTTAACGGACAGCGGTTCAGCTGGGATTTTGTCACCGCCGACGTGGCATTTCCCCTCCTCGGTGCAGATTTCCTTTGTGCCCATGGGCTGCTGGTGGACGTCAGGAATCGACGCCGGGTTGATAGTTAACCCGGCCAAATGCCAGTTTGGTCTGAGCACCATCGACTTCCTGGGCCACCGGGTCACCAAGGACGGGGCGGCCCCCCTTCCAGCTAAGTGTAACCAGGTTAAAATTAATGTTTTTATTTTATTTTGTTTGAGTATGAAATATCACCAAATCCTGTCTGTGTGCTGTTATTTGTGTTTACTACATTTTATTTTATGTCATTATTTACTTTTATGTGTTTTACAACGACCGTCATATACGTGTACTGTCGCTTTAAGAGAGAGGTCTTGTGGGTACACGGAAGAGGGAACGCGGGAGAGGCCATTTTGTTTTGTGGGAGGAGTCTCAAGCAGCAATCGAGCCGAGCCACACGTGTTTCTTACCGTAGGACAGTTTTTTTTGCTGGTTGAGGAGAACGTAACTTTGAGTATCCCTGTAAGAAGATACTGCAAGCTGTGGGATAAAATACTTGTTTATCCTTTCTTACATCGGAGTCCCGTGGACGGTTTCTCCTTCTAACGCACACGAGTGAAGTCCGGGTAGTGGTTGAACTTCGACCCCCACGTCCGTAAGAAACACCGCTCCCGCTGGACGACTGGACGTTTGTCGAAGAGTTTGAAACCAAAATAAATGGCAAGGTGGGCCAAATAGAGTCCTGTGTGTCCCCCCCTCCTTCATTGATCATGATGATGAGAAACTGAGGGCCCCCACAACACCTGGGACCCCACCGAAAATAGAACACAACGCAGAGCTACTGATGAGAGTGACGGGCGTGCAGCAGGCTGACCAGCATAGAATAGCATAGGACTGCCCCCGTTACATTGGTGCCGTGACCCTCCTGGATCCTGAGAGCGACATCAGTTGCTCGCCGCGGGAGGCTGCTGTCGTCATCAAGCCCCAGACGTCCTCAGGTATTTCAATGCAGCTTCAAGTTTTCATTGCCAATCATTTCTAAATCTCTCATTCTTTTTTTTTTTTACAGGCGTGATGGCTTTACACCAAGCCCCTGCTCAAGGGTGTGCAGTTGGCATTTTCCAAATGGCAAAGCTGCTGGCCCATCACGTTTTGCTTGGAACGAGGGGAAGACTTTCCCAGGCCACCTCAGCCTTCCACACAAGAAGAGAAAAACAGTACCACTCCCTCCCAGTGGTGAAGAAGGGACAAATGAACTTGAATTACAAAATTCTGACATTGCAACCGCAGAGCCCCCCAGTACTTCAGACAACCCAACCGCAGAGACCCCTAGTACTTCAGACAACCCAACCGCAGACACCCCTAGTACTTCAGACAACCCAACCGCAGACACCCCTAGTACTTCAGACAACCCAACCGCAGACACCCCTAATACTTCAGACAACCCAACCGCAGACACCCCTAATACTTCAGACAACCCAACCGCAGAGACCCCTAGTACTTCAGACAACCCAACCGCAGACACCCCTAATACTTCAGACAACCCAACCGCAGACACCCCTGGTACTTCAGACAACCCAACCGCAGACACCCCTAATACTTCAGACAACCCAACCGCAGACACCCCTGGTACTTCAGACAACCCAACCGCAGACACCCCTGGTACTTCAGACAACCCAACCGCAGACACCCCTAGTACTTCAGACAACCCAACCGCAGACACCCCTAGTACTTCAGACAACCCAACCGCAGACACCCCTAGTACTTCAGACAACCCAACCGCAGACACCCCTAGTACTTCAGACAACCCAACCGCAGACACCCCTCGTACTTCAGACAACCCAACCGCAGACACCCCTCGTACTTCAGACAACCCTTTTAACAGTGTTGCGCTGCTAGAGATAGAGGTTGACATGTTGAGAAGAGAGAATGAAAAATTGAAAAGAGAATTGGAGAAACAAAAACAGACCTTTTCCTTCAGCCAAATATCTTCCAATCGTGTCAAAGTAAAATATTTCACTGGCTTACCAGATGTTGCTACCGTCCTGGTTTTGGAAGCACTCTTATCTAAGTTTGAGCTACAATATCATTCGAATTGGACAGTCCAGTCTATGCCACTAGTCGATCAGTTGCTACTGACTTTGATGAAGCTCAAACTTAATTCTGGTCATGAAGACCTTGCAACCAGGTTTAATTGCAGTACAGCCACAGTTACCAACATTTTTATCACCATTGTCAGTGCCCTGTATGACATTTTTTACGTTGGTATGCTTGAGAACAACATCCCCTCCATAGAGAAGAACCAGGCATCGTTGCCAGAGTGTTTCCGTCCATTTCCTAACTGTAGGATTGTGCTCGATTGCACAGAGTTAGCAGTCTCCAGGACAGAGAGGCTTGACAAACAGAATCATTTATGGAGCCAGTACAAAAAACGGACCACACACAAAGCCTTAATAGGTGTGGCTCCTAATGGAGTGATAACATTTGTCAGTGACTATTATGGTGGAAGTGCCTCAGACAAGGCTATTACATTAGATTCTGGAGTTCTCAATCATCTATGCCCAGGAGACATGGTGATGGCAGATAAAGGCTTCACAATCCGGGACATCTTGCCAGAAGGGGTTTCACTCAACATCCCGTCTTTCCTTGTTAATGGACAGTTCACACAAGAAGAAGTTAAGAAAAACAAACTCATATCCAGTGCTAGGATCCATGTGGAGCGCTCCATTCAGAGGTTGAAATTGTTCAACATTTTGGACAATATCCCATATCAGTTCACTAAAAACATAAACAAAATACTGAAAGTGTGCGTGTGTCTTACCAACCTACAAACACCAATTCTTCGGGAAATAGCATGAAATGACTTGAATAAATGTAAGCAGAATCAGATTCATGTATTTATACTTTTAATAAAGTAATACTGAATTAAGAACACTGCTTGATTTTTTTAATCAAAACACATTTGTAACAAAATGCATAGTGCAAAAACTAATGTCACTGTAAAAAGTATAAAGTGCAAAACATCAACATTGGTAACAAAATGCATAGTGCAAAAACTACTGACAACGTAAAGAAGAGGATCACCATATGATGAATACAACATTTAAATATGCAAATTTGCATATTTAAATGATAATGATGTACCGTGCATGTTCACATCATGTATACTTTACATTACTTAACCACTTATCCAACCCATATGGTTGGACAGAGTCCTTCAGGGCTCTAACTAAGTGTCTTGTGTTTTATGTTATTATGTTATGCTCTCCTCGAACCATCACCTTAACGTGGTGGAGAGGTTTGAGTGACCCCATGAATCCCGAGAGCTATGTTGTCTGTAGCCTTGCGCTACTGTAGGGTCACACATGGCAAACTGGTCTAGGAGGGAACAGACTAAGAATGGTTCAAGAGCTGTGAGGAGTTGTGCCCCACAGTCCTTAAATACGCACAAAGGTTTAAATTTGATTATTAAATTTAATTAAAACCCTTGGCAAACTCATCTGAGGATGACTAAATGAATGCTGGGGTTCATGTGGTTAAGACCATTCTTCTAATATTACATGTTTCCAAACATTTTGGACAAAATAGAACATTTTACATCAAGGTGCCCAGAGATTTCCTGGTGCCCAGCTGACCTGTATCCAACGTGGCCTATAACGTTAATAAGAAACAGATCGTAGCACACATGGTAGCCCTAAAATGGCTGTGATCTTACATGTAAGTCTATATTTCATTAATTCCTAATACGTATTTTAAATTCATTAAACCTTTACAGCGTTACAGTATGTACGATCATAGCCATTCTGGAGCTAGACACATGAAAAGCTAGCCTTGGATCCAAGAACGTCAGAGTTATTTTAACAAGTCAAACGTCGGAAAACAATTATCTACCGACAAAATAAAGCACTGGCAGTCTTTATCCAAGGCTTATGAATCGCCAGTAAACGTGGGATATAACATCAGAAGCCAGAATACCCAACATTACCAAGCTAACGCTAGCTAACCCTGTTAGCTCACTCACTCACCTCAACCTGATAAACTTTCTGTTTCATGGAAGCCTGTACCTTGCCTTTTATAATGCCCCCTGAAACATTTACGTTCACAACTCTATCTGAATTGAAAGCATTGAGACCCTTTTTCACCCTGAGAGGTTCGTCTTTAAAAAAAGACGTTAATGTAAATATATTTACGGGTTCAGACATATTGTTTTGAGTGGAAAATAATGCAGTGAGATTCCCCAAGGCACCGGAAGTATTACCCCGCCCACACGTGACGTCGCGTCGTGACGTCGTGCTTAAGAGCCGAATAGACTGTACGCTCATGTTACAGTGGACTGGAGTTGAGCTGTGTGGACACTGGACAGTCATAGCTGTGGTTACCATGGACTGGGCTTGTGAACAGGACATTTGTATATACTGAAGGAAGAAAAACATACGAGAAAAAAAAAAAAAAGGAAAAAAAGGTTAATGTTGATGTGATTGAAGGACTCGTGTGAATAATCTATTGATCTAAACTACTGGATATGTGCATATGTGATTAATCTATTGGTGAATTTGTTGATTGTGTGTGATTGTTTCAATCTCTTAGTAATTTCTAGATTCAATTATTTAAATGAATTGAGCTTTTCACTTTTTTATTTTATTTTTTATTTTATCTGAGTGTTAGAGGTAGGAACATGGCAGAGGGTGGTTCGTACGTAGGTGGGGGTAACATTGCTGATCAGGATCTTTTGGATCGCCAGTGTGCTATGGAGAGGGGGTACCAGTTAGATGTGGGTGGGGGTTTACGGCTAGGTGTAGGTAGGAGTTTCGGGCAGCTCTTAGAGGGCGGGGAACCAGACACCAGAGCACCAGGACCTAGAGACCTGGCCACATTTGGCACTCCTCAGTTCACCTCCACACGCTATGTAGAACGGGCCAGGCCAGGTATCAGTGAAGGGGCTGTGCTAGGTAACAGCGAGCAGCCAGTGGGTGAGTTAGCCATGCTCATTACTCGGTTAGCAGAGAAGATAGGAGAGTCAATCACTGCTAAGCTGCAGGAAACACAAATGCTTAGAAACACACACACAGACAGTGCTAGGTCTGCTGAACAGCGTTTGGAGACAGCTCCTAGTGTTAGAGTAGTAATGCAGACAGACGCTAGGGAGCCTCCTATTTTCAGGGGCGATAGCTCTGATAAGTTTACAGTTCATGAGTGGGAGAGCCTTATGACTTTGTATTTGAGGAAGCGAGCCATTCCAGTTAGTGAGCAGTCACATGAGATTCTAGCTAAGCTTATGGGAAAAGCAGGGGACGTGGTAAGGATAAAGCTGCGCAACACATCTGTCGACCACATAGCGAACCCCCACATTATTTTTGATGTACTGAAGCAACACTTTAGTGACCTCACATACTCGAGCATGCCCCTGGCGGACTTTTACAGTACGCTGCCCAAGCCAGGTGAGGACGCTATGGAGTATTGGATTAGGCTTAATAAAACAGTGGAGGTGGCTGACGAATGCTTGAAGTGGCAGGGCCGTAGTATTGAAGAGCCAAGCCACGAGGTAAGCATGATGTTTATCAAACACTGTCCAGATCAGCCTCTTGCCAATGTTTTTAAGTTCAAGTCCGCAGGGAAATGGTCTGCTAGCGAGATCCAGGAGAGGCTTGATGAGCACATGCTGGAGAGGAAGTCCCGTGTTGCTGCAGGTGGACAACGTGAAGCAGGCGCGGTAGAGCGTAGGTTCCATTCACAGGTTCATGTCCCTGTAGTCGACATGGCTCCCGACTTGAACACGACCGTGCCGGTGGTGCCATCTCCCGTCCCGGCTCATGCGTCATCTCCTATACCATTTTGTGCAGGGTCTCCTACACCGTCTCCCGCACCGTCTCCCGCACCTGTCTCTGGCGGTGATGACTATATGAGGAGTTTGGTGAGCTTGCTAGACCGTTTGGTCACAATGCAGACTCAGGTTCCAGTTAGCGCTGCAGTCCGGACACCGATGCTGACTCAACCGCCAGCTAGCGCCGCAGGGCGGGTGCCAGACGCACCACAGAGGTTGTGCAGGGTTTGTAAGTCTCCGGATCACTCCACATTTTCCCACTGCAGCCGGGAGAACCGATGTATAAACTGTTTGTCTCCTGGTCATTGGAAGAGGGACTGTCCTCACCCTCAGCCGCCCAACCAGCTCCGTTCTCAGCCTGGTGGAAGAGCTGGTCATCAGTCTCGTCTGTTAAACTACTAAACCCACACCTAGAGAGGGATGGTGTGGGTAATGTAGATGTATCCCTCACTGATGTCTCCGACCTGGCTCACTTGTATGAAGACAAGTGTGCCAAAGCACCTCAGGGTTCGCGTATGGTCATTCAGGCGACACAGAGGATTCAGGCTTTCATTGACTTGTTCTATGCTCCTGTTCTTGTCAACCAGAGTGTGCAGCTTAATGGCATGTTGGATACTGGCTCTATGTCATGCAGTATCAGTGAAAATGCAGTAGAGAAGCTCCGCTCTGGGGGTGTTTTACCTGAGAAGCAGCAGCCTGAAGAGAACATTGTCTTGATTGGCTGCGGTGGTCTGGAGACTAGGCCTGATGGTTTTTATCACCTCAACATGCAGCTTTATGGTGTTTCCTTTGTCATACCCACTCTGGTCGTGCCCGGTCAGCATGATGATCTGATAGTCGGCACAAACGTCATTAAACATGTGGCCCATGTACTCAAGAGTGGTACTGAGTACTGGGACATCGCGTCCAGACAGGAACATCCGTCTAGTCCTGACGTTGAACAGTTCTTGTCCATGTTCACGAATGTAGAGCGCTGGAGGGGTGGTGCAGTTCCTGAGAAGATAGGTACTGTTAAGCTCACCCAGGCCGTGACACTCTTACCGAGGCACGAGCTCTTAGTCTGGGGCAGACTTCCTGCTAAGGTGCCTATGTCAGCTGGAAGCACTGTTGTTGTGGAGCCGACAGACTCCAAGGCCATGCCACGCAGTGTCCTCGTAGGTCGACTTGTCACACCGCTCTGGGGTGATAGGTGGGTACCCATGACTGTTGTCAATCCATCTGACAAAGCCATCACACTGAAAAGGAACTGCAAGTTGGCTGATGTGTTTCCATGCTTGGCGATTGAGGACTTTAATGTTTTCCAGGGACAGCAATCAGTTGCAGGGAGGCATGAGTCCAACGCCACAGATAGTGCCTGTCCCCCTGTCCAGCTGGCTAGGAGTTTGTCAGAGCTCGGACTCAGTGACATTGACCTCAGCTCCTGTCAGGTTAGTGAGGCATGCAAGTCCCAGCTCACTCAGCTGCTCACCGAGTACCATGACATCTTCTCCAGGGACTCTCTGGACTGTGGCGAGGTCACAGGATACACACATCGCATCCATCTGGTGGATGAGCGCCCCTTTCGCTTGCCCTACAGGAGGGTTCCCCCAGCCCACTATCAGAAGTTGAGACAAGTTCTCACTGATATGGAGGAGAAAGGGATTATCCGGAAGTCCTCGAGCGCATACGCTTCACCGCTGGTTATGGTATGGAAGAAGGATGGCGGGCTTCGGATCTGCACTGATTTCAGATGGCTGAATGCTCGGACCTTGAAAGACGCTCATCCCTTGCCACACCAGTCGGACTGTCTTGCCGCGCTGGGTGGTAACTGCCTCTTTAGTACGATGGACCTCACCTCTGGCTTCTTCAACATCCCAATGCATGAAGATGACAAGAAGTACACTGCTTTCACGACTCCCCTTGGGTTGCATGAATACAATCGCATGCCACAGGGCCTTTGTAATAGCCCTGCAGCCTTCATGAGAATGATGATTGGGATCTTTGGGGATCTGAACTTCACGAAGCTTTTGTGCTATCTTGATGATCTTCTTGTCTTCGCGCCGTCAGAGGTTGAGGCTCTGTCGAGGCTCCGCACTGTGTTTCAGAGGTTGAGGGAGAACAACTTGAAACTGGCTCCGAAGAAGTGTCATCTGCTGCAGAAGCGGGTGCGGTTTTTGGGCCACGTGGTTGATGGCGGAGGTGTGTCTGTCGATCCCTCCAAAGTAGAGGTCATCTCCAACATGACAGTGCAGGATCTCATGGAAGGTGATGGGTGCACGCCTTCTGTTCGTAGGATCAAATCTTTCCTTGGTATGGTATTTTACTACCAGCATTTCCTCCCGAACTGCTCCTCCGTGGCTAAGCCCCTGTTCGCCCTTACAGCTGGACAAAAGAGGAGGGGGAGGTCGGCTAAGGATAAGAAGCCCCATGGCAGCTTCCGTAAGCTTACCTCCGCAGACTGGACGGTGGAATGTGGGGAAGCATTTGATCTGTTGAAGACGATGTTACTGGAGTGTGTGGTGCTTGCCCATCCAGACTTTGAGGTGCCTTTCATTTTGTCGGTCGATGCGTCTTTGGACGGACTCGGCGCGGTGCTGTCTCAAGTGCCCCGAGGAGAGTCCAAGGCCAGACCTGTTGGTTTTGCAAGCAAGTCCCTCAGTGCCTCACAGCGGAAGTATCCAGCTCATAGACTGGAGTTCATGGCGCTGAAGTGGAGTGTTTGTGAAAAGTTCAGCCACTGGCTGAAGGGTCAAAGCTTCACCGTTTGGACAGATAATAATCCGCTGACTTATCTCCTAACGAAGCCGAAGCTTGACGCGTGTGAGATCCGCTGGGTGTCTAAGTTGGCATCTTACACCTTCGATCTCAAACACCTGCCAGGGAAGAAAAACGTGGTGGCGGATGCATTGAGTCGCGACCCTTTTTCCAAGCCCATCAGTCAGAGGCTACTTAGGGAGCCCTACCCGGCCCTTGTTCAGGAAGCCGACGGGGTTGAGGGGGACTCTGTGCAGGATGTTTTCAGACTCAGTTGCCAGTCCCAAACACTGAGTAGTGCGCGATCTGGGTTTGCTTGTGATGCAGCTGAGGTCAGGGCTTTTTGTCAAGCCGAATGTGACTGGCCTGATGCATCAGTATTCACAGCACTCAGTTTGGTCCAGCACGTTCAGCATCTGTCGGGTGGTCAGGATACACTGCCAATGTTATCCACCGAGGAGCTCAGGTTGAGTCAGGAGCAGGACCCCTGCATCTCCAAGGTGTTGCCCTTTGTCGCTGTTCGGAAGCGGCCATCGAGGCGTGAGAGGCATGGTGCTGACCAGAAGGTCCTCAGGCTGCTGAAACAGTGGGAGAAGTTGGAAGTCAATGATGGTGTCTTGTACAGGGTGACAAAGGACCCAGTGTCCAAGCAGAGGAGGTCTCAGTATGTTTTACCTCTGAGTCTGAAAGACAAGGCACTGTCTGGCATCCACGATCACGCTGGTCATCAAGGCCAGGACCGTACTCTCTCTCTTGCAAGGCAGCGTTTTTATTGGCCTGACATGGAGAGGGATATCAGAGCATATGTCAGATGCTGTCGGAGATGTGTGTTTGGGAAGACCCCAGAGCCAGCTGCTTGCGCGCCCCTGGAGAGCATTAAAACCTCCGCACCGATGCAGCTTGTGTGTATGGATTTCTGGTCCGCTGAGGACAGTAAGCAGCGGTCGGTCGATGTCCTAGTGGTTACTGACCACTTCACTAAGCTTGCTCACGCATTCCCCTGCGCCAATCAGACAGCGAAGCAGGTCGCCAAGAAACTCTGGGATCATGTATTCTGTGTTTACGGGTTTCCGGAGAGAATACATTCTGACCAGGGCACAAACTTTGAGAGCAACCTGATTGCAGAGCTTCTCAGGTTGGCGGGTGTAGCGAAGTCCCACACGACGGCCTACCATCCTATGGGTAATGGCGGGACAGAGCGGTTTAATCGCACGATGGGGAATATGCTCCGTTCCCTTCCGCTTCAGCAGAAGCAACAGTGGCCTCAGCAGATCCATTCTCTCACGCTCGCGTACAATGCCACTGTTCACGAGACCACGGGTTACGCGCCTTTCTTCCTGATGTATGGGCGTGTCCCAAGACTGCCGGTGGATGTTATGTTCAGGCAGGTTTTGCATGAACCTCACGTTGTTGATTATGACTCTTATGCTCAGTCTCTGCTTTCCTGTCTAAGGAGTGCAATGGAGATCGCTCAGAAGCACTCCACGGCTGAGCAGCAGCATCAGGCGCGACAGTACAACAGACATGCCAAGGGCACTGTCCTGTCTGTCGGGGATCGTGTTTTGGTTGCGAACCAGAGTGAGCGAGGGAAGAGAAAGTTGGCTGACAAATGGGAGAACGGAGTGTATACGGTTGTCGGTGTCAACCCCAATATCCACGTCTACAAGATTCAGGATGCAGAGGGGCACACCAGGGTGGTGCACAGGAACCGTTTGTTGGAGGTCAACTTCTTGCCCCTTCCTGAGTTAGATCAGGGTGAGGAGTCCAGTACAACCAGTCAGTTGCTTGACTGTGCAGGGTCCAATGAGGAGGACAGTGCAGATGGCCTGACGGTCTCAGGGGATGCAGTGGGGCTAGCAGTCTCATCACTTGGAGACTCACCTAGATCTGAGTGGGCAGAAGCGGAAGAGTTCATTCCGTCTAGTCTGGTAGTCAGTCCTGTGGGGGCCACTGCTCAGTCTCCACCCAACACACACGCACCACACAACACACATGCACCACACATAGAGGCATCACACTCACTCGATGTAGGTGTTATATCTCACACTGATTCGCACACAGGGGCACCACCCTCACTCGATACAGATGTTGCAGCTCGCACTGTCTCACGCACACAAGTAGAGAGCGATGGTCGGGTTAGGACACGCACAGGGAGGGTGGTGAGGTCAGTGAACAGGTTAATAGAATCTATGGCTCAGATGCCATTTCTACGGAGTGTGAGGGTTTGAACTTTGATGGAGGTTGGAGTCATTCAAACTAGTTTAATGTGAGTTATTAGGTGTCTATCAGACAGGGATGGTTTTTGGGCCAAGTGCATGGTGTGGCGTATCAGGCGTCACATTGATCTAAGGGAATTCTGAGACTTGATCAACCTCATTATTTTCTGGACCTCGTAACCGAGGTAGCTCCTAAGTTGACTGGAGGACTAGGTCCTTCTTTTCACTTGTGCCAGTAGTCAGTGATGGGCTTTTCCTTTCCTCTTTCTCTTTTTATCCTGCTGTCAGGATGTTGGTGAATTTCAGGAGGGGTGAATGTAACCAGGTTAAAATTAATGTTTTTATTTTATTTTGTTTGAGTATGAAATATCACCAAATCCTGTCTGTGTGCTGTTATTTGTGTTTACTTCATTTTATTTTATGTCATTATTTACTTTTATGTGTTTTACAACGACCGTCATATACGTGTACTGTCGCTTTAAGAGAGAGGTCTTGTGGGTACACGGAAGAGGGAACGCGGGAGAGGCCATTTTGTTTTGTGGGAGGAGTCTCAAGCAGCAATCGAGCCGAGCCACACGTGTTTCTTACCGTAGGACAGTTTTTTTTTGCTGGTTGAGGAGAACGTAACTTTGAGTATCTCTGTAAGAAGATACTGCAAGCTGTGGGATAAAATACTTGTTTATCCTTTCTTACATCGGAGTCCCGTGGACGGTTTCTCCTTCTAACGCACACGAGTGAAGTCCGGGTAGTGGTTGAACTTCGACCCCCACGTCCGTAAGAAACACCGCTCCCGCTGGACGACTGGACGTTTGTCGAAGAGTTTGAAACCAAAATAAATGGCAAGGTGGGCCAAATAGAGTCCTGTGTGTCCCCCCCTCCTTCATTGATCATGATGATGATGATGATGATGAGAAACTGAGGGCCCCCACAACACCTGGGACCCCACCGAAAATAGAACACAACGCAGAGCTACTGATGAGAGTGACGGGCGTGCAGCAGGCTGACCAGCATAGAATAGCATAGGACTGCCCCCGTTACATAAGGTGGAGGCCGTCACAGACTTTCCACGCCCACACACGGCCCAGTCCCTCCGGGAGTTCATTGGCATGGTGTCCTTCTACCACCGGTTCATCCCCCGGGCTGCCGATCTCCTCCGTCCCCTATATGAGGCTCTGAAGGGCACAGCCCCCAAACACGCCGTGGGCTGGTCTGCAGAGAGGGACAAGGCTTTTAAGGATGTGAAGGCCGCCCTGGCTGACGCGGCGATGCTGGCACACCCTGTGTCTGGAGCGCCCATCGCCATCACGACGGATGCTTCGGACTACGCTGTCGGCGCGGTTTACAAGCAGTGGGTGAGCGGTGCGTGGCAGCCGCTTCCCTTCTTCAGCCGGCAGTTGAACCTGAGAGAGCGCAAATACAGCACCTTTGATCGTGAGCTGCTTGGCCTTTTCCTTGCTGTTAGGCACTTTCGTTTCCTTCTGGAGGGCCGTCAGTTCACGGCTTTCGTCGATCACAAACCGCTGGTGTTCGCGATGGCCAAGGTGGCAGAGCCGTGGTCAGCCCGCCAGCAGCGACAGTTGGCCTACATCTCTGAGTTTACCACCGACGTGAGGCATGTCGCTGGGAAGTCCAACCCGGTCGCCGACTGTCTCTCCCGGGCCATCGCTGGTGCCGCCCATTTGGGACTCGACTACAGCCAGATGGCGGCTGACCAGGCCGCCGACCCAGGAGTGCAGGCATGCAGGACCGCCGTCACAGGGCTGCAGTTGGAGGATGTGGCTTTCGACGACGCCGGCGCCACGCTCCTGTGCGACGTCTCTACGGGTCAGCCCCGACCCGTCGTTCCGACTGCTTGGAGGCGGCGGGTTTTTGACGCGGTCCATGGGCTGTCTCACCCTGGCAGAAAGCCTTCACAGAGGTTGGTGGCGGCAAAGTTTGTCTGGCATGGACTCAAAAGGGATGTGAGGGACTGGGTTGACACCTGTGTGGAGTGCCAATGCTCCAAAGTGCTCCGGCACGTCAAAGCGCCCCTGATACCGTTCACGGTACCTGAGAGGAGGTTCGACCACGTGAATGTGGACCTGGTAGGCCCCCTCCCCCCCTCCCGTGGTTTCACATACCTGCTCACCATGGTCGACAGGACCACGCGATGGCCAGAGGCTGCCCCACTTTCGTCGACGACAGCGCCTGAGGTTGCCCGAGCGTTCATCGGAACCTGGGTCGCCCGCTTTGGCACCCCATCTGACCTCTCCTCGGACAGAGGGCCGCAATTCACGTCAGCGCTCTGGGAGGAGATCGCCGCGGGTTTAGAGGTGAGGCTCCATCGCACCACAGCGTATCACCCTCAGGCGAATGGATTGGTCGAGAGGTTCCATCGCTCGATGAAGGCCGCATTGCGGGCTACCCTCAAGGACGACCGCTGGGTCGACAAACTGCCTTGGGTCATGCTTGGGCTCAGGACGGCCCCCAAGGAGGACCTCCAGTCCTCATCCGCCGAACTGGTCTACGGACAGCCACTTCGGGTCCCAGGGGATATCCTTCCCACCGCCACAGCTCCCTGGTCCGCCAGCTGCCAACGGACTGCGCTGCAGGAGGAAGCCAGGGCTTTTGCACCGGTCCCCACTTCTCAGCATGGCGGCTCTCAGTCCTATGTCCCCACGGAGTTGCGGTCGGCGGAGTATGTTTTCATCCGTCACGACGCACACCGCGGTCCCCTGCAGCCACCCTACGACGGCCCATTTCGGGTACGGGACACTGGAGATAAGCACTTTGTGGTGGAGGTTGGCAGCAGGCTGGAGCGGGTTTCTGTGGACCGCCTCAAGCCTGCTCACCTGGACTTAGACCGCCCTGTTGGTCTTGCCCTGCCCTCACGGCGGGGGCCCCCCTCTCCCCAGCCCCTCCCTTTTCCCGGTCCAGCTGTGAGGACTCTGCTGCTTTGCCTGCGGTTAACCAGCCCCCAGCTCCTGTTCAGCGGAGCCGTTGTGGCAGAGAGATCCACCCCCCTCATCACACTGACTTTTCGTATTAAGGCGAATTCTGGGGGGACGTGTGTAGTGGTTATGGGGATACATAATTCCCCTTATTGAGCTAGTAAGAACATTGGTTTACAGCTGCTGTTTTCTCAGTTCGGGTTTGCAGTGATACACTTCCGCTGCGGGGGCTTTTGTTGTTGTTGTAATGGTGGAAGGAATAAATGGTGCACGTTGCATAGCCGAAAGGGAAAGTTGTCACGACTCCTGCTTGAGCCCCTGTACAGTCTCCCCATTGTTCAGACCAAAAATTAATATTTTCAAATTTCGAATGCGTTTCTTGTCGAAAAACAATATTAGCATTCTTCCCTTTACAGAATATATAAAAAAAACTTTTTCTTTTTGTGATGTCGCTAAGACCCCTTGCATTAACAGATATAAGAGAGATGTCGTTTTCTGAAACGAAACATACAACACAAAAAATGAAGATGAATTATCTGAACTGTTATAGAACAAGAATAACGTTTTTGTAATATTTGCTAGTAATATTTGTTTTGCTAATGTCCCTTACGGCTTTCCGTAGCGCCACAACAAAGTCACGTGATGTACGTAACAACGTCAGTCTGAATCCGGTCGGTAAATAAACACCCAGCACGAGAGAAGTCGTCCTTGCTTCATTAATGTTATAAGTTAACTTAGCCAGAGGGCACAGATCATTACATGGTGTCAGAGTAGCGGAGTTTAAATACCCAATATGGATTCGTACGGCGTTCCAGCTCCACGGATGGACTGGGAATCGGCGAACTTACCTGAAGCATGGAGACGATTTCGACAAACAACGGAGCTAATGTTCAAGGGCCCCCTGCGCGGGAAGAACGAAGAGGAGAAATGCAGCTACCTCCTGCTCTGGATAGGGGAAAAAGGGCGCGATGTGCACAACACTTGGACACTCAGCGGAGAACAAGCCAAGAAGCTAGAAACGTACTACGATAGGTACACTGAGTACATCACCCCCAAAGCAAACCCGATTTATGCCAGATATAAATTTCATGAAAAGATGCAGGGAGAGAGTGAATCCTTCGAACGATTTGTAACTGAGCTAAAGCTCCTAGTCAAAGACTGTGGCTTACCAAATGCCGACGAGATGGTCAGGGACCGCATCGTGTTTGCCACCAACTCACCCAGATTGAGAGAAAAGCTACTTAGCCAGGGAGCTGAGCTAACGCTAGAAAAAGCCATAGATGTAGCCCGCTCACACGAGCTAGCAAAGCAACAGCTAAAGTTTATGGGCCAGGGCAGCACACATGAAACGGTGCACGCAATAGGCAGAAAGACTTACAAACCGAACGCACCCAAAGCAGCTAACGCTAACTTCAGACAAAGGGAGGGTAACGTTAGCACCGCCGCCAGGGCGTGTAGCTATTGTGGAGGGATACACGGCGCTAAAGCCACTTGCCCAGCTAAGGGTAAACAATGCATTAAATGCAAGAAGCTCAATTATTTTGCTAAAGTATGCAAGTCTAGCTCCCAGGGACAGACAAAGTACTACCGCGGCACAGTACATGCCGTCGGAGAGAACCCAGAAGAGTACACCACTGACAGAGAGCAGGAAGAACTGTACTTCGACAACATTACAGTGGAGAGCACCGCTGTGGGAGAACAGACAGAGCTGTACATAGACTGCATCTCAATAGAGAACAACGGAAAAAGCAACGAGCAGGCTTACGTAGAGGTTGGAATTGGCACACCTCCACAGAAGCTAAAGTTTAAACTAGACACTGGGGCACAGGCCAATACTATTCCCACCAACCTGTTCCAGGCGCTGTTCAAAAATGTGACACTGAAACCAGCAATACACAGACTCACTGAATATGGAGGAGGCGCGCTGAGCGTGAAAGGCACATGCAAACTCAAATGTAAGTACAGAGACAATGCAATGATGCTGGACTTTTACGTCATTGACACAAACGCCCCACCAGTCATGGCAATGAAAACATGCCGTGACCTAAACTTGGTACAAATAGTGATGGCTGTGAGCGAGGAAAACAATGTCACATCACAGAGCATAATGGATGAGTATGCAGATGTTTTCCAGGGAATAGGAGAGTTCCCAGGCGAGTGCACCTTCCGCGTCACACCAGATGCAACGCCGGTCGTCTGCCCGCCACGCAGAATCCCCATCGCCCTACGCAGCAAACTGAGGGACGAGCTTGACAGCATGGAGAAAGGCAGCATAATCTGTAAGGTA